>NC_059326.1:192625000-193225000 GCF_018350155.1 Leopardus geoffroyi
CATTTGCCTGCAGACCTTCCTTTACTCACTGAAAAATAGTGGTTAAAACAGCCTGTTCAGTATGATCCTATTTTTGTCAAATATCCTTTTCCACTTTAATATATATATTATCATTAGAATATACACTGAAAGATGAACAATAGGCTATTTCTGAGTACTGATTTTGTTTTTTTTACCGTTTGTATTTTCTAACTTTTTTTTTAAATTTTTTAAATGTTTATTTATTTTTGAGAGAGAGAGACAGAGACAGAGTGCAAGCAGGGGAGGAGCAGAGAGAGAGGGAGATGCAGAATCCGAAGCAGGCTCCAGGCTCCAAGCTATGAGCACGGAGCCTGATGTGGGGCTCGAACTCACTAACTGTGAGATCATGACCTGAGCCGAAGTCAGACGCTTAACTGACTGAGCCACCCAGGCGCCCCTCTAACTTTTTTTTAAAGGAAGCGTTATATTATTTATTAAAACAATAATGAAAGCTTCATCCCATTCCAGTCCCTCTGTTTATCCACAAAATTTACAAAAGTGGAACTCACATTTCTGAGATTTTATTGTATATATAATTAGAAATCACTGCTAATAATTAATTTTAAGATAATAATAGCAATAGTGATATTTCCTATGTAGGGAAAACTTAATCTGTGCTTTTTACGAATTATTCTATACAATAACTCTTCGAAATAGGTACCACTATTAAACCCATTCTGCAGATGAGGAAACAGAGTTAAGTAGCTGGTACAAACTCATTTATAAATGTCAGGGCTGTGTTGAAACCCACAGCAGTCTGATTCCAAAGCCCGTGTTTCTGACAGCCTGGGTATTCTGCTAGACCCACATGATGTACTAACCTGTCATCCTGTGCATGGGCCCCTTCAGCAGCCATGAACATATAATTTATGTGTTAAATTGTTCAGTCAGCACCCCTACCATTCTCCTGATGGTTGTAGGATATTTGTTTCACAGATGAGACAAAGGTCGACCTCCCTCCAGAATTTCCAGGCCACATTATGTTCCAGATGGGTCCAGACAGAGCCAATCCTGGGGATTCTGAGTGGTTTGGGATTGTGGGACTATATCCAGGGCATTCACCTTATCCACTTAGATACTAACTCCACTGCCCACTACAACCAAGAAGGACACACACCCACCTCCCAGGGCCATCTCCAACCTGAGGGGAGGGCAATGGGCAGACAGGAAAGGCTGTCAAATATGGTAACTGTAATAATATGATTTATCTCAAAAGACTGATTGTGATTATGTAATTAACACTTTTTATTCAAACATTTTCATCTCTAAGGATCTCTGAGAGTCTTACAGATTGTTTAAATATGTATCACATACATTACTGGAGAAAAGTCTATGGTTTTAGAAGATAATTAAAATTCCTTTGCCTTTGGAATCAAGAGAATTGCCTATGGGAACAATATGATGCCCACCAGACACACGAACAGATCTAAACCCAGGAACTGTGAACACAGGGCTAGAAAGGATCTTGAAGAGCCATTTGTTTAAAAGGGACAAATAAATATGTAATAAACATATTGGTACTAACCAAATTTAAAACCCCCTGCTCATGGCAGAAATTATTAATCAATGACAGCATTCTTTCTCACTAAGCCTGGACTTATCCTCAGAATCGTTTTCAACATAGCATTCTAGGCAGCTACCACCACCTAATCAGTGTCACACCCTATTTGCCATCCTGGAAATTAGTTCACTCTCATCCCTCCAATCTGATAGAGAGGGGACTGGAGTTCAGAGAGGTAAATTAACTTGCTCAAAGCTACACAGCCGGTAATGCAAAGCTGAGGTTTCCAAATTTTCGCTTTTTTCTTAAACTCCCACCCCTGCCTTTTTGCTCTGTTCAAAATATAGTTGGTAGATTGTATGTTGTGCAGCAGATTCCTCTTTCTTGGATGACCTGTGTAGAATGCCCCTACCAATGATTTGCTGAGCGACACCAGGCCTATTGCTTAAAATCTTTGTGTGTTGGGTGTTTTCAAGTTGAAAAGGGAGACAGCAATCTGGATTCATGTTCCTGCCTCTTCTACTGGCACGCTGGTGTGCTCTTTTGAGGAATGTGAGCCGTTGCTAAAATTTCTCTGACTGTAGGGAAAGGGTCAGATATTTTGAGAGCACCTTCCCTAGGCAAGGTAGTGTGCTCCTGCTGTGATGTGGTTTTGCTCCAGAGAGTATAAAAATGAAGTAGGACATGGGCTAGCTACAGTCATCTGGCCATGGTAAGGCAACTTGGAAGGAGGTGGCATTTGAGCAAGACTTCAGAGATCAAATGGACTGAATGTTTCTTTAATTAAAAAAGTAATACATGGTCATTACACAATTATTGGAAAAGACAGAATGTCAAGAGGCAAAATCACTCCTGTTCCCTTTACCCATAAGCTATGTCAACATTTTGTTTTATTTTTCTCTTCTTGTATCTTTATTCTATGCACAGATATTTGGTTTTTTTCTCCGCTCACATGGTTGTTGATCTGTGTGTGTCATTTATATTTTGATTTTTAGAAGTTTTAATATACTATGAGAGTGCCCCACAACCCAGTAGTTCTACTAAGAATAACCAACAGAAATGTATACGTCCATATGTTCACCCAAAGGCATGTGCAAGCATCATTTTCCAAAATAGCCCCAAACTGGAAACAACCTGCGTATCTATCAATAGAATGGACCAATAAATTATGCGGAATTCCCCAAAATGGAAAGTATACAGTGATGAAAGTGAACTATCACTACACACAACAACATGGATACATCCACAAACATAATGTTGAGCAGAAGAAGCTGGACACAAGAGAGACACAATGACCCACTGATACAAAGTGCAAAACCAGGCAAAACTAACCATGGTGTAAGCCATCAGAACACTGTTTACGCTTGGGGGCAGGGCTAGTGAGTGGAAGGGACCATAGCGGGAGGCATCTCTCTTCAGGTAACACAGTATAAGCTCCTGGCGAAATGTATCAAGCTGTACATTTATTACTGGGTACTTTTATACATATGTGCTATACATCAATAAAACATTAATTAATGAAGTGGTTGTAGGCAAATAAATCCATCAGGTAGAGAGGGCCGAGGATGTCACTTTGAGCAGAGGAAATAGCACAAAGAAAGTTGCAAGAGTGGGAAGTGGAAAACAAGGCAGCTTTCTTGCAACATTGGTATTACAATATTTTGAATAAGCGAATGATCCCAAAACTTAGGCATTAAAAACAATCACACTTATTTGCTCATAATTCTGAAGGTTGGCGGTTTGGGTTGGGCTTAGCTAGATAGTGCCATCTTTTCTAAGGTCACTGAAGAGATCGTAGTCAGAGAGATTGACTTGGGCTATATAGCCCAAGATGGCCTGTGCACTTCACCCTTTTTGCCTGCTCAGGGAAAACGAATCTGGGCCCTTAAATATCTGTTTATTTTGCCAGCTGGCAGGATGCTCAGTTTTGACAGTAGAGGGTGCTGGGGAGATATTAGAGTAAGAAAGTGTTTTGCTTCCTGGTTTTAGGTGCCAGCTCACCACCCTCCCTGAGGCATGTGTGGGTCTCCCATGCCCAGCTCCTGCCGGGCATGGCTTCTCCAGCATCAGGCTCCGAGAGTGCACGTGGCCAGCAGTACCTGGCAGCCCGAGGCTTCCCCAGGAATCTCTCTTAAGTGATTTTGTATCAAAGTGTCTCTGATGAGACATTTCCCTATGAATGGCTTTTCTGAAACCCAACAGGACACAATTTCAGCAACTTTAAAAGAATGATTTCTGCCATGTCCACTGGCCTGGTGTGGTACCACAGTGACTTATCTGCCATTGTGTGGGCCACAGCCATGTCCTCTGCAATGAGATCTGGATTTTGGCCTTGGGGAGGCTCTTCTTCAGGTGCTCTATGTCCACCCGAGGGATAGTGGCTGCTTCTTATATTTGCTATTGTTGTAGAAATTCTTTAGAGTTCTCTTTACTTCTTATTAGTCAGTCCCTTGTTACTCCAGCCCCGTTATAATTAATAATTCTTTATTTTTTAAATTTTTTAACATTCTTTCCTGAGAGACAGAGCGTGAATGGGGGAAGGGCAGAGAGAGAGGGAGACACAGAATCTGAAGCAGGATCCAGGCTCTGAGCTGTCAGCACAGAGCCCAACGTGGAGCTCAAACCCTCCAACTGTGAGATTGGTTTTTGATGCTGGCTATTGTCTGTGGCTTTCTCTCCAAATGTCTCCAGCAGGATAGTCTTGATTTTTTTTTTTTTTTAACATGGCAGCTGGGTTCCAAAAGGTGAATGCTGAAAATGTAAGGACTCTGGAGGCCAAGGCTCAGATGTCCCATAACATCACTTTAACTGATACCTATCGGTCAAAATAAGCCATAGAGCAAGCCTAGATTCAAAAGGAGGAAAAATAAACTCTATCTCTTGATCAGAAAAGTGGCAAAGTCACATTGCAAATGGGCACAGGCACAGGAATGGGAGGAACATGGCAGCCATCATTGCAAACAACCTACCATAGTTCAACAGCAACAGAACCAGCAGAATACTTCTTGAAAGTCTATTCCTTGACTCTACTCCAGAGCTGCCAAATCCAAATATCTGGGGTGGGATTTGGCAGTCTAAAATTTTAACACCCTTCCTCTCCCAGCCCCAGGCCAGGTGATTCATACCCACAATAAAACTTGAGAACCATTCATTTATGCTCATACAGTATCTGTTCTCATTCATCACTTTAAAGATGTTATTCCATTGCCTCCTGGCTTTCATTAGTTCTGTTGAGAATCTGTCAATTTCATTATTGCTACCTTCAAGATATCCCCCTTATTTTTGTTTTTCAGCATTTATACCATAGTAGACCCTAGTTCAGTTTTCTCTTTATTTATTCTGCTTGGGGTTTAAAGTGATTCTTAAATCTGTGGCTTGATGTGTTTCAGCAGGTTTGGAAAATTACTGACCATCAAAACATATTGTTTTCAGTATCACTTCATTTCTCTTTGGGTCTCTCTTCTCCTTCTCCCTCCCTTCACTTCCTTCCATCTTCCTCCTTTTTTTTCCTACTCTTCTTTTTCTCCCACTCTCCTTTGGGACTTCAATTACACATATTTAGACATTTTCACCATGTTTTATATGACTCTCTTCTGTATTACATGTGCTGTAGTCTGGGTACTTTCTACTGACTTGTCTTTCAGTTCACTAATTTTATCTTCAGCTGTGCTAATATACTTTGCTGTTATATCCATCTTTTAAAAATAGACTTTTAAAAAATTTATTTATTTATTTTGAGAGTGAGAGAGAGAGAGGTGGGGGTAGAGGCAGAGAAGGGGTGAGACAGAGAATCCCAAGCAGGTTCCATTCTGTCAGTACAGAGCCCAATACAGGGCTCAGTCCCATGAACCATGAAATCATAACCTGAGTCAAAATCAAGAGTCAGATGCTCAACTGACTGAGCCACCCAGACACCCCTCCATCTATTAGTTTCTTAAAAAATTATTTTTTAATGTTTATTTATTTTTGAGAGAGAGAGAGACAGAGCACAATCAGGGAAGGGGCAGAGAGAGAGAGGGAGACACAGAATCCAAAGCAGGCTCCAGTCTCTGAGCTGTTGGCACAGAGCGCAATGTGGGGCTTGAACTCACAAACTATGAGATTATGACCTGAGCCGAAGTCAGATGCTTAACCGACTGAGCTACCCAGGCACCCCTTGGCTTCTTAATTTCAGTTACTGTATTTCAGGTTTAGAATTTTCATCTGATTTTCCTTGGTAGATTCTAGTTCTCTGCTGAAATTCTCCATCCTGTCAATTAATTTCTTGAATATGTAAGTCACATGTTTTAAAGTCCATGTCTTATAATGCCAACAGCTGAATCTTCTGTGGACCTATTTCTATTATCTACTTTGAGTCTTGGTTTTCAGCCGTTTAGTCTTGCCTACTGAGATGTCAGGTGATTTTTTTATTGAATGCTAGATATTGTGTGTGAAAAAACTATAGGAAAATTTGAGACCCCAAATGGTATTATCTTCCTTCAGAGAATTTTTTACCTTTACTTTTGGCAAGCAAGAGTCTTGTAGGTCTTGTAAGGGGTTTAATTGATTATATGCTAGTCTTCAGTTTTGTGGAGCTAGTCTGTTTTTGATTCGCCTCTATTCCTAGGGTAGAATTTTTGTGAGATTCCATTTAAAAGCTTGGGGTGTTTATTAGGGACAATCCTACTTGGTGGACCCTGAAATCCATTTTTTTATATCTCAGCTTCATAACACCTTCAGATTTTCAGTCTCTGCTTACCTTCTTAATCATCTTGAGAAATGGCATATGCCTTGAAGGGCAAAGTAGCAGCTGAATATGGGCCTTACCTCCCTGCATTTCTCTTATCTCTGGAATCTTGAGCCCTCAGGTCCATGTTGCTTTGGTAACACTCTAATACCTTCAAATACACACACACACACACACACACACACACACACATATTTATTTTGTCCACCTCTTTTAACAATTTTCAGTGGGAAGGTTGGTCTTCAATAAGCTATTCCATTACTGTTGGAAATACAAAACCCTTGCTCATCTAACATTTATGTTATATTTTTAAGTGGACAAAAACTATACCTTACCCCTCTCCATAGTGCCAGGGCCCCCTTGCTTTAAGTTCTTAATAGCACCATTTGAACAAATGGATAACAGTTATATATTGCTTTTACTTATGTAATTTTAACCTGTAGACAGAAAATAAATGACCCTTCTATAGTCCTAGGTATTGGACCCAGAGAAGACTTGCCCAAATGTTCCCTGACTAAGGTCTACTAAGAAGTGAGTGGCCTACCTGGGTCTTGAATACAGAACCAGAACAATGCTTTCCCCCACTCTACCAGATTGTTCTGTAATGTGATGGTCAAGACCATCATGAGTTTGGGTGTCAAATAGACCAGAGTTTAAATCCTGGTTCTGCCACTTACCAACTGTCCAGCCTTGGCCAAGTTACATGAACTCTTGGACCTTTAGATTCCTCATCTGGTAAAGTGGAGATGATAATAGGAGCTACTCAAGAAAGTGCTACTGTGAAAATTAAAGTGAGCCAATGTGTATAAAGTACTTGGCAGGGTCACTGGGTCTGTAAATAGGAATTATTCTTTAGGGGGTGTCAGCATGATAAACAAGATACCTTAATTCTATGAGTTTCACGGGTAGTGCAGCAACCAATGATATCTCACCACTTTTCCCTCCCCAAGGGCTGGGGGCTTTACTCCCAGAGGAATCATGCAAAATACCCACCCCCAAGTCCTGCTGATAAGCTCAAACCCATGAAGGCTTGGGGGGGGGGTAGTCTTCTTAGGTGTCTTCAGGACCTTACTGCCGGCTTCCCCCATGCTGAAGGCCTCCCTGAAGCCTGGTAGTCTGGGGTGGATGGAGAATCAGCAGTTCAGAAATCAGGGCAGCAGGGCTGAAAAGACTCCAAATCTTTCTCTTCCACTAGTCCCCCAACAAGTCCCTATGGCAGAGCAGTTAAGAGCACAGAATCCAAAGAGAAACAGATTGGGTTCACATCTTAGCTTCGTCATTTCCTAACTTTGGGATCTTATTCAAAACCCTTAATTTTTCTGACTCAGTTTCCTCGTCTGTATAATGGAGTTGATAATAGTACCTACTTACAGAACTATTTGAAAGATTAAATGTGGCACAATAAATAGCATCTCTTATTTTTTCTCCTTTTATTTTTCCTCCAGAATATACTAGTCGGAAGGAGATAGTATAGCTAGAACTGGAACCTGTGTCTTTAGACTCTCCCTTTCCCCACTTTGCCCACACCACCCCTAAAATTTTCCTGCTCTGGGGTTGAGGCAGTATTTCCCAACTTTTCCTATCACAGTACATAATAGCATTTGGACATCCTCTGGACTATAATAATGAGGCTGCTTGAGGCCTGCATGGGACCGTCTCATCAGATTTGGGGGCTCTGGCTGCCCCAGGCTCCACCTGGCCACTTGAGAACTGAGGGCTCTATATTTCAGCATACTTGTAACCTGTCACTGTCCCCCAGCTGAGAATCTTTCGGTTAAGATGTTGACAGTCTCAGGGGGCGCCTGGGTGGCGCAGTCGGTTAAGCGTCCGACTTCAGCCAGGTCACGATCTCGCGGTCCGTGAGTTCGAGCCCCGCGTCGGGCTCCGGGCTGATGGCTCAGAGCCTGGAGCCTGTTTCCGATTCTGTGTCTCCCTCTCTCTCTGCCCCTCCCCCGTTCATGCTCTGTCTCTCTCTGTCCCAAAAATAAATAAACGTTGAAAAAAAAAAAATTAAAAAAAAAAAATTAAAAAAAAAAAAAAAAAAAGATGTTGACAGTCTCCAGTAAGAGCCAACATTGCACTGCCGAAAAGTGACACATTAACCCATTGTTGGTAAATCAGTCCTGGACCAGCTAACTCAGTCTCCGGGTAGGAGTCCAGAGGCCAGAGGCCAGAGCCCAGAGCATGGAGATTGGGAAGAAAATCAGGCGTTGGCTCCAGTCCAGGCTCTGCCTCAACTCATGTGACCTTGGGCAAGCCATGACCCTTTTCTGGGCTTTACTTTTCTGTCTGAAGCAGAAAGGAATTAGACTAAAGATCTACATGGTCCCTTTTGGCTCTGACATTCTAAGAATCAGGGATTCTATGAATTCCCCATCACTCAGCAGTATTCTGTTCCTGGTGACCTAGTTCCTGTCTCTGGTTCAGATTAGTGTAGCAAATAGTAGACTCTCTCTGACTGTGCAGGTGCTCCCAGCTTTCCCCACATGTTACAGGCTGGTCTCTGAAATTAACCCCTGCCTGGCCCTGACAGAGGGCAGAGCCACACCTACCCGGTGCCCCCGTCAACAGAACTCCTCTGAGTCCCGTGCATGTTCAGCTTCCCCCTGCCCACTAGCTCAGCCTCCGGGAGCTTTCCTAGTGTCCCAAATCATCTCTTCTCCCCACAGCTCCCAGGGCTTGCACTATCATCTGGGCTCATGGAGAAGGCAGGGAAGACCAGCAGCGAAGCACAACAGCCTCCCTGTAAGAGGAGGTAGGGATGCTAGGAAAAGGAAGAGTGTGGGGAGGCTAGAGGCAGATCCCCTGAGGAATCTGGGGTACAATACTCTGGAGGCTGGACTTGGACTGGTGTGCAGGGAAGGGACACCATGGGCCTTGAAGCAGAAGAAGGACATGGCCAAAACTTAAGGTCACAATGTGTTTGGGCTCCATGGAAGGCAGACTGGAGCAGAGAGAGAGAGAGAGAGAGCCTGGGGGCTGTTAGAGAATGCAGGCCAGAGATCATGACATGGCAGTAGGGAGAGCAAAGAGGAGGAATTAAGGGGGTGAGTTGGCAGACTGGGTGCCCGGTTGGTTGTTCCACCACAAATCTAACTGTATTGCAGGCTGGGTGACTGGAGTTACACTGTCATGGGCCCGAGGGACTATCTGCTTTGTTAGTATGGGAAACAAGACCTCAAGGAAGAGTTGAGAAAAGGGTCTCAGGCTTAGAGACAAATATATTAAAATCTCTTCAATAGTTCTTTATGCTTCTTAAAATGTTTTCTCACTTGGTCCTCCCAACACTTGTCTGTTTTGTAGATGGGAGGCTTAAGATCGTGGCACAATTAGAACCTTGAACTCAGATCTCCTAATCGTTGGCCCCGCACTTGGCCGAGAAGATGTCTTTCCTGAACTGATGGGCAGGCAGAGGTGGTGAGAAGTTTGCCTCCGCCCAGCTGCTTCCCATTGCCTCCCCTGGGCTCCGCAGCCCCAAGCCTGCCTCCAGCACCTTCACACCTCCACTTGGGCTTTCTCTTAATGTCCTATGAAGAGGTGGGTGGGGCCAAGTGCAGGTTCTCGACATTCAGACACAAACAGGCGATCCCTTATTTACAAAGGAAACTTACATGAATCGCTAACGCGAACTCAAATAAAAAAGAACCTGCTGAGGCTGAAGCAGAGGTCTTGACTGCCCCCATCATCTGACAACCTCCGTGACACTTTCAGAATCCCCAGGGTTCCACGGCCCAGAGTTTGTAAACCACAGGACTGGAGAACTCCTACTTGAACATCCTAGAGTGAGGAATTCTCCGCCTGGGTCCACAAATAGAATTCTGGGGTCTCTGAACTTAAAATGAAAAATTCCGTATTCATTTTCACTAACCTCTAACTCAAGTTAAACGCTTTATTCCATTACAAATGTCGACAGTGACTAGAGTAATATTGATAGTTCCTGTGACCATGTCACTAAGAGAAATCAGATATTTTCCTATCACATTATAGTTGTCATAGATCTCACAAACTATCATTCATGCTCATCATTACTTTAAAACGACAATAGTTACTATATCTGCTGCCAGATCTCATTTGTAAGTTAATAAAGAAGTATACATTATTATGCCATACAATTTAAAAAAATACCTTGATAACCATATTTCAATATGATTCGTTTTCTTTACAGTCCTGAGTATTTTCTTTGATGCATTTAAAAACATCGTGAAAAAGGGGTCCTTCAGACTTCACAGATTGCCAGAGGAGTCCATGGCATCAGTAGGTTAAGAGCCCCTGTCCTGGGACTTCTCTTTCAGAATGGAGGGGGCTGGGGAGCTTGATGAAGGCTGCCAAAAGAGGGCATGTAGGACCTAGGATCTCCGGAGGCCTTGTGCTCCGATGTGCACACTCTGAGCCTGAGGAAAATGAGACAGGAAATTGGGGCAGGAGCAAAGGGACTCTGAGAAGTGGAGCAGAAGCCAACAGGCCAGGCTGGCAGGACTCGGTCTAGTGGGACAAAACTGAACTCCTCAGCCCCAGTCCCAGCCAGGCTTCTGGGGGAGCCAGGACTTGTGGGCCCTCGTCTCGTTTCTCATTTCTCTGCCCAGTCTCCGTTTTCTTCTCTGAGCTACTATAGTGGAAGCAACAGTGGCCTTGAGGGGAAGAGCGACCCTGCTTCTGGATCTGACTCTTCCTTGCCTTGCTGAGGGACTCTGGGCAGGTCACCTCCCTTCCCCAGGTATGAGTGCTGGCATAAGTCCTGCCATGCCCACAGTAGACATTGCTGATAGGTATCAGCGTGCGATCATTCCATGCAGCTTCAGAAGCCTTTTCGACACTCTACTGATCAATTGGAATTAGCAAATGAAGTGAAGCATATTTGCTATTACTGGACAAGATGATCTACACATTTCTATCTGTACTAGTCTGTGCCTCTAAAGATTTAATCCCAGGAACCCAAGTAAGACCCTAGCTAGACATGCAGACACCTAAAGCATGACTATTTCTCATTCATAGGTCTGTGTGTGTGTAACAGACAAAGATGGGCTGTGGATTTTCTCTTATGTACTCTATAGCAAAAATGGGGTCAGAATAGAACACTTGGATGGTGAAATCTCAGTCAGACTTCCTGGAAGGGACGAGCAGAGGCACATGGAAGTCAAACTCTGAGCAGTGTTGGGAATGGGCATCACTCCAGGATCAGTACCGCCAGGCCCTACCTGTCCCCAAATGTCTCGTGTCACAAAATTAAGATCAGACATGTATTGCAGCCGAGTGATGGTGACAAAGAGTGAACACCACCCACAGCTCCTAGTGTAATTTACATGGACTCATGCACACAGCCAGGTGGGCAAGATGTCGATATGCTGGAGACTTGTGGCTTCTCTCCCAAACAGCACAGAAAGCCACTTAGAAAGTTATTTCAGAGTGTTAACTATCCCAGGTTACAGCTAAAGCCTAGACAAATGTTATAGTTTACTTAAGGTCATAGCCAGTTCAAGTGTTAGGACTGGGGCCCAGGTCTCTCCAGGCCTGTGGGGCCGGGCTGGTATCATAAATGAGAGAGTGGGTTGGGTAGATGGGGATTGCAGCAAGCCAGAGGTCGCATGTTCTATTGAAAGGCAGCAGCTGATAATCAGTTTAAGTTGATTGTTGGCATGGAAGGGTGTGGATCTATAGTGCCACATTCTCCTGATTTCTTTTTTTTTTTTTCTTTTTTATTTTTTTTTAACATTTTTATTCATGTTTGAGAGACAGAGAGAGACAGGGCATGAGCGGGGAAGGGGCAGAGAGAGGGAGACACAGAATCTGAAACATGCTCCAGGCTCTGAGCTGTCAGCACAGAGCCCAACGTAGGACTTGAACTCATGGACTGTGAGATCCCCTGACCTGAGCTGAAGTCGGATGCTCAACCGACTGAGCCACCCAGGAGCCCCACATTCCCCTGATTTCTAAAGAGAAGTCAGAATCGAGATTTTGATATTAAATAGCCCCATTTTCACATGTGGTCGTCTAAATTTTAAAAAGGCTAAAACAGGGGGCGCCTGGGTGGCTCAGTCGGTTAAGCATCCGACTTCAGGTCAGGTCATGATCTCCTGGTATGTGAGTTCAAGCCCCACGTCGGACTCTGTGCTGACAGCTTGGAGCCTGGAGCCTGCTTCAGGCTCTGTCTTCCTCTCTCTTTGCCCCTCCCCTGCTCTCTCTCTCTCTCTCTCTCTCAAAAATAAACAAACATTAAAAAAAAATTAAAGGGCTAAAACAAAATAAAACACTGTGTAGACCAAACAAATTGGATCTGGGGACGTTAGTATTTGGCCTGATTTGCACCTTTGGGTGGGACAGGCTCTAGATTTAGCTGTACACAGACCTGAATCACGGTTCTGCCATTTGTTAGCTGAGCAATCTTATGCAAGATGTGTAGCCTCCCTGAGTCTTGGTGCTTTCTTCTGTAAAATGGGAATACTAAAGTGAAACACCGTGAGGATTAAATGAGGTAATGAATTTTAAACACTTAGCACAATCATTCGACCAGAGTAGGTGCTCAGTAGATGTAGCTCCTCTACCAAAGTGCCTCTAAGCTTCATGGTGATGGATCAGATGGACCCCCAACCCCAAAGCACCCAGTCTATCCACCTCAGACTTATTTTTCTGCAAGGTCATGGTGCTCAGTGTCCATGCAACTAACATAGACACCCAAGGCCCTCAAACGTGCTCACACACAACCTGCATTCACCCTCGGGAGGATTTTGAGATGCCAAGATTGGTTACCAAGGAAAGATGTTTAGGAGGCTTCCCTGGGGTGTAGCCACAACCTTCTAGTGTTGTTGAGAAGAGAGGCCTGCCCAGTGCAGGGGGCTGGCTAATGAAACCTGATGGGGGCCTTCATAGCCTTAGAATTTTTCACCTTGAATTTTGTTAGCTCATGTGTACAAATAGGCACACACATACACACTGTCACACACCATCTGTCCCGAGCCTGGGCCAGAGTGGCTGCTTTTCCTGCTCTTGGGAAGCTTCTATTCTCTCATTCTCCTGCAGGCTCACTGGGAGGGGAGGTACTGTCACAACCCTTGAACCAGCATTCCCTGAGCCGGATTTGCTCAGCAGGGAGCCTCGGGAGCCAGACAGGGCAAAAGAAGTTCAAATGACTGAACTGGAGGGGCTTGATCCCTTGACTGGGCCCCCGAAGCAAGGAACAACAACACCCCCCCATCCCCACCCCTGCACTCAGGGGCATGGACTGGTTCCAAAGACCCACTCCTCCGGCGTCCCCAGGAGTTTCCTGCTGCCCCAGATGATGGCAGGGCTGGGAGGGGTTCCATTTTACGGATGGGGAGACAGACCCAAATGTCTTGCACTGAATCCGTTTATTCAGTCCTCTCTAAGGATCGGGAGCCCTCCCGACCTGGGACTCTAAGGGAACAAGTGTGTGGGTTCTGAGTCCCTGTTGTAAGCTGCACCCCAACTTACCACCACTACCACTTAGCCAGCCAACTCTTTTGATTTTTCTCCACTCGCACCTCATTCTAGAATTTAGAAGACACTGAGGTAGAGAAAAGTGACTTACACCCAAGGTCACCAGTAGGTGTTAAAGTCTGAATGTGAACACAAGATCGTCTGACTCCGAAGCGCGTGCTCCAACCACCTATTAGACTGCCTCATACATGAGGGCCACATTCCCGGCCTGGGTTTCAGTTCCAGGAGTCATTAGAAAATACCATGACTCAGTGAGCTGTTTCCACCTGCTTTTTGTTTATATGAGTCTATATTTCAAAAAGTCCCAATAAATGGTATTGTAAAAAAAGTAAAAGAACTTAACAAGCAACCATAATCCATCATACTCAGAATAATTCTCTATCACGCAGGTCACATTTTATAAAACATCCATTACTTTATTTCATCAATTCTAAAATGCATGTCTGTGGGGTTTTTTTTTCGGTTTTTGAATTTGGGATGCATTTAAAACTCTGTGGACTCTGAGCTTCCAGGATATACGCTATTTTATTTGGCCCTAGGAATCATCCTGATAGGCAAGCATTGTCAAGATTACAATCCCCATCTTACAGCTGGGAAAACGGAGGCTCAAAGGGGTTAGGCAACTTGCCTGAGGTTACAGAGCTAGTCAATGCAGATTAGCCCTGTGCCCTGATTCCCAGCACAAGCTGTGTCCACCCTATGCTCCTGGACTCCAGGCTCTGTGCTCACACCTGCCTGTTTCCATCACCCCGCTGGCCGACCCCTAGCAGAGGCCTGAGGGACACCTCAGCTCTCCCAGGGTTGTCCAGCCTATCAGAGGGGGAATGAACCCAGTGTGGGGTCTCCTAGGAGTGGTCCAACCCCAAATAGGAAGTTTGCAGGCCCATTTTCAACAATGGATCTCATGTATTGTAGAGACCAGAGCCGGGCTTGGGGTGTGATGTCAGTGTTTCTGCCTGGTGCCCTCATAAACCACGCAAGCCAGATCCCACCTAAGGCTCCCCATTCTCTGAAAATTGCCCTATTTCTCATATTTCAAAAGGCCAAATGGAAAGCAAACATTGACTCTAGATAAGCTCGCACAGGCAGACCAAAACACCACATTTCTTTGCTTTTGGTTTAACTTATATCAGCTCAATGGTATCACCGCGGTTTGTTCCTGCTGACCAGAAAACACTGATTGGCTATTACACGGTCCCAATTAACAAAGAAGGGGAAAAACAATTAATGACATTATGTAACAGGTACAGCCTGGCAGACAAAAATCTTGCAAAACAATGGGTGTAAGGGGGGTGGGAATAAGAAAAGGAGAAAGCTGACATGGAGATCTGAGCTCCACATTTTCCCAGATGGGGAACATGAGGCTCAGAAAGCTGGAGTGACTTGCTCAAGGTCACACAGCAGGGCTGGAACCAGCACCCGAGGTTTCCGTCCCTCAGGCGGGAGCATTTTCCTACAAGGCCCTGCTCTGTTGAGGTTCGAGAAACCCAGACCGTCAGGACTCACCAGGGTTTGTCGAAGGGGGTCAGGACAGGGAAATGGCTTCTCCCTCACACCTCTGGGCTCCTTCCTGCCGAGCAGTTGCCAAAGGCCACGCTGTCTTTCCTCCCTGGGCGTCTGCCAGGGCAGCTAGGCATGGGAGCCTTCTGGAAAGCCAGCTCTGGGCCAGGCGAAGGAGGCGTCTCTGAAGAAAGCACTCTCCCGGACATGAAACGACCAGGCCCTGGGGTCACAGAGTGGCCATGGAGGGCTTAAGTACACCTAAATGGCACAGCTGCCTCTGGCCCCCAGCAGGGAGCTCTCCAGGTGGCATGGCTGGTTTCCCTGCCAGCTGCTGGGTGCCTTTAAGAGAATAATTGCCGTTCATTGGCTGAGTGAGGCTCCCCCTACCTCTTTACCTGAGCAGGTGAGAGAAGCCAGGCTAGGGGAGGGCTGGGGACTCAGGTGAGAAAACAAACCCGTGGTGACCAGCTGGCTCTCCCTTCTTCCACAGCGCTTCCTTCCCGGGCTTCCTTCCTTATCCCCGCCCCAACCCCAGCACCGGCTGGAGGTAAAGACCGGATAAACGTTCTGCAAAGTGCCTAGGGCCATTCAGTCCACAAAGCTTCCCTATCTCACAGTAGCCCTAGACCAGAGTTATTTGTAGGTCTTCTCTTTTGATGGAGAAACTGTCTTTGGAGGGATGAAATGGCTTGTCCAGCTCACACGGCTCTTGGAAGGAATGTTGACAGGGGAGGATGGTATTGAGGACCCAAACCTGAGTCTGTTGCTTTTGACTTTCCATACGGTGCCTCTGGACCACACACCCTCTTCTCTGTGAGGCCTTTGGCAAGCCACTCACTGTCTCAGTTTCCACATCTGTAAGATGGTACAGTCATGCTTGTATGTTGTCTACACTCAATATATTGAGTGCATATTAGAGCTAAAAAGGACTTGGGAGATTATCTAGCTCATCCATTCATATAGCAGGCATTCATTCCTATTATGTGCCAGGCCTGTTTTAGATCTTAGGGATACACCAGTGAACAAGAAAGTCAAGGGCCTTATTGGGTTTGCATTCTAGAAGAGGAAAGATAGACATAAACCAGTAAACAGATTAGATAGGTAAAAGTACCATGAAAAAATAAAATAGGCTGATATGATGAAGTAATGGAGGGGTATTTTAGATTATCTAGTCAGCAAGGCCCTCTCTGAGGAGGTGATATTGAAGCTGAGACTTGAATAATAACAAGGAACCAGTCATTAGAAGGCTGGAGCAAGAGTATTCTAGGCATTGGGAGCTGCAAGTGCAAAGGCCCTGAGGCAGGTGTATTAGGAGAAGAGAAAGACGCTGCCATGGCTAGAGTATAGCCCAATCCTTGCACTCCCTTTTTAGTAAATAAGGAAATGACTCAGAGCAATGGCTTGCCCAAGATTCCCTCTTGCAAATTTCTCCTTCCTTTCTTTATTCTCATTCATTATGTACGGAAACTGAAGTCTGGAGTTCATCAGCACACTTAAGTTACCAATAAAACAATCATTCTATGAGCCTACACTGCTTTAACCTCATGCTTCCCCAACTCTGTAGACATGTGTCAATTCCCAAAGGGCAAGGGCTACGATTTATTAAGAGTTTCTCACAGTGAGGAACCAAATCCTCACCAACAGAACATAGCACTAAAAATCCCAGCAGCAATGCAAACTGCCATACAGTGACATGGGGTCAGCACAGACCCTTCCTGGTGAATCCCTTTCCACTTCCACTTTCAGAATTTTTTACTCTGATTTTGAAAAAAGGGCTGCCTGTTTTCAGTCATCGTATTGTGGTGGTAACACTGGGATTGTTATTCTGAAACTGTTGGATAGGTAGTGTGGGGTAGCCAGTGAGTTTCATGCTGGTGGTGTTGAGAACCAGGACTTTTGGTGTGAGAGAAAGGAGATACAAATGAAAGACGACAGGGGTTAAGTAAAAACTTTATAATCCTGGATTTAAATTGGAAGTTCCAGTATGAATTTTTGATGTAACTGATTTGGAAGCACACACCATATTCCCTAGCTCTGCCTATCGTTTTCAGGTCTAGAAACAACAACCAACACTTGAGTGAGCATCTTTAGTGCCCAGACTGTGGTCTCTAAATACTATTTCCCCTTAAAGGAACCCAGGTTCCTCAAATAAATAAGTAAATAAATAAATAGTTGATTCCAGCTTTGGGGCAGAAAATGTACATGTTCATAGACTTTTAACGCAAATCAGGGAAACCAGAGTCGTGGCAAAGGGACTCTGGAGTCCCACTTGCCAAAGTCCAGACAATTTCAGTCTAATTAACTGCAATGAATTGAAAATATCAAACACATTTAAGTCCATGAGTTCATAATGATATTTTAAAAATAAACAAAAAACCTCAGCGATCATCTTTGGAGGATATTAGGAAATCAATTCATTATTTTGAAAATCAACAGAGACAATTAAGCATTTATTCTGTCTTTCCTGTATGAACTGTGCTTCAGGCAACCAAGTAGTAGATGAGAAGAAGGTGCTTTTTATGTAAGCATTCCAATAAAGAAAAGGAAACAGGAATGAAGAAGGATTAACTTGGAATATCACCATTTTGCAACTCCTTATGAATTAGTTGATCTAATTAAACACCATATCCTATGAAGAAAGCATGGCCCAAGAATCAAGCAGGAATCTGAACAAGCCTTTAGAGTAGGTGTTGGCAAACTTCGTCTCCAATGGGCCAGGTAATTTATATTTTACAGGCTATACAGTGTCTAGAGTCTGTTGCAAGTACTTAAGCCTGGTGTTGGAACACAAAAGGCAGCCACCGACAATAGCTAAACAAACGGGCAGAGTTGTGTTCCAACAAAATCCTGTTTACAAAAAAAGGTAGATGCTAGGTTTGGCCCACGGACCATGGTTTCCCAACTGATCCTGACCACACTACAGTGTACAGGAAATACAGGGACTGAGGAACACGTGAAATGACACCATGGGGACATAATGAACAAAAGCCAGACTGGGGGAAAGTCTAACAGGAAAATCAACCTGATTTCTTTAACAAATGAATGGTAGAGAGAGAGAGGAGCACCTCTAGATTAAAAGAAATTTAAGAAATGTTAGCCAATCACATTGTATGGATCTTGTTTGAATCTTAATTCAAGCAAGCATAAAAAGAAAAAAATATAGAGAGTAATTTGATAAATGTGAACATGGACTCAAATATTTGGTAATATGAAGGAATTATTGTTGACATTTGGAGATGTTTGATAATACATTATGGTTATGTTTAAAAGAGGAAATCCTTATCTTTTAGAGATATTTGCTGAAATATTTAAAGACAAAATGGAATAATATCTCAGGTTTGGTTAAAAATAATGGGTGGTGATGAGGCACCTGGGTGGCTCAGTCGGTTAAGCGTCCGACTTCAGCTCAGGTCATGATTTCATGGTTTGTGGGTTCGAGCCCCGCGTCGGGCTCTGTGCTGACAGCTCGGAGCCTGGAGCCTGCTTCGGATTCTGTGTCTCCCCCTCTCTCTTCCCCTGTCGTGCTCATGATCTATCTGTTTCTCAAAAACAAATAAACGTTCAAAAAAAATTTTTTTTAAATAATGGGTGGTGAAATATAAAGAAACAAAATTGGTAAGGATTTGGATGGTGGGTGACAGGTACATAAATTTATTACCCAATTCTATTATTTTATAAATACAGTAAAACTTTGGATTGTGACTAACTTGTTCTGAGAGCGGTGCGCCAGACGAGCAAACATTTTTAATAAATTTTAACTTGATAAACGAGTGATGTCTTGCAATACGAGTAGCACATTAGCCAAATGTCACATGATCTCAACTGACCCAATGTTTCTTGAAATTTGCTCTGATATACAAGTGCTTTGGATTATAAGTATGTTTCCGGAATGAGGTTTTACTGGTACTTGAAACTTTCCACTATGAAAAGTTAAAATATATTTATACTATTTCACACTTAACCAGTTGACAAATTTTTAAAAATCTGACAAACTCTAAGTTCGGAAAGGATACAGGGGAAAGGGTATTCCCACAGCTGGTGGGAATATAAATTCCTATAATTTTTGAGAGGGTTTTGTATACATCCCATGATCTAAAAATTCCCCATCTGGATATATATATATATATTCATTCCAAGGAAACTTCAGCCCATTAAGAGATATATGGAAGCATTTTTTAATAGGAAAAATGGGAAACAACCCAAATGGATAAATTATGGTACCTTTGGACCATAAGAGGTAGGAGGAGGCTATGAAATGTAGAGATTTGGAAATAGCAACTACATGTGGAGATAGGAGCCAGGGTCCCATCAGGATAGATTAAGCTCAACCTATGTTGACCTGTTACCCACTCTGGGCCAGGCCCTTTTCTGAGTGCTGAGGATATAGACATGATATCCCTCAAAGGGTTTAAAGTCTAGATATCAGAGCTAGAGAGGGCCTGACCCTGACATATCATTGAGTCCAACCTACCTATATTACAGATGTGGAAAATGAGGCCCAGAGAAATTAAATGACTTGCCAAGGCACAATGTTGGTTTGTGGAGGAAGCGGGAATTGAACCAGGTCTCTGATGCTCAGCAGAAAACAGATCTTGGAGCCATACATTCTTAAGTTGAATCCCAGCTCTGCAACTTACTAGCTGTAACCTTGGCAAAGTTATTCTCTTTCCTTAGAAGTATAATAATAAATACTTCCTAGGTCAATAGGAGGATTAAATGAAATGATATACATAAAGCACTTGACCCAGTGACTGTAAAGGAATAAAACCTCAATGGATAGGTTATTTGCTTTTACTATTGTTGATACGAGGAAAAGCCTTAGCAAAAAGGACAAAATGCTACATTCTATGTTGCTCTCAAATGATTAAATCCACACTTGTTACAGCCAGGATGGCCGAGGCTCTGTACCAAGTTGCAGACTTGTCCCAGGTCAGTTAGCTGCTCTGTGTTCCGGGCCCTCCCCACAGAAGGCACACGTAAAGGACTCTGCACCACCCTCTCACTCTGCTGTCTCTGCTGTCGGAGGTTCTGGCTGAGACATGACAGCTCTGTGATTTCTGTCAATCCTGCTCCACTAACTGGAGCCCCAGCTCCCTGTGAGATGAGGGTAACAGTGGAACCTACCTCATGGGGTTGTTGTGAGGGTTAGATGAACAAATCCCTACTGCAGAGTAGGCCCTCAAGATATAGGAGCTATGATGTTGACCAGGCAAGCCATCTATCCCAGGGTGTCAGGAGACACAAAAAAGAATCAGCTGCGTTTTTCGCCGACAGGGTGCTTCAGTCCAGTGGGGGACAGTCAGAGGCCACGCCTTCCTTTCTATTTTTCCCCATGCTGTCACATTTCAGGCCTGGATTGGGGCCCAGGGGGCCAAGTGATTCTGCCTGTTTGATCCTGCAGGGAAGCTGGCTCTAAAAATGACCAGGCCAGACCTGCTAGGTCTGAACCCACACACACTCTCACCTCTTTTAGTGAGAACCCCATTCCCACCGCTGCAGAATCCCTGACTACCTCAGGCTGCTGGAGCCAAAGCATCACATGCTCTGAATAATAAGGCCATCCAGAAAGTTCCCTGCAGCGAGCTGGGCACCACACTCCGGTCTGCACCCTTGGGGCCAGGCAGCCAAAAATATCATAAAAGGCCTGCCCTCAAAGCCGAGCTCCTGTCCCCGGTATGCTGGAGCCATGGGGCACAGGGAGTTTCAATACCCAGTTCCTTCCTTTTTCTGATGCCTTCTCCTCTCAATGAAACGACGCATATTTTTCACCCAAGACCCTATTTTTACAGAGCCTAACAAAACATGTTCCCCCTCGGCCCCGTGACCATCGGTCCCAATTTCCCCAACCCTAGAGAATGAAAACCATTAAGGATCAGAGAGAGGATTGCGAGATGAATGAAACCAGTTAAACGTATTTGGTTCTCCTGTAGAAGCAGGAGCGAAGTTGTTCTTTCAAGCCGGTATCAAAGCTGTCGACTTGTAGCTGCTCACAGGCTGCAGGCTGGAGACACAGCCGGTCAGATGGTGTATTTGCTATGCAGAGCAATCTCTTCGTGGGCAGGGGCTATGTCTGCTTCCCCACTCTGCCCAGCACTCAGTGCCCAACACAGTGCCTAGCACCGAATGGTCAATCAAAAAATACCTAGGAAGCGAATGAAGTTGCTTGGCCAGACAGTTAGCCGACGGGTTTAGATGTCTCTGTTGCACACTTTCATAACAGCCTGAACTGTTCCTTCTCAGTGCTTATCATGCTTGTAATTAAATAATTACATGTGCAATTATTTGTTTAATGTGTGCCTCCCTGACAAGACTGTCAGCAACCTGGAGGCAGGGACTGCCCCCAGTGTTGTTCACTATTGTATCCCCAGTGCTTGGAATGGGATTTGGCATATACCTGGCACTCAATGAGTATTTGTTGAATGAATAAATGAACACAGATGGCAAAGATGGCCACAGCCAGTGGGTCAACCCATCTGTCAATCTTGAGGGCCAACACTGCCGAAGGTGCTGAGTCCACTACCAGGCCAAAGGAAGCTGCCCTTAGGCCCTTTATTTCAAGATGCTGACAGTGTTATGAGAAAGCGTAGGGAGGGGCGCCTGGGTGGCTCAGTCCGTTGAGTGTCTGACTTGGGCTCAGGTCCTGATCTCGCAGTTTGTGGGTTCGAGCCCTGCATTGGGCTCTGTGCCAAAGGCTCAGAGCCCGAAGCCTGCTTCAGATTCTGTGTCTCTCTCTCTCTCTCTCTCTCTCTCTCTCTCTCTCTCTCTGCCCCTTTCCAGCTTGCGCTCTGTCTCTCTCTCTCTCTCAAAAATAAATAAACATTTTTTGGGGCGCCTGGGTGGCGCAGTCGGTTAAAGCGTCCGACTTCAGCCAGGTCACGATCTCGCCGTCCGTGAGTTCGAGCCCCGCGTCGGGCTCTGGGCTGATGGCTCAGAGCCTGGAGCCTGTTTCCGATTCTGTGTCTCCCTCTCTCTCTGCCCCTCCCCCGTTCATGCTCTGTCTCTCTCTGTCCCAAAAATAAATAAACGTTGAAAAATAAATAAATAAATAAATAAATAAATAAACATTTTTTAAAAATTAAAAAAAAAAAGAAAGCATAGGGAGACGGGTTTGCTAACACCCAGGCTCAGCTGTTCTTAGAAAGAGCCTGCCCCCTAGGAAGTCTACCCATTTACAAGAGAGACAAAATGGAGTGGGAAGCAGCCTTTGTCTGCTGTTTAACTGGAGCCTTCTCTTTGCCTCTGGTTGGCGATTTGGGACAGTTGGCGTAGAAGTAGATGGACGATTTCAGCCTGGAGTTCATGGAATCTACTTCGCAGAGTTGTTATAGGACAAAAGGAGTAAATAGATGTGGAAATCTTAACCACAGGACCTAACAGTGCACCAGTGCTCAGGAATGCTATGTGGGGCTACTGTTGTTGCTCTCAATCCTCTGCCTCCCACGGCTGCCCTGTGATGAAGGGCACCTTGGGTGGAGAACTTCACGGCGGAAGTCTGGTGATAGGTGCTGGGCTTCACCAGAGCATCTCCTGGGACCAACCTGACCACACAGCAGGCAAGAGGGAGTGAATCATCTAAGTGATAGAAAGACAACTCAAACTGACTTAGGCAAAAGTTGGCCAACACATCCCTTAAGTCCAGATAGCAGTCTTACTTCATGTACAGCTGGATCCAGGAGCTCCAATACTATCAGGATGTCTCCTCCCTGACTCCATCACTCCATACTGCTGTCTTCTGTACGAGCTCCAGTCTCAGAGAGGCTCAACACCCCACGTGGCTTACATCCCATCTCAAGTACCAGAAAAGAGAAAGTATCCCTTCTCCAAAGTTGAGATCAAACCCCCAGAATTGAGTCTCATTGGCTGTAATTGAGTCATATGACTACTCTGAAGCCACGACTATGGCCAGTGGTTGCAAGGCTCTGATGGCAGAGCTGAGTCACATGCCCACCTCTAGGCAATAGGCTGGAGTCAGTTCGGTGGATGGGGAGGGGAGGGTCCCCAAGCAACATAGAGTTGTTGTTGCCAGAGCAGGGAGAATGTTGCTGGGGCAGCAAAATAAATATGCACTGCAGATTGCAAACCCTCTCTTTAGGTCAGATGACAAGAGCAATGGTACAGTGAGACCAAACAAACGTCAATTCTGTCAGACAAATAAAGTGATAGGATCTGGAAGGATTCCCAGAGGGCAATGGGGCATTACTCAGACATGTGCCCCAAACCCTGTTTTATAGGGATCATATCACGGTGCCTCACTTGCTTCAGGCACTAAAATAGGGGAGGCCCCCCAAAGTTAGTAACCTAGGTAAATAATACTTGAACACAATATTTTAAAAACCAAAACGAATGCAAAAAATCCATGATGAACAAAATTAGGAACTTAGCACCAAGCTTGGTATATTTCTCAATAAAAGTTTGTGTTATCATTTTTCATTCTGGGAGATTCCTAAGAGTAAGTTTACTGAGGAATCATGCACTATGGCAATAGTACAGTCTTCATTCATTCAACACCTGTTTATTGCCTGTTTATTATGAATGTGGCACCATGAGAGAAATACAGTTCATCTGGATCCTACCCCGGGGAGCTCATAGTCTGTAATCTGAATGGCAAGACCCACTGGCAAACATCACCTCCAAATATTGTGATTCGTGTTTTAATGAAGGCCCAGAAACCTGCTATAGGAGCCCAGGGGAAGGAGCTTTTTAAAAACCTTTATGTATTTATAAAAAGGTAGATACCTGTATGTGTGTGTGTGTGTGTGTGTGTGTGTGTGTGTGTGTGTGTATTTATATACATAATATATATTTATAAAATAAATAAGTCCTGGGGCTATACCATACAGCATGGTGACTATAGTTATAATATTGTATATTAGGAAGTTGCTAAGAGAGTATTTAAAAGTTCTCATCACAAGAAAAAAATTGTAACTATGCGTGGTGATGGATGGTAATTAGACTTATTGTGGTGATCATTCTGCAATATATACATGGATCGAATCATGGGCTGTACATCTGAAATAATATACTGTTACATGTCAATTATATTTCAGTATTAAAAAACCCTTTTTAAGGAAATGTTGAAACATACAGAAAAGTAGAAAGAATTGTAAACTGAATATGTATTGATCATGTAGATTCAACAATTGTAAACATTTCACCATATTTACCTCATCTCACTATATGTTAAATTTGTGGCTAAACCATTTTAAAGTGAATTACAGATATTCATTCTAACACTTGAGCCCTAAACACTTAGCATGCATTTCCAAAAGCTATAAGAATTCTCCTTCATAACCACAGTAGACTTCACTCACAAAATTAACAATAATTTCCTTATATCATCTAATACCCAATTCATAGTCAAATTCCCCCCATTGTGTAAAAACATGGTCTTTATAGCTTTAAAAGAAAAGTGAACCAAGATACAATCAAGAATCACACGGGGGGCCTAGGTGGATCAGTCAGTTAAGCGTCAGACTTTGGCTCAGGTCATGACCTCAGTTTGTGGGTTTGAGCCCCTTGTCAGTCTCTGTGCTGACAACTCAGAGCCTGGAGCCTGCTTTGGATTCTGTGTCTCCCTCTCTGCCCCTCTCCCGCTTGCACTCGCTCTCTCTCTCTCTCTCAAAAATAAATAAACGTTAAAATAAGAACTTTAAAAAGAATCACATCTCATATTTAGTTGTTGGACTCTTAGATCTCTTTAAATCTAGAACCTCCTCTCCTTGCTTTTGCTTTGTTTTCACGACATTGACCTTTAAGAGATCATGCCAGTTGTCTTATAAATTGTCCCACATTCTGGATTTGTCTGGTTGCTTTTCTGGGTGTTATTTAATGTGTTCCTCTATCCCTGAAATTCCAGTAAACTGCAGCCAGCTCTAAAGACCTGATTATATCTACGCTCAACATTTTCGGCAAGAGCCAAAATAGGTAGAACTGTGAAGTCTACTGCATCCTATTGGGAGGCATGAAATGCTGGTTGTCCCACCACTGGGGATACTGTGTGGTCCCTGGGTTAAGGTGGTGACAGGCAGGTAGAGGAGGAAGCAACTGGGAAGGATGGTTAAGTCTTCACAGTGACGTTTAAAAATTTTTTTTTAAATGTTTATTTATTTTTGAGAGAGAGAGAGACACAGTGTGAGCCAAGGAGGGGCAGCGAGAGAGAAGGAGACACAAAATCAGAAGCAGGCACCAGGCTCTAGCTGTCAGCACAGAGCCCACGCGGGGCTCGAACCCACGAACCGTGAGGTCATGCCTTGAGCTGAAGTCTGGTGCTTAACCGACTAAGCCACCCAGGCGCCCCCACAGTGACATTTGAATAGGGCTTTAAAGGGTGTGTAGGAGCCTACCAGGTGGAGAAAAGGGAAGAGGAAGGGTTTTCCAGGTATACATGCAGGCACAGTGTTGGGAAAGAGAATGATTGGCTTTAGGAAGTAGGAGGTGGTAGCCAAATGTGGTTGAGAGCTGTCATAACAACACCAAGCACTCAGGGTGAGTTTACCATGTTCCAGGAACTATGCTAAGTGACTCATTTAATTCTTCACACAGTCCTATGGAATGGGTACTACCACCCCCATTTTAAGGGTGTGGAGTCACAGTTGAGTGATATGTGGTAACTTGCCTAAGGTCACATAGCTAGAAACAGGCAGACTCGGGATTTGAATCTGGGTGCCTGACTCCTGGGCCTCTGCATTTAAAAATCACCAAGCTCTGTGCTGAGGTGACAGGGCAAAGCAGCTGGGGAGGCGGGTTGGGGGCAGGTGGAGACAGGCCTTCTAGTCACTCTGAGTTGGGTGTTCTTCCCCCCGCAGTGGGGAGCCAGTGAAGGTTTCCGGGTTTGGGCATGGCTGTGTCTAGGAACGCACACCCTGGAACTCGGCCCTGTGAAGGATGAGTGGACAGCTGCTGGGGTGAGCTGTTAGGGGGAAGGGTGGGCGTCCCTTCAGGAGAGCGGGACCCTGGTGAACAGAGATCGAGGGAGGAATTCAAGTGTCTCCCGGACCTGTGCGCGGACCCTCAACTCTCCCGGGCGTCGGAGGGTTGGGGGAAGGGGTTAGAGGTGGGAAGAGGGGGTGGGGTGGGCTAGGTTCTGCGGGACGCCTGCAGCCTTCCCGTGGGCACGCAGCCACCGGGGCGAGCTGGAGCCGGCTGGGCGCGGCACTCCGGGACCCCAGCGCCCTGCGAGCCGCCCCGGTTTCCACCGCATCGTCTCCCCGTCCCAACAACTGGTCGGCCACATCGCGGTGAGTCGTGAGTGGCAAAGACCGGGTGGAGGGACCAGCTTTAACCTCCGAGAGCCAGCGGGCGGGGGGGAGCGACGGGCCCAGGATCAGTCAGATCTCAGCAGAGGCAGGACTAGAAGTTGCGTGGTGCCTCTTAATTCTAAATCCGCTTCTTTTTCAGGATGGAGTCTATTTCAGAATCAAAGAGGGATCAAGACAAAACCGCTTTGGACTAGCCACTGGGAATGCCAAACACTCTGGGGACTACCTCCTTTTTAAAATTTATTATCTCCCCATTTGAGGAAGCCTCTCTCAGGGACGGGGCGGCCACAGAAGCGGGGGTTCCGGGCAGACCCCTGGCTGGCTCCTGTGGCACAGCCCCTCAGCCAGTGCGTCTGTCATCCCCTCCTGGCCTCCGTGTCCCGAGGGGCACGACCAGTCGGGGAGGTGGGGGTGCCCACCGTGTTGGGGACTCCCAGCTATCTGGGCTCTGGCTGTTCTCCCTTCAGCCTAGACAGGGAAGGTGCGGGGATGGAGTGGAACTGCTCTGGGGCCAGGCTGCCTGGTTCAAATCTCTGCCCTCACTCACCAGCCGTGCAACCTTGAGCTGAGCACTTTCCCTCTCTGTGCTTCTATTTTTTCAAAAAGTTTTTTGAAAATATTTTTAATGTTTATTTTGGAAAGACAGAGAGAGACAGAGCACAAGCAGGCGTGGGGCGGAGAGAGAGGGGGACACAGAATCTGAAGCAGGCTCCAGGCTCTGAGCTGTCAGCACAGAGCCCCACTGAGGGGCTTGAAGTCACAAACTGGAAGATCAGGACCTGAGCCAAAGTCGGACGCTTGACCGACAGAGCCACCCAGGCACCCCCTATTTTTTCATTTTTAAATTGGTGAAAATAACAGTGCTTCCTAGGGTTTGGTATGAGGATTAAGTAACATAAGTATTCAAGAGCCTAGCAAGGTGCTTGCCACATGATAAAGGCTGGTTATTATTTTTATTTTTTAAATGTTTATTTATTTAGTGCATGGGGGGGGGGGCACAGAGTGAGGGAGAGAGAAAATCCCAAGCAAGCTCCATGCAGAACCCCAAACCAGACTCCATCTGATCTGACTAACCCATGAGATCATGACCTGAGCTGAAATCAATTGTCCCACACTTAACAGACTGAGCCACCCAAGGTTCCCCAAGCTGGTTATTATTATTAATCTGGGAGTCGGGAGGCTTGGATGCCTGGCACTCATTTACCTATGAATAGGACAAACATTCCAGATCCTGAATAAAACCTGCCTCCTCCACAAAGTCCACCCAGATTAACTGCACTGTTTAAAGCCTTCCTTGATTCACAGAATCTAAAGCACAGCTGACATGATCTAAACTAACTATAACTGGGGTGGGGAAGAGCAGCCTGGTTACCCCCTTCCCCACAGCACTAACCTAGACTCAGAAAGCTTGGGGGTTGTAGTGCAGCCCCCCACTAGCTACTTACTCGGATAACTCAATTCATCTTTGTGATTCAGTATCCTCTTTCAATTGGGGGTAATAATTCCTCTTTTATCTGTCTTGCAAGATAAAAAATTCAGATTCCTGACTACTTTGAGAATGGAAGGAAACAAGCATATAAAATGTTTTTTTCAAAGCATATTTAATAACCCAGAAAAATGATGCCAACATGCAATGTTTACTTCTCCGTTGTAAATTTCTTATTTAAATTTTTTACAGAAAGATGCATTATTATATTCTCACGGTAAAACATTCATGGGATAATGTTCATCAAAAAAGGGCAATCAACTGTATATGAAATGTGACCCCTACTTCATTTTTTAAAAGTATAAATACACTGAAAAAGATAATAAAGGTGGGGCGCCTGGGTGGCTCAGTCCATTAAACATCCGACTTCAGCTCAGGTCGTGGTCTCGGGAGTTCGAGTCCCTCATCTGGCTCTGTGCTGACAGCTTGGATCCTGGAGCCTGCTTCAGATTCTGTGGCTCCCTCTCTCTGCCCCTCCCCTGCTCGTGCTCTCTCTCTCTTTCAAAGAATAAATAAACATTAAAAAAATTAAAAAAAATAAAAATAAAAATAAAGGTAAGGAAATCCACCAGCATATTAACAGAGTTACCTCTGGGTGGCAGGATTACTGATGATTACCTTCACCTCTATTTTTCTAAATTTTCCTTTTTCTAATAAGTATACGAGTTTTGTAAACAGAAGAAAACGACAGTTTTTTTTTTTAAATGTGTTTGAAAACAATCAAGGCCAAGCAAAAGCAAGTTAGAGGTCACCTATGTGTGAGTAATCAGAAACCTTTTAAGATTAATATTCTGCCTTTAGGAAGAACCCTGTCTCCTGACCATGGGTCAGTCCACGTTTTATCTTCTTTGAAAGCCCCATGCAGAGCTCCCCACTCTCTTGGCTTCCAGAACTTCACCAGCCTCCTTGGCCCAGAGTTCCTGCTTATGAAGTCAGGCCTGGCTTGGCCAGGGCAGCTGTGGGCTGTGCTCTGTGGAGTCGTAGAAGACCCTGAAATCCCGGCCATTACCGGCTCACTTAGTTAACTGAGGAGGCCTGTTATTTACCAGTTCAAAAAAAGAGCTGGGGCATTCGTGCTCCCTCACTTTGGGTTATTATGCCTTTTCTGGGTGTTCTTTACAGGCCATGAGGAACTTCTGAGTCCCCCCACAGCTTTACTGTGATTTACAGCTAAAGGTTTACAGCTCAAAAACCTTCAATGGCTTCTCATTTCCTTCAGTTGGTATTTGCCAACTTCCTTAGTCTGGCATTTCAATGCCTGTACCCTCTGAACCAAGTTTCCTTACATCTCCAGTGGGTCAATCAAATGGTCTTCCAGCCAGCTGCACAGTGGGCCACGAAGGAAGAGTAATGAGCAAGGAAAGCTGGGTGTAAGAACGCACTGGGGAAAGGTAGGGGCTGTGGTGAACTCCAGCAAGCACAGACTTTGCAAAGGGACTGTCACTTTTCAGTGCCAGTCAATTGTTCGTTGGTGGCATCTTCCAGTTTTTTAAAGAAGATCAGGAAATCCGGATCTTTATGTGAAATCTCATGATTTTTAAAAAAATATTGGCAGCTAATTCACAAAACACATTTAGCCAGTCTGCTGATGGTAATTTGTGACTGGTCATAGGAACACACTGAACTCTTCTCTCTCTCTATACCTTTGCTTTTGCTGTTCCCACTGCCAAGAACACCGTCCCACTCATCTGAATCTGGTGAACTCCACCTATTCTGTCAGGTCCAGCTAAAACACCTCTTCCATGAGCACCCCTGGATGACCTCTGCTGGAAGGGACATCTTCCTCCTTGGGGCTGCACCAGTCACTCAGCTCTGTGCCTGTCCATCTCATGCCATAGCTATTTCCACGAGTCCGATCTCCCCTGGTAGATAATGAGCTCCTGAAATATTCGACAAATATTTATGGAGCACCTGCTTTGTTGCAGGCACCAGGCTAAGCACTGGGAATCCAGAACTAGATGGATAGACGTTGCCTTGATGGAATATAGAGTCTACTACAGGGGGAAGATTTTAAATAAACCATTCCCAAGATACCTAATTCCAATTGTGATGAGTTTTATGAAGTTAAGAAAGTTTATAAAGGAGCTTAATCCAGGCAGGAGGATTAAGCAGGTCACGAGGCAGCTTGGGGGAAGGAAGCATTAGCACTCGGGCTGCTACATAAGGTTGTATAGTTTGTATACTGCACAAAGGTAACCAGCTGAGAGGGCAGGCGAGAGCTGCTTGCTTGCCCAAGCTGTGCCCTTTTCTAATTTGCAGAAAGGCAGGGGACAGTGTTTAGTTCCTCTGACCCCCCGACCTCCCTCCCCCACCCAGCCAAAAGCTGCTCTAAATAAACGTAGAATCTAAGTAAAAATGGTGACTTCCCTATTTAGGTGCAGCCTCAAGAGATGGAACCGTTCTCCCTTTCCACCAGAATATACCCCCGAAATCCTTACTTGAAAGATTCTGGGGGTCAAGGAGGGCATCTCTGAGGAAGTGACATTGGAACTGAGGCTGCAGGATAAGAGGCCAGGCAGGTAGAAGTATGAGGAACAACAGCACGTGCCAGGCCTCTGAGGAAAGTACTGTGGCAGACACCTAATAAATGTCCAGCATGAGACAGAGAGGGGAAGGACAGCAAGGGGTGGGCTGGGTAGTGATCATACCATGCATGGCCTAGAAGGCCATATTAGGGGGGTTGATTTTTATCCTGAAATGTCTTATATACTCCCCCTCTCGAACCATGCTACTGATGGGTGTCACCGCTCATGGGCAGGCCCATAGAGTGCACGATACCAGAAACTACCTTTACAGAGCATCCATCATGAACCATACACTATGCTGGCGCCATGTGTCCAGTCCATTCTTCCTTTCCCAGCCTCCTAAGGAAGTAAGTATTCTCAGTATTCTCTGATTCCAATTGCACAGATGAAGAAAACTGAGGCCCACAGAGGATGAGCCGTCTGCCCAACATTACCTGGCTACTCGGGGGTGGGCAGGGATCTACGCCCAGGTCTGTGGGATTCTGAGCCCCTCCTTTGGGTTACCATGTAGCAATGACCCTCATGAATAAACAGAAGGCACAAGGAGTCCAGAGCCTTTGCCGGTCCGAGTGGGGACTCGGGGCATGCAGTATTGGCATCACCTGGAAACTTGTCAGAAGCGTAGGCTTTGCAAGTTCTATCCCAGTACCACTGACTTAGAATCTGCATTTTACAAGACCCCTGTACACATCACAGGCTGAGAAGCACTAGAAAGCAATCCAAGCAATAATAACCCTTCCACAACAGCCTAGTGTCTCGCAGGCCAGGTCTCCTGTGACTTGAAAACAGCTTATTATAACCAAATTTGTCAGAATTGCCAACTGTTCCATCCATCCACCTGCCCCAGTTTTGCCTTCTGTTTTGACTCCAAGAGAAAGACTATTAGAATATACCATCAACTCCAAGGAGGGGTTTCTGCTCAATTTCTTACTATGATCTCACCCAGGAATAAATATAAAGCTGTTTGACCCTTCTCCGGGCTAATTTCTGCTCCGAATCATCTTCCATTGGGGGCCCACTCTGACCCCCAGATCATGTTCTGGGACCCACCTTTTCACAAGACAATTCCCTTTCTCTGTCTGCATATCTGAGGAGGCAAAATGGCATGTCAGAAAAGATTAATGGGTGAGAAAAAGCTGGAATCTCTTTAGCATTAAGGCCACATGTTCTGTGACTCTGGGAAACTTCCACCTCCACTTCCTCACCGGCATCTGAGAAATGGGTAGCTTGGACAGAACTAGGAGTCGCTAGATCAAGGGTTTGGCAGGTAACATAAAGGAAGTTGAGTGGCCTAGGTGACATAGAAAAGGATAGAAGGAGATGAAACAGAAATAGTGGGGACTGTGGCAATGACTGAAGGCAATGCCCTGACTAAAAAAGGCAGCTACACCTAGCATTAGGCAACTGTTGTCCTGGGAAATAGGGGTCCAGTGTTGTTATGGATTCTAATTTCTCAAGTGTTGCGAATCTGATTTTCCCACTCTGTGAAATATCATATGGTTTTTCAATGCTGGCATCTGGCTAAAAATTAGACACTCTGTGGGTCACATAAGAGATCAGGAGCACGGCACATCTGCCCGTGGGCCGCCAGCTTGAGATGCTTGGCCTGGATGCCATCCTAATGTGGTAAGCTTAGGACTCCATTCTACATGTAGCTCTTTTAGAAAGCCGCAAAGCGGCTGCTGCAAGAGCGGCCGAATCCGCGCCCTCCGGGGCTGGCCGCCCCTCCCCACCGCGGCCCCGGCCCCCATCGGTGCCCCCTCCCAGGCCTCTCCGGCAGAGGGGCTTGCACGGGGACTCCGACCCGTTCGCGGTGGCGGTGATGGGGCGCACGACGTCGCTTTCTTCGCACTCTCCCTACCTGCTCGCCCGCTGCCGCCGTACGCCGCAGCGATGACTCAGCCTCCGGCGGCCCTGGCGCGGCGGGGGAGGGGCGAGGGCGAGGGTGGGGAGGGGAGGGAGGAGGAAGGAGGGTAGACGGGAAAGGGAGGGGGCTGAGAGGCGGCAGAGGAGGGAGGAGGGAGGAGAGGGGCGGAGCAGAGGGGAAGGAGGGGGAGAGGCGGAGAGGAGGAGTGGGAGGGCGGAGAGGAGGGGTGAGAAGAGAGAAAGGGGCGGGGCTCCGGGAGGCCGAAGCCCCGCCCCCCCGCTGCTGGGGGCCTGCGGACAGCTGGCTAGCAGGGTGCGGGAAGCGGGGTGGAGAATAGTGGAGGGGCGCGGCTGGGAGGAGAAGGGAGGGTCGTATGCTACCCCCCATTGATCCCCTCTCTCGAAAGCGCTTGTGGAAGTACACCCCTAGCCACACCCACAGGCCACCCTTGCCCTTGCTGGAGCAGTGCCAGGGAATGCACCTTTAGCCACGGACCTTTTAAAAGTGAGCACCTTCAGGTGGGGGCCTTGAGTCCTGGGCAGTTAGAGACCGAGATGAAGGAGCCGGAGCCCTGCATCCTGGGGCCTTGCGGGTGAGAGAAAACCACGTCGCCTATCCACAAGTGCAAATTTAAAGGGAGAAATGATCTAGTGGCACATTGTGCTGGGCTTACACAAGTAAGTAGCTGGAAACACAAGGTGGGATTTGGAAGGTGCCCTAAGGAAGTTTCCCTAGCAACTTTCTGATAATATAAATGAATCTATGAATGAATAAAACGTGCTGTGGGAACATACTTGTGTGTCTATGAGGGGCTAATTTTTTTTTAAATGTCTTTATGTGTGTTCATGTGTGTTTGGGAGGATGTATAGGAGTGTGTGTGTGTCTTGGGTGATGTATGTACTCGTATGTTTATGCATGTAAGTGCATTGATAGCTGCGTATGCATCCGTGTGCCCAGAATGTGTCTTTGTGTATATGTATAGGTGTTTAGGTGCCTTAATATTAAACTTGTGTGTCGATGAGATCTAGGGGCACGCCTGAGTTTATATGTAAATATATATATGTACAAGAATTTATATATTTGTGTATGTGACTACGTACTCCTTGGGTGTGTATTGCTTTTATGTGTCAATGTCATATGTGGGCAGGGCCGGGGAGCGGGAGAGCATGTGTCTTGGTGAGACTGTGTTATGGTGATGTGTCTGTGTGTATGAGAATACATTTTGAGTCTGACCAGGGCTCCAGTATGTCTTGAGGCTGCAAGTGTGTGTCTGTGTGTATGAATGAGAACGTATGTGTTTTTCGGAGTCTGTATGGATGTGACTATGTGTGTGTCTTGATGTATCTCTGTAGCTATCCTGCGGATTCCGTCTGAGATAAGGAGCATGTGATTCTTTGTTTCTAGTTTTATTGAAAAATAATTAACACACATTATTGTGTAAGTTGAAGGTGTGCAGCATGATGGCTTGATTTACATATATTGTGAAATGATTGCCACAATAGGTTCGGCTAACATCCATCTTCTTACGTAGATACAATTAAAAGAAAAGAAAGAAGAAAAAAGGAAAAAAAAATTCTCCTTGTGGTGAAAACTCTTAGGATTTACTCGTAACAATGTTCTGAGGTATCATACAGGAGTGTTAGCTATAGTCATCATGTGGTACATTACATCCCTAGTCTAACTGGAAGTTTATATTTTTTGGACCACCTTCCTCCATTTCCCCCTCTGCCCCCCACTTTGGTAACCACGAGTCTGATCTCTTTTTCTATCAGTTGTTTTTTATTTTTGTTTTTAGAGTCCACATTTAAGTGAGATTATACAGTATTTATGTTTCTTTGACTTATTTCACTTAGCATAATGTCTTCAAGATCCAGCCAGGTTGTGGCAAATGATAGGATTTCCTTGTTTTTTTTAAAGATCATGTGATTTTTTTTTTTTTTTTACTGTTTATTTATTTTTGAAAGATGGAGCGTGAGCAGGGGAGGGGCAGAGAGAGAGAGAGAGAGACAGAATCTGAAGCAGGCTCCAGGCTCTGAGCTGTCAGCACAGAGCCCCATGAGAGGCTCAAACCCACGAGCTGTGAAATCATGAACTGAGTGGAAGTCAGATGCTTAACCAACTGAGCCACCTAGGTGCCCCACGGGTAATTCTTTAAGTTTACATCTTTATTTTGAGGGGGGAAGGGACAGGGAGGGAGGGGGACAGAGGATCCAAAGCAGGCTCTCAGCTGTCAGCACAGAGCCTGACGTGGGGCTCGAACCCACAAGCCTTGAGATTGTGATCTGAGCCGAGGGCAGACACCGAACAGACTGAGCTACCCAGGCGCCCCATGGCCATGTGATTCTTAAGGGTTGAGCTAGTGGAGGTGCTTCTTGGAGGAAGAGGCCCTTGGCGGGCATGGGGTGGGGAGCGTGGAAGTAGGAAAAAGATCTGGTTGTGCCAGCCCAGTGACCATCCAGAGTAGTGACAGGTTGGGCCAACAATGTAGGCTAAAGCAAGACCTTGAATGCCAAAATGATTCTTTGCAGCCTCCTTGGGCCCTCCCAGGTGCTTGGTCTGTTTCTCTAGTGGCCTCTTCACTGTTTATCTTGCCAGTGCTCTTCTGCAGAGTGCACGTCCTTGGTAATTAACAATAGCAACATTATGGTGCACTCACTGTATGCTAGACCCCCAAAGTCATGAATGGGCATTGGTTCAGTTCTGTGAGGCAGAAATCTAATATCCCCAGTTTTACAGAGAGGAAACTGAGTTGGTCAAGTGCCTATTCCTGTTTACACAGCTAAGAAGGTGCCTCTGGTGCCTCGGACTCCAGAGGCCGCCTCCTTCTCAACTGCTAGACCAGGGTCTTGCAAGCTCGGCATTATTAGCATTTGAGGCCAGATAATCCAGTGATGCGGGGCTGCCCTGGGCACTGTGGGATGTCCAGCAGCATCATCAGTCTCTACACACTGGATGCCAGTAGCAACTCCCTCCCCAGTTGTGACAAGCAAGATGTCTCCAGATAGTTCCAAATGTCGGGACGTCTGGGTGGTTCAGTCGGTTGAGCGTCCGACTTCAGCTCAGGTCATGATCTCGCGGTCTGTGAGTTCGAGCCCCGCGTCGGGCTCTGTGCTGACATCTCAGAGCCTGGAGCCGGGAGTCTGCTTCTGCTTCTGTGTCTCCCTCTCTCTCTGCCCCTAACCCACTCGCATTCTGTCTCTGTCTCTCTCAAAAATAAATCAACATTAGATAGTTCCAAATGTCCCCTGGGGACAGAATCACCCCTCCTCCCCGACTGAGAACCACTGCCCCCCTGGATAAATGTTTCCTGACGGGCTGCACTGTCTCCACCAGGTCCAGTGGCTGCAGCTGTCACGGCGACCCTCATTTTCATGCAGGTAGCCCCTTCCCTTTGCCACAAACAGAAGGTTTACCAGCTGCGCCACCTTGTTCAGCAACTGAAACTCTATGCACCCCAGCCACAGAAAGCTTGGCACTTCAGTGATACTTCTACAGACCTTATTATTATCATTCAAGTCACAGGGGTTTCCTGGGGTGCGAATGTGGAGAAAGAAGGCCCCACGCCAGCCAGCTCTCTCTGGCCCAGAGCTATAGACGCTGCTGCTGCTTCTGCGAGTTTGCTTTCCTGGTTCAGTGAGAATACAATGCTATAGTGCTGAGCCAAAACTGGTCCCGTTTGACGCTATCATCATTATGCAGTTTCATTTTTGCAAATAAAACAGCCTGACTCTCCCCACCAGCAGAGCCTGGTTTTAACGAGCAAGAGCTACGTTACAGCCAGAGCAGGTGCTCAGGAAGGGCAAGGTGGAGCCATTAGCAGGGCTCTCGGCCTGTCCAGGCCTGGGCAGGGCATCCATGCTGCTGGGCAAGGGACTGGATGGCAGCTGGAGGGGAGAGCCGTAGCAGTGCCAGGCAAGCAGGAGGCCTCAGGCTCCTGCTACAGACAAGACAGAGGCGACAACACCCGCAGAGGACTTTCACACCACTCCAGTCTCTGGCACTCCGGAAACTTTCATCTCTTGCCTGTGTGTTCCTGTACTGTGCTATCTCTCCCTGCACTCCTATTCTCCTGCAATCCCCGCAGTGTTCTATGTTCACAGGGCCTCCGTCCATTTCCTCTTGGGGGGCTGTAGAGCAAGGTGGTTAAAGATGGAGGTTCTGGCACCTCATTACCTGAGTCTGTGTGACCTTGGGCAAGGCACTTCACCTCTCTGTGCCTCAGCTTCCTCATGTCTAGAGTGGGGATACTGAGAGGCCCTATCTGGTAGGGCTAAATGAGATAGTACACGTAAAGGATACAAGACATCTACTGAGCCCTGAATAAATAGCAGCTACCACTATTGCTGTGATTCTTGATGAACAATGAATGCAAATGAGCACTTATTTATTTGCCAGGCCCTGTGCTAAGCCCCGGACAATTTTTTTCTCATTGGATCCCTTCAACAGCTCTGGAAGGAAAGTGCTATTATTAGCCTCACAGCAGAGAAAGGAAGCTCAGATACCATGATGCTAAGTGACTTACTCAGGGTGACAGAGCTAAGATGAATCTGAACCTGAGTGTTGTCACTGCAAAGTCTAACCACCCTGATCTTCTCCGCTGAAAGCAGATTTCTCCATAGGAAGGGGGGCTCCTCTCCAGCTCGGGTGTGCAGAGGAAATATGGGAGGCATGGAGAAGGCAGGGAGGTGCCTGGGCAGAAGGAGGGGGTCGGCTTAAAAGTTGCCCTTTTTCAGCTTTCGATGAAATCCCTAGCACAGTGGACTGTGGTCTCATGACCTCCGAGGGGTGGTGCCAAGTTTTTATCAGTGTATGAAGTTTATTTTTATTCCGAGCCAGGGTATATATTGTTCTGGTGCTTTTTGTTTGAATTGGGTTGTAGGAAAGGTACAGAACGCCATCACAGGGACAGACGGAAGGCCCGTTTTAGAGCTGATGCCAGAGAAAGATGGGGTGCTTATCAGGAGCTGTGAGAACGTGGCCAGGTGAGCGTATAAGAGAGGATGGTCTGTGCCGAAGTGTTCTTCCAACTCTCGGGGACCAAGAGAGTCATGTGGCAATTGTTTTGTTTTCCTTTAAAGATATCCAAGGTATCATTTTTCCTTGTGCTGTGATTGTGTAATTGTATTAGTTACCTATTGCTATGTAGCAAACGATCCCAAACCTTAGTGGCTTAAAACAATTATTTATTATCTCCCAAGTTCCTGTGGATCAGGAATTCAGGAGTGAGTTAGCTGCACAGGCTCTGGCTTGGAGTCGCTCATGGAGTACTAAGGTAGGTGCTAGCATAGATCTTTTGTAAAAGCAAAGTGGCATAATGCAACCTTTCCAAAAGTAAGGGACGACTATATATGGACATACGATTAGTTAACTATGTCCCCTATTGTTGTGTACTCGGCTTCTAAGTTTTTCTTGTTACCAATGAGGTTTCAGTGAACATCTTTGGAGCCCGGAGCTCATCACGTGCCGAGGGCTGTCCTAGGTACCTATTGTTTGTGTACCTCATTTAATCCTTCACCAGACAAAGGAAACTCAGCCAGACAACGACACTTTCAGGCTTTTGTCTAACTCAGAGTGCTTTTTAAGGATGGAGAATCCCTTGTTTTCTCAGCCCTAAAGTTCTTTATTCCACTAGGGCCCCTGAGGAGTACTTATCTTGCACTCTGCAAACCTGTGTTTAAAAAAAGGACAGGTCCTGGGGCGCCTGGGTGGCTCAGTTGGTTAAGCATCTGACTTCGGCTCAGGTCATGATGTTATGGTTTGTGAGTTCGAGCCCCGCGTCGGGCTCTGGGCTGACAGCTCAGAGCCTGCTTCAGGTTCTGTGTCTCCCTCTCTCTCTCTCTGCCTCTCCCCCAGTTGCACTCTGTCTCTCTGTCTCAAAAATAAATAAACAATAATAATAATAATAATAATAATAAGGACAGCTTATCACTAGGCTCATAGTAGGTAGGGCCCACCAGACATGGCCCTGTAGCAGGCAGGATAGGCCAGGTTATGCTGCAGTGACAAACAACCCCGAGATAAGGGCTTAAGGCATTCGTCATGGGATTGCCATAGGTTCTGTTGTGTGTTGTCCCCAACCTGAACACTGCCAGTTGCTGTTCCAGGAGGCAAGAGAGAATGTAGTCAAAGGCACACTGGCTCCTCAAGCTTCGGAAGTGACTTGTTACTTCCTCTCACATTTTTTTTTTTTTTTTTTTTTTTTTTTTTTGATGAAGCAAATCCTATAGGCTTAACTCTAAAGGGGAAGGGACGTGTGTTCTCCCGTGTGCCCCAAGTGGAGAGAACTGGAATATTTGGTGAACAGCACGGATGACTGCCACAGGCCTTGTCCTCTGTTGATCACTGAAAACAGTCTGGCAATCCTAACCACATTTTGGAATAACGAAGTCCAGGCCAGGAGTGCCCAGGGGTCTCTTAGCATTCCGTCCCTGAGGAAAGACCCTTGCCTGTAAACCCCCTCTTGCCCATACTGTGAAGCCCAGCTGCCTTGAATCTCTGGGGCCCCAGGATATAAGGAGAACAGAGGAGTCTGGGTCCAGGGACACAGTTGGATCCCACCCGTGACCAGGGGTACGGTGATGGAGCTCTGAATTCTGAACTGTATTTGTCAGAGTGACCATGGGTCTGTGCTGTTGGGTAGTAGAAAGGGCATTTGACTCCTCTGTGACCTTGGAAACGTCATCTGGAAACAACCTACAAGGACCTCAAAGGGGAATGGATATACCAGCTAGAATACTAAACACTAAAGAGAAATGATTCCGAGTATATATGTATGCAGATATACCTAGAAAACATAATGCTGAGAAGGGAGGGAAAAAAGCAAGTGGTGGAATGATATGATATGTGCAGTTTGATGCCATTTATGTAATTTTGAAATACATATGCTAAACAATACTGCCCATATTGTGTTTTGCATACGATAGTTGATAGTGGATAGTGGGCTGGCTGAGGGGCCGTGGGGAAGAGGGACGGGGCAGAGATGGGGGCAAACGGGGCATTGAATCTATTTGTAATTTAAAAAATAAAAACACAGGATTAAGCAAATATAACTAATTCTTAACAGTTGTCAATTCTGAGGAGGAGACTTGGATGTTTGTAATATTACTGTTTGTATTTTTTGTGTGTTTTTAGAATGCAAGCTTGTGTTTTTAGAAGGCTCATCTTCCTAGGTCTCAGTTTCCCCATCTCTAAAATAAGGTAGTTCATCTAGAACAGTGGATGGGTATCAATAACAGGACTTCGCAGACCAATGAAATTGCAGGCAAAAAAATGGAAACAGGGATGTCCATTAAAAAATTTTCCCAGAATAGATTTTAAAAAATGAATGATCTATTCTGATCATGATTTCAGAGAAAGAACACTAATGTGAAACTAGTGGGAAGGACACAATCACAGCATAGAGAGTTGAATAAGATTTTAGTCTTGTTTTCCAGTAACTTAGTGAAAGAAACACGTACTCACTGTAGAACATTTGGAAAATGTATTACTAACAGAATAAAAATTACCCATCTTTATTCTTAACACCCAGAGGGGGTAATTACCATTAACATTTCAGCTCTTTCTTCACAGTATTTATTAAACAGATCTAGTGGGTGTATTTGTAATTTATATGTGGCTTCTGTGCCTTCTTATTGTAAAAGCAATACATTAATGGAAATTTAGAAAAAAAAAAACAAAAGGAAATGGAGACATTAATATTAATAGGCTTTCTCCCATATTAATTTTTCTCATCTCACCTTAAATCAAAGAAAACTTCCACAAATAGGTGTTTAGAAATAATAATAAGAAAGAACAATAATAAATGGTATTTGTTGAGCCTTCCTATGTGCCAAACCTTGTGCTAAAAGCTACAGAGGGCTCATCCCACTTTGTCCTCACCACAAGCCTGAAGTGGAAACTATTATTGCCCCATTTTACAGATATGGAAGTTGAAGTTCAGAAAAGTGAAGTAAAAGCTTGCTCAGGGGCACCTGGGTGGCTCAGTCGGTTAAGCCTCCAACTCTTGATTTCAGCTCAGGTCATGATCTCATGGTTTCGTGGGATCTAGCCCCGCATCAAGCTCTGCACTACAGCGTGGAGCCTGCTTCGGATTCCTTCTCTGCCTTTCTCTTTCTCTCAAAATAAATAAATAAACACACAAAAAAATTTTGCTCAAAGTTACACATCTGGAACCCGACGTACAGAGAGGTTAAGCAAACCGTGTCAGTTCCCACTTTACCTCCAGGTGATTTGTTCTCTGCCTACCCTGTGCCCTGAGAACCTGCAGGTAGCCTGCCCTGAGTCTGAAGTTCAGTCCAAGGTCAGGGGACAAAGGGGCAGGTCCCAGTGACATGCAGTCAGGGGTGTGGTGGCCCCAACCAGAGGCTTCTCTGAGAGGTGCTCTTGGGGCTCAGCAATGGGGGTAGAACTTGTTCTTCTAATCAGCCAAGGCCATCTAGTCCTCTCTCTGAATCAGCCCCGGGGGGGGGGCTTTGGTCCAGGGTCAGCCCACCCAGGAGTCCTTGGGAGATCTCAGATTAGCCTGCTCATGAACTGTCCTGTCTTCAGGTTTGGTCCCCAACTCCTGTGTCTCAAGAACCAGGCAGGGGCACCCTTTATTCCTTCACGTTCATTCATTCACCTGCTCTGGACAGCACGCCTGCCCCATGCCAGGTGCTGCGGTGAGTGTTGGGGGTCTGCTGAGGGTCAAGAAGAAGAGATTCCTGCCCCCACAGGGTTCAGTCTTGGGAAGAGAGTTTACAGGTAGAAAGAGAGATGGCCCTAGGTGCCTGCCGTTTGCTCTCGGCACTGGTTCCAGACAGGCGACCTTCAGTCCATCTGTGGGCAGACTGGGACAGCACATGCCGCTGGGCCGCTGGGCCTCTGGGCCGCTGGGCGCAGGGGTGGTGAAGCCCGAAGCTCACACAATCTTAGGAGCCTTCCTTAGGAAGACGAGTGCAAGACACGCAATTCTAGGTATGAAATTAGTGCCAACGGGAATGTTTACTTAGCACGCGAGAAGAAAGCACAGCAAATAACACAGTTTTTAAAGCGACCAATTCCGCAAACATCACAAAATCCAAATAAATAACACTTTTACTAATCAGCTGCCCGACACACCTCTGTTATATTTCATCTTACATTTTTGGCCCCACACCCTCTGATCACTGTGTGAATGCATTTTGAGGGCCCCTCCCAGGGGAAGTGTGAGAGCTAGTGAGGAGCTCTGACAGGTTTAAGCTTCGTTAGCTTTTTACTAAACCCTATATTTAATTCTCTACTTCATTGAATCCTCAGAACAATCCTATTTTGTAGGCACCGTGATTACCCCATTTCAAAGATAGAGCAACTGAGGCTTAGAAGGGCACTGGGTTGTCCCCGGTCATCTGCTCTCCACCGTGACCTTCACGCTATCTTGTCCTACATACCTTGGGTTTGGTGAATAAACTCAGACACATCCCCAGCCCAAAGTGCTCCCACACTAGAAAGAGAAGGCAAGATTTGAAACTTGGAAAAAATCAAGTGCTATTTTTTTTTAATGTTTATTTTATTTTTGAGAGAGAGAGAGAGAGAGAGAGAGAGAGCAGGGGAGGGGCAGAGAGAGGGAGACACAAAACTGGAAGTAGGCCCCAGGCTCCACACTGTCAGCACAGAACCCAACACGGGGCTCGGATTCACAAACCGTGAGATCATGACCTGCGCTGAAGTCAGAGGCTTAGCCGACTGAGCCACCCAGGCCCCCCTGAAGTGCTATTATAAGGCCGAATATGTTACATGCCCCTACAACCCTTCCCTTTTTCCATCCAGAGCTTATTAACCTCTACCTCCTCCAGGAAGCCCCCAGGATTCCATGGGCCCACTCTGGCCCCTTCATAGTTCCCTCTCTGGGACGCATCTTCCCCAAATGGGAAATGATAGAAGGTGTCTTTCAACCATAGAATTACAGGATTCTGTTTTTATTTTTTGAGAGAGCCTTGAATCCTATGGGTCCAGCATTAACGGTGTAGGTCCACCCCATCCAATCTATCACCAACCCCTATACCCTCTCTGACCACTGCTCCTGGCCCCCAGTTACAGCCCCGACCAAGCTGCCATCCTTCCTCCCCTGGATTATGGCGACAACGTCAGTCTTCAAATGGCTGCCTGAGCATCTCCTCGCTAACAGCAAGGAGCCTGCTTGGGATTCTCTCTCTCCCTCTCTCTCTGCCCCTCCCCTGCTCGTGCCTATGTGTGCCCACATGCTCTCTCTCTCTCAAAAATAAATAAATAAACTTAAAAAAAATTGATAAAAATAGAATAGGAGCAGCTGGCTTAGAAGAACATACAACTCTTGGTCTCAGGGTTATGAGTTCAAGCCCCATGCTGGGTGTAGAGGTTACTAGAACAAGCAAACAAACAAACAAATTAAAAAATAAAATAGAATAAAGACAACGACCCTACATGGCTTCCGTGCTCTCGGACCCCAGCTCATCTTTCTCTCCTGCACTCTGCCCTTACCAGTCCCACTGACCACATGGCCAGCTCTTTGTCACCTCAGACCTTCACACATGCTGTTCCCTCTGTTGGGGACACTCTTCCCCACTCCTCCCCAGGCTAACTCCCATGTACCATTTCCACCTCAGGTGCGGTATCTCTTCTTTGGGCACCCGTCAGTTTAAATGGAGTTGCAGGGAGCAGAAAGTGAGGTACCCTACTGTAGAGGGCTGAAAAGTGGCCCCCAAAGATATCCGTCCCTAATCCTTGGGACCTGTGTTACCTTGTTTAGAAAGAGGGTAACATTTGCAGGTGTGATTAAATTAAGGGCCTCGAGACGGGAAGCTTATCCTGGGCAATCTGGTGGGGGGAGCCAGGCCAAATGCGATCACATGTATCCTCATAAGAGAGACACAGGGACAGGTTCATCACATATATAGAGGAGAAGGAACATGAAGAAAAAGCAGACAGAGATGTGAAGATAATTAGCCTTTAACACTGGAGTGACATGGCCACAAGCCAAGGAATGCCAGCAGCTCCTGGAAGCTGGAAGAAGCAGGGAACAGATTCTCTTGAAGGGCCTCCAGAGGGAGTGCAGCCTGGTGAACCCCTTGGTTTTGGCCCAGTGATACCGACTTTGGACTTCCAGCCTCCAGGACTGTGAGAGAATAAATGCCTGTTGTTTAGGTCACCCAGCCTCTACTAATTTGTTACGGTGACAATAGGCAATGAATACATCTACTCAATATCATTTTTCCCATTCACTCTTCATACAGAATTTTCATTTCAGTAAGGATACTCTGCTCATTTCTTCATTTATCAGCCTCCTTTCCAGCCAGGTGTGGCTATGGGACTATGTTCGGGCCAATAAGATATAAGCAGAGGTTGTGTGGATTTCTGTGAAGGCTCCTTAAAAGGTGGATAGAGAACCAATGTGTACCCTTTTGCTCTCCCATCCTCCATGCTTTCCATCTGGAATACAAACGTAAAGGCTGACACTTTAGCAGCCATCTTGGGAACATGAGGTACAACAGAGGCTTCTGTTCCTGAGTTACTGAACCAATATCAGCAGCCACTACCTTCAGACTGCTCATTATGAGAAGTAAACTCTTATGTGCTTATGCTACTCTCTTTAAGATGTGTTAGTAACAGCTGTTCACAATCCCCACTGAAAAATCTTTCCTATTTTTCTACCTCATACCATCTATGTAAGTCATCGGAATGCATAATAATACCTGTACTTGTGTGTTTATTTGTTTAATGTCTGCTTCCTCTGCTAAACTGTAATTTCCATGAGGGCGGGGCTCGGGTCTGTTTTGTTCATAGCACAGGACCTGGCACAAAGTCGGTGCTCAGTGGGTATTTGTTGAACGAATGAACAAATGCCTCTCTTAGTGAGGTCCCAGGCATATTATAAGACAAAGACCATGATTCATTCCTCTCTTCTCTTTAGTGCAGCCCTGGGCTGCAAATCAATGTACCTGGAGTCCTGATTAAGTAGAATGGAATACAAAGAATTGAAAATATCTGGGCTCCAGTCTGCCCTGTGGCTTCTTAATAGTAAGTGCTGAATAAAGTTTTATTAAGTGACTCAGGAACAGACTGGCCCTCTGGAGAAAGACAAGGATGTTTGGGGATGGCATTTCAGTGTGGGATATGAGGCCCTGAGAAAGGAGTGTCTGCTGAATCCCCAACCAGCCATCAGATTTGCAGGGCATGCAGAAGCCAAGTCTAAGTTCAACCAGGCGGTGCCCATTTCAAATTCCTGGGAGCTGAGGCTCAGATGGGGACAGGGACTTGCCTGAGGTCACTTGGGGTGGTAGCAGAGTCAGATAAGGCTGCTCAGCTTCCAATCCAGCCCTTCTCCCTGTTTAGTGTTCTCTGTACCCTGTCATCTTCTAGATGATAAGACAAAGGGAAAGGAGGTGTGCATGACTGGGGCTTCCCCGGTCCCAGCTAGAACATCAGCAAGCAATCTTCCCGTTCACAGGTGTCATTGCTGAGGCGCCATGAGGCTGCGGGTCCTGCACCACAAAGAGTTTGCAGAGGCTAGAAACCCAGACCAGAAGTACCCACTGTGGAGCTTTTCCCACACTGGCATCCTGTCTCTTGACCAGGGCTATAGCAAGTGTCACCACCCAGGCTGGGGGCAAATGGCTGCATTCCTCCCGGTGTTCTCACGCTCCAACCTCAAGGCTGGCAGGTTTAGGATAGACTGTTCACACTTTCTTCACATGTTAGCAATTCAAGGTGCCCGAGAATTGGGCTGACCATGCCTGTCCTTCAGGTGAAGAAAAGGAAAGCCAAGAGCATCCCAGGGTCTAGTCCAGGGTGACATAGCAATCAACCATGGTGGAACCAGGGCCAAGGTCTGACGTGTGTCTCTTGGCCAGTGTTCAGCCACCTGCGGTTTAGCAGTGACCTCTAACAGGGCAGGCAGAGGAGGGGAGACACAGCCCTGGTGAAAAAGAATGATGTGTTTTAGCAAGTTTAAGGTCGAGCGTTTCTCCCTCCACAAAAGTAGCCAGTGCCTTGTACTCCCAGAGCCGTTCTCAAACTTTCTAATCTCAGGACCCGTTTATACTCTTAAAAATTGATGACCCCAAAGATCTTCTTTTTTGTGGTCATTATATCTATCAACATTCACTGTATCAAAAATTAAAACATATATAATAAATATTAATATAAAAATAACAATACACATTCTAATATAGAACCTATTTTATGAAAAATAACCTTATTTTTGAAAAAAAATTGTGAAGAGTAGCATTGTTTTACACTTTTCCAAATCTCTTTAATGTTTGGCTTAAAAGGAGACAGCTGGGTTCTCATACTTGTTTCTGTATTCAGTCTGTTGTGAGATATCGTGACACGTAGCCTCTGGAAAACTCTATTGTACACTCATGAAAGAATGAGAGTAAAAAGCCAAGTAATACATTGGTCTTAGAGTGCAAACAATTTTGACCTCATGGATCCCAAGGGTCTTGGGGAACTTAGGGGTCCCTGGACCATACTTTAGAACCAGTGGTCAGCACTCTGTGAGGTGCTTCCTGTTGTCAGTTCCATTTTATGGATGAGCAAAATAAGGCTCAGAGATGTTATGAGGCTCGCTCAAAGGCACATAGCCAGTAACAGTCGTATCAACCCAAGATAATCGGCTCTAGGGAAGTGTGTTCCTAACAGCAGCATCGCACTCCAGCCCCTCGCTGATGGACAGATATTGTAGGAGGAATGCGATCAGGAAGGAGCCAGAGGTTCTGGGGTACCCCAAGAAGGGAGAGGTAGTGCGGTTGTCGAGATTCTGGACTTGGAAACAGTGCCTGGACCCGCATCCTGGCTATGCCCTGTATGTGCTGGTGACCAGGGACAAAGTGCTCAACCCCTCTGAACCTTAGATAGTTCCTCTGTGAAATGTGATGATATGATATTTATATCACAGGGTCATTGGGAGGATTAAATGTTAATTTATGCAAATTACAACAGTGCTCAGTAAATGTCGTATATAGTTCACATCTTTTAGATGGCATAGATTTGTGAGCAGGGCCATGGATGTGGTTTCACTGAAGCTGGAGGCAGGGGTTGGGGCGGGGGGGGGGGTTGGTGCAGATATAGCACAGGTCCTGAAGGGAGGGCCAAGGGAGGGAGAAGACACGTGGCCTGGAGGGCGGAGGAGGGGCTTCCAGACTAGGAGCACATCACTCTCAGGTGGTGGGCACAGATGCCCAGGGACTCTGGGCGTGTAAGCCAGCAGTGACCTGCAGTGTGACAGGAGAGCCGGCCTCACCTGCCCCAGGGCACAGAGGCCAGATCCCTTGCTCAGGGTCTGCAGCCTGGTCACTGGGACCTAGATCAGACCTCCAATATCCCGCCTGGAAAAGCCACCAGACCACCTCCTCTCCTGACCCCCTTTAGGGGGTGAAGCCCCCAGCTCCCTGTTTCTCCCGGCATCCCAGCCCTAGAAAATCATCTAAACCACACTGTCAGAGGATCCTGAGAACCATCTTGCCACACTGCTCCCTTTTCCTTTTGGCAGGTGAAGAACCTGGGCCCCAGAGACGTAGCTGGACCACTCGCACCACACAGCAAGTTGGGGACAAAAGGCCCAGGCCACTTGGCATCTGATTCTGGTTGTATGCACTGAGCCACCCCTCCTCCCTGGCTCAGCAGGGACTCAGGCCCATGTGCTGTTGTGTGACCTCAGGCAAGATGCTGAACCTCTCTGTGCCTCAGTTTCCTTAACTATAGAATGGAAATAACAATTTTACTTCCTTCGTTGGGGTATTGTGTGGATTAAAGTAAGTCGATCGACACAAAACACTTAGAACACTACCTAGCTTTCAATACTGGTAGTCAACACTGTGACCACATCACCGTCATCACCATCATCATCATCGAGGTCTCGAACATCGTTAGGGGATACACTGTGGGTGTTCCTTGTTTGAGGCCCTGGGGACAGATGGGTAAGCACAGAATTGTGTTCTGTCTTCTCCTGCCTGCAACCTGATTCACAGGGTGATTTGGGGCACATTGTTCACTATGCCTGGGCCTCTGTGTCCCCAGCTGGACTGGAGGGGGAGCTTTATTTCTTATAAAATTTCTATTGTGCCTCTAGTGCCATGGCATTTCTCTGGCAATACTGGCCATAAAAATGTGCACGACTACTCCCTGCAGTATCATTTATAAGGCAAGAGTAAACATTTAGAAACCGTCTATGTCCCCTTCCTCATTGGAGTTTTAAACACGAGGGAATAATAGCCCCAAACTGAAAGTAATCCAGATGTCCCACAGCAGGTGCACAGATATTAAAAACTAAGACAACCACATGAAGGAATGTTCCTCAGCAATGAGAAGCAGTCAACTCCTGGTAACACAACAATGTGGGTGAAGCTCAAAAACACTGGATGGGGTGAAGAAGCCCCCAAGAGTGCCTACTGTACGAATCCATTGAAACAAAATTCCAGAAAAAGGAAAGCTAAGCTATAGGGGCAGGAAACAGTCTAGGGGTTGCCTGGGGCAAGATGTGGGGGCAAAGGATTGACTACAAAGGGGCATGAAAGAACTTCTGGGGTAACATAAATAGTCTGGATTTTGATTATGGTGATGGTTACATGACTATATAATTAAAAAAAATTTTTTTTTAATGTTTATTTTTCAGAGAGAGAGAGAGAGACAGAGAGTAAGCGGGGGTGGGACAGAGAGAGAGACAGACAGACAGACAGAATCCAAAGCAGCCTCCAGGCTCTGAGCTGTCAGCACAGAGCCCGATGTGGGACTCGAACCCATAAATCACGAGATCATGACCTGAGCCGAAGTCGGACACTTAACCGACTGAGCCACCCAGGTGCCCCATGACTATATAATTTTTGAAAGTCATTGAACTGTACTCTCGAAATGAGTGTATCTTATTGTATGCAACTTATACCATAATAAAATTGATTAAAAAACAAAATGATGGTTCACACACACAAAGAAAGCTCTGGATTTGTCACAACGAGAGGGCTACAACTTTGGCCTCAGCATAGAAAGACGTCCATGTTTTGTTGTTGAATGAAAAATAAAGGCAAATTATGTGACAGTCCTGTTGACACTGACATTTGTTGAGAGCTCACTGCGGGCCAGGCCCAGGCTAAGAGCCTCACCTGCATTACTTTGTTAAACCTCGACAATGTCCATATGAGGTTTTACAGAAGAGAAAACTGAGGTCCAAAGAGATGAGGCCACGCAGGACTCTGGGTATGAAGCCAAGGAGCCACACTGTTGGGACCTGGGACACACTCTGAGCCACCACACTGAGCTCTACGGTATGATTTCAGTGTAGCCAATAACTGGCAATTTTAGTCTATGCACAGGCAAAATCTGCAAGGGTGATCCCAACCTGGGCCCACGGGTTACGTCTGGGAGGTGCATTTATAGGTACTTTCACTTTCAAAACTATTTCTGTTGAGTTTACTGTAACTTGCCTAAATTACTTTCCCAATCAGAGAAAGCAGTATAGATTTAAAAAAAAAAAATTACTGAAAACATTCCTGTCCTGTATCTCATCTGCTCAGGATCCCGGCACCGTCTCCTCACTACTCTCTCTCCTAGACGCGGCCACATGCCTGCCCAGAGCCCCAAGGCCCACTGATAAAGACTGGGGCACACTGAGACCCGTATCAGGCCTGAGCAGCCCTTTGCAGTCCCATCCATCTGGTCCCCCCAGGGAGGGTGGGCCCTGTTCCAGAAATCAGCAGGCTCCGTGGCCCTGGAGATAACAGGAGCGTGGTGGTAAGGACCAGCAGGGTGAGGGTCTACAGCAGGGGGATGGGGTGGTGAGTCAGAAGTGTGAGCAGGCTTCTCCCCACTGGGCAGACGAAGCTGCTGAGACCCAGAGAAGGTGTGACCTGCTTGGTCTGTATGGCCCTGGCTCTGTCCGCTGTGTGGCTCTGGGCACACTTCATGCCCTCTCTGATCCTCAGGTTCCCTTGCGATCCTTTGGTTCCAGCTTGGTCCTCTTTTAGGAAGTAACTTGGGCCCTGAAACCAGTCTTGAGAGTCCCTAGTGTGTAGGCAGACAGCAGCATGCACATGACATCCTTGGCCCCCAGCTTCAACTCCAAGTGGGCGCGTGGAGGCTCAAAGGCGCTCTTAGGACGCTGAACGCATGCGCACATGCCTGTCTGCGTGTACCCACATCCGCAGGCCCCAAGGACAACGAGCAGGGCCACCCTGGGCCAGGCCAAGGTTTGTTTACATGTCCAAAGGTCAGATGCTGCCTGCCAGGGAGGGCCTCAGCTGGTGAGAGTCTGCAGCTGTGTGCCCAGGACACAGATAACATGTGCCCCGGGGAGGGGCGGGCAGCCCCAGGAGAGGGTGGGACAAGAGTGACACCCAGGCTTCCCTCCCTGGGAGCGCCTGCTGGTTCTGCTGCTGTGGGCCCTGCCTGGGGAGTCTCCACCTCCCCTGTGTGCCTACGAGCCCCCGGGACCACTTAGCTTGGTTTCCCTGAGCCTATGCCCGCTCTGTACCACTCACCACTTCTTTGACACCACTGGGTGTATTCACCTCGTGGAGCCTCAGTTTCTTCATCTGTAAAATGGGGATAATCATGGCTCTTTCCTGACAGGGGGCAGAGTGGAGCCCTGGGGCTAAGGCCTGATTGTGCCAGGTGAGTGGGAGGGGCTTCACCCAGGGGTCTCTAATGTTAGGGATAGCTCCACATTCTGGAAACCCCCTCTGCACTGTAAGGAGGCTTAGGGGTCTCCGTCTGCACCTGAAGTCACAGGGTGGGGCCTAGAAGTCCTGCCTGTCCCTTTCCACCTTCTCCCCAGTGGTATTTCCCAACTGCCTGCAGTCCTACCTCCCCACCGGGCGCCCATTCATCCCTCTCATAGCCACCGCCCTTAAGCAATCTCTCAGTTTATGTCAACAAAAGCACAAACGTAACCTAGTGGGCTTGTGGTCTGGCTGTGGAGATGGGATTCGTACACAGCAACTTAAAAAGACTGGCAGCTTTTCAATGTGTCTGTGGCCTGTGCACACACAGGGGGTATGCGTTCAGCCTGAGTGCCTACCTGGGAGGGGACACTTTCTTCTCTCATCTCTCCCCCTGGGACATTCCTTTTTTTAAAGTTTATTTATTTATTTTGAGAGCGAGAAGGAGCAGGAGGGGCAGAGAGAGAGAGGGAGAGAGACAATTCCAAGCAGGCTCCATGCTGCCAGCCAAAGCCTGACGCGGGGCTCAAACTCGCGAACTGTGAGATCATGACCTGAGCCGAAATTAAGAGTCGGACGCTTAACCGACTGAGCCACCCGGGCGCTCCCACTGGGACATTCTTGCTTCCCCAAACTCTCACTACCCACCTCAAGGAAGAAGGATGCTGAAATATATACCAAAAAATTATTTGTATTAAATCGGCAAAAAGTGTGAGCACTGATCACCAGCAGGGCTGGAGAGACAGACTCTCCTCTCACTGTGGATGAGAATGATAGTGGGCACACCCCCCCAGGTGGGTGATTAGCATCTCTCTCAACACACAACCACACACATGACCAACAACCCATGGGTCACCTTCCTGGGAATCAATGGAACAGAAATGCTACCACAGGCTCATCTGCTCATGCATGTTTGTGAAAGCTTTTTTTTTTTTTTTTTTTTTTTGGCGGGAGGGAGCGGGTAAAAGCATAACCATATTGGAAGTATTTCAAATGATTGTCTACAGAGGTTGATTATCTAGACATCGTGTGATCCAACCACGCTATGGAAAACTAAAGCATGGACTCCCTTGGAAATGTTTCCAAAATTCACTGCTGGTGAGAGAAGCGAGTTGAAGAACATGCAAAAACAGAACTCTGAAAAACACATGTAAAACAAAACTATTCTCTCCCTTTCTTTTTGAAAACAAATTTTTTTTTTTAAACATTTATTCATTTTTTGAGAGACAGAGCATGAGTAGGGGAGGGGCAGAGAGAGAGGGAGACACAGAATCCGAAGCAGGCCCCAGGCTCCGAGCTGTCAGCACAGAGCCCGACGCAGGGCTCGAACTCACTCATGAGCGGTGAGATCATGACCTGAGTCGAAGTCGAACGCTTAACCAACTGAGCCACCCAGGCACCGCAACTCTCTCCCCTTATTAACAAGTCACATATATGGCAACTCAAGTCTATTGGCATGGGAAAGTTCTGGAAAGAGTCAAGCCAAATGATTAACCTAATGCATGCCATTTTCTAGCTGTGTGACCTTGGGAAGTGACTTAGCCTGCTTGCTCTTCCTGAAAGTTGGTAATAACAAACCTCACAGGGCTGTGAGGAGCCTTACTGTAATTATTATAAATCCTTTGGCACATAACAAGCAGTCCATAAATATTTAGGGAAATAAAGCAGGAATCCATTTTCAGCGGAACTAATTTATTCTCAGGAGTCAACTTTCAGCTCAGTTTCAGTGCTGGAGGCTGGTCTGCCTGCCTTTGCTGTCACCTAGCGGTCACAGTAAGAAAGCACACACTGGAGTGCTTTCTGCTCCCTTCTTGCCTTTATTCGTTGTGGAGAATAGAGCACCCTGTCTCTCCACAACCCAAGTCCCTCTGGGTTCCTCCAGGGCCTGCAAAGCATCAGGCACTCCTGTGCCTTGAGGTTGGAGACTGGCAGACTCCGGAATGGTCCCGGGGCCTCTATGAGTCTCGGTTTTCTCATCTCAAGAAGGGGAGTAGTAACAGCTTACTTCATACCTTTGTAAGGATAAAACGCAATAATGCATGTAAAGCACTTAACACCGGCCCTGACACAAAAGAACATCCTAGAAATGGTAATTATTGGTATTTACACACTTATCTCCTTACTGCTTAGGAGAGCTGTATTACACCCATTTCACAGATGAGGAGCTCGAGACTCAGAAAAGTCGAGGTAACTTGCCCGCAGCCACTTGGCTAAGAGAGCACCAGCCAAGATGAGACTGCAGGCCTGCCCAGGAGCTGCCTCCCCACCCTTAGGCTACCATTTCACATGCTCATCTGCAAAGGAGTTGTAAGGAGCACTTTCTTACCACCACTCGTGCCTGAAGTTTGGATCGCACCTACCAGGAACATTAAAAAAAATATACTGAGATATATAGTGACTGTTGCTGTCTAACAAATTGCTTTACAACCGATTTTGTGTCCTAGATGTTCCTGTCTTCTCATCCGAGTCCAGGCCCGCAGCTGGCTGTAGTAATCTGAAGGGAACTAACTGGGGAGCTACCTTCTTCCAAGGTCATGTGGCTGCTAGCAAGATTTACTCTCAAGGATTGTTGGACTGATGTCTTCCCAGCTGTTGGCCAGAGGCCACCCTCAGTTCCTCAGTTCCACGCGTCAATGTCTCCTGCGTGGGAGTTTGCTTCATCAAAGCGTGCAAGCCGGGCATGAAAGCAAGAGCAGGGTGGAAGTCACGATCTTTTGTAGCCTGATCGTGGAAGTGATTATTGCCGTATTCTATTTGTTAGAAGTGAGTCACTGGGCCCAGCCCATCCTGCACAAAAGGAGAGTACACAGGGGCTTGAATACCAGGAAGAGGGGATCACAGGGGGCCATTCTAGAACCTTTCTGCCTGCCACACCAGTCGCCAACTTTTAATTTTGCCAGAGAAGAACACTTAGAAAATCAACTCCCACCTCTGGTTACCATAACTTCATAAATGAAATAGACCTTTTTACAATTTGTCTAGATACAAAGAGATAATTTCATAATAAGGGGTAGTCCCTTGTGGGTGAATAAATGTAGCCTCGTGCAAAATGCCCTCATGGTCCTCAGTTTTCTCCCTCTGCAGAGCTCTGGTGTCTGGCTTAGCACCAGGAACCTCCTCTCCTGCCTGAAGCAGGATAACACAGCAGCTGGTAGGTGGAGTTAAGAGAGGAGGGGGTGGGTTGGCCTGAGCATGGCTGGGGCCCACACAGTGCCTAGCACTGCCCCCCCCCCCAAGCTGGCTGGCTGAATGAATGAATACATCAGTGAGAAACTTCATGGGGACGTGTCACTTTTACCCCCAACTCTCAGACAAGGAAACCCAGCCTTGTAAGGCTAAGTAACAGCTGGGCCTAAGCCTTCAGGGCTAGAAAGGACATTATATTTGCAGGGTGCTCTATTCTCCACAAATCCCTTCTGCACCCATTAGCTAAGCTGATAGTCTCAATGCCCCTGGTTGTGGGAAGAAGCTTGCCATTTCCCATGTTAGCACTGAGCAAACAGGTTCAGAGAGGTTAAGCACCTTGCATGGACCCAGAGAGGGCTGAGGGAGGTTTTTTTTTTTTTTTTTAAAAAAAAAAAAAAAAAAAAAAAGCAGCAAGGGTTACTGAGCAGGGAGGGTCCAGCAGGGGTCATTTGACCAGTCTCCCAGGTGGGGAGTCAGTTCTAGGGGGGGCAACTCTGGGGCCACGAGCCATCTTTATTCCTCCAAAGTCGGGCCAGAGGCGACGCTGTGGCAGGTGGCACCAGGGTACCATTGAGTCAGATGGCCCCAGTGCAAAGGCAAGAGACCCTAGAACAAGCAGCCAAGTTAGCCTCAGAAACTCAGAGCTTTTTCCACTTCCCCTTTACTTGGGCCAAAGCTGCCCCATCCCAGCCCCTCAGCCTGGTCCCCAGGGTGCCCCTGCTGCACAGGGTGCCGCTTGCCCACTTGGCCCGTTCCACTGCATATTCCCTGGTTTAGTTATGCCTTCCCTTCTTGAGGAGCAGCCCCCTGGGGCTTCTCTCTGCATCCCACCCCCCAGCAGAGCATGCGACCAGTGACAACACTGGAGTGAAATGGCCACCCTCATCTGGTATTTATTGTACCCAGGAATATCCACTCTCAACCCACATACAAAATCCCGAGACTGGATGCTACGGTCACCCCTTTTCACAACAGAAAAAAGCCCCAGGAACCAAAAGGTTGGTGAACATGGCCGAATCACACAGCAAATATTTGGTGCCACAGCTGAAAGGTGGAAAGGCCACATTTAAAAATCCTCATCCCTGCATGCAAGGCACTGGGCTAACACTTTTATAGACAACACATTATCTCAATTGCCGGCACAAGGGGGCCACTATCATTAAATCCATTTTACCCACAAAGAAATTAAAGTTTAGCTAGGCCAAGTGACCTGCCCAAGCACGTCAGGGAGGAACGGGGATGGAACCCGCGGCCGGCCCTCTTCTGCAGAACATTCCACTGCCTGCAAAACTGTGGACAGATGTATATGGTTACTAGACTCTTAGGAGTTAGGTCCTGCTTTTCAGTTCTCCTTTGGTGGTTGTTATCTTTGTTTCCCTGACCGTGTGCTGTAGGCTAAGGATGTAACTCTAGAGTCGCCATTGTAAAGGCAATTAGATAACTTTAATGAAGAATACCAAACAAAAAAATCTGACTTATGGCAAGATGTATCATGATTAGCCATAGACGATGTCAACTCTTTCCAGCTTATAAGTGCAAAGCAATACAATCAAAACACCACTGAGGTCTTCTGCAGAATCTAATACACTTATTCTAGAACGAAATGGAAGAGGAAACAACAGTCAAGAAATTCGCGAAACTGGAAGACGCAGAAGGGACACATCTCCTATCAGATAGCCAGACTTAGTATAAAGGCTTTTTACCTATAATTAAGACAGTACTGCTCTGGGAATACATATTAAGAAAAGAAAAAGCATCAGGAAAACCAGTCTTGTCTCACCACTTTGGTCATGGAAGAAACCCAAGTGAAAACAAAGTCACCTTTTATACCCATCAGACTGCCAAGGATGAAGAATGACAATTTTCAGGATTGGGGACACGTGAGAAGTCAGACACTCTCTACACTGATGTCTGCATGTGTAGGTAGGGGGATTGAGAATGAGTCAAACATTCCTGGGAAGGGGTTTGGTAATATATATCAAAATGCAATGTGCCATGCTCCTTGACCCAGAGGATCCCCCTCCAGAATTTGTCCTTATGTCATGAATGATGTCTCTTAACGGCATTGTTTACAATAGGAAGATGTTGGAAGCTGCTTCAACGTCCATCAATAAGAGATTGGTCGAATAAATCGTGGTATGCCCATACAACACAAGTATCACAAAAGATTAAAAACGAAAGTATAGACCAACAGCACTGACAAAGATGATTGAGTAAATAACAAAGATTGCCTTGACCCCACCGCTCAGAAATAATTACTGGTAAACATTTTGTTTATATTTTCCCAGCCTTTTTTCCATGCATGCACACATATTATTGAAAGAAATGGAATCGTATGATATGTATTACTTTGTAACTAGCAATTTAAATACATATTGAATACTGTGATTCTTTCCAAAGGCATAATTTTATACTAAAAAGGCTACTTTCATTAATTTTTAATTTCACAAAGTGCATTCTCATGTAACAATGCAGACATTACAGGTAAAGCAAAACTTGTCTCTTCCTCCTCAGAAATCACGGCATTGGGTGTGCATTTCTGCAGATCTTCCCCCAAACTTTTCAGGCTACTCATACTCATATATATGCACATGTAAACATGGAGTTATGTGTTTATATTATTTCATAACTTGGTTTAGTAAATTAGCAGTGTGATTTGGAACTCTGCGAGGAACCAGATACATTTTACTATTTTATTTGTTGGCTCGTACTCCATTTCCTTATTGATGGCCATTTAATAGTAAAAAAACGAAAAGATAAACAAGAAACAAATTGTATAAAGCAAGGGTGAGGAAGGGCGGGAGATCTCGAAGAGGAAAATAGACGAGGAGCCTTCCAGGTGAGTGAGATTTTTAGAGGTCCCTTGATTTCCACTAGAGGGAGACAAAGCCACACGGACGAGAAGCCTCCTCATGTGCCTTAACCGTAACCTTTCCCGATTTTCCATCATTTTCTAGCCCCCTCTTCCCACCATGCCAGCTTTTCAAACGCGCCATCACTTTCTCAGGATTGGGGGCTACGAGTCTTCGCAGGGCGTTCGCCCTGTTCATGCACATTCATCCAAACTCTAGAGAGCCCGCCCGGAGGAGCAGCCGACGGCTAGCAGATGTGCGGTCCAAGCGCGCGTGGCGAGTCTCGGGCCCAAAGACGCGCGCAAATTCTAGGACCCTAACCTCCAGGTCCCCAGCATCAGGCTTTGGGATTTATCGCCCCCTCGTGGCGGGATTTGTTAGTGCGCCCCGCTCTCGGCCGCGAGCGCTCGGAACTGGTACAGCAGGTGTCACCAGCCCGCAAACAACTGAGGTCACGGTGATCGTGGCGCTCCCAACACACCGGCTCTGAGAAATCCCCCCCCCCCCCACTTTCCAGGGCTCCCCAAAGTGGAGGTGCAGGGACAAGGGAGATACAGAACTCCACCTGCCAAGCATGGTGGAGCTTCCCCTGTCTTAGTACGGTTTGTTATCACACATTTAATTTCCCCTTTTTGCACGTGCCCAGCTCCGTGCTGAGACTATGGGTGTGTGTCTGTCGGGTTGGGGAAGTACGAAATAAGATCAAATCCCACCTCTGTCCTCCACCTCTCCAGCTTGCCCGCCCTCTGATCCCGGGCCTGGGGGACGAATCCAGCCCCGCCCCCTCCCCTGCCCTCCCCTTAAGGGGACAGAGAGCAGCAGGAAGTCCTCTGAGAGGTGTCCTGGGAGAGCGGAAATAGCTCTGGGCCGGGAGCCTGCAGGCTGGTTCTCTCCCGGCCTGGCAGTTCCTTGCTGTGGGACTTGCTTTGGTCTGGCCCCCTGGTGGTTCTCTGTCTCTGCCTCCCTGGGAGAGCCTCTCAAACTTTCACCCCCGGAGTTGCTGCTTACCTGGGCGATCAGCCCTGGAAGCAGCTGTGGTGCCTCCTTGGACTCGGTGTTGAGCTGGCTCCTTCTCCCAGGGGGCATCTGTTCAGGGAGGGAAGGGGGAGGACGGTCAGAACCTGTGTCCCTGCCATTCTGAGCGAAACCCAGGAACCTGGGCCAGGTCACCCCTCGGTGGGGTCACCCCCACCCCTCCCCAGGCTGACGGACTTCCTCCTCTGGCCGTGAGTAGTTCTTTCTCGGTGCTTCAGTTCCCAGCTTAAACTAATTTTCTGAATTAGAGGCCGGCATTTAAGAATAAGGAGAGTTACCTCCAAATTCCCAGCTTCTTGTGAAAGACTCAAGGTTCTGCCTCCATTGGCCTGACTTCCTCCAGGTGGGGCTGAGCAGAGGCTGCCTGTTGCAGGTGTGGACTCTGGCTGCTGGTTTGCTGTGGGCCACCCAGCCCTGGACACCCGCCCACAGAAGCTGCCTGGCCCTGTGAGCACCGGGGCCCCTGGTCTGGGCAGGAGACATCCCTGGGCAGAGGCAGTGTCTGTTTCCCTAGTGCCCAACCCTGGGGCCTGGAGCATGGTGGGAACACAGTAACTACTAGTTGAATAAATGAATGAATCAACACGTTTCTGACATTAAATCTCGCATCCCTCACCCAGGCATTCAGGGCCTCCTTGATCCTGTCCCAAACTACCAATGACGATGACAGTGGTGGAGTTGGTGTGCACGATAGCAGTCCCCCGTGTGTGACTTTGTAGCCCTTTACAAAGCCCCACTTAACTCCTGTCAGCAGCCCTTTGGGGTCTGTTCTATTTCCTCCCATTTCTCAAATGAGGAAAGCAAGGCTCAGAACGGTGAAGCGATCTGCGCGGGATCATGGGACTCTCTCAAGGCGCCTGCTAGCATGCAGCTTCCCAGCACTCCTCCTTTCGGATTTCCGGCTGTGGCCACAAGCTGCCCGAGGAGGTTCTGATGTGCCAGCACATTTGGGATCCTTGCCTGTTAGAAGCACTGCCCTCAAGGACCCAGATAGGGGCCCTGGAAAACCCTCTGTCCCACCAGGGACCTGGGAGCCTTCAAGCAGAGATGGGACATTCATCTACTTGTTAACTCATCCATTCACAAGGCCCTATGCTGGGCACTCAACAGTGAGCAGAGCAGACCCCGCCCCTGCCTTGGAAACTTAGAACCTAGTGGGGGAGTCAGAAAGTAACCAATATACAATGCAAAATGTGCTCTGAAGGAAAACTGTGGAGATGCATGAGAAGGGATCAGAAAGTCCAGCTCCTGCGGTGGGCAGCAGGGAAGCTGAGCTCTGAGGGAGAAGTGGGAGCTGGGGAGATCCCCTCCACAGGCTGGGGTGTGTGGGTAGGACATTTGGAGTACAGGGAGGAGGGCACAGAGGATGGTGTGTTCCCTGTCGTTCATACTGGCTTCCCGACATCTTGAGCAAGTCCTGTCCAGTCTCTGGGCCTCACTCTCTGTACCTGTGAAATGGGTGTGATGAGCGATGTGAGGAGATCGGACAAGACTTTGTCATCTCTTATCTGTGTAGAAAGGGAATCAAGCTGGGGAGGGGCTGCCTTTGTGCCTGTCCCCCTCTTTCCTGGCTGGAAAAGGCTTAGTGTACTCCAGGACGAAATCAGGCAGCTTCTCCAGTTATCATCATAAATCTCTCCCCGACCTTGGGATGTTGATTAGCACTCCCAGACAGGGAGTTCACTCTGGTTTTCTTTCAGCACCTGGAGGGCTGTGCCCACCCATCTCTACGCCACCGAGAAGGCGTAGGCCTGGCTCAGGGTGTTGCCCTCACCCAGGCCTGGGAGAAACCCTGGCCACTCCCAAGCCCCTCCTGACATTTATGATGTGCTGCTGAAGGGGGGGCCCTCCCCAAACCCCGAAGGAATGTTAATTGGCTGAAGCTGTTGCCTATGCACCCGCTGGGGCCCGAGTTATTACTGTTTTATTTTTATTTGTGTCTTCCCAGAGGTGCCTGGGTTGGGCTGAGCGGCTGGCCGCCTCTCCACACTGGAGCCAGAGATGGGAAGGGGCTAGGAGTGTGGTGGGGACACAGAGGACCCTCAACTTATCTCCGACTCCCACCCAGCTTCCTCCTCTTGTTGGGGTCTCAACTCAGGGACACGGTGAAGAGAAATTTCTGAAAGGGGATGAAACGCAGAGCTGACAGCACAGTTTTGGGGTCATACCCACAAGGGTACACAAGCTGGCTCTACACTCCTTGGTTTGTGTGGCCCCAGAAGGTATAACCTGTCTTATATAATAATACTGAGCTTTCCTTGTGCTGTCCTGAGGAATAAAGGAGAAAAGGAGGATACTCAGCACACAGTGGTTACAATGATCATAAGAAAGGCCATCTGGGGAGAGGGCAAGTGTAAAGACAGAATACTAAGTGAGTCACAGCTGGATAGACCCTTCCGGAGCAGCTGTCTTACTGTCCAGATGCAGAAACTAGCCGATCTAGGGAAGGAGATGTGTGTGGAGTCCTTTGCAGCAGACATGAACCTGGGGCCCAGGTCTTTCTTCAACGTCCACTAGAGTCTGAGGGAGTCTGAACCCGGGGAAGGGGGTTCTGACTCCCTTTGACAAAATGGCTCCACTGGCTTCTCCCAAGAGGGTTCTCTACGGGGTAGGCATGTAGAGGGTCTTGGCTTGAATTTGCCAAAAAGATCCCTCATTTCAAACCCTCAACCCGTTTCTAGATCAGAGAGATGCTCTTTTGCCATCACAGACTGGCTCCCTTTCTTCCTCCCTTCCTTTCTCCTTCTGCCTTTCTCTTCCTTCCTTCCTCCTCCCTCCCTCCAACCTTCCTTTCCCAGCTTACCCACTAATTATTTCATCCATTTACTCACTACATGTTGGGTGCTGTGGTAGGCCCTTTCCTCCATCATTTCTCAGCCTGTAAATAACTGTGCTGAGCTTCCGATTACAAAAATCTGACCCAATTTTTAAATTTCTCATATAATGACATGCTAGAGCTAGGCAGCCGATGACGGAGATGGCTGTTCCAGAGTATCATCAATAACCTAGGATTGTTCTGCTCCACCATCTTTAGGCTTCCTTCCTTGAGGTAACCTCATGGTCCAAGATGGCTGTTGGAACTCTAGCCATCACATCTGAGTTCTGGAGTTCTATACAAGAAAAAGGGTAAAAGGCACACTTCTCATCCTACTCAGTTGTCTTTCAAGCTTGGAAGTCCTTCCTACCCAGTGACTTTTGCTTTAATCTTGTTGGTCTTCTCGGTCTGCAAAGGAGATCAGGAAGTTCAGTTCAGAGAACAGATAATGGAGGTAGGACGTGAGCAGTTTTTTCCACAACTCCCAATGACCTTTGTCTCCTGGGACCTTGGGAATACCTCGTCTCCTGTACCTTCCCCAGCAGCGAACAGCTGTCCCCATAAGCAAAGCTGAGGTCTCCCCTTCATTTCCTTGTTCCTCCCCAAGTTGTCTCCAACTTGTGTTCTGGGAGGGGAAACCGCAACTGTTAGACACGTTCTGGAAGGGTTAAAAGACAACTGAAAATTCTGTACTATAAATCACTTTTATTTGCTCTCCAACAGCGTAAAAGTCTTAACATTTGCATCAAGACTGAAAATCAAAGGAAGGAAAGATCGTGCCTGCCATCTCATAGACATGTCAACCCTGCTGAACACAGTCGCCCGTGTCCCTGCACCCATTTTAGCGTTGCTTCCCTCAAGTCTGGCAGCTCCCTGGCATTCGCTTTACAATCCAGATGATTTTTGCTAGCAATTCATTGCATTAGCCCTGCCTAATCGAAATCCTTCCAAACACTAACCCTGTCAGTCCTCAGAATACTTCTGGGGCCGTAAATATGAGTTTCTTCATGTTATAGAAAAGAAACGGAAGCTCAGGAATTATACTAGCTATACTACTATGACGACTACTAAGAATAGCTGTAATTTATTAAGCACATAGTATGTATCAGACCAGGGGCTAAGCCCTTTTCATGCATCCATCCAGTCTATACTTACTTGGGGGTCCGTTACGTCAGGCGCTGGGCTGGGAGCTGGTGATAGGATGGTAAACAGAACACGACCACCTGGAGCTTACAGCTGGGGCGTGGGCTTGGGAAGGGACACAGGAAATAAGCAAGTCAACAGGTGTGATTGCAAACTGGGGAGGCACTGGGGCAGAACAGAGAACACTTCCTTCTGGAAGTGGCATTGAGTCAGACCCAGAGAGATCTGCCTCTCGATCTGATAAACTAGGAAACTGGGGCTCAAAGTATGTGGCCAAGGGTCACCGAGCTAGTTAGCGGAGGTGCCTGGACCTCAGTTTGCTCCCAACGGTTAGCACCTGCTCTGTGCCCGGTCTTTGGGACCCCACAGGCCCCCCCCTCTATCCCTACACTGAGTGCTTCATCTTGCCACTCACAAGTAGGCTGCAAAGTCAGGACTGGGGCTTGGACTAAGACTCCCCACCCAGTGCTATGTTTTTTCCTCAAGATCTAGCCAGGAGCCCTCTGGGCGGGGGGCAGCTCAGGGACCCCAGTGACCCACAAGGGCGCCCGAGGTGAACTTCTCAAACATCAGGTGGTGCTGACATGACTGCAAATTCTAGATGCCATTGTAACAACAGCTTCACAATAATGACTGAATAACAACTTACTTAGGAAGTTTAACCCAAACCAGCCCTCATTTAATTAGGGGTATCATCAAAACCAGCTCTGGTTCCCCCCTAGTCCTTGGGCCAATTTTGTGCGTGTGAGGGTGGGTGGGGCAGAGGGTCTGTGGGGTCTTCCATCAGCCTGTGTGGCTCTCAGATGGGAAACGTTCCCACCAGGAATGCAGGCTCCCAGGAGGGGTGTGGCTGAGCGCCCCTTGTCCCTGGGACCCCCCATTTTGGGGTTTACAGCATTCACCTTGCCTGAAGCCTGTGTCTTAGTGCTCCTACTGCGTGGCGCCTGAGTTCCTGGACGAGGAGTAGAGCTCACCTTTCCCTCGGGGGGCTCAAAGTCAATGTCCCCTATTTGTTTTCACTTGTGAACATTTCCAAACCTACACAAAAGCAGAGAGTGCGGTCGGCCCCCGTGTGCCACACGTGTCCATCGCTCATCCTTCTCCACTTTTACCGTCTTCTGTGCAGAGTGTCCTATAGCAGATCGCAGGAGTCGTGTCTCTCGCTTCTAGATTCCTCAGTATGCGTCTCATAAAACAGAGAAACAATTTTTTCTGTAATCACAAAGCGATTATTTTTTTTTTTTAATTTTTTTTTTTCAACGTTTATTTATTTTTGGGACAGAGAGAGACAGAGCATGAACGGGGGAGGGGCAGAGAGAGAGGGAGACACAGAATCGGAAACAGGCTCCAGGCTCTGAGCCATCAGCCCAGAGCCCGACGCGGGGCTCGAACTCACGGGCCGCGAGATCGTGACCTGGCTGAAGTCGGACGCTCAACCGACTGCGCCACCCAGGCGCCCCCACAAAGCGATTATTACACTCGCCAAAATTAAAATTATCCCAATATTCAAGAAATGTGTTTACAGTTGGCTTATGCAAATGAAGTGCCAAACAAGGTCTACGTGCCGCGTTTATTAATTTCTCTTAAATGTTTTTATTTATTTTTATTTTATTTATTTATTTTTTTTCCTTAAATGTTTTTAAAAGTCCCTTAAAATATGCCACAGTTTCCTTTCCTCCCTCCCTCAATCGTCATGACACTGATTTGAATCTAACTCATTTCGACAGATATTTATTGAGTGCTTGACTGCTTTATACCAGGCACTGGGCTAAATGTTTTGCTACTTTTAACAATAACAATGACTACCCTTTCTTTAGTCTTACTGTGTGCCAGGCTTTGTGTTAGCGTTTTGTATATTTTGTGTCAGATTCCCCTTAGGTAGATATTGTTGTCTCTATTTCCTTCCTTCCTTCCTCCCTTCCTTCCTCCCTCTTCCTTCCTTCCTCCTTCCTTCCTTCTTCCCTTCCTTCCTCCTTCCTTCCTCCTCCCTTCCTTCCTCCTTCCTTCCTCCCTCCCTTCCTCCTTCCTTCCTTCCTCCCTCCCTTCCTCCTTCCTTCCTTCCTCCCTCCCTTCATCCTTCCTTTTCTTTCTTCCTTCCTCCCTTCATCCTTCCTTCCTTTTCTTCCTTCCTCCTTCCTTCCTTCCTCCTTCCTTCCTTCCTCCTTCCTTCCTTCCTCCCTTCACCCTCCCTTCCTTTTCTTCCTTCCTCCTTCATTCCTTCCTCCCTTTCCCTGCCCCCTCCCCCCTCCTTCCTTCCTCCTTCCTTCCTTCCTTCCTTCCTTCCTTCCTTCCTTCCTTGTAGTTGAAGTGCCAAGAAAGCAGGGGAGCAAGTAACCTGCTCAAGGTCACACAACTAGGAAGCAATAGAACTAGGTTTTATTTTTTGTATTTTTTAAAGTTTAATAATTGAGAGAGAGAGGGAGAGAGAGAGAGAGCAAGCAGGGGAGGGGCAGAGAGACAGGGAGAGAGAGATAATCTTAAGCAGGCTCTGCACTGTCAGCATAGAGTCCGATGCAGGGTTCGAACTCACCAACTGTGAGATCATGACCTGAGCTGAAATCAAGAGTCCGATGCTTAACCCATTGAGCCACCCAGGTGCCCCCAGAACTGGGTTTTAAACAAAGCACTGATGGCTCCAGAGTTATCCTTTCCCTGCCTCCCATGATGCAGATAGAGAGACTGCATCCTCAGTCAGAGGGAATTGGGGAGGATGCTTGTGGAGAAGGGCTCGTGAAGGGCTCCCCAAGGGCCAGGATGAAAGACTATGTCTTTAACCGTGATCAGCTGGATTAAATTCTACTTCCCGAGACCATGTGAAATGGGACTTAAAAAAAGGAGAACGAGATGGGAAAGGTGAAACACTGAACTCATTTTATCCTAAAGTGACTGTCTATATGCATATGGTTATTTGTTCTATTCAGGTCACATGTAAACTGGGAGTTGGATAGTGGGTCAGCGCATGGAGCTTTATAACAAAGTTCACTCTGTGAACTAGCCCAATTCTTTGAGCTGTGAAGGACAGAAACCCAACCGTAATGGGCTTAAGCAAAAATTATTTATTGGCTCAGTTCACTGAAAAGCCGGGGAGTGGTGGTAGAGGGCGGGCCATAACTTCAGGCACAGCTAGGTCCAGAGGACCAACATGTGAGGAGTATCATCATACACCAGGCACCAAGGCAAACTCTTTACAGTGACCCTCATACTGTCTTCCCAGATAAGCAGCATCACTTTCCCATTCTACAATTGAAGAAACTGAAGTTCAGGGAGATTAAGTGACTTCCTCAAGGTCAATGCAACTAGCAGGTTGTAGAATCAAGACTTGAATCCAGTTCTGTTTGGAATTTGTCTGATTCCAAAGCTGGACCTTTTGCTACTAGGCAAACCCTGGCTCCCTGACTAATAGAAATCCCCATGACTGTGCTAGAGGCACTACAATAGCCCATGGCAAGTCCTGCTTAACAGATCTGCATGGTGACCACAAGGATCTGCCTCCAGATCCAGTTTCCTGTGTCCCTAGCCTGTGGGAAACACAAACATTCTAAAGCAGCCATTTCCTAACCTCTGCTAACTATGGCACTTTTCTTTATTCTTTAGGGGCATTATGTTCTAGGGGATACAAAGGGGCTTGTGGGCAAACTATTCATCTGCTGATACATCCAACCAATATTTCTTGAGCACCTACTGTGTACCAGGTGCCTGAGCTAAGTGAGCTCTGTGTTGAAACTCACATCGGCCTCAATTACCATTGCCCCCACCTTACAGAAGACAGAGAAGTTGGGAACTTGCCCAAGTTTGCATGACTGGTGAAGGGCAGAACTGCAGTTTAAACCCAGGTGGTCTGACTCTAGAGCCTGTGTATTCTGTTTGAAGAACTGAATAATGTAGTGACACAATGTAGTAAGAAAGATGGAGACATGAAAGACAGTTGTGAAAAGGAAACAGTCATGAAGAGAGGGGTGGTGAAGTCCGCTGGGAGATGGCCACACTCTGTCACGCCATGCAGCAATTAAACAGAATGTGTGTGTATGGATGTGCAGATGATCTCCTAAGTATGCTACTGGAGAAAAATCAGGTTGCAGAACAATATACACAGTATGATAGCACTTATGTAAAACAAAATATTGTAATCTAAATGCACCGAAACACTTTGGGGGAAAAATGACGCCAAACAGAAGATTAAAATTACAGATTTCCATCGTCAAAAAACTAAAAATAGAACTACCCTACGACCCAGCAATTGCACTACTAGGCATTTATCCACGGGATACAGGTGTGCTGTTTCAAAGGGACATGCACCCCTATGTTTATAGCAGCACTACCAACAATAGCCAAAGTATGGAAAGAGCCCAAATGTCCATCGATGGATGAATGGATAAAGAAAATGGATGATGGATGTATGGATGTAGGGACACACACACACAATGGAGTATTACTTGGCAACCAAAAAGAATGAAGTCTTGCTATTTGCAACTATGTGGATGGAACTAGAGGGTATTATGCTAAGTGAAATTAGTCAGAGAAAGATAAACATCCTATGACTTCACTCATCTGAGGACTTTAAGAGACAAAACAGATGAACATAAGGGAAGGGAAACAAAAATAATATAAAAACAGGGAGGGGGACAAAACAGAAGAGACTCATAAATATGGAGAACTGAGGGTTGCTGGAGGGGTGGTGGAAGGGGGGATGAGCTAAATGGGTAAGGGGCACTAAAGAATCTACTCCTCAAATCATTGTTGCAGTATGCTAACTAATTTGGATGTAAATTTTAAAAAATAAAAAATAAAATTAAAAAAAATTACAGATTTCCAGGGGTGCCTGGTGGCTCAGTTGGTTAAGGATTCGACTCTTGATTTTGGCTCAGGTCATGATCTCATGGTTCAGTTTGAGCCCCACATGCTGACAGTGTGGAGCCTGCTTGGGATTCTCTCCTTCCCTCTCTCTCTCTCTGTCCTCCCTTGCTCATGCACGTGTGCGCATGTTTCTTCTCTCTCTAAAAATAAACAAACATCTAAATAAATGCAGATTTCCAGACCTCGCTACAGCCTCTATAGAGGTGGGCCTGTGAACCAGCATTTTGAAAGGTTCTTCAGATACATTTTTTTTTCAACACACAAAATTCAATTGTATTTCTATACACTGGCATGGAAAAGATGAAAAGGAGATTAAGAAAAACAACTCCGCTTACAAAGGCATCATAAAGAATAAAATACCAGGAATAAATTTAACAAAAATGTAAAACATCATTGAAAGAAATTGAAGACCGAAGTGGAAAGACATCCTATGTTTGTGGGTAATACGCTCCCAAATTGTTTGCAAATTTGATGCAATTCCTACAAAGTCTATCTACAAATTCAATGCAATTCCTACAAAGTCAAAGCTGGAGTCTTTTCAGAAATTGACAAGTTGACCTTAAAATTCATATGGAAACATTAGGGACCCAGATCAGCCAAAACAATCTTGAAAAGTACAAAGTTGGAGGATTCATGACTTGCTGATTTTAAAATTTACTAGCTATAGTAAAAGCAGTGTGGTACTGGGATAAAGAGAGACATTTCCCCAGAAAAAACAAAACAAAACATGCAAATGACCAATAAACACATGAAAAGATGCTCAACATCATTTAGTCACCAGGAAATGCAAATCAAAACAATGCAAATGAGATTTCACTTCCCACACAGTACATGACTGATGACTGTAATCAAAGACAAGTGTTGGAGGGGGTCCTGACCCTTGATTTTGGCTCAGGTCACAATCTCTCAGTTCATGGGTTTGAGCCCTGCATCAGACATCTGTGCTGATGATGCACAGCCTCCTTGGGATTCTCCCTCTCCCTCTCTCTCTCTCTCTGTCTCTGTCCCTCTCCCACTGGTGCTGTCTCTATCTCTCTCAAAATAAGTAAATAAACATAAAAAAAAAAAAACGGGGCACCCCGGGTGGCTCAGGCAGTTAAGCCTCCAACTTTGGCTCAGGTCATGATCTCACCATTTGTGAGTTCGAGCCCCACGTAGGGCTCTGTGCTGACGGCTCAGAGCCTGGAGCCTGCTTCAGATTCTGTGTCTCCCTCTCTCTCTCTTCCTCCACAACTCATGCTCTGTCTCTCTCTTTCTCAAAAATAAGCATTAAGGGGGACCTGGGTGGCGCAGTCGGTTAAGCGTCCGACTTCAGCCAGGTCACGATCTCGCGGTCTGTGTGTTCGAGCCCCGCGTCGGGCTCTGGGCTGATGGCTCAGAGCCTGGAGCCTGTTTCCGATTCTGTGTCTCCCTCTCTCTCTGCCCCTCCCCCGTTCATGCTCTGTCTCTCTCTGTCCCAAAAATAAATAAACGTTGAAAAAAAAATTAAAAAAAAATAAGCATTAAAAAATATAAATTAAAAAAAAAAGTGTTGGAGAGGGTGTGGAGAAACTAGAACCCTTTAATAGTGCTGATGGGAATGAGAAATGGTGCAGCCTCTGTGGAAAAGCTTGACGGATCCTCAAAAATTTAAACATAGAATTACCATAGGATAAAGCAATTCCATTTCTGGGTAGATACCCAGAAGAAGTGAAAGCAGGGACTCCAACAGATATTTGTATACCCATGTTCACAGCAGCATTATTCACAATAACCAAAAGGTGGAGGCAACTCAAATATCCATCAGTGGACAAGCAGATAAATATTATGACGTACAGCCATACAATGGAATATTATTCAGCAATAAAAAGAAGCTTTGTACCAATACAGGCTATAACATGATAAGCCTTGAAAACATTATGATAAATGAAAGAAGCCAGACACAAAGAGTCATGTTGTATGGTTCCATTTACATCAAATGTCTGGAACAGGCAAATCCATAAAGACAGAATAAATGGTTGTCCAGGGCTGGGAGGTGAGGGGGGAAATGGGGAGTGACTGCTAAGGTGATAAGAATGTTCTGGAATTAGATAGTGGTGATGGCTGTGCAGCTATCATAATATGCTAACACGCACTCAATGGTACACTTTATGTGAATTCTGTCTCCATAAAACTGCATTTTTTTTTAAGTGCTTGTGAACCATTGGGAGAAAAGGGTCTGGAACTCAAGGGTAGGAGAGATTGGAGGTTCTTAGCCTGGGGGGTAGAGACTTCTAGGGATCTAGGAAGAGGCCTCAGGGAGCTTGGCACAAGAAGTCCCATGGCCAGTGATATAGGGTACATGTGCATTTCTCCAGGTCACAGTATCTTGGTGGGGTCCCTTACTCTGGTGAGGCGCAGAGGCCATGGGCAGGAGGATGTTACTCAGGGAGAGACAAGGAGGGGCACACCTTGAGATACACCAACTTGAGCTCTCCGCTCTGATACCTGGAGACCATTTAGTTCCATACCATCATTTTAAGTAGGAGGAAACTGGAGTCCAGAGAGAGGAAGAAACTTGCCAAAGGCTACAAGGCAGTCAGTGGCTAAAATAGAGCCCCTGGACCACCCTGCGTGCCCTTCCTAAACACACTTTCTCTACTGAACTTTCTCCCATGATGCCCCTGTGTCCCATTGACACTGTGAGGGAATTTGCCGTGGGTTTATCTGAGCTGCTGCTGTCACCCTGAGTATTGGTTCAGTGTGAGCCACTGGGGAGTAAGGAGAAATAATAAAAATAGCTACCATTAAGTTATTGAGGCCATTTGAGGAGACACTATTCCATGCTCTGTCTCAGCTCTCTTGACAATCTTATGAATTAGGTACTGGTATTTCTATCTACATTTCACATCTGGGGAAGTTGAGGCTTAGAGTGGTCACGCCTCTTACTCAAGCTCAAGTGGCAGGCTTTCCTCCAGGGTGCTGGGTGGTTTCCTGTGGAGGTTGCCCAGGGTAGGAGAAATGGTGATATCCTATCACATTGTTTGCCATCTAAATGTGATTAACAAACCAAAATTCTGTCCCCAGCACCATAGATAACAGATGTAGGGACATGCAAAAAGCTCAGGATGTGGGTCAGATGAGCCCGTCACAGTTTTTCCACCGACTGCCTGTGTGACCTTCCATGAATTCCTCTCCCTCTCTGAGTCTCAGCTTTCTTGGAAAAGATTTTCGAACCTGGATGAGCTTAAGAATCAGCAGAGCTGACTTTGAAAATGTTCTGTACAATGACAAGGATCAATCTTTAAAGCATGCTGTTCAACAAGGGAAGCAAGAAGCAAACACAAGTTCATGCATTATTATTTCATGAACATCAAGTCCCCAGCCAGGCACAACTAGTGTTAGAAGGCAGAGCGCTTGGGGCACCTGCGTGGCTCGGTCGGTTAAACATCTGACTTCCTTCAGTGCAGGTCACGATCTCGCAGTCTACTCCGTGAGCTTGAGCCCACATCCCCCGCTTCAGGCTCTGTGCTGACAGCTCAGAGCCTGGAGCCTGCTTCAGATTCTGTGTCTCCCTCTCTCTCTCTCTCTCTGCCCCTCCCCCATTCACGCTCTGTCTCGCTCTGTCTCTCAAAAATGAATTAAAAAAAAAAAGAAGAAGAAGGCAGAGCGGTTAGTATGACTTCTGGGGGAAGAGGGAGAGTGGTGTGATCCCGAAGGGGGTAAGGGAAATTTGGGGGTGTGGGCACTGTTCTGCTTCCTCACGGGGCGGCCAGGCACATGGGCATATTCATTTTACAGAAACTACTTGAGCCGTATGATCCCTTTTGATGCGCTTTTCAGGATGTATATTGTACATCACAACAAAAAAGTTAAAACCCTCAAAGATTCCTAAGTACCATTCCAGAAGTCACCCTAAAATTTGTTGTTGTTGTTGTTGTTTTTTCAAATTCTGCAGGTGACTTTCACAGAACTACTAGGAAATTGTTCTGGAGGGACTGATATTGTTTTGGAGATACTGATATTATGACCTACACTGTGGTTTTATTTAAAACAATATTTTTCAAGTTCTGCACACCTTTTTTTTCCACCAGGGGATCCTGGTCAGATCAAATGGTACTTAATACTTAGAAACAGCATTTCCTGGGAGGGAGTAAGCTTGTGCTATATTTTCATCTCTTCACCAGTGGACATTTGGGTTTTCAGTTTATACGATTATGATTAAGTTATTGCAAACACTTATGTACAGATTTTTGTACGCACATGAATCTTCATCTCATTGGTAAATAAAGGCTTAGAAACGAGATTGCCGGGTTTTATGATAAGTGATAAGTGTATGCTTAACTCTATAATTGTGAAACTATATTCTGAAGTGGTTGCATATTTTGCATTCCCACCACTGATGTATGAGTCACTGCATACCCTCATCAGCACGAGGTATTGTCAGCTTTCCCTTTCAATTTTAGCCATTCTAATACGTGTGTAGTAGGAGCTCATTATACTTTTAATTTTCATTTCCTTACTGACTAATTACAAGCATGTTTTCATTCTTATTTGCCATGCATATATCTTCTTTGGTGAAGTGTCTCTTCTAGCCTTTTGCCCGTTTTAACATTAGGTTTTCTTACTATTGAATTTTGCAAATTCTTTATGTTGAATACTAGTGATTTATCAGGTATACGATTTGTGGTTTATTTTTTCAGTTTCTTAACAATGTCTTTCAAAGTACAGAAGTTCTTAATTTCAATAAAGTCCAGTTTATCTTTTGTCTTTTGTGGATTGTGTTTCTGGTGTCTTGTCTAAGAACTCTTTGCCTGAGACATCAGAATTCTTGACATGGTTCTACAACTGACTGGCAGAGTGATTTTGAGCAAGCCCCTTCCCCTCTCCGGGCTTCTTTGTCTCCAGCTTGCAATGAAACCATTGCAGTAGGGGTTCTGTCAGAGCCTGTCTAGTTCTGCTATTTTAAGTCTAAATGGCAGTTCTAAGACTAATCATATTAAGGGCCCTATAATAAGAATAACTATAACTCCATTTTCTGAGCATTTCACAGGTGCTAGGCATTGAGGGACTTATACTGCATTATCTCTTTTCACTGTCACTTAAACCCATGAGAAGGGGTGCCTGGGTGGCTCAGTCGGTTGAGCGTCCGACTTCGGCTCAGGTCATGATCTCACGGTCTGTGAGTTCGAGCCCCGCGTCGGGCTCTGTGCTAACAGCTCAGTGCTAACAGCTCTGTGCTAACAGGTTCGGAAGAGCCTGGAGCCTGCTTCGGATTCTGTGTCTCCCTCTCTCTCTTCCCCTCCCCTGCTCATGCTCTCTCTCTGTCTCAAAAATAAATAAAAACATTAAAAAAAATTAAAAAAAAAAAACCCATGAGAAGTCCTATTATTAGTCACGTTTCCCCGAGGAAGTCACTGAGGTCAAGTCACTTGTCCAAGTGGCCAAGGCCACTTGCTACCCACCTGATCAGCACAGAGGTGGGACTCCAGCCTATCAGTCTAAATGGCCGTGGTGGTATGGTATGTGTGATGGCTGGGGGAACGGTCCCGTCTGAATGGCCCTCGTTACTTGGAGGAGAACCTTGGAGGGCGAGCAGAGGGTGGGGAAATTCTCTCAAGTGAGAAGGGAGGTGGGGCGGGTATAGGTGGTGGGAATTTACAGCCAGCAGATTCATAAAATCCTTGCATCTCCCTGTGGGTCACTGGGACCCCTCCGGACCCCCTCCCCTGATGGCCTCAAGAGGGCTGGATGGAGCCCTTAGTACAGGAAGCAGAGGAGTGAGGTGCGGGGAAGCTGGCAGGGCGCCAGATGCGTTCGCTGCACGCCAAGGGTGCACACGCGTTCGCTGGAGCGAGTGTGTGTGTGTGTGTGTGTGTGCGCGCGCGCGCCGGTGGAGAGCGTGACTGAGATTGGGCGTGACTGTGTGCGTCGTGAGTGTCTTTCTATTTACTAACTCACCAAGTAGCCCTGGAGAGCTGCGTGCCAGCCCCCTGCCTGGTGATACCGGCTGACACAAGAGCTGAGGACCTTGTCCGCCCTGCGGGAGCCGGCACTCCGGGGAGGGGAAGTGTTCAGGGGGCAGACCTTAAATCAAGCCGGAAAAAAAACAAAATTAACATCGTGGGTGCGTGTGTCTGGCTCTGGGACACTGTGCGCGTCATGGGCGCAGCAGGGATGTGGCGCACGCGCTCTCCCCTGCTCCGGGGGTGCAGCGGCCGGGGGCGCGGGGCGAGCCTGGAACCTGTCGGAAACCCCAGCGGACCGCGTCCAGCAGCTCGCCCGCGGTGGAAGGGGAGTGACCGGCCGGAGCAGCGGCCCCCGTCCGCCCTGGGCACCTGTCTTCTGAACTCGGGCCGAGCCAGTCCCTCCAGGAGAGCATCCCCCACCCCCACTCCCCGCCCCGAAGACTCTCTGCAAGCCCCAAACCAAGCTGACGTGAGCGCCAAAGGACACCACCTTTTAACTGATGAGGCAGGGGAGGCCCGCGGAGGGAGGGGCGGGCCCGCGTCCCGCAGGCAGTGGGGGCGGATCGGACACTTGCACTCGCGGCCCCTGAGTCCGCCACTCTGCCACTTGGCCGGTAGGTGGCGCTAGAGGCCAGGGTTAGGCGGGCGGCCCGCGCGTGGCGGGGCGGGGAGGGCAAGGCTTTGGGCTCTGGGGAAAGGGCCGCAAAAACATTCACTGCAGTTATTAAGCACTTGCTGTGTGCCAGACGGTGGTCTGGGGGCCTTTCACGCATTAGCATGTTTAACCCTCCCATTTTACAGATAAGGAAACTGAGGCTCAGAGATTCTTTTTTTTTTTTTTAATTTTTTTTTCAACGTTTATTTATTTTTGGGACAGAGAGAGACAGAGCATGAACGGGGGAGGGGCAGAGAGAGAGGGAGACACAGAATCGGAAACAGGCTCCAGGCTCTGAGCCATCAGCCCAGAGCCTGACGCGGGGCTCTAACTCACAGACCGCGAGATTGTGACCTGGCTGAAGTCGGACGCTTAACCGACTGCGCCACCCAGGCGCCCCTCAGAGATTCTTTTTAAGTACTTTCCTGTGGCCACCAAACTTTCTATGTGGCAGGACCATGGTCCCCCGCCCAGTTCAGGGGGCCAGGCAGTGCTCTCACACCAAGCACCTCACTGTACCGGGTGGGGGAAGCAGGGGTTGAGAGTTGGCCCAGTTCTTGCCGGGATGGGTTGCTGGCTCTGATGCCAGGTGATGTGAGCTGAGGGGTAGAACTGCCTCTGTGGCAGGAGGTGGTGGATATCCTGGGAGGAGGAGAGTGGCTGGGAGGAGCAGCAGGGGGTCTGAAGCCCTGCCCTTCCTCCCCTTTCTCCAGGGCCTCCCCAAGTCTTACCATATTCCACCTTGGGGTCTCGCACTTGGGCGCAAGAGGAGGTGCCCAGCCTTCCCTTTGCCCCTCTCCTCCCCAACCCCAGATGTACCTGTTCACCCTGTTCACAGCATGGCCCCTCTGGGAAGCCTTCTCTGACCACGGGGGCCCAAGAATCCTTCCCATCCTACCTGCTCCTGGAGGCGAAGTCCAGGTAGCCATCTTTGCAACAAGCTCCCCAGGCATCCTTCCTACCACTTGGTGAGGTATGGAACCACCTCCTCCAACCCAGCCTCCAGGTTTGCACCTGAAACCGGCAGGTGTTGCTTGCCTTTTTAAATACACCCGTTCAGTTCGCTCTCCCACAATGGGAAGCACATGGGCTCAGAGCAGGGCTCCTGGCACGCCCCCCCCCCCCCCCCAATCCCCATCCCCAGTCCCTGCCCAGAACCCAGGACAGTGGCTTGACAGGTCTATAGCCCTCATTCTGCAAATTGTTCAGAGCCCCCAGTAGGTGGCTCCCCCTAAGCACTGGGCAGAGGCTCTCAGTTCACCTCCTCTCTCGGCAGAGGCAGAAAATAAGCAGAAAACAGATATGAATTTCAGCCTCTGATTGAAAAATAAAACAGAGGGATAATAATGTGACAGTGGGAAGGGACGGCCCTCCCTCAGGAAGGCAGGGGGGAAAGTCCTCTCTGCGATAAGCCATTTGAGATGACACCTGGAGGGAGAGCCTTTTGAAGATCTGGGAATGGGGTTCCAGACACAGGAAGAGCCCGGTCCAGAGTCCCAGAGCGAGAATAAGCTGGGGAGGGGGTGGTGGTCCAGGGGGAAGAGAAGGCAGGCATGGCTGGAGTGCCCCAGAGCCAGGGCTGAGTTCAGAGAGGCCAGGAGGGCCTTGTGGGCGGAGCATGGGTTTGGAGTTTATTCTGCACAGAGAGGAAGCCCCCTGGAGAGTCCTAAGCAGGAGAGTGAGGTGCTCCATTTAATTTTAATCTCTCTGCTGCTGTGGTTCTGTTGCAAGTTTGCGGAGGGTTCCTCCCTCAGGGTCCCATAACCTCCCCCGCTCCTCCTCCCCATCAACAATCTGAAGCTGAGAACCCTTGGGGCACAGCTGGTAGCCAGGGCCCCTGACCCGGGCCAGCTCAGGTCTGCAGAGTTAATCCCCTGGCCCAGAGCAGCCTGTGATTAGCAGGCCCTGCCACTCCCTGCTGATAAACTCCCAGGCAGGTCTCCGGCTGGGAGAGAAGTGGAGAAATCAAAGCAGGCAGAGGAGGGGGTGCTCCGGGAGCAACCTAGGAAGCCTTATCTCTCCCCTTTTTAAGGTGCTGAGTTTCCTGGGTGAGAGCCGCTGCTGGGTCTGTCCCTCATTTGGCACTTTCATAGCCACTATCTTGGCCAGGGCCCAGAGTGGATTTTATGGAGCCCTACTTAAAGACGAGAAAACAAAGTTAGGTGCAGGGCTTCAGAAGGGGTGCTGTGCAGGGTAGCGCCTGGAGGCCAAAGCTTCTCCTCTGATCTCCTTCAGTCAGGGGAGTGAGCCCCACAGACAGATCAGACGCTGAGGCTCTGAGTGCCTGAAGGTTATGGGGTGAGCCAAGGAGTCTCCCCTGCTGTGTTTCCTGACTCCAGTCCAGGGCTCTTTCCCCCACCCAAGTCACCTAAAGATATAGTCGCCCCTTCTCCCTGCCCCAAGCTGCAAGGGGAAGGGTAGCACAGGGCATCCTGGAGATGCGTGGGCAGGTAGCTTGCTGGGGAGGAGAGGGTTCATCTTGGGGCTGTATCCCTGCCGGGCACAGGGTCCTGTGTGAGCCAGGATCTCCATCTCCCTATCAGACATTCCAAACCTGCATGTTCTGAACCAACTGGAGTTCCGAGCATCGTCTCAAGGACGTGGCTGAGAGTTGGAATCCCCAGGAACATGTTAAACTGCAGTTTCTGGGGCTCCAAGCCATAGAATCAGAACCGCCAGGGATGGGGCCGGGAATCTGTATCTTGAACACACTTGCTAGGTTCTTCTTTGGCACAGACGAGGCTGGGAAACACCGATCTGACCCTTGGCCCTGAGCCCTGGGTCAGGGGTGGGGGGGGGGGGTGTCTAACTACTATGTCAGATGGGGCTTCAACAGCGGTATCAAGGACAAAAAGGGCGAGTGTGTGTGCGTGCACAGGTGTCTAGGACAGGAGGCTGAGGGGCTGTGCCTGGGCTTGATTTCGGCCTCTAGAACTCCAGAGTGGAACCGCCTCAGGTTTTCCTTCTGCTCCCCTCAAGAAGGGAGTTCCTGAGACCTAGCACAGGAATCATTAAAACAGTTATTATTCTCTGGCGATCCTTTAGAGCACCTAGGCTGTGTGCACAGTCCTGTGAAGGAGCTGAGACCGTCATTCCGGGGCCAGATGAAGTAGGTGGGCCCAGAGAGGGTAGGGAACTTGTCAGAGGTCACCCAGCTGGTAACTGGCAAGGCTGGGATTTGACCCCAGGCATGTCTCATTCCAGAGTGCATATTTTTAGGCCTTTCTTTCTTTCTTTCTTTCTTTCTTTCTTTCTTTCTTTTTTTTTTTTTTTTTTTCTGCCCCTGCATTTCCTGTCTCTCTCAGTGACACTGAACCCCTCCTCTGTGCCGGTCAGAGAGCCTGGTGCCTTCTCTCCACCCTTTTGCTGTGCCAGTTGAACTAGGTACAGTGCGTGGCCACACTGTGCAAACTGTAAAGCTCTCTCTGGCCACAGAGGGTCTTGTGTGTTCACTCACCATGCTTCACTCACAGCCTCATTCACTTGCTTCACTCTCCAAGTTTGGGGGCGCAGCAGGGTTACCTGAGAACTCGTTAAAATTCGGATTGCCCAGCCTTCCCCCCAGAGATTCTGATTCAGGGCTGGTCCCGGGACTATGCATATTTTACAACTTCCCAGACTGTGTGCTGCAGTGGTTTAAACACTGCACTTTAAGATACACTGTAATAGAAGGGGCTGATGTCAGGAGAAAGGCACAGACATCATCTGGTGGCCAGAGTCTCAGATCATGAAAATTAAGATGTTCTTCCCATAAAAATGTACAAACCCACCTACCTCTAAGATTTTGCAGTTTTAGGCGATTCCTGGATCCTTGAAAGCCAACCGTGGATCCTTGCCCCCAGTGGAAGAACCATCGACTGGTCTAAAAGCCAGGCTTGGGCTCTTAGCTTACTTCTGCCATGTAGCCTCCCCTGACCTCTGTGTTGACACAGTGCTTAGTGAGGACATAACTCCATCAGGATAGCTGTTTACATATTTTCCTCCCCTCCTGGACTATGGGACTTGTGGTGGTCGTTTTCTCCCTCTTTCTAACCCATGATAAGGGTGTACTTCTCTTTGAGGTTAGGCATCACCAAGTGATTTACAGTGGCCAATAAAATGTTGGTGATACAAACTTTACGAGCCAGTGTGTGATTCACCATATTCTGTTCACCTTGCCAGTGACCTTGGAAACGCATGTGTAAGTGGAGGGGCCACCAGCTGCTGTCCCCGAGTGCCTGGCGGAACAGAAACTCCTGCTCACCTGTGTTGGGAACGTAGCATGAGTGTGAACTAAGCCTTGGTTGCGCTAAGCACTGGGTTGTTTGTCGCTGAAGGGCGACCTGGTGTGTCCTGATGGGTCAGGTGCTTTGACTCGATGAGCTTTGGGTCTCCAGTTCCTGGCACAGGCTGGGGCAGAGGAGGTGCTCAAAAATCACATGGGCTACCATTTATTAAGACCTTGCTAAGTGCCAGGCACCGTTCGCTGTTATCTTACCTAAAACTCCCACCAACCCTATAAGTCAGGTGTCGTTATTCCCGATTTACAGATGAGGGACATTTCTGGCTATCGAGTGGCCTTAGAACCCACACCTCTGTCCTCCAGCACCCCGTCTGCAGCGCCACTTGTGACCCAAGAGACAACTGGGCTGGTGTTTTTTCTTGCTGCTCACTAAGCCAGGGGCTTCTCACTGAGCCTGGGTTTGCACCGTGTGAAAGAGTTCCATGGCACCGCTTTCCTCCCGGGTCAGCTGGGACCTGTAAAGTGCTCCGCACGGTGCCTGGCCGAGAGTAAGGGCTCCCTAACGGTAGCGATTATTTTTAATTACGATGCTTCTCTGCCTTGGGACAAGTTGTTTGAAAGAACAAACGAACGGAGAAGGGTGGAGTGAACCAGAAGTTGGGATGAGGAGTCCGGGGACACATTGGGAGCCCCACAGCAAAGGTGGCTCTTCTTTTTATGCACCCCCAACCACCGTTGGGGATCAGCTTCCATCTGCCCAGCCTTCGCTTGTGTGCCTGGTTCTGTGCAAGACGCTTCACACATATTCAGCGTCGCGGAACCCTATGAGGGAGGTGCCGTTATTCACCCCCATTTTACAGATGCGGAAACCGAGGCTGGGGAGGCCAAGGATCTTTGCCAAGGACTCCCTGCAAGAAGAGGCAGCGCCCGGCTGGCTCTGGAGCCTGGGATATGAACCTCTTCGTGAAACGCGCTTCTGTTTTAGGGGAAACAAGGGGAGGCGAGGCAGCAGCGAGCCCCCGGTTGGGGGCGGGGGGCCGGGCTTCCATTCGGGCTCTTTGTCCCCTGCAGCCTTCTCCCTGCTCACCGCAAAGGTGTGAACCGAGCGCACGCACACATACACCCCCAGGAAAAGAAAGAAAGCGACGGGAACGCCCTAGCGGCCGCAGGCGCCCCTCCCGCCCCGCGCGGCCCTCCCCGCGGCCGCACAGACTCGCTGTCACCACCGTGATTGGTAGACTAAACAGCTGCAGCGGAGCCGGCCTCCTCGCCAGCTCTCGCCCGGGCGGCCGGCTTTCAAAGACGGGGCCTCGGCGGCTATCTCCCCCATCAGCCCCAGCAGCATTTAGCCACTTTCTTCAAACACCCAGCCAGGGCATGATGGTTAACGTCAAATCTGGCAGCAAGTCATAACCTATAGGGCTGGGACATTTATCACGGGGCCCCGGGGGCCCCTGGGGACTTCAAAGGGGCCTGAGGGGCGGGGGCGCGGGGAGGGGGCTCTGAGCGGGGCTTTTCCTCCACCCAGGGTCTCAGATCCCTCCTAGGCGGAGGGATCCAGGGGCTACCTCTGTGGGCGGGCCCATATAATAATAGTAACAACAATAATACTACTAAATATTGTTGCCTAATAATAGCTGTTGTGTATAGAGGGTCGCTCTACATGTTTTATCTCATTTCGTGCCCAGAGCCACTCCGTGAAGCGTTTCCTGTTATTTTTGTCCTCAGTTTAGAGACCGGGAAATGGGGCCGAGAGAGGTTATGCCGTTTGCCTGAAGCCACAGGGTTAACAATGAAAATAGCATCAATAACAATAATAGTACCTGTCATTTATAGAGTGATTACCCTGTGCAGGTGCTTTGTGTTACCTCATCTAATCCTCCGGGTACCCTCAGAGATAAGCGTTATTATTCTCATTGTGAAGAAGAGAAAGTCTGACAGACCTTATTGGCTTTCCCGAGGTGACAATGACTGGAAGGGGCAGAGCTGGGATTCAAAAGCAAGCAGACTTTCCGCTCCAAACCTGGCTCCCAACCACCTTGTAGTACAGCCTCTGGGGGCTGGGGTCCTAAGCGGCAGTCTTGTCCTCCTCATCCTCGTCACAGCCTCCACTGGGCACCAGGAAGCCAGAGAGCAGTCGTGGGTGTCCTGCTGTCAGATCCCAGACCCGACAGAAATCCTTGGCGTGCCCTGGAAGCTTCCAGCTGGGGAACCAAGACCCCTTGGGTCAGAGTGAAGGAATGGAGGAGCCAGGAACTTTGCCTGCATCCAGCTGTCTGCTCAGGTCTCTTTCATGCAGGTGGCCACCTAAATGCACAAGTGTCCCGTGTGAGAATGCTCCAGAAGGCTTCCTAGAGGAGGTGATATCTGGGCTGATGAGAAGATGGGAATAAGGTTTATGTAGAGGGATCAGGGCTAATGTATCAGCCAAGATTCTCCAGAGAAACAGAACCAATAGGATACACACACACACACACACTATATATATATATGTATATATATGAGAGATAGAGATAGAGATAGAGATTGAAATTGAGGGTTCATGGTCATGTGATTGTAGGGGCTGGTAAACCTGAAATCTGTAAGGGAAGCCAGCAGGCTGGCACTCAGGTAAGGGTTGATGTTGCAGTCTTGAGTACGAAAGGCTGGAAACGGAATTTCTCTGTTGCGGTCTGGAGGCAAAATTTCTTTTTATCCAGGGAGACTCAGTCTTTCCTCTTAAGGTCTTCAAACGTTGGATGAGGTCCACCCACATTATGGAGAGCAGCCTGCTTTGCTCAAAGTCTACCGATTTAAATGTTAATCGCATCGAAAGAATACTTTCACAGCAACATCTGGGCTGCTATGGGACCAAGCAAGTGGGCACCATAGACTAGCCAAGATGACACATCAAATTATCCATCACAGAGGGCAAATGTTTGTATGGCTCCACTTATCGGAGGTACCTAGAAGAGCCAAATTCACAGAGAAAGAAAGCAGAATGGTGGTTACCAGGGGCTGAGGGGAGAGAGGAATGGGGGAGTTAGTGTTTAATGGGTGCAGAGTTTCAGTTTAGGATAATGAAAAAGTTCTGGAGGTGGATGGTCGTTTGCATCAAAGTGTGATGTCACTCACTGTACACTTAAAATGCTTAAAATGGTTAATTTTATGTTATGTATATTTTACCACACACGCGCACACACACACACACACACACACACACACAAAGCCATCATAGGCACCAAGGCCCAGGCAGGAAAGGGTGATGGGGAGGCAAGGCCCCACGTGAAGGATGTTAACTCATTCAGTTTCTCACCCACCAGCTATTTTATGTTATGTCTACACATGCCAGGACTGTGGGAGGGCTGGGTGAACAGGGACAATGACAAGGTAACTTAGATTCTTTATCTTATCTCAGGATCACAAAGAGCCTAGGAGAGAAGAGTATCAATATTCCTGTTTTACAGATGAGGAAGCTGAGAGACATGTGATTTAATCAAGGTCAAGCTATAACCCAGTGGCAGATTGAGCACTGAGATCTGAGTCTGTCTAATGACTGCGTCATTTGTGGGGAGTACTGGCTGGAAAGGACACATAAAATAATTTTCCCCCCAGAAGTTTGTGGATGAAATTAAGGAGAAAGAGGAAGTGGTAGCCTGAAGGAGAAAAAGAACTGGGGTGGACCTTCTTTTGAAAATGGGGGAGACTTGAGAATGTTTGTGGATGTGGGGGAAGAAACTCGCAGAGGGAGAGGGAGAAGGGGCAGGTGGGTGAGGGGCACAGTGGAAAGGAGATGGCGGCATGAAGTAGAGACTCTTGAAGAGAGGTGTGGGCAGTGGCAGAGGCAGAGTTGAAGGGAGGGGGCCTGGGGATGGGGTGCAGGAGGGGCAAGGTAGGAACATGGGCCCCTGAATCAGAGGGACACAGACTCAGAGTTCAAGTCACAGCTTTTGCTTGTTAGCCTTGTAGCCTTGAGCAAGCCACTTAAGTGCCCCAGACCTCATTTCCATCCCTCATTCAATGGGGATGATAATAGGTCATGGGTTACTTTGAGTATCAGTTAAGGTATGAATGGAACGTTTCTATTCACACTGGGTACCTGGGTCAGCAAGAGAGGAGAAACAGGACGTCTGGGCAGCCGAGAGAGCCCAGCTGAAGTGCTGAGAACATTCCAGTCAGCCCAGAGTGGCATCCTTCCCCATCTTGGTTGCCCGGGAGCCATGTGGGCTGAGCAGGCTTAACCGGGATGTGGGTTCACAAGGAAAGTGTTTCTGCTTGTAGTGCTTGTGATTTGGTCCCCTGAGACCACACCACTTGGCCCTGCCCAGGGTGGACCTGGGGTAGGGGGAACTGCAGCCCCAAGAAAGAATGTCCCATGGTCCACACAGTTGGTACATAATAGATACCTGAGGAGGAACGGATAAAACATTTGGCTCCGCTGTTGAGTAGTTGTATGATCCTGGGCAAGTCTCTTAGCTTTTTTGAGCTTCCATCTCCTCATCCATCAAAGTGGGGTTTACAATTCTAGCCCCAAGTTGTCAACAGTGAATATCTCAGAGTAGACAGGAGAGTGAGATGCTCATGGGAAGAACTTCACTCTCATTGTGGAACCAATGAAAGAAAGCATCAGCATTATCATTTACAGAGCACTTTTTCAACCATTGCAAAGAGGTTCAGACATTTCCAAGATTGGACCTCCCCCTTCCTTCCTAGCTGCTTATTAAATCTTCAGCTCCTTCAACAAATGTTTACTGGATGCTGACTGTGCGCCAGGCCGTATACTAGGTGCTGTGGACAGAGGAGTGAGCAAAGCAGAGAAAGCATCTCACACCCTGGAGCTTACACTTGATGCAAGCAAATTATCTAGTATGCTAGGGAGTGAGAAACGCTATTTAAAATATAGGAAGGCAAGAGTCAAAGTGGGTTTTATTTTAGATTAGGTGGTCCAAGGAGGCTTTCCTGAGAAAGTGGCATTTGACCATAGCCTAAAATGAAATGAGAGCTAAGCCAAGGGAATATCTTGGAGAATAATACAGGCAGAGAGAACCCCAAGGGCAAGGCCCTGAGGTGGGAAATCATGAGGCAGCTGCCATTCTTGCACCTGACCTTCAACCACATTCTCATCCATGCATGCATGCATCCATCCACTCTCCTATTTCCTGTCCATCCATTTTATCCATCCATCCATCCATCCATCTATCCATATCCATCCATCTATCCATCATCCATCCGCCATCCATCCATCCACCATCCATCCATCCATCCATCCATCCATCCATCATGTACTGGGAATCTGTTGTGATTTGTTATCGGGAGGCATGGAGAAGACGATGAAGACTTACACACCATCTCAACTGATATGGAGATCATAGCCAAAGGCGAGACAAGTTCAGAGCATGGGATGGCAGGTGATGGCATATCCTCCATCACTCATCATGTACTTTTGCTAAGGAAGCTCTCTCAGTGTTTCCTCACCTTCAGAGTTTTAGGAAGTCTTGCTTGTGTTTCACAGCTCAGGTTTAGCCACCTTCTCCATGAGGTTTCTGGTCCTTCCTCTTAGAATTAACTACCCCTTCTGGTTTGGACCTTCATTCTGTATTATGCTCCAACCTCTCTGAAGTTCCTTGTGTAAGTTTGGGTCTCCGCCATCGGCTCATGAGCTTCTTAAGATCATGGTGAACATAAACAAACACCAATAGTAATAGCCTAGCATTTATTGACTGCTTCACTACATGCTTAGCATTGTACCAAGCATGTATATATTAAGTAGGCTCCACACCCAACGTGAGGCTTAAACTCACGACCCTGGAATCAAGAGTCAGATGCTCTACTAACTGAGCCAGCCAGCCGTCCCATGCCAAGCTTATTTTAAAAATATTACTCAAAATACACAGAAGGGGACCTGCCCTCTTATTCTTTTAAAAAAATTTTTTTTAACGTTTATTTATTTTTGAGACAGAGAGAGACAGAGCATGAATGGGGGAGGGACAAAGAGAGAGGGAGATGCAGAATCGGAAGCAGGCTCCGGGCTCTGAGCCATCAGCCCAGAGCCTGACGCGGGGCTCGAACTCACGGTCCGCGAGATCGTGACCTGAGCTGAAGTCGGACGCTTAACCGACTGAGCTACCCAGGCGCCCCGGACCTGCCCTCTTATGAGGGAGGTGCTATCACTACCCCCATTTTATAGACAAGGAAGCTGAAGTGCAGAGAGTTAAGTGACTGGTCTGTGTCATAAGCTAGTAAGTGGCAGAACCGAGACCTAAATCCTGGCCTTGCCACCTGCAAAGCCCATCTCTTGAATTCTGCTCCACTTACTGCTTGGTCAAACCCTAACCCACATCCATGTCTCCACTGAATGAACGGAGGGGGCAATGGTGAAGTGAGGTTCGCAGCTCTGGCAGCAGACTGCCTGCCTTGAATCATATCTTCCTTACTGGGACTCACGTTGTGTGACCTTGGCCCTGGCCAAGTCAGTTAACTTCTCTGTGCGTCAGTGGCCTCATCTGTAAAATGGACTCGTACATTTATTGTGGAGTAAAATGATGTAAGAGAAGGTGAATGGGTGTCTGGCACAGGGTAAACAGTCCAGGAAAGTTAGCTATTCGTTTTATGTAAAAAAAGATGGCAACCTCCGTTCCCTCACGGTTTGGCTTCTTTGTTCTTTCACAAATTGCCTGTTGTACTTCATCCTTCTTTACACTCTCTGACGGAGACCTTTCCCAAAAGTACCAGTGCCTTTGCCTTTGGAACCTTTCAACTCTGCCCGGAGCCTGCAAGAAAAGGGGCAGATTGACACATGGATGCGGAGGGACTCACCCTGGTGGGGGCGGTAGAGCAGTGGGTCCCTGTCATCAGCCCTCACCGGGACTGGGAGATAGGCCAGTGGGCTCAGGTGGCACTTATCTGCCCCTCCCCAGGGGCCTGGACCTTCCAGGGCCTCCCAGTAAATCACCCTGGATGATTTATACAGAGACGCCCAGTCCACTAATCCAGTAAACAGGATAAGCGGGGTCCAGCCGGATTTATGGGCTGCCAGAAGGGCCTTTCGCTGTGGGAGATGTGCACACTGTGACCCTTTTCCTGACCCCTGGTGTGGAGTATCCTAATGAGCAGGGGTCAAGTCACCGAGTTCCAGGCCTCTGCTCCCCCCCAGCTGTTGATGGTGATGTTCAGTGGTCCTTTTCTCTCTTTGGGTTCTGAGTCCCCCGAGCCCAGGTGTTCACTGGGCACTTGGCATGGAGTCAGCACATGGGGGAGCTAAATGAGTTGTAAGTTGGGCCCCAATGTCCCCTGGTGGGGACAGGCCCTGCAATGTAATGGTGGGGCTTACAGGTGCCACAGCCAGGCTGCCCTGCTTTCAAAATCTGGCTCCATCTAACATGTCCTCACTGTGATTCTCTGAGCCGTAGTTCTCCCATGTGTAAAATGACAATATTAGTACATGTTTCATGGAGTTGTTATTGTAATCACAGAATGAGAGAATCCATATAAAGTGGTCACACAGCACCTGGCACCTACTGAAAGGTCCCTAAGTATTGGCAGATCACAATTACTGTGCAGATAACAGCACTGGGGACACGTCACAGGGATTCTCACCCACAGGGGGCCTACCCGAGGGTGTGATGCAGCTTCGTTGTGGTCGTGCAGAATGGGAAGGAGCCTGAGTCCCTCCGTGGGCAGAGGATGGGTAATCACAGAGTTTGGCAGAAGTTAGTTATGACAGACTAAATGTTCACCCAGCGACATGGTTGGATCTAGAAAACAGGGTAAAAAGAGATAAAGCAAAGAAACAGTAACAATCAGATAACTTAAAAATGCACACACACACACACACACACACATACAGATGCAGTGCGATCTCTAACAAAATCCCAATAGGATTTTTTGTAGAAATAGAAAAGCCCAGCCTAAAATTCATAACTAATTGCAAAGGACCCCAAATCGCCAAAAGCAATCTTGAAAAAGAAGGACGAAGTTGGAGGTCTCACAGTTCCTGATTTTGAACATACTACAAAACCATAGTGATCAAAACAGTTGTGGTACTGGCATAAAGACAGACATATAAACCAAGGGAAGAGAATTTAGAGCCCAGAAATAAATCCTCACGTATATGGCTGACTGATTTTTGACAAGGGTACCAAGACCATCCAATGGGCAAAGGACAGTCTCTTCAACAAATGGTGCTGGGAAACCCGGAAAACCACATGCAAAAGAATGAAGTTGGACCTGACTTTACACCATGTACAAAAGTTAACTCGAAATGGATCAAACATTTACACTTAACAGCTAAAACTACAAACTCCTAGAAGAAAATATAAGAATAAAATATAAGGTCATCTCTATGACCTTGGATATGGCAATGATTTCTTAAACACTACAGCAAAAGTACAGGCCATACACCAAAATGAAAATAGGACTTAATCAAAATTAAAACCTTTTGTGCATCAAGGTACACTATGAAGAGATGGAAAGAAAACCTATAGGATGGGAGAAAATATTTGTAAATCATGTATCTGATAAGGAATTAATATCTAGAATTTATAAAGGACTCCTACAAATTAAGAACACACACACACAACTCAATTAAGAAATGGGCAAAAGACCTATTCAGGCACTTCTCCAAAAATGATGTACAAATGGCCAAAAAGCACGTGCAAAGATGCTCCACATCATTAGTCATCAGGGAAACACAAATCAAAACCACAATGAGATTCCACTTGACTATTGTTAAAGAACACAGCAAAACAACCCCCAAAATAACAAATGTTGGTGAGGAGATGGATAGATTGTAACTTCTGTGCACCTGCCTACGAAGATGTAAAATGGTGCAGGCCCTGTGGGAAACTGGCAATTCCAGAAAGTTAAATGTAGAATTACGATGTTACCAGCAATTCCACTCCTAGGTATATACCCAAAATAATTACAAACAGGGACTGAAACAGATCCTTGTACACGAATGTTCATAGCAGTATTATGCAATGGCCAAAGCGTGGAAACAATGCAAGTGTCCATCAACGGTGAATGGTTACACAGCATGTGGTATGAGTGGAATGAGTGGCAAGAAGGGACGAAATTCTGACACCTGCTACAATTGGGGTCACCCTTGAAAACACTTTCCTCAGTGAAATAAACCAGACACAAATGGATAAACGTTGTATGATGCCACTAGAATGAGGTATCTAGAATAAGTGAACTCGTAGAGATCAAAGGTGGGATGTGGTTGTCAGGGGCTGGAGGAGGGGGACATGGGGAGATTGTGATCAATGGGCAGAGTTTCCGTTGGAGTGACGGAAAAGTTGTGCAGATGGATGGTGGTGATGGTTGCACAACACTGTAAACGTACTTAATGTCACTGAATCCTACACTTAGAAATGGTAAACGTTATGTTATCTATATTTTATCGCAATAAACACACACACACAAAAACAATACACATTTCATTTTATTTTTTTATTATTTTTTTAATAATTTTTTAAATGTTTATTTATTTTTGAGACAGAGAGAGACAGAGCATGAACGGGGGAGGGTCAGAGAGAGGGAGACACAGAATCTGAAACAGGCTCCAGGCTCTGAGCTGTCAGCACAGAGCCCGACACGGGGCTCGAATTCACGGACCTTGAGATCACGACCTGAGCCGAAGTTGGACGCTTAACCGACTGAGCCACCCAGGCGCCCCCACATTTCATTTTAAAAAGTGTGTATTAGGGGCACCTGACTGGCTCTGTCGGTTAAGGACCTGACTTTGGCTTAGGTCATGATCTCACGGTTTGTGGGTTCAAGCCCCACGTAGGGCTCTGCGCTGGCAGTGTGGAGCCTGCTTGGGATTCTCTCTCTCTCCCTCTCTCTGCCCCTCTCCAGCTTGCTCACTCTCTTTCAAAATAAATAAATAAATTAAAAAAAAAAAAGACAGATGCGGGCAAAAGAAAGGCAGGAACAGCAGGAAGGAAGAAGGAAGAGAGGCAGAGAAAGAGGGAAGGGGGGCAGGAAGAGGTTCATGGGAGGGGAATAGTCCACAGGGCACCACCAGCCAGGCTCATTTATTGATTTGTCCACTTGTTTGTGTATTCAGCATGCACTGATACCCCTACTACATGCCAGGCCCTGTGCTGGGCACTAGGGATGCAGCAGTAAACACAACAGACAGGGTTTCTGTTCTCATGGAGCTGACGTTACCAAGAGACTGACGTTACAGACAAACACAATGGAATAGTAATTTGTGATGGTGACCGGTGACCGGTGCTGGGAGGAGAGGAAGAGGGTGGAGGGGAGACCAGCTTGTTTGGAGGTGACCGGGAAAAGCCTTCAGGGAAGGTGATGTTTAAGAAGAGGCCTGATGGATGAGAGAAGTCAGCCTTGTGAAGGGCAGGGGAATACCTGCCAGGCAGCAGGTGAAGTTCCCTGGCATAGGAGAACTTGGCAGATGGAGAATCTAGCTGCCATGGGAAGCCCAGGACAGCAGCACCAGGCACCTCTTCCCGGAGGTAGCACATCCCTTTCCTTTGACGGAACTTTACTTCCAGAAAGGCCTTCAGGGATCACTCGGTCCATTACACAAATGGGGAAGTTGAGTCCAAGAGAGGTGACAGTTTGTGTGGGGACCCAGTTCTCCTGATGCCATTTAGATTCTTTCCTTCTCCTTTGTCTGAAATGGGGATTTTCTCATCTGGACATGGCCTTGAGGGAACAAGTCGATAGGGAGGTGGCACAAACCTGGTGACTCTGGCTTCCCACATCCATTGTGGGATGTGTCACTGGAGCCCAGACATGCCACTGAAGCTCGTGGACTCAGGATTTGGGTATAGCTTGGGCTGTTTCTGGCAGATAAAAATATAAGATGCACACATGTCCTGAGAGTTCATATGAACTGTAACAACACAGGGGAATTTTCTTGTCTTTTCCAGAAGTTTCACTTTAGCCCTCAGGGTGGAGGCTAGGGTGGAGATGGCCAGGAGAGAGCTGTTTTCACTTGACTTAAAGGCCCACCAGGGAAGAGGAGCAGAAGATTTGACAATTCCTGAAGGAACGAAATGGGCCACCAGTGGATGAATGTTTTAGGAATGCAGATTTCAGCCTAACACCAGAATGCACTTTCTGACTCCACACCATGTCAGTGGTGGAGGCCCATCACCAGAAGTATTCATGAGTCAATGACTATACAGGTTTAGGATTTGGGACCCAACCATAAGATTAATAACATAACTACTAACTATGAGCTGAATTTAAAACTGAATAAATGATCCCTTTAATTCCCAATTTCTATGGTCCCATTTTCTATGGAGTTGCTTGGTTTGTCGGCAAAAGGCATGTCATTGGTCACCCAGATACAATATGTTACGTACTGTACATATTCCAATATGTTACAGTCTCAGATTTATTCTGGGGAAGATGCATTGGCTGGAGTGACGGCCTCAAGCATTTCCTTTCCCGCCATTATGGATTTTATAGTGCCCACTATGTGGAGGGCCAATCTACAGGCCCTTCGTTCTCACAACTGTCCTGGGAGGAGGTTCTATTGGTGTCTCTGACTCAAAGAAACTTGATTCTGTTATTCTTGGTTGTTAGTGTGAGGGAACCTTTGAATTCTCTCTTGACAACTGGAAGAGATTTTCATTTGCAAGAGTAATTCTAGTGTGAGGCTGAACATAGGAAGTTCTGGAAGAGAGGGGGCCTGCCAAGTTCTCTGCAAGTCCTGAGGAAACAGAAGGAGAGTCTGGGTGGAGGGCCAAGGAGAAGGCTGTGTGAAGAGGGTGTCATTTGAGCAGCGCTGAGTGTGTGTGTGTGTGTGTGTGTGTGCGCACATGCATGCTGGCCATACAAGGGGTATCATGTAATTCAATGACATAGTCTCTATTTCTAAAAAATGGATTCCAGGCCACTTCAAACACATCCAGAAATCATCTCTGTCCTTCTCCTAGATGAAGTAGAATTGGCAAATAGCAACCAGAAGACTTAAATAAAAATGGGGTGGGCTCATTTTTTTTCTCTTTCCGAACGTTGGCAACAGCTTGCAATGCTTTGTTAGGAAAGCTGGGCAGAGCGCAGGCATGGTTCTACAAAACTCTCCTCACCATCCCTGTACCTGCCTCCCCTCCTTCTCCCAGGAGCTGAGACTAAACCCACAGCCCCTGGAGTCGCCGAGAGGGTCACCCACCACACTTTCTGGTCCCTCGGTTTGGACAGAGCTTCAGCCCATTTCTGCTTGATTCTTTTGATCAAATTTTTGGAGAGTTGCTTTTTTTGAAAACCTGGTAACAAATTTTAGCTGAGGGAAAAAAGGTGTTGCTTAATTTCAAGGTCGGTTGTGTTTTTCTAAGATTTAGTTCTCTAAAAAGTGGGATAAAGCAAATATCTATTTACCACAACTAGGCTTTCTAATTAGCTCCCCTGTGTCCTCCCCCTAAATTCAAACCAGTTGTCTCCACATAAAATCTCCCGTAGGTACCACCATTAACACCCTTTAGAAGGAAGGGCGAGCCCACAGCTGGCAGCCCCTAGCTTATGGGCTGCAAGCCATGGGAAGTGTGGGGCTCCGATAAAGGCATGTGCAGAGAGTGTGGGATCCCAGCCTTGGGAAACCTTCTTTGTTGAGGCTGAGAATGGCATCTTACAGTGAGAAAACATCTGGGGCCACAAGACATGGGGAATCAAAGAACCTCAGGCCCAGATCTGAGAGGTCACGGTAACTTCGACACAGTCTGGCAGAAGATGTCCAGTGCTCAGAGGGAAAAGAACCCATTTCCACATTCTTCTGCCCTGGACACCCACTGGATGTTTATACATCCCTGGGAGAGGTTATCTGCATTTGACTTGAGGCAGGCCCAACACCAGGCCTCCGATGGGTGAACCTGGGGGATGTTGTGAAAGACAGCTGGGAGTGTGTGTGTGTGTGTGTGTGTGTGCATGCGTGTATGCTGGGGGCTTGGAGCTTCAGCAGAGGAGGTCCTTGAATTCAGAGACCCATAGAATCAGCTCCATTGCTCCCCTTCTCCAGCCACCCCTTGCCAATAGCTGAAAGGGTCTTCTCCCGGAGATGTCAAGGTTGGGAGCGGCCCACCTCTGTCCTTGACTAGTTGTGTGACCTTGAACCAGTCATTTCCTTGTCTTGGCCCTTGATATCTCCAACTGTGAAAAGCCTTTTGGATCCTGGGCTTGAACAGTGGTTCTTCCTATTTTGGAGACACTGGCCTTTTGGCAGTCTGATGTCAGAAGATCTGTCTAGGAAGAACATTTTCCATGTGCAGATTCCAAATTTTACTTACACATTCAGATGTTCTTAGAGCCCCAGAAGTCGCTCTGAGTAGCCTCTGTAAGGCCCCCTGGTAGTGTCCTCCAAGGTCCTGTGCACAGTGCCTGTACATCGTGAGTGCTTAAGAAATATTTGTGGAATGGATCAATTATCCCTTTAAATTCCCACTTCCTATGAGTCTGTGATTCTAAGCGCCTGGGTTTGATTCTGCTAAGGCACATTGTGCAGAGGTATGCAGGAAAGACCCTTACTTGAGTGTTACAGGCACGTGCACACACACACACACACACACCCCTTCTCACTGCCATCCCTCCACCGTACATATTGTATCAAGCACCTACCATGTGCTAGGTACCAGGGATATGGTGGTGGGCAGCACTGACCTCACCCTTGCCCCCCGAACTCACAGTCCAACACTTCCGGGCAGAGACCTGTGCCGGACCTGGGTGCCCAGCGAGGCCTGCACAGCCCGGCAGCTGGGGCTGCTCTGGGTACCTCTGCCCTCCTTCACCTTTCGTGTAGGAAGCGCCACCAAAAAGTATTTTTAAAATACCTCCGTGTTGGTATAAAGATGAATATTATTCAGGTTGGATTCACTGTTAATATGTTCATTATTATAATTTTTGTTTTGTTTTCTAATCTCGATTTTTAAAAGGAAGCGTGAGAACATTTTTGCGGCCCTTAAATGTGTCATGGGTGCTAGGGTACTGTGCCTCAGGGAGAGACGGACCCCACCCCCACCCCCCTCCCCTGCCACTGCTGCAGCTCCACATTACCCATCAGGTAATGCAAAAATATAAGGCTGCCAAGCATGGGTTTTACGAAGAGAAGCTGTATGGTGTCAGAGGAGGAAGAGGCCGTGGAAGGTTTCTGCAGGGAGATGGCCCTTGAGCAGAGCCCTGGAGGGTGGGCAGAGCAGAATGGGAGCGGAAAGGGTGTTCTGGAATGGGGAGGAAGCAGGGGAGGCAAGGGCCTGAAAGAAGGAATGTTCAGGACATGTGTAGGGGTGGCCAAAGCCCCAGTGTCCCTCAACATTGGACCCGGGGGTCATTCAGCATTTTCATGTGCCCCGTTTCCCCCACACCTACCGGTAGAACTCAGAATACGGAGGGGGATGGGCCCCAGATAAACTCCACAGCGAACACCATTTATTGATCACTGAGTAGGACCAGGCACATGGGGCCCTTTGCCATTATTCCGTTTTATAGATGACGAAACCAAGGTTCAGGGTGAAGTGACGTGCCTACAGTCAAGCAGCTAGGAGAGGCAGATGCGGACTCACGCTGAGAGCTCTCACCTCCCCCCATTATGCCACACTGTCTCCTGGAGAGGCTGAGGGAGCCCCATGCGGTCATCTGCACAGGGGAAACCAAGGCCCAGAGAGATGTGCTCAGTGTAACGTCACAGGAATTTTTCAACAGGGTTGGGAATAGAATCCAGGTATTCTGGCTCCAGCTCAGTGGCCTCGTCCAGCAGCCAGGAGGACGGGTGTCTTCTGAACCATCACCCTGGCGTCATGAGGCCCCCTCAACCTCACAGCCTCAGAAATCACACAGCCTGTCTCCACTATGGCCTTGCCCCCTCCAGAGCCAGTCCTTCCTGCCTCAGCTATTCGTGCAGGTTCCCGAAGACCCAGTTTCTGTAAGAGTCACACTGATACACCCCTTTCTTAAAAGTTGTTGTTGGAAAGGGGGGTCTTCCTTCTCCCCACCCCTACTCTCCGCCCCAGGGGAAGGCTCAGCAAGGACCGAAGAGGCTCCTCTGTGTCCCAAACCCACCCCTCTGGTGTAAGAAACACCTGCCTCCCAGGCTGGCTGTGCAGATGTTATCACGGGAATGAGCTGACTCACCTTCGTGACATCTCAGCCCGCTGGGCAGGAACGCTGTTCTGGGCGCCACAGTCTTCCGAGGGTATAGACCTACCAGAGCAGGCCCCGGGTGGGGCATCAGGAAGGCCAGGGGCCTCCATGCCATGTCCCCTGGACTGCAAGAACAGGTCTGGGAAGTAAGGGGATGTAAAAGTTGTCATCACATCTTGATTGAGCGTCCAGGAGAAAAAGGGTGATAACGGTTTGGGGGGTCCTCAGGGAGAGCCCGTGGACTCTTGATAGAAGCAACAGGAGTGAAGATTCATTCAACCCATGACCTCACCACAGTCAGTGCTGACCAAAGAGGAAATGCGTTGTTCAAGGCACTACTGAACTCCCCCCTTCTGGTGGTGTGGAGGCAGAGGCTGGGCAGGGATGTAGGGAGGAGATTGAGGTACCAGCTGGGTGACACAGGAGTTCACAGCTGTGTGGACTGGAACGCTTTATGAAGCCTTCTTCTCGTTTTCTGAGGGGGCAAGATGGCTGAGTGGAAAGAAATATCATGACCGTAGATCTCTTGTTTCTACAACTTACTACCTGAATGGCCCATCACCTCTCTGTGACTCAGTCTTCCTTTTCTGTAAAATGGGGACAGTAACAATTATAAGGGCTGTTTTGAGAGTTAAGTAAGAAAATATACATAAAAGTCCTGGTGATAAAGGGGTTTCTTTTCCCATTTCACAGCGGGGAGGAAACAGTATTTTGGACATGTTAAGTGACGGTTCTGACGAAGGATAAATGGCTGGGGCAGTCAATTTAGAATGGGAACCCAGGCCTCTTCCAGCAGAGCGGGTGGTGTCCTACCTGTTTAGGTCCCGCTTACTGAGCTCCTACAACATGCCTGAGAGAAGTGGTGTTCCACTGAGTAGCTATTCTATGACCAGGCACAATTATTATCCTCATTCTACACACGGGGCTCAAATAATTACGTCATTTGAGCAAGGTCTCACAAATGAAGAAGCAGCAGAATTAGGATTCCAGTTCAAGTCCAACTCCCAAGCCCACGCTCTTAACCGGGGCTTGGCAAACTGCAGCCCGTGGGCCAGATCCCACCCTCCCCACCCACTTCCTGTTTTTATAAATAAAGTTTTATCAGAACACAGTCACGCTCATTTGTTTACACATTATCTGCGGCTGCTTTCGAAGTTACAAGGGCAGAGTCATTGCAAACTGACTATATGTCTTACAAAGCCCAAGATATTTACTATCTAGCTATTTACCAAAAAAGTTTGCCTAGTTCTACCTTTAACCACCATTTCATAGTCTTTCCTTGAGCATTTAATTTTTTTTTAACATTTATTTATTTTTGAGAGAGAGAGAGAGTGAGAGTGGGGAAGAACAGAAAGGGAGACACAGAATCCGAAGCAGTCTCCAGGCTCTGAGCTGTCAGCACAGAACGTGATGTGGGGCTTGAATCCCCGAACCGTGAGATCATGACCTGAGCCAAAGTCGCACGCTTAACGGACTGAGCCACCCAGGCGCCTAAGTCTTTACCTGAGAACTTAAAAAGAGACTCTGCTTAACACCAATACTCATTTTTAGGCAGCTAAGTAACTACTTCACATGAATTCTGTGATAGCGGTTGAGTTAGGGCATGGAGTTTCTTCTACACCCCTTCCTTCTCTCTGTGAGCAGATCTCTCGGTCAGGGGGACGTGCTGAGTAAATCAAAGATGAGAGCATTGTGCCAAACACACTGACGATTCCTCATGCTTTGCATTTGTGTATTGTGATATCATCAGGGGCCTTTGTTTTATTTAAAATTTTTTACTCTTTAAAATGATTTAATTTCATTCCTTAGGGTTGATATTTACAGTTTATTATTAATGCTAGGAGAGCTGTATCAGAATATTTTTTTCCTCTCACGTATATTCTCTACATTGTGAATGTATATCTTCTGAAACTGAACAAGCGGGAGTTGTAGCCATAGCCAGGGAGATCATAGATTTCGATGTGCAGAGATTAAAGAACAGATCCAGTATACAAAAAAAAAAGATATGGCAACGGGTGAATCTGAGCAGAAAGGGGACAGGACCTGGAGTCAAGAGGCCTTGGTTCTACGCATAGCTCGATCTCATCAGTTGGGTGGTTTAAATTTCTCCTAAGCCCTCCTGTGTTCCATTTCCCCTTATATAAAACTGGGCTATTGCACCAGCTGATTGCTAATGGCTTTTCCTCGTATGGCATTGTCGTCCCACAAAAGCCCACCCAAATAAAGCCTTCCTGCAGGGCTGCTTAGAGGCAGGGGCAGAACAGAGATGACCTTTGACCCCACAATGGGCACTCCCTTCTGAACCTAGCAATTCCTTTGGGAGTAAGGAAGAAATGGTCTGCCTGCACCCGGCCCCTTCCCAATCTTTCCTGGTTTTGTCACAGGATCCAGGACTCTTTATCAGAAGAAGGGGGATTTAGGTCTGATGAAAGTAGAGTGTCCCTGGTGGGCAGCAGTGGGCCAGTGGACGCCACGCTGGGTCTCTATGATGGCGAGGAGGTAGAAGCCAAAGGAAGCAGGGATTCTGCCCTGTCACCTCTGCTTGTCCTGGAGATGGCTCTCTCAGAGCACCAGGGAGCAGGACATGACGGACTTGTCATCACCATCAGGGGTACGGCTACCCCCCGACCCCCTCCGTTTCCTGCTAATAATCCCCATCACGATTACCCTCTCTCTAGGGCAAGAACTGCAGACCTTTTGGTCTTTATTCCATATCACTTCTTACAATTTGATAGACCCCAAAAGGAATTCCGTTGTTGTTTTAATCTGTACCTATTTGATCACTCTAAGAGTTAGCCTTCTGTTGTTGTTGTTTAGCTATTTGTCCTTTTTCTTTGCAAGTGAATTATTCATGACCTTTGCTTTGATTTTTTTCCCTATAGTAATAGTTATCTTTTCACTTTTGATGTTTTTGAGATTACATATTTAATATATAAATATATGTTTGTTCTGTTAAATTTTTACAAAATCAAAATGGGGTGTAGTAAGAAAATAATTACTAGGTTCCCCTTTCTTCCTCTGCAATACTGAACTCCCAGGAAAGCACTGACAATTAACATTTGCTGGGTAACTGCTGTCACCTTTTCTGCAGTAATACAAACTTATTCTCTCTCAATGTACATTATATAGAGAGTACATATATTGAATATATATGTGCAATTTTTTCTTTTTTTAATAGAAGTGGAAACATTCTATATCTTTTAACCTAAAATTTGTTTTAAAAAAATCTATATTATAAACCAATTCTCAGATTCCTATGTCTCTTCTCTGTTTTGCAAACTCTTTCTTGTCGTACTCACTTCAAGACTTCACCAAGAGTTGGGGCGCCTGGGTGGCTCAGTCGGTTAGGCGTCTGATTTTGGCTCAGGTCATGATTTCATGGTCCTTCAGTTCGAGCCCTGAGTCAGGCTCTGTGCTGACAGTTCAGAGCCTGGAGCCTGCTTCGGATTCTGTGTCTCCCTCTCTCTCTGCCCCTCCCCTGCTCACGTTCTGTCTATCTGTCTCTCTCTCAAAAATAAACACTAAAAAAAAAAAAAAGAGTTAAACAAGAATCTTCGATCACTCTTATATATTAATAAAACAGAGTCTCAGGGAAGAAACATGATTTCCCCAGATCCTTCAAAAGCTCAATAATCAGACAAAAGCCCCATGACAAAAATATTCTGATTCTGGAGGGTCTTCCTTCTCCATGCCACATGAATCAGACCTGGGCCCTTAAAGTCACCCTCCTGAGGCACACAAGCAAGGGTTGGTGACAGAGAAAGTGTAGGTCCAAAGAGAGTCAATGAAGGAAGAAAATTCAAATCAGTCCCTAGTGTGCCAGATGACCTTGGGGTGACTTGTTTGCCCTTTCTGGGCTCCCTGTTCTCATGCATGGAGTCATACTGTATGAAGCTCTTTGGGGCTTTGGGAGCCCCTAAAGTGACTGCTCCTCCAAAGTGAACACAGGGACCATGTCCGAAGATCCTCACTGCAGCAGTTTGCGTTGGTGAAAAGTTGGAAGCAATGACACATCCCCCGGTATGGGATGGGTTACACGCCCTGGATCGTTCATTGGTTCATCTCTTCACTCATTCATGGAATAGTTATTAACTACTGCCAGGCCCTGTTTTAGACACGGGAAGCATCCGTGAACAAAACAGACCAAGTCTCTTCTTGCTGGAGCTCACCTGGAGGGCGGGTCCACCCGTCATGAGCTGTATCCCAGTTAGGGGACATGAGATAGATCCGTATGTCCTAGCACAGATGGGTCTCCAGGCCATAGGGCTGAGTGGTGGAAGCAAAGTATCAAGACCAGGGTGGGCTGATTCCTTGTATACAAACCCCCACCCTCTACAGTATAGACAACTCTGCCCATCTTCTGTGGGTGAGCAGATATATATGAAAAGATGCTAAGGGTGGTTTGGGGGGGTGTATCCCCAAATGATGGTTTCTGGAAAAAGAAGTGAGGGTACCCTGGATTGAGGGTATCCAGGATTGAGGGTACCCTGTCTGGGCACTTTATCTGTATTTTTTTTTAACAAGGAAGATATACTCAAGTATTGTGTTAAATATATATATATATATATATATATATATATATATATACACACACACACACACACACAATAAATATAAATAATACATATAATAAATATAAATAATATAAATATATATAATATGTATATATAATATATAACATATATAATTATATTACATATATACATATATAATTATATATATATTTAAAGTTAAACTTAAGTCCAAAGAGAAGGAAAAGACAAAAAATACTTACAAGTTTCAGTTTCTCAGATTCCTTCAAAATCTAACATGCTCAGCCTTCAGAATCTACCTGAAGCTATAAAGCCTCTCGGTTCGGGGATCAGGGATTTAAAATTACACAAACCAATGAATGGTACTGTCTGGATCCAAGGGCAAGCTGGTGGCCGCCTCATCGAGGTGGAATCCAGCGTCTTGAGCCCCAGCTGGTTCCCTCGTACTTACTTAGGACCCTGTCTCAGCACTGCTGGCAGGGAACACCTCCCCCGAGGATTATTTTACAAACGAGAGAACATAGGTCCAGACATGATTTCTTTTTCTTTTAAATTTATTGAATATATTTGACATACAGCATTGTGTAAGTTTTAGGGATACAAAACGTTAAGTGATTTTTTGTTTTGTTTTGTTTTGTTTTGCCAGGGACTCAATTAATGCCCAGATTACAAAGCGGGAAGCAAGCATGTCCTGCCTCCAGATCGCGGGCCCGGTGTCCCAGGGGAGGGGGCAGGATGGGCTAGCGGGGGGACACCACCCTGCAGCCTCCCACTGGAAGCCCTAACGACGAGCCCTGGTGTCCAATACATGCTGAAAGGAAGCCTTGTCGACATGGAAGGAGATCAAGGCAGTCAGGGGGTGCCGAAACCTCCTGTCGGGTCCAGCGTGTCTGCAAAGATAGGGACACTTCGGACGCCGCCCCCACCCCCTCCTTGAGCTCTCTCCACTCAAATTCCGCGGGGCTTTAGAATCCCTAGACTGTCTCCCGCTCCCAGGAAACCCCAGGCTTCTGTGGAGCCAGGAGACTGGCCATCCATCATCCTTATCTCTTGACTCTGGCGGCCCCAGGTCCCTGGCCTGGATGGGCCCAGGGGGCCAGGGGGGGTAGGGGCGGGGGTGGAGCTGGGGGGGGGCTCGATAACAAGAAAAGCAGCTGTCCCCTGGGGGAACTTCAAAGTGCCTGGAGCTGAAATTTATGTGCAGAGTTGCTCACATTAGGGGTCACACGGCCATTCATCCCACAAATACTTCCTGAGCACCTACTATGTGCCAAGTGCTAGGCTCGGGGAATCTTGTGGGCCCAGAGATTTTGTTGTTTGTTGGGTTGCTATGTCTCAGTGAGCTAGGTTTGATGAATGGATCAGTTCATTAATTCATTAAGCATTTATTAAGGACCCACTATGTGCTGAAGGCTTCTGGGGACCCACGGCTGTTGGAACAGTTAGATGAACATGCCCCCTTCTGTGGGCAGGGTTTGAGTCCCCTCATGTAGCGCTTCCGACCCTGGATTCAGGCAGACGGGCAAGTTACCAAACCTTGCTGGGTCTCAGCTTTCTTCACTGTAAAACTGAGATAGTAATCACACCTATCCCGTAGGGAGTGGGAGGAACAAAATGAAATAAGAAACTGTGGGTCAAAAGCCTAGCCCAAGCCTGGCAGATGGTCACTTTGTAACAAAAGTGGCTGTTTTTATGGTTGCAGTTGACATACAATCACTCATTTATTATGCGTGTGTTGAGCCGCTATATACTGGGCAGTTGCTGGCAGGGGGCATCAGGCATGTTGGCCTCGGAGGGTTTGCAAGAGCCTCTAGCTCTCCCTCAGGTCTCTCCTCGGCTGAGGCCTCAAGGTATTCAAGAGGGGGTTCTGCACGCGGCCCAGGAGACCCACTGACTCTGCAGCTACTCAAATCCCTTTCTCCTTAGACTCTAGAGGCCTTCTTTCTGCAGAGCTGAGATCTGCCTTTATGGGAATTTCCCCACTAACGTCCTAGGTCTGTCATCTGGGCCTTACCCAAACTCTCAGAACCTCAGTTTATTCATCTGCAAAATGGAGCTACTCATAGTTCCTATCCTATTGGGTTATTGTGAGGATAAAATGACATAAAGATTAGGGGGCCTGTGTGGCTCAGTGGGTTAAGCATCCAATGCTCATGGTTTCGGCTCAGGTCATGATCTCACGGTTTATGAGACTGAGTTCCGAGTCGGGCTCTGTGCTGACAGCACGGGTCCTACTTGGGATTCTCTCTCTCTCTCACTCTCTCTGCCTGCCCCTTGCTCACGAACACACACACACTCTCTCTCAAAATAAATAAACTTTAAAAAAAATGAGATAAAATTGTAAAGCACTTGGCTCACGTCTATACAGTTAAGTCTTTAATAAGTGGTAGCCAATAACAATAAAAGAAGGACAGCCGTGGGAATCAATCAAACAGGAAGCAGGAGCAGCGGCAGGAAGAGGGGGAAGGAGTCAGAAAAGATATAAGGGCTATACTTTCTGGGGTGCCAAGCAGTTCTCAGTTCTCAGGGAACCTCAGTGTGGCAAGGGAGAGCACACAAGCTTTCCAAGGATGCTTCGTAGCTGCGGAATTCACATAAACATGAGAAGAAATGCACTTGGAGCTCATGTAGGTTTCCACCCAGTGGGGGTGGCATTACGGCTTCCACTGAACAGATGAGCACAGGGAGGTGGCTGGGGAAGGTGGATAGGTTTCCCAAGGTCGTGGAGCTAGGGCGAGCTGGCCTTCACCAGAGCCTTGTCCTCCTCTTACTCCTGCCAGGACTGCAGGGGGAGCTCCCCATGGACTGTGCTGTGGGTCGAACTGTGTGCCCCCCCCCCCCCAAATTCCTACGTTGAAATCCTAACCCCCAGTATCTCAGAACGTGACCGCATTTGGAGACAGTGTCCTCACAGGAGTAAGGGAGTTCAAATGAGAGCATGAGGCTGGGCTCCCATCCAGTAGGACTGGTGGCCTTATTACAAGGGGAAATTTGGACAGAGACACGCATGGAGGGAACGCGACGTGAACAGACAGGGAGAAGGCCTACAAGAGAGGCCTGGAATACACCTTTCCTGCATAACAAACACCCTGATTTTGGGTTTCCCAGCCCCCAGAACTGTGAGAGAATAAACTTCTGCTGTTGAAGCCACCCAGCGTGTGGGACTTTGTCACGACAGCCCTACGGGCAGAGTGTGGAGGTCCCCCCAGACTGCGTGTATGTGGTAAGGGCTGAAGAATTCCCTAAAGATGTCTGAACAGGCAGGGGCGAAGGTGTGAGCCGTCATCCCACCCCTCTCCAGAACCTGGGATGTTGGACAGAGCTGTGAGGCCAGCAAGGCCGTGTCTGACCACAAGGCCAAGGCCTTGGGATTGATCTTCCTGCTTCTTGTGGCTGAGAACTGAAGATCCATTTTCCTGGTGACTTCCTCTGGAAATTGAGATCACTGCACCTGCTGCTGTCCTCTGGGAAGACCTACGAGGCTCACCCTGTTCTCCCTGGGACTGGGGGTTTGTCAAAGAATCTGGGAATTACTGAGCTGGCTGCATTTCTTTCCTCCTCTCCTGTGATCTTTTTTCTCATTTTCCCTTCCTTCTCGGGCTTCACTCCTCCTAGACTCTGCTCTGCAGTATCCTCTCCACATACCACCCCAAGCCTGCTTCCTCCAACCCCCACTCCCCCCCAGGCTGCCCTCACCTGGTGGTACTCAGCAGGACAAGGGAGAGTCCAAAGCCCAAGGTTGCCTTGGAGACGAAGGCAGGAAAAGTCCACACTCGCAACTTCGGAGTTGAGAAGAAATTATCCAGAGCTGCTTTCTCCTCCCACCTTCCAGGGAGACTTGTTCTGGTCCCTGGCCTGGATACATTATTATATTTTGCTTTAATTGCATTAAAGCAAATGACTACGCCCCCTGTGGTTTGGATCAGGTCAAGGATCTGATAATCGATCCTGGCACAGTCTAGACAGGAGTCACTTTGAAGCTGTTTTTAGCAGGATGAGAACAAACAATTTTTCCAAAGTGGTCACATTAGACAAACAGGCTGGTGGGTCATCTTTTTGGGAGGGAGCATGTCCTGGCTCCAGGCTGCCTGCTCATGGACTCCCAGGCCCCTGGACCCCCTGGGAAGCAAAGGACTTAAGTAGAGATGTCATAGGCTTAGGCCTCCCACGATGTCAAACCCGGCCCAGGTGCCTGTCCCAAAAGCCAGTCCTGACTGCTGCCACTGGGCTCAGGGCTGAAAGGCAGCATAGAGCAGGGTGCTGTAGTGGGCCCAGGAGATGGAAGAAAGATAGAATCCACCCGGGACACTGCCAAAGGCCGACTCCTGTACTGCAAAACTATTCTCCTTCATCCAGAGGAAAGCCTCAGTGTGGTGCTAGTCTGTCCCCAACACCTCTCTAACGTTTGCTAATCTCCCCTTTTAACAAAGAGGGCAGGCCTAGCCCTCCGCAGGGTGCTAAGATTGACCCAGATTTGAATGACTTTCTTGCATTTATTTCCTACAGTTTCTTACAAATAAGACCGGTTTTCACTTGATGGAAAGTGAACCATTGTTCAAGCACAGTAAGGCAGAGACCCTGAAGGCAGGAGCTGAAAGGGGACTTTGGGAGGCAGTGCTGGGTCTCTCCCTCTCTTTCTCTCTCATACACACACACCTGATGCCAGTTCCTCACTCACCTGCTGTGTGACCTCTGGCAGACCCAGACCACTGTGCTCTCTGAGCCTCAGTTTCCCTGTGTAAGATGGAGTGGACAATGCTACCGCGAAGGTCACAGTGGGGATTTTCTGAGAGTGTACGTATGCAAAGCGTCCAGATGGTACCTGGCATGGGGTCTGTGCTCTGCCTGCTGGCCTCGTTCCTTACAGGGGCCACAGTTCCCTTCGGCCATTCTCAGAGCCTTCGCTGGTCCCACAGTCAAAGCTGACTAAGCTCTGGGCTCTGTAGAAACAAAAGGAATCTGAAGCCTTCTGTCATGCTCTGGCTCGAGCTCCCTGGCCTTGGGCTTGTCTCATTCCCCCAGTAGCCTCAGTTTCCCCACTATCTTCAGAAGTTCTCATCAGATGATCCCTTGTAGCTCTGACATAACATTTTGAGCAGTCACCAGAGAGCGGCAGTTCCATGGTAGAAGGCTCTGTATTAGCACACATATCTCATGCTCCTCCGGGCCCACAGTCTTGGTCATGGCCCAGCAGCACTGGCCTCCCCTGGGAGCAGGTTAGAAATGCAGACTCTTAGGCCCAGCCCAGGACTCCTGAATCAGAATATGCATTTTAGCAAGCACTTGAAAAGCTGTTTTATATACAGCCAGTCTGAAAGGAGAATATGAAAATCCTTTTATATCTTCAGATGTATTTGTATCTATGGTGAGGAATTTTTAAAAATAATGAACACGTAATTTTTTTTTTCAAAAACAATAAAGCCATTACGAAAAGGTTCAACTAACCCAGCTCAGTTTAGAGATGAAATGATTTATGCAAATCTGGCGAACAGCTTTTTCTGGGGAATTTTCTTTCTGTGTAAATTCGGGTTGCCCACTTTTCATAGGTTCTTTGGCCTTGTCCCCACGAGTGTCTCCCTCCTGCCTGATTCCTGGAGGCCTGTGTGTGCGCGTGTGTGTGTGTGTGTGTGTGTGACTGTGTTTCACAGCTGATCCACTGAGCAGAGACTTCAGCAAAGTCAGCAAAACCAGGATGGAAATAGACTGAATTCCTGGGAGTTCCAGGATGAGCTGCAGGAGCACGGGAAGCCAGGCCTCAGATAAACCAAAGCAGTGTGCATGGTCTGTGGATTAGTCAGGCATCCCAGCCTTCCAGCTGGGCCCATCCCCTCCAGGGCTTCCTGCCTCTCCCTCGGGCCTCCGAGCCTCCAACTAGGCTGAGTCCTCTGCGTCTCCTCAGCTCTGTAAGGAAAGCCCCAAACACTGGGCCGTCCATTTCAAGGAATTTATCCCCCAAAAGTGAGCACAATGTAGGCAAAGATCTTTGTTTAAGAATATTTATCACATACTACTGATAAGAGTGAAAAGCCAGAAAAAAAAAATCCAAGCGTCCAAGAATAGGAAGCTGAAGTCACTTCGTGATGTAGTTTGATAGGGCAGGCAGTGCCTGGGAGCAGGTCAGCACTTACGCTCCCGAGTCAGCAGGTCCAGGCTTGAGTGAAATTTTAGGCAATTTATTTAGCCTCCCAAGCCTCAGTTTCCTTTGCTGTAAAATGGAGATGATCAGAATACGATATTCATTTTCTTGTTTTGAGGATTAAATGCGAACATGCATGGAAAATATTTAACACTGAGGTTGCTGCATGGTAAGCGCTTGGTACATGTTGGTTTACTGTGTTCCCGTTCAGATACAGAAAAATGGTGTCAATGAAGGTTAATGACATGGAAACACATATGTGGTATGGTGAAAGTTAAGAAAGGAGATTATGACTCAGCACGATCCCCTTATAAGCATATGTGTAGGTACTCACATTTAAAGTGATACAGGGGCACCTGGGTGGCTCGGTCGGTTAAGCACCCGACTCTTGATTTCAGCTCAGGTCCTGAACTTGCGATTCTTGAGTTCGAGCTCTGTGTCGGGCTCTGCGTGGACCGTGTGGAGCCTGCTTGGGATTCTCTCTCTCCCTCTCTCTCTCTCTGCCCCTCCCCCCTCAAAATAAATAAATGAACTTAAAAAAAATAAAGTGATTTGAACTAATAGCCACATAATGGAAATGTTGCTAAAAGAATGGGAAGTGGTTGGGCACCATGTAACCCTGTCTCATTTGTCAGGCTCACTCCCATCACCTCTGCCTGGGAATGACAGGGAAAATCAGGGTTGGACCCATCTGTGCCAAGGACCATAAAGACAAAACAAAAGTGGTGCAAACTGAGTGCTTCCTAGGAGCCGGGTATACTACTGGCAAATTTATTTTTCACAACCACCTATGAGGTGGACACTATTAATATTTCCACTTTATAGATGAGGAAACTGAGGCATAAAAAGGCTGCGTAATAATTAGCCCAAGGTCTCACAGCCAGAAAGTGGTTAAAGGATGGTTTCAAACCCAGATCTTAATCACTCTGATTAATCACTGTTATACCACCTCCTAGACATCTCATTTTACAAAGAAGGAAACTAAAGTCCCGAGAAGCAGAGCCTCTGGCCCAAGGCCACACAGCAAAGCAGGGGCAGAGCAAGAACTAGGACTAGGGCATCCTGGGGCCCAGGCTCGAGGCTCCGTTGTATCCCAGACTGTGGCCAGGGCACCTGGGCAGTTAGTGTTTGCCCTGCTCCACAGCCAGAGCTCTGGACGGTGGGGGGAATCCAGGTCCTTGGCAAGCAAAGGAGGCAAGCCATGAAACGCCTGTACCTTTGCCCTGGAGCACTGAGCCCCGCTTTAAATCCTGTGTAATTTAAGGCAAATGTAATCCATATGGCTCTGTTCATTTACACTTAAATCTTCAAAATATTGTGTTTTAAGAGCTGTTACTTAGAAAGCCTTCAAAACCTGTTAAATAAGAGTCAGCTCCCCCACGCCTCCTTTCCACCCCCATCCCGACCCCAGGCCAGCCCCTCCCTGCACCCTCTGCTTCCCCCTTCTCAACTGGGCTCATACCCGCACATGGCCGGACTGCAAAGACACTCATTTAGACTTGGAAACCTGGATGTGGGCACAAGGAGGCCGTCACCAGGGTTTCAGAGCAGCATTATTTGTGGCCCCCCGAGGTGGAAAACAATGGAAATGTCCATCCATGAGAGAATGGATGAATAAGTTGTGGCAAATTCATACAATGTAATGCCATACAGCAGTAAGAACTAATAAACAAGACCCACACATGTCAAAATGGATGAATCTTGCCCACATATTGTGGGGAGGGTAAACCACAATCAGTAAAAGAAAGTTATCTTATGTACTAAAAAGATCAAGTCCAGGGGCGCCTGGGTGGCTCAGTTGGTTAAGCGTCTGACTTCAGCTCAGGTCACGATCTCATGGTCTGTGGGTTCGAGCCCTGCGTCGGGCTCTGTGCTGACAGCTCAGAGCCTGGGGCCTGCTTCAGATTCTGTCTCCCTCTCTTTGCCCCTCCCCCACTCATGCTCTGTCTCTCTCCCTCTGTCTCAAAATAATAAATCAACATTAAAAATATTTTTTTTTAAGTTTGAGTCCATTTCACAGACAGTGGGGGGGGGGGCGAAGGAAACAATTTAATATTTGTCAGCTATGTAACACTTAGTGAAAGCTTACTTGCCAGGCTCTGCAGGAGATGTTAATACTATTTTCATTTCATAGGTGAGACAACTGAGGCTGGAAACTTCCTCAAGGTCATGCAGCTTGTAAACCACAGGGTCAGAATATAAACTGTGGCTTTTTGCCCCCCAGCTCACAGGCCAGATCACATGCTGTTGAGGCAGGCATTGTTATTTGATCTTTACCCACAATTCTTTGAGTTTGGTTTCATTATTGCCAATTGTATAGATGAGGAAGCTGAGGCTCTGAGTCATCAAGTGACCTGTTAATGGTTGTTCAGAGAGTTAATCCACAGAAACCAGACCAGGGAACCTCTTGATTCCTTGTCCAGTGCTCTTCCCATACCCGCCCTTGTCTGGAGATCTGGGGCCGGTGGGAGAATATGACCATTTTTACTGTTACCTTCCACTTTTTTGAAGCTGTATGCAATGTGGTTACTTCCAAGGAGAATGAAGGCCCCAAAACCACCTCGGCCAGGTTTGGGGCACAGAGTCGTATGTAAAGGGAGAACCTCGTGGACCTTGGGTCTTGAAGCCGACTCCACTTTCATTCATGACCTGCCTCCTGTCCCTGCAACAAACAGGTGGCACACTTAAATTGGGTGTTTTGAGGAGAATGTGAGAAAGAGATTATCCATAAATTTATGGGCGGGGTGTTGGAAAAGCAACAGTCATAGTGCAAGACTCTGGGGCTGTCAGAGAAGCAGGCCGTTACCACCTAGGTCTGAGGGGTAAAGGGAGCTGCTTCGAGCTGCAGCCACTTGTAGAAGGTGCAGCAAAGCCAGAAAGGAGGGACTTGAGGAAATATGCCCAGCCTCACGCTCCTCCTTCCCTCAGACCCCCAGCCAATACTCCTTTCAGCCAAATCCAACGGGAAATAGAAGGCAACGAGACTTGACGCAGTTCATACAGGTCAGCCTCTCAGGGCACAGAGGACCATGGGGAGAGCCAGAAGCTGAATCCAGAGGGGCCAACAGAAGATAGTCACACATTCCACAGTAAATATTGGCTTTCCTTCAGACCTGCACAGCCTGACCATTTCTTCCAACCTCCACAGCCCACCCCTGGTCCGAACCACTATCACCCCTTGGCTAGATTACTGCAGGAGATTCCTAGGTGGTCTCCCAGCTTCTATTGTCTGTTCTTAACAATCAGAGTGATTCTTATAAATTGAAAGTCACACCATGTCACTCCTGCGCTCAAAATCTTCAAACTAAGAGCAAAGGCCAAAGTCTTTACATAACCTCACAAGTTCCTGTATAACCTGGCATTCCCCCCATGCCCCCTTGACCTATTTTTCCCACTCCTCACTCTGCTCCAGCCACTCTGACTTCACTCTTCTTTGATAGGTAGGGGGAGTTCCTGCTTTAGGGCCTTTGTCCATCCCTCTGCCTGGAATGTTCTTCCTCCTGTCTCCTTCACCTCTAATCAAGTCTAATCCTGCTCAGAGACCTACTCTGACCCTCCTTTGTAAGACTGCAAACTATTTCCCCATCTCTCACTACTACTCCTGGTCCCCATCACGTGCCTCTAGTCTTCTTTTCCCCAATCACTCAGCATCTTTGACCAGGCCCTATAACTACCTATTTGTTATGTTTATTATCTGTCTCTCCCCACTAGAACATAGGCTCCATGAGCATGTATCTCCAGAACTTGGAAAATAGTAGGTATTCAATACGTAACCATTGGATGTTGTTGAATGATTACAATGAGGTTGAGGCAAGATCAGGCTTGGGATTTTCCAGTTAGAAAATGGGAGACGATGGGTAGAGACAGTGAGAAGATTAGTGGATCCTATATGACGGGAAGTGGAAAAAAATGTCAACATGGAATTATCTGTTATATACCCGTTAAAAGTCGTGTGTTACCAACAGATATCAAGGGCCTGAACATCAAGGGCCTTTGACTTAGCAATTCCACTTTCAAGAATTTGTACTAAAGAACATATCCTAGATTTGGGGTAAAAATTTAGTCACAATGAAATTCTTTGCAGTGTTGTTTATAAGAGTGAAAAACTGAAACCAAAGTAGGTGACTCGCCCTTCCCCCTAATTGTGGAATGTTCATCTTAACTATGTTACAGCCATCAGATGGAATACTATGCAAACATTAAATGTATTCATTGACTTGAAAATACGTTTCTGATAATTGCTCAGTGGAAAAACACATTACAAAACAGCATTACTGTCTAATCGTGTTTAAGTAAAATATATTCTATTGTCAACAGTCTGAAAAGCTATAATCTAAAATATTAATGGCACTTAGTCTTTGGATGACTGCTACATGTGTATTTTATTTCCTTTTGTCTCTATTTTCTAACTTTGCTTCAAGAAATTTGGACTATTTATTTTTTAAATACATTTATACTTTTTTTTTAATTTTTTTTAATGTTTATTCATTTTTGAGAGACAGGGAGAATGTAAGCAGGGGAGGGTCAGAGAGAGAGACAGAGGATTCCAAGCTGGCTCTGTGCTGACAGCAGAGAGCCGGATGTGGGGCTTGAACTCACAGACTGCGAGATCATGACCTGAGCTAAAGTCCAACGCTTCACCGACCGAGCCACCCAGGCACCCCATTTATACTTTTTAAACAGCACGTATTTATGAGTTCTTGGACAAATAACTTGACTTCTCTGGGCCTCAGTTTCCTCATTTTTAAAAATAGAAATAAAAACAGCTTTGGGGAGGTAGGTGGGGGGATGGGTTAAACGGGTGATGGGTATTAAGGAGGATACTTGTTGTGATGAGCACTGGGTGTTATATATAAGTGATGAATCACTAAATTGTACTCTGAATTATACCTGAAACTAATGTTACCCTATAGGTTAAGTGGAATTTAAATAAGAACTTGAAATAAACAAACAAAAACAGAAATAAAAACGGCTTCAAATCCTTCCTGTTTCACAAGAGTGGTTCTTAGATGTGTACTGGAGAAACTGGCCAAAACTCTAAGAGAAGATGAAGAATTAAGAGAAGTAGGATTGAAAGGGAAAAGATAAAACTATCACCATTTGTAGTGACTATGTATTTTTAAAAAGTTTTTTAGTGTTTATTTTTGAGAGACAGGGTGTGAGTGGGGGAGGGGCAGAGAGCGAGGGAGACACAGAGGGAGAGGGAGGCACACACTGCAAGGGCCCTTGCAGTGACTATGTTTATTGACTTAGAAAAATCAATTCCACCTACAAAAATTAACATCTCCCCATGCCAGCAATAGTCAACTAGAAAATACAGTTTAAAAATATAATGCCATTCATAAGTGGTAACAAAGACGACAGTCGCTGGGAAGTGATTAAGAATGAAGCCAAAATATTGTCTCCTTTCAGTATTTCTATTCAACATCGAAGTGTTTATTTTAGTCACTGCAATGATAAAAGAAAAATTAATGAAAGGAATACAGCTTGGAAAAGAATTAAAATTGTCTTTTTTCACAGATTATACGATTGTGTGTGGAAAAACTTAAGAAATCTACAATAGAAACTACTAAACTCAGGACACAAGGTCAATATTTAAAAAAAATCAATTTTTAGGGGTGCCCAGGGGTGTCAGTCAGTCCATTAAGCGTCTGACTTTGGCTCAGGGCATGATCTCCGGGTTCATGAATTCCAGTCCCCTATCGGGCTCTGTGCTGACAGTTCAGAGCCTGGAGCCTGCTTCGGATCCTGTGTCTCCCTTTCTTTCTGAGCCCCTCCCCCAATTGTGCTCTTTCTCTATCTCTCAAAAATGAATAAACATTGAAACAAATTTTTAATCAATTTTTATCTCTATGGTAGCTTGAACAGTTTAAAAATTAAATAAAAATAATATAATTACAATAACTCTAAAATCCATAAAATTCTTAGTAATAAATTTGTTAAAAGATGTATAATACTTCTATACCGAAAGCTACAAAATATTGATAAAATACATTAAAAAGACCTAAACAAATGAAACTCTATGCTATGTTCATAGATTAGAAGATTCAATACTGTTGAGATATTAATTCTTTCCAAATTTCTGTATAGATTCAACATAATCTCATTCAAAAGTACTGCAAAATATTAAAGATCTAATATGTGAGAACTGAAACCATAAAACTCTTAAGAAAACATAGGCAGTTATCTATATGACATTGGCCTTAGCAACGTTTTTTAGATCTGTCTCTACAGGCAAGGGAAACAAAAGCAAAAATAAACTACTGGGATCACATCAAAATAAAAGGCTTCTGCACAGTGAAGGAAACCATTAACAAAATGAAAAAGCAATCTACCGAATAGGAGAAGGTATTTGCAAATGATGTATCTGATAAGGGGTTAATATTAAAAATATATAAAGAACTTACATGACTCAACACCAAAAGCCTCAAAATGATCCTATTAAAATGGGAAGAAGACGTAAATAGACATTTTTCTAAAGAAGACATACAGATGGCCAACACATGAAAAGATGCTTAACATCACTAGTCATCAGGGAAATGCGAATCGAAACCACAGTGAAATATCACGTCACATGTGTCAGAATGGCTAGTTTCAAAAAGACAAGAAATAACAAGTGTTGGCAAGGACGTAGAGAAAGGAGAAGCCTTGTGAGTTATTGTTGGGAATGTAAATTGGTGCAACCACTGTGGAAAAATAGTATGGAGGTTCCTCAAAAAGTTAAAAATAGAAATACCATACAATCCAGTAATTCCAGTACTGACTATTTACCCAAAGAAAATGTAAACACTAATTTGAAAGATACATGCACCCTTATGTTTATTGCAGCATTATTTACAACAGCCAAGATACAGGAGCAACCCAAGTATCCACTGATTGAATAATAGATAAAGAAGCTGTGGGGGTGCCTCGGTGGCTCAGTCAGTTAAATGTCTGACTCTTGATCTCAGCTCAGTTCATGATCTCATGGTTTGTTAGTTTGAGCCCCGCATCGGGCTCTGCACTGACAGTGTGAAGCCTGCTTGGGATTCTCTCTCTCTCTTTCTCTTTCTCTGCCCCTCCCTCCACCCCCAAAATAAATAAGACTTTAAAAAAAAAAACAACTGTGGTGTGTGTGTGTGTGTGTGTGTGTGTGTGTATTCTCTCTATATAGAATGGAATATTACTCAGACATAAAAAAAAAAGAATGATATCTTGCTGTCTGCAACAACAGGGATGGACCCAGAGGGTATTAAATGCTAAGTGAAACAAGTCAGACAAAGACAAATACCATATGATTTTACTTATATTTGGAATCTAAAAAAAACAAAACAAACAAGCAGAAACAGACCTATAAATATAGAGAACAAACTGGTGGTTGCCAAAGCAGAGGGAATAGAGGGGTGGGCAACACAGGTGAAGGGGAGTGAGAGGTTCAGGCTTCCAGTGATGGAATAAATAGGTCACGGGGATGAAAGTTACAACGTAGGGAATATGGCCCATGGTATTGCAATAGCATTGTATGGTGACAGGTGGTAGCTACATTTGTGGTGAGCATAGCATAACCTGTAAAATGGTCAAATCACTATGTTGTACACCTGAAACTAATGTAACATTGTGTGTCAACTTTACTTCAATTAAAAAAATTGTTTAAAAAATTATAGCAAGAGTTTCTTGAAGTACAATTTAATTCTTAAATTTATATGGAAATGTAAACAACCTTAAATATTCAAATCAATCTTCAAAAAAGGCAACAAAGTTGAAAGACTTATCCTACCTGATTTCAAGACTCACTATAAAGCTGCAATAATCAAGGCCATGTGGTAGCGGCCTAAGATGAGATATATATACATCAATAAAATAAAATAGTGTCTGGAAATAAACTCACACAAATATACGGTCAGTTGATTTTCAGCAAAAGTTCCACAGCAATTCGATGGGGGAAAGAAACCACTTTTCAATAAATTGTGTTAGAACAACTAGATGTATGTGTGAAAAGAAAATCAATCTCAATCCCTACCTCATACTATACCCCCAAATCAAGTCCAGAAGAATCAAGGATCTAAATGCAAAAGTTAAAATCATAAACCATCCAGAAGCAAACAGGAGAAAATTTTCAATCTTGGGGTAGACAAATATTTCTTGGGGAGATCTCAATAGGTTATGCGTGTGTTGGGGCAGAGACTACGTGGGAACTCTGTAAATTTCCACTCAACTTTGCTATGCACCAAAAACTGCTCTTAAAAGAATAGTCTGTTAAAAATTGATAAGTTAGACTTCATCAAAAATGAACTTCTGATCATCAAAAGACATCATTTAATGATGAAAAGATAAGGCATAGATAAGAGAAAAAATATATATGCATACACACACACACACACACACACACACATCAAAGGAATTGCATCCAGAATATATAGGAACTCTTAACAACACAACAATGAAAAGAACAACCCAATTTAATACAAAAAGACAAAAGAGTTGTATAGATACGCTACAGGGGATATAGAAATGGCCAATAAGCCCATGAAAAGGTGCTCGACATCATAAGATATAGGGAAAAGCAAATTAAAGGCAATCTGAAATACTCACTATATACCAGAATGGCTAAAATTAAAAACACAGACAACATCAAGCGTTGGTGAGGATGTGGATCTTACATTTCTGGTTGGACTGTAAAATGGTAAAACCACTTTGGAAAATTCTTTGGCAGTTTCTTTTGAAGGTAAAATACATCTACCCTATAACCTAGCAATTATTTTCCTAGGAATGAAATGAAAATATGTGTTATAAAATGTGTATAAATTTGTGTGAATATTTACAGCAGTTTTATTCCAATAGCCAAAAGATGGAGAAGCCTTAATGTCCATAATTAGGCAAATGGATAAACAACTTCTTACAATGGTATGCTATCCAGCAATAAAAAAGAGCAAGTTACTGATACATGCAATGGTATAAGTGAGTCTGAAAAACGCACTGAGTGAAGAAGGCAGCCATAAAAGTACATCTGTGATCCTATTTATTAGATGAAGCTTTAGTACAGGAGAAACTAATCTGTGGTGATGAAAATTAGGAAGGCATTTGCCTTTTGTAGGAGACTGACTTGAGTGATGGAAATGTTTTACATCTTTACTGTGGTAGTGTTACATCAGTGAATAATATACTTGTCCAAACTCACCCAACTTAAACTCGGTGCATTTTCGTGCACACGTCATAACTCGAAACAAAAATTCTGTAAAGCTAAAAAACACTCCACATAAGGTAAAAGGGTCTGGATCTATCAAAATTAAAGATTTTTAAAATGGAGAATAATGTAGATATAGTAAAGGGATGACAGATGAAGGAAGGTAATTTGCACTGCCCAAAACTAGCAAGAATAAAAGCGAACTCTTGACAATGAACCAGAAAATAGCCTTAGGAGACAATTAGCCAAGGACAGGAGTTAGTAGTTTACAGTTCTCAGTCCAATTGGGCATATGCATATATTATCTGGCCATTCTATTCCTAGCTATAGATTCCAGTGAAGTCCATAAAGAACATATTCTATTATATTCAGGGTAGTATTATGTGTGAGATGAGTTGATAGCAATCTGCAATCAACTGGATGGTGAGAAGTTGTATTAACTCAACCCTCTGCACCTGAGGTCACATACACACGAACATGTTTATTGAGGACATACTATATTCCAGTTAGGATTGTGTGTTACATAAATTAACTCATTTAGTCTTCACAAGAAGGAGGAATTGTCATCACTCCCCATTAACGGAGAAATTAAGGCACAGAGCCATCAGGTATCATTCTGAATGTCACAAAGCTAGTCACGTGCAGAACCAAGATTCCAACCCTGCAAGCCTGAAGCCCACACCATCAACTGTTTGCTATGCTTCCTCTGTATGAAAGCAGGGGAAGAAACTCAGAACCTTGAGGCCCAAGACTTAGGGCCGTCCACCATGGAATATGAACAGTCCTGTAAAAGTGGTTAACCCAAAGCAAGGAGGGTCTGTGCCTTCAGCCCAAATAAACATCCTGCCAGCATTTCCTCAAATTCAACAGTGGAAGGGAGAGAGCCAGGTGGGAGCCCATGTGGTTTTGATAGAGTGGCCATTCAAGCGGAGCTTTAAATATTATAGTGGCACTGTTTGCGCAGTTAAATTTAAGGATCTGTCAGTTTATGATGAATTTTTATTTTTAAGGGTTTCAAGTAAGCTGTAAACATTCACTCTGGACTGAAATTCTCCCCATTTAACACCTAAGAGGGCCACGGAGAGAGAGCAGAGCGGGGAGAGCTGGAGGTGAGCACGGAGGGTGCTAAGAGGCTGGGCACTGGTGTCGGGGGAGACCTTCCCACCTGTATCTCCAGGAAGGGATTTGAGGGGCCGGTACCCTATCATGCAGGGAGGCCAACTGCTTCCCCAAAGGAAGCAAGGCCATTCTCTTCGCAACCCAATTGAGTTTCTCCTTCCCCACTTATTGTCATTAAACTTCCGCTGGGAATTTATTGGTACCTGGAAAGTCAAAAGAATCTAGTTCAGCCACGGCTTAATGAAGGCACCCAAATAATACTGCTGTCTCCTGGCCTGGTTCTGCAACGTGGGTTGCTCCCTTCTCAGAACATGCTGTACCTCCATAGCAGCAAAACAACAAAAGAGATTATCACCGCTCACATGTCCTTCACAGCCTTACACCTACTGAAAAGAGAAGGCAGGAGTCTCTCCCATCTGGACTCTGATTGGCTGGAGTTGGGCCACATGCGCATCCCTGGACCAATCACCGGAGGGAGGCGTAAGGGGAGGGTTGAGCCGCTGAGTGTTTCGAGTCAAGCGTGGAATTTGGGCCAAACCGCTTGGGCCGAGGGTGGTAGAGGAGTGGTGCCCTGCAGGACACTGGGGGTACCGGGGCCGGGTTTGGGGGTGAGGCTGCTGGGTAGGAAAAAAACCCAGCTGTCTACTGCAATCATCACTACCATTTTACAGAGGAGAAAGCAGAGGCTGAAATGTTACCGCTTTGAGTGAGGTGATCCAATGTTGGACGGGACTGTAATCCACGTCTCCCTTACCACAGAGCCCGCAGGATTTCGGCAAGACCTAATTGCCTCTCAATCCAGAGGGAGAAGGAGATTCCTTAACCCAGGCTGCTAGCTACCTTCCCTCTTGAGCTTTGGGTCACCTTCCTGCCCGGGCTCAAAAGGCAGCAGCCAAGAGGAGGAAGAGGCTTGAGACGACGTCACATGGGGAATTCCTGAAGGCACTGGGGTGGCTTGGAGAAGACTTGGAGCTGAGAGGCGCCCCCAACATCCGGGCACCTTCCTGGGAGCAGCCCATGCAGCTGCCAACGCCAGAGCGGGGGCTGGTGGGTACAAACCACAAGGAGGTAGATACAAGAGAAACCCATAGACACTGAGGGCTGTTTCAGGGTGCAGGGGGATAGGAGAAGGGGCCCAGAAGAAGGAAGAGGAAGGAGGGAGGAAGGAAGGAGAGGGGTGGAGTGGGAGGGGCAAGCAGGGGCCCACCGGATGCCCTGAACTTGCCCAGATGATTCCCAGGGCATCTTGTGCGTTGGTCATAAGGTCAACTCTGTGACGTGGGATTCTCAGACGGTGACTTAGCTAAGTCAGCAGCAAAACCCAGACAGAAATTGTCATCTCCTAATCCTCCCTCCCTGAGCCAGGAGACACCTCCTAAATTCCAGCCCAAATGGTTTCTGTGGAGCCCTAGTGACAAGAAAGTACGGCGGTGAGACCTCAGCCTTCGCCTCCGTCAGAGTGGGTTTGAATCCTTCCCTGACACTCCCCAGCTGTGTAACAGGGAACAGAACACTTCTCGTCTCTGAGCCTCTGCCTCATCTGAAAACAAGAAGGATTCCCACCTCCCAGGGCTGTGTGAGAACCTAGTGAGCTAATGCGTGCCAAGTGCCCGGATGGAGTGAGAGCCCAGCAATCCGGAGTGAGAGCCCAGCACACCTGGAGTAACTGTGCATCTGGAACCCCCTCGGGGTCTTCCCCACTTCGGGCCCTTGCACAGCGCCCCCCACTGACTCAGAAATAGGTTCCAGGTGCCACAGACAGGAAGCGGAGGGGCCCCCTCCCCAGGCCTCCTCTAGCCTGCCTCCTGGTGCCCACTGACACACAGGTCTCTTTCACCTCCAACTGCAAGAACCGGGCAGCTGATTTAGAAGTGTGCTCAGGGCCCAGAATGTAAACCGTTTCTCACCAGGAATGTGTAAACAACCCATAAAGCAAAGGATTTGGGGCCTAGTCACGTGGCCCGGCTGCCCATAAAACCAAAGCATTGATGTCTGCTCTCCAGCAAGCTTCTAAGCCAGGGGAATGATGGAGGGGCTGCGTCCTGGGAACCTGTAATCTCCCACCATACATCTGAGGTGGCATGTTTGAAGTCCTAGGATGAGTTATTTATATTATTTTTGTGCTGCGTACTGAAAGGGCATTAGCCCAAACTGCTGGCGATGGGGCTTACAGCAACCTGGCCACTTAAAAATATAGGGGGGGAAAAGGTATCCCTCTGGCAAGTCGATCATGAGCCTGAGTTTCTCTGGGCAGCCATATAATCAAAGCCAGATCGTCTAGTTTAGACTTCCCCACGCCCAGCTGTTCAAGGACCACCTTCTCAATTTCTGCCATATCCTGGTACCACCTGATGTATTATTTATTTAATGGCATTTACTTTAAATCGGTACTTTTTTTTTTTTTTTTTTTTTTTTTTTTTTACTTAGCTTCAATCCAGACAATATCCATGAAATCAGGTATTTGGTATCTTAGTTTAATTCTTTTCTACATTAAAATATATTCACAAGGTAAAACAACAAATGTTCACTTTGTGTTATATAAAATTATCTAGCTTACCACTAGTGTACCACAATTTGGGAACCACTGACCTGGTGGAACATGTTTATTATACAAATTGGGAAGTTGAGGCCCATAGAGGAAGGGTCTTACCCAAGGTCACGCAGCCATTTAGGGGCTGGACTGGGAGCTACCTATTTAATGAGCATTTACTCTGCACTCAGCCCTTGGCTAAGCCCATTATTCAGATTTCCCGATTCACGTAACAATGAGGTGGTGTCTGTCACTGTCCCGATTTTGCAGATGAGGGAGCTGAAGCCGAGGTTAAGTGGCTTGTCCAAGACCACATAGCTAGTCAGTTGCTCGACCAGCATTTTAAGTCAGGTCAGCCTGACTTCAAAGCCTGGCTCTTAATCATCCAGGGGAAAGAGGGAGGGGAGAAAGGAAGGAAGGAATGGAATATTTATTAAGTGCTAGCAACCTTTACATCTATTGCTGTCTCCTACTCTACTCACCTATTCACTGTCCTCCTCCCATAAAATACCCCTCAGGACCTGGAGTCGCCACAAAGAGCAGTGTCTCACCCCCAAGGCTTTGGGCACAAGGATAGATGTTTAAATTCCAAGGCCCCAGTGTGAGTTTGCAAAAGCATGCTCTCTACCACTCAGACCCTTAGCAGAGGCCTTGACCCAGCTGTGGCTGTGAGTATCTCTGGATCAGGCAGACCTGAGATAAAATCCCAGCTCTTCTCCCTAATTAAGTAAGCTGGGGAAGCCACTCAACTCCTCCAAGCCTCAGCACCCTGTGTATTCACTGGGAATAACATAAATGCCTACCCCATGGGATTTTAGTGAATGGTAAAGTACACTGCCTGTGAAGTGTTTTGCATAGTGCCTGGCCCATGGCAGTCAGTGTTATTTAAAAAAAAAAAAAAAGGGATCATACATGCGTGTAATGAAGAATGGCCCACATCTCCTCCAAGACCCCAAGAGTAGATCGTAGCCATCTCATGGACCACACTAAGGATGGCTGGAAGATGCCAAACAAAGCACTGGGGGAAAGAGAACGGGCCAAGGAGCAGAAAAGGCAGGTCCTGCACCTGGCCACACACTACCAAGAACCCGAGGGCTTGTGCCAGCCACAGGGCCTTGCCAAGGCTGTTTTCTCAACTGCCCAGTGGGGAATCGCACCTGAGAGTCAAGTTTAAGTGACCATCTTTGTATTCATGGAATTGAATCCTTGGCTTTTCAGGGCACAAGGTGCTGTCCAAGGTCATCGAGACCAATCCCTAATTTTACAAATTTGGAAACTCTTCATGCATGTGCACGGACAGAGTCCTATATATATGTGAGGGACAGCACCCAAGTGTTTGGGGTTCTGATCTTACCTCTGCCATGACCATAGAAATTTCTGGGCTTACTTACCTCAGTTTTTTTCTCAGTTGTGAAATGGGCATAGGCAAAAGCTTCTTCTTAAAGAACGGCTTTGAGGGTTATATGGATGAGATCTGTAAAGCACTTTGTACAGTGCCGGACGTCTGGTAAAGTCTTAATACACTGGGCTCCTATTCCTTGTTTCTCAGAAACATATTTTCATGGTCTGATTTAGGAAATAACGATACTGGGAAATGCTTGCTGGGTTCTTAAATAGAGGAAAGTATGGATTTCTCCAAGAACTTGGGGGGTCAAATGAATATTAGCTGCAAGAATGCTTACGCTTCCCTTATTCAACACCGTGTTTGGAATCCTAAGGGCAGGGCACCACGTGGCTCTAGGGAAATAACACTGAAGACACTGCCCCTGCCCTCAAGCTGCTCAAACCTCCCAGCTGGACAGGAAGATGCCTGGCCAAAAGCACACAGTTTGCGTTGTTGAGAAAGCTCTGTTAATGGGGGCACTAGGAAAACATGAATAATTCCAACCAGCAGGATCCAGTAAGCAGGAAGGCAGCCTTTGAGTTGATCCATTAAGAATGGGAAGAATTTCCTTCAAAAATAAAAGGGAAGATTAAAAAAGAAATCTGCCAGGAAAAAAAAAAATCTGCCCTCTTCTACATTTCCAACCTCCGCTTCTTCTTCAAAAGCCACTTCCTCCCAAAAGCCTTCTAGGAGCACTCTTTAATATAAGTGGGATTCTCCGTCTTTTGGAATTCCCATAACCCACTATCTGTTCAGTTCATTTGGCTTGATCACCACTGTTTGGTATTTATGGATTTCTGGGGCTCTTTTCCTCACCTGGATTTTTTTTCTGTTAGAGAAAACTCTCTGAGGGACTTTCTTATACACAGTGGGCACTCAGTAACTGAACTGACAGGTGCAGTTCTAATGCCCAAATCAGGGCACGGAGACAAGAGGCTATGTCGTGGGCCCCTGGGATCTGAATTCCCTGCCTTCAGGTGCCTCTGACCTTGGAGAGGACTCTCCTCTGGAGAGCCACTTCACCTCTACTGTAACAGCAAAGATATGTGAGCCTCCTTTTCCATCCAGCCCTGGACCTTCTCCAACAACCCCACCTCGCCCTGATGCCCAGAACGTCCCAGACTTCAGCCTCCACTGGGTAATGCATAGAGCATGTGGTCTGTGGGGTCATGGTGCCTGGCCTTTAGGTGGCTGGCTCCTGGGGGACTCTTACTGGGTGAAGCAGTGACGGGCATACTCTTCACTGGACATTTCATATATGATTTTATATCATCCTCATAATGATGATAAATAGGGGGTATCATTTTACCCAGTTTATAGATGAGGAAACAGGAATTTAAGCTCACCATTTCCCGTCTAGACCATTCAATCTACAGTGCTTTTCAAACCCATTCTTTCCCCTCCATGCCCACTGCCACCACGCTGGCCTGAGCTCCCATCGCCTCTTGCCTGGAAAGATGCCACAGGCTCCCAGCTGGTCTCCCTGCCACCTCTGTGACCCCCGCAGGTCTGTCCTACTGCTGACTTTTTGTTTTACAAGCCTGTTAACTTCTTTATGCATTTGCCCATAACACATGCATATGTATGTACATATAGTTTACATAAACACCTTTGGGGCGCCTGGGTGGTGCAGTCGGTTAAGTGTCCGACTTCAGCCAGGTCACGATCTCGCGGTCCGTGAGTTCGAGCCCCGCGTCAGGCTCTGGGCTGATGGCTCAGAGCCTGGAGCCTGTTTCCGATTCTGTGTCTCCCTCTCTCTCTGCCCCTCCCCCGTTCATGCTCTGTCTCTCTCTGTCTCAAAAATAAATAAACGTTGAAAAAAAAAATTTAAAAAAAAATTAAAAAAAAACACCTTGAAGTGATCAGAAATAGACTTCATCCAGTCAGTGGAGTTTTCTTTCTTTTCTGTTTGGCTCCTCTTTTTCCATCTCCTCCTCTCCCCATAGCACCCCATGCCAACATCTGTTATTGTCCTATCATGTTTTTATCAGTCCTCAGTCCTTCAAAACTAGGTGTTTGTACTCACCTATACATATACAGGGATAGTTTATCACTGTTTCTTTCTTTTTTAAAAATCTTTTTGTTTAGTTGAGAGAGAGAGAGAGAGGCAGAGAGAGGGAAAGAGAGAGAATCCCAAGCAGGCTCTGCACCATCAGCACAGAACCCGACATGGGGCTCAAACTCACAAACTGTGACATCATGAGCTGAAATTAAGAGTCAGTGGATTATTCAACCACCCAGGTGCCCCTCGAGTTATTTTTTTTTTTCAAGCTCTATTTTTTGCCTAATGACTTTTAGTGTCTTTTGCCATACTAAATAAAGATTGCATATCTATATGAATACACACACATTGAAAAAAAATAGCTTCCTGGGGCGCCTGGGTGGCTCAGTCAGTTGAGCGACTGACTACAGCTCAGGTCATGATCTTATGGTTTGTGAGTTCAAGCCCCGCGTCAGGGTCTGTGCTGACAGCTCAGAGCCTGGAGCCTGCTTCTGATTCTGTGTCTCCCTCTCTCTCTGCCCCTCCCCCACTTCTGCTTTGTCTCTCTCTGTCTCAGAAATAAATAAACATTAAACAAAATATGTTTTTCACTTTCGGCCTTGAGATGTAAAGTTTCCTCTGCCTCTATATCAGGAGTTGGTAACTTTTTCTGTAAAAGGACAGACTTCCCAGGGCATATGTTCTCTGTTGCAACACTTAACACTGCCATTATAGCAAGAAAGCAGCCATAGACAATATGTTAAGAAAAGTATTCCAATGAAACATTATTTACAAAAATAGGCATCAGCAATCCCACTCTAGGTATCTACCCAAGAGAGACGAAAGCATTAGTCCACACAGAAACTTGTACAGGGAGTTCATAGCATCAGTAATCACGATAGCCAAAAGGTGGAAACAACCCAAATGTCGATCAACGGATGGCGATCACTGGAACTGATGAAGGGTCAATAAAATGTGGTATAGCCATACACCTATAAAAATGAATGAAGTACCGAGACATGCTACAACATGGATAAACCTTGAAAACATTATGAGTGGAAGAAGCCAGACACCAAAGCTCACCTATTGTTAGATTGTTTTTTTTTTGTGAAATGTCCAGAAGAGGCAAATCCATAGAAACAGAAAGATCAGTGGTTGCCAGGGGGTAGGGGGAGGATAGGAGATAGGGGGTTGATAGCCAATGGGTATGGGGTTTCTTTTTGAGGTTATGAAAATGTTCTAGAATTGACTTTGGTGATGGTTGCACAGGTAAGTGAATACACTAAAAGCCATGTAATTGTACACTTTAAACGGGTATATTATATGGTATGTGAATTATATCTCAATAAAGCTGTTATGAAAAACAAAAGAAAACAAAATAAAGCAAAGCAAAACAGAAGGCAGCCGGCCGGATTTGGCCCATGGACAGAAGTTTGCTGACTCCTGCTCTGCTTCACACATGCAGGCTCCTGGAATCTCTTGCAATATTTTAGCTCTCACATTTAAATATTTGATCCATTTTGAAATATAGCATTTTACGGTGTAAGATGGGGATTCACTTTTATTTATTCCGGGGCGTTGTATTTTGGGGCCTGCACCATTTGGGAAATAAACTATCCTTTTCCCACTGACAGGAGGTATCTCTTTTGTCAAATGTTAACATCTGTATCCTGGAATCTAATTCTGGATCATTTGTCACGTTCCATGGGTCTATTTGCCTGTGCCTTTCCCAATACTACAACGATCTTATTTTAGGGACTTGATTGTATGTTCTGGTTTCTGTAAAGGAAGTCCTCTCTTATGTTCTTTTCTTTCACACTTGACTTGCAGCCAGTGAGCTTATCAAAATGGATATCACTCCCTGCTTAAAAGCCTTTAATGGATTCCCACTGCTGTTACAATTATGGCCCAAATCCTAACCGGCCTTGAATGTTGCATGCTTGCCCCTGCCAGGTTTCCAGCTTCGCTTGGCTGAGGACACGTCACCTGGGACTCTGTACTTTAGCCATGTTAAAGTCGCTCCAGTGAACCTGCCCCTCCTGCCCCAGGGCCTTTGCACTGGTCATTTCCTCTACCTGCAATGCTTTTCCTGCCTCTTTGTCACTTTACGTCCTCTACTTCTTCAGCCTCAGTTTGAGCATCATTCCTGGGGAAGCATGTGCTGACCTACCTGACAAATAGCCTTCCCACACTGTGAACCTATGCTGTGTTGCACTTCCTGCACTTTTAATATTACATTTATTTGTATAATTTTTGGACTAATGCCTGCCTCCCTCAGCTCTCCATTGTCTTCCTAGTATTTAGTACTCTTTGAGTATTCAGTACTCAAAAAAATGTTGAAGGAATTATGGGACACCTGGGCGGTTCAGTCGGTTGAGTGTCTGACTCATGGCTGCAGCTCAGGTCATGATCTCAGTTTGTGAGTTCGAGCCCCGCATCGGGCTTGGGGCTGGCAGCACAGAGCCCACCTGGGATCGTCTCTCTCTGCCTCTCTCTCTGCCCCTCCTCTTCTCACTGTCTCTCAGATAAATAAATAACCTTTTCAAAAAATGTTGAAGGAGAGAAGAAACCAGTAGAGACTGAACTTAGGCACCTATCTGCCTGGCTCCCAAACCTACAGTCTCCCTTCACCATGCTGTGTCCTGCCCTGAGCAAGGCCTGAATGGGACCCTAGGAGAGCTGAGTTCTAGACTCAGCTCTGCCTCTGACTAAGGCAATGCCCTAAATCTGTTCGCAGAGTGCTTTCTTACTCTTTGCTTCCCATCACCTCAAGTTCTTCACAGCCACCTTGGGAGGCAAGCAGTGTGGGGCTAAATTTCCCTGATTTTACACTTGAGAAATCTGAGGCCAGGGATGAACTGCACTGTCACAAGGTCAGTCAGAGGCAAAACCAAGAGCCCTGTTCTCTGGGAATCCACATAAATGTTATCTTGGGAAAGACCATTCCCTGAGCTGAGCCCCAGTTCAGCTTCCCTGTTCGTAAAATGGTGAAGAGAGGTATAGACTGGATGGTGAGTGCGTCAGCAGCGCCCCAAGTCCTAGGCATCCGAGGTGAAGCCACGTCTGAGTTCCATCTGTATTATTATTGGCAAAATTTTTATGTAAAGGATTTTTTTTAATTAAACAAGTTTTGTTTTGAAACGAAGCTTCTAAAAATAAGGAACTTTTAAAAAATGTTTATTTATTTATTTTGAGAGAGAGAGAATGAGCACACGTGTGGGCATGGGGAGAGAGAGAGGGGAGAGAGAATCCCAAGCAGGCTCCGTGCTCAACACAGAGTCTGACATGGGACTCGAACTCGTGAACCATGAGATCATGGCCTGAGCCGAAATCAAGAGGTGGACTCTCAACCAACTGAGCTACCAGGCACCCCAAGGAAAATTTCTATTACTCTGTCATTTCATTGTAACCACTGGTAGCATTTTATCTAAGGCATGTTTAGGTGAATGTATAACTACCAGAGTTAGAATGGGCTCACCCAGAGCGATCTAAAATCCTCTGTACCTCCGGTGGCTGAGATTCTGTGCTCTTGGAAACCCTGGTCTGGCTGGGGCTCTTTGAGGACAGGCACCCCTCCAGGAAGGTTTCATTTGTTTAGTCAGTCAACAAACATCTGCTTAGGGCCACTATGTGCAAAGCACCAGGCCAAGTCCTTCCACATCAAGGGGTTGGGGGGGGGGACTGGCCTGTCTGTGGCCATCTCAGGGAGGTGTTGGGGGGCATGTGCTGTCTGACTGCATGCCTGCACACCCATCCATGTGTCAAGCGCAGTTTGTATCTGTCTGTGTGAGAGCTTGAGGGATTTTGCACCCATGGGATGGCCCAGGCACGGTCCACTTTCTCTCAGGGCTGGAGCTGTGGAGTGAAGGAGACAAAGGGGCCACCAAGGCAAGAACCTCAGTTCTGCCAGGTCTCCTGGAGGCTAGTGAGCAAACAGTCCCTCGGGAGTCCTCGCCAGGGACTAAGCCACCCTGCGACCTAGAATTCTGGAATGTTCTCAGTCTCGCCCTCTCATCCTCCCACGTGGGGAAACAGGCCCTGAACGGGGAGAGGACTTGCCAGAGACACCGAATATGTAAGTGTCAGGGCCAGGCTTCACGCTCCTCCCTGACCCTCTGCGGCTTCTCCATGCACTTCTAGGGAATTCGCCGAGCACCAGCTGCTACAAAGGCAACTTGAGATGAGGGGGAAACAGGTACTTCAAAATAACACAAATACAAGCTAATGTGTATTGAGCGCACACTGGATGTCAGGCACTGTTTCAATCACTTTAAAAACATTAATGTGTGTAGTCCTCAAAACACCTGGGGGAGGTAGGGACAACTATTATCCCATTTTCCAGATGAGGAAAATGAGGCACAGAGAGGTTCACTAAATTGACCAGGGTCACACAGCTGCTAAGTTGGCTTCATGGCCGACACTCGTTGCCTCTACATTAAGCAGAGAAGGGACAGAGGCCTTTGGATACAAGATATAGAGTGACACCCGACTCTGAGTTGAGAATGGCTGGAGCCCTTCTGCCATTCCACAGAATGTTCTTGAAACCTAGTGTGCTGTTCTTAGCTTTGCCTGTGCTGTCTTGCTGTCACTTCTCAGGTGAGGAGACCAAATTCAGAAAGAGTCGCACACGTGCTCAAGATCACACAGCTGTCCCCATGTCCCTTCACCATTTTCCGGGCACCATGCCGAATACTTTACTTGCTTTGTTTAATTTAATCCTCATGACAGGCCTATACGTAGGAACTATTATTCTGTCCATTGAATGGATGGGAAACAGAGGCTCAGAGAGGTTAAGTAACTTACCCAAGGGCACACAGCTAGCAAGTGGCTGAGGCAGCACTTGAAGCCAGGTCTATTTGACCTGAAAGCTGTTACCCTAAGCAGCTGGCTCTCCTGCCTCACGTGTCCCTGTTCCTCATAACTACATGCAAGGAGGGGAAAGCACAGACATTGTGCCACATCTTACAGAGGAGGAAACAGAGGTAGCTTGCCTGGGAGCCTATAACTGGTGAACATGGGAGCCAGGACTCAGAACTCAGGTCCTTCTCACTCCCTGGCCCAGTGCCCTTTTATTTGTTCCTTCAGGAATATTCCAGAAAAAGTCCTAGGATTGTTTGTGGTTAGAAGTCCCAGGCCAAAGCAATTTCTCACTTATTATTCTATTCTACTTATTAGTCTACTTATTATTACTTTCCCACAAGCCCATGAAGGTCAGAACATGCTCCATTTCACAGATGGGCAATCTGAGGCCTGGACAGGGGAAGAGACTTGCCCAAGGCCTTGAACTAGGGTCCCCGACTCTATGTACAGCAAGGCAGGCCCCATGTTTGTTGGCGGCGGGGAGGGAGAACCTCTAAGGGGCAGGCTCCAGCTAGCTGGTCTCTCTGCTCTGGCCAGAGGCAGAGGGTGAGGTCATCGCTTTATCAGGCTAATTGCCACCCTGTAGTATAATCCTGCCACTCAGCTGAGACCTGCGGGAATGGTTTCTGGAGACAGGAGCTGTTATTGTCCAGATGAAGGGCCCAGGGTAGCGGGTGGGGATCGGGGAGGGGGGGGCAGGCTCACCCTCATAACTCCCCTTGAAGCGGTTTGCTTTCTCAAAGACCTCTGGGCACAGACACATTTCTCGGGCCTTCTGGGGCAGGACTGAAGGTTTCTGCTGCTTGTGTGGGCAGTTGGCCAAGATGTCAGCCACAGTAATAGCACACGGGAGTTGGTCCTGGCAGGGAAGATAAAAATTGAGTAACAGAACTTGGGAAACGGTTAGCACAGCTCACGCCGCCTAGCTAGGAAAGGTCCCAAGAAGCTGGCTTTGGTGGGACGTGGGTGGGGGCAACCTAAAGCTGGATGTCAGAAGGAGGGACTGAGGATTAGAAGGCAATCGTTGACAGTCATGTAATAGCCACGTGGATCTAGTGGCCAGTGTTCCCAGGCACCACGTGCTCTGTAAACAGCCAACAGTTGCTGAGCTCACTGTGGTTAAGAGGCCTGGAATTAAGCAGGCTTGAGTTCGAATCACTGCGTCCCCACTTCCTAGCTGTGTGACCCCATGCAGCAGGGCTAGCATGAAGTGAGAGCCTAGCGTTCGGAATTGAGGGAGGTGTGACCCTGAGACTGAGCGTCCCTAAATTTGTGCACCCTGGGTGCCTCTCTTGCCCCAGCCTACACCCGTCTCTGTTGGGCATGTTACTTCCCTTTCCTGAACTGCAGTCCCATCATTGGTGTGATGGGGGTGAGAGTAGTGGCCTCTGCCTTGGAGGGTTGTGAGGAGAAGAAGAGCCTGGACTGGCATGTGGCCAGCACTTGAAATGCCACCATTACTCAGGGCAAGGCTCTGTGCTACCTGCTGGGCTCACAATGGCAAATGTTGTGGACAGAATGTTTGTGTCCTCGAAAATCCGTATGTTGAGATCCTAATCCCCAAGGTGATGGTATCAGGAGGTAGGGTTTGGGGGAGCTGATTGGGTCGCAAGAGTGGAGCCCTCATGAATGAGATGAGCGTTCTCACAAAAGTGACCCCAGAGAGCCCTCTCACGTGAGGAGACAACGAGAAGCCGGCAGTCTGCAGTCTGCATCTGGGAAGAGCGTCCTCACCAGAGCGGACCACGCTGGCGCCTGACCTTGGACTTCTGGCCGCCAGAACTGCGAGAGATAAATTTCCGATGTTTATATGCCACCCAGTCCACGGAACTTTGTTACAGCAGCCCAGATGGACTAAAGACAGGCACACCGGATCCCTGACCTCATGGTGCTTACAGCTGAACCAGGAAGTCATCGGGAAGAATGAGACGATGGGGGAGGAGGAGGAGCCAGGGAAAACATCGGTGAGAAGAGACAGGTGGGATGAGAAAAAGAAAAATCCTACTCCCCAAAGATGGTCACTTAGAACAAGGAAAGGTATGTCTCACTCTGAAAATTACCAAAACCAAGATGAAACCCTACCTCTCATGCTACATATTTAATATAACCCTCGAAACAATTTTCAGCTATCCCCATTGGATAAATGAAGAAGCTGAAACTCAGAGAGGTAAAGTGATTTGCCTGAAGTCACACAGCTTGGGCATGACAGAGCAGGATTTAAATCTAGGGCTGTCTGATTCTCTCTTCTACAGCTTGACTCTGCAGCTAGCCAGATGCCGCACCTCCTTTCCCCAGCCTCAGTTTCCCTACCCATCGAGATGAAGGTCAGGTGAGGTCATGGATATGGCAGTGCTTTGGACATTGCAGGGAGTTTGCTGTCTGTGGCTGAAGAATTAGTAGTGTAGGTGACACAGAAAGCACCAACAGGCTCCTCATCTTGATAAGCACCCTTTGGGCCCCCTTTCCCCCACAGGATCTTCCTTTTGAGTCAGGGTTCTGAGACTCCTCACACCTTCCTTCCAACTGTCCTGCTCTTAGGAACAGAAGCGTATGGAAGCATTTGAATCAACAGTGTGGCTACATCTCCCTAGGAGAAAGGCTTTGTTTGGCACCCATTTAACAGATGAAGAGACTGAGGCACAGCAAAGTAAGTCATTTGCTGTAGGGGATGCAGTTTGTAGCCAAGGGGGGACCTGAAAACAGTCATACCCCTTGCTGTAGTTTCCAAGTGGGCAAGACACCCCTGCTAAGTCAGCCACGGGAGACAGAAGTTGAAGAGTGGGGGCAGAGGCACCATTCTGCTCTGGGAGTGGGGTGGGGGAAGATAGCCCCCCAGGCTTCTAGCTCCTTCTCCCCCCCCCCTTCCCCGTCCCTGGGGCTCCCAGGCTTCTAGCTCCTTCTCCCCCCCCCCTTCCCCGTCCCTGGGGCTAGAGATTTTTCTGTTTGGTGCTAGCCCCTCCCCCACCATGCTAACACCCCCAGGTCCTTTCAAACTATATTCTCACCTGCCTGTGAGCAGTCTTTCTTACTACACCTTGGTTGCTTTTTTATGGGAAAGAGAAGGGGTCTGGAGCAAAGGGCCAGGTGCATTTAGAGATGGGTTCAAGATGGAGGGGGATGGGCATGGGGTGATGAAACAGAACCTTAATCTAGCCAAGCTGACACCTGCATTTTTTAAACTGCTGGAACCCAGAGGGATGCTCAAAGTCTCACAGCAAATCAGGAGCAAAAGCTGGGCCTGAACCTCGGTGTCCTGACCTCTGAGTCCAGTGACCTTGCTCTTTGTGCTGTGACCTTCAGAAGGCTGAGCCTTAGCTATCAGCAGAGGAGGCACTGAGAAATGCCTGTTGACCCATGAACGAATGAATGAGTGAATGAATGAATACTGGTTCCCCCTCTAGTGGGAGCAGGGGTGCAATGATGACTCCTTTGGGGGACTCTACCCCATAGACAGGGCTTACTCGGTCTAATATCATCCTTCCTTCCCTTGGACTTAATTCACCTAGGGTTCCCTCCTTTCCTCAGAGAGTTGTATGCCACCTAGAGGAAGCTGGGAGCTCAGCACCCTCATCCGTGGCTGGGGGTGGGGGGTGGGGGGTGGGAAGAGGGGGACCAAGGAGTCTCGACAATTAAATGCTACATGTGATTCTAGCCCAGGGCAGAATCTCTGGGGGTCTGAGGATTCTATGGTAGGGATGCGTTAATGTCCCAACAGTGATGGCTGTATTATGGGTGGTCGGAGATTGTCCATGGTTTTTGGAAATACACACAAGAGTATTCAGATGAGAGGAGGCATCCTATCAGCAACTTCTTCTCAACTGGTTCAGGGGGAAAACTTCCATGTGTTGTACTTGTGACTTTTCTGTAAACCTGAGATTGTTTCAGCATGGAAAATATATGTAGCATTAAAAACAAATCAAATGAGTTTACTACCGGAAAACGATGCGGACAGTGATACCTCCTTCTTCAGAGTGGCATGGCCATGAGCTGAAAATCTGTAATTGTGATGCTTACCATCTACCGAGCTCTGACTGGGGGGCTTACCCACGTACCCCATTTGCTCCTTGCACGCTCTGTCTGTGAATAGGTATCATCACCTCCATTTTTCAGGAACTGAGATTCAGAGGGCTGAAGTGACTTGGCCAAGGTGGCTGAATTGGGAGCGTCAGTCTCCCCACCGCACTGTGCTGCCCTCCCTGAAGCGGCCCCCTACCCAGTGCCCGCCGCCACCCCCTGCCGCCCAACAGCCTAAACACTGTCCTTCCTCTTTTCTTGTCTCCGCCGTTCAGGCTTCCTAATCAGCAAGACCCGGCTGTACTGCCGTCTCCCCAGAAGCCTTCTCTGACCCCCTAGCTGGTTCTGACTGTCCATTTTCAGATACCATTTCTTCCCACGGTCAGTCGTTCGTTCACTGAGGAGATATTTGTTCAGAGCCTTCCACGTGGCAAGCCTCATGCCCGGGGCTGGGGGCATGCTGAGGCAGAAAGCAGACGCCGCCCCCGCCCCAGTGGAAATGGAGATGACAAGGGCAAGCAAACAAATATACATATGATCCCAAATCCGATGGGAGCCAGCAGGGTGGCTAGGGGGGCCTCAGGGAGGGGACCGTCAGGGGCACCGTGGCAGGCTTGCTTGAGGAGCGGGAGGGAAAGCAGGTCTTACAGGATGAGGTGCTTGGAGCAGAGGGTCCAGTGTCAGGCAGGGGGAGGTTCCATGGGGCCTCAGAGGTCCTTTGTAAGGAACCTGATGTTTACTCAACTGCAAGGGAAGCCACTGGTGGCTTGTGAGCCAGGGAGAGCCGATGAGATTTACATTTTGAAAAGATCACCCTGGCGCTGCTGTGGAAGATCACAGGGGACCAGAGTAGAAGCAGATGGGTCCTTATCTCTCCCTCCCTGTTTTCTGGTGGAGTCTAGGTCTTATCTTGTTTTCTAGAGAGCTCCTTGAGGCCAGGCAGGGCGTCTGTCCGAGAGGTCACGGAGCCCAGGCTGTGCAGTTCCCCGGGTTGGCTCCGTCCCCTAGCCTATGCTCTGTCCCTGTGTGCCGTCTGGGACCCACTCTGCTCTTGGCCCCGGGGGCTCCGCGGCCCCAGCACGGGTGGAATGTTTGACAGAAGAGCGCGCGTGTTCTCCAAACAGACCTTGATTCATGTTTCCAGGAGGAACTTGCAAACAGACTCTGCTGGCTGCATCCATCAGAGAAGAGATGGGCTCTGTAAACAAAGGCCCACAGCCTGTCTCTGTCTTTCTGCAGACACTCCTCCCTGCGGGTCCCCGGAGCGCCCCGTCCTGGCCCGGCCGCTGGAGCCATGCTCTGTGCCAAGCCCCTCTCCAGAAGCTCAGCCACACATGCCCCTCACTGCCTCTATTTTTGCAGGTGAGAAAACAGAGTCTCAAAGACGTCAAGTCAGTTGCCTAAGGTCACACAGTCGGCCAGCTACTACAGGCACTATACTGTGTTCTCCTACGCTACTAGACCGCTGATAAAAATTACAGTAACTCCCATTTACTCGTGAGCGCCCATTATGTGCCCAGCACTGTGCCAAGGGCTTTATGTAGATTAGCTCATTTAATCCTTACGAAGATCCTGTGAGGTAAGGGCTCCTGTTTTCCCATTTTTCATACGGGGAAGCCAAGGCCAAGAGAGGGAGATCAAGGGATTTCCCAAAGTCCTGCTGAGCATCGGTGGGGAGCGTGGGACTTGAGTCCAGCCAGGGTGAGCTCAGAGTCCCTGCTTCACTCTCCCCACCACTCACCTGCCTGGGAGCAGACCCTGGCAGCTGGGAGCAGACCCTCACTTTTCTCTGTTTGCGAAGTGCAGAAACCAAGGCCCAAAGAAAGGAAGTGTGACTGCATCTCGGCCACCTGGCTTCTGTGGCAAAGTTGAGCCAGGAGTGTGGTGTCTGTGGGCTCTCCTCTTCAGAGGCCACGATAGGAGGTAGGGAGGCTCGTTCTACTCCTAGCAGTGCTTCTGCCTTATGTGACTTGTGACAAGTTATATCCCCTCTCTGACCTCAGTTTCCCCAATTGCTGACAGTTCCAGCCCTCACCCACATTATAAGGCCTGCTATAAAACCAAATGAGCGAAGGGGCAGTGGGGTGGGATGAGTTTCCTGGCCCTGATTCCTGTCCCGTGAATGGAATGTTCAAGCAGCCTCATTCTGGAGTTGAAAGCCCCAGGGGTGGGGCTGGGTTGGGCCTCCTCCATTGTGAGACCCCCCACCTTGGGCTCCAGCCCAAATTGCCAGACACAGGCCTGAGAGGAGGGCCCCCTCCAGGCGGGGGTGACCAGGAGCCAGCCGGGCCGGCCATTTGTCCACAGATGGGTGTGCAGATAACAGGCGTCTGGAGATAAGGCAGGGCCTGCTTGAAGCCTAGCGGAGAGCCAGGCCAACTCAGTGGGGAGGTGGGGTGGAGAGATGGGGAAATCAGGGCAGCTGGGGCAGAGGCGGCTGGCCCCCAGCCTCCAGGACTGGTACAGAACTCTTTCTGCCACCCTCCAGTACAGGGCTGGTGGCCTCCCCTGTTCTGGACCTGCCCCCACCTCCACCAGAAGAAAACAGAATCAAGCAAGCAAGCCAAGAGTACATACTTTTATCAGAAGTGCTGCTTAAGCTGGAGAGCTCTGGGCCAGCACTGGGTCCAGCCTAGCCCTGCCCCTGACTAACTGACAATCGAATTCCAACTGGGCCCTTAACTTGAAATGTCACTGTCCATAGTACGCTGCAATTCGAACCCATTTGGGTTGAAAAATATGCACATTTATGTTTTGTATGTTCATAGACATTGTGAGGAAAATACCCCACAAATATCAACAGCACCAATATCTAGAGCAGGGCTTTTCAGCCTTGGCACTTGCTGACATTATAGGCTGGATAAGTCTTTGTCGTGGGGACTAAGTGTCCTGACAGGTACTGAGCAGCATCCCAGCCTCTGCTCATTAGATGCCAGGAATAGCACTACCTCTATTTTGTCTCCGAGACAAAATGTCTCCGAACATTCCCAAATGTCCCTGGGGGCACCGTCCCCTTCCTTTGAAAACAACTGGTCCAGAGGACATGGCCAGGAGGGACGGCTGCTTCCCGAGCCCTACCCTGAAAATTTTGCCATGTGCAAGCATGACACAGGGAAATGAGAAGAAACACCAAAAAGATGAAGAACTAAAGAGAAGTCATTGTCAGATGGACAGACAGGTGACTAAATGGATGCTGACTGAAGGAGCCGGAGGAAAATCAGAGCCTGGGTGTTCTGGGGCCACACTGGACACCATCCAGGCAATGGATGGTCTCTGTCAGTCAATGCATCGTCTCTGCATTTTACAGAGAGGAAAGGGAGGCCCGCAGAAGGAAGAGGCTTGTCTAAATTCACAGAATGGGCTGGCACGGTGTGAGAGGAAAGGCTGGGTGTGTTGACCCCCCAGTCCGGTGCCCCAAACCCCACCGTGTGAAAACACAAACGCGAGAACAGTATGTGGAGAAAACGTTCCTGCTTTTGCAGCCAGAGGCAAGTGGACCCCACATGTGACCTGGCCCCATGGGCCCTCGGCACGCTGCATGAGGGCATACACACGGCAGGCTGTGCCAAGGGCCCGATGAGGCGGAAGGTCTGCTCCACGTCCTGTGTGGTGGCAGCATGAATGGGAAGGCTGCCAGAGACGGATTAAGATAGGCTACATGCCAGGCCCAGGAGATAGTGGGGAGCCCGAGGGCTGCTGAGGGTTGCATGACCAAAGGGGTGAGCTGTGGCTCTCCCACAGGTGGCCACAGGGAGGGTGACAGCTCTCCTTCGTTGCCTACTTACTATGTCCCCAGGGGGAGGCAGGATTCGAACGAGTGTCTGCCAGGGGAGGAACCAATGGCAAAATGTGGGCTATGCGACAACGGAGTACTATTCAGCCTTAAAAAGGAAGGAAATTCCAACACCATGAACCTCGAGGACATGACGCTTAGGGAAATAAGCCAGCCACAAAAGGACAAATGAAATGTGATGCGCCTGCCACTCATGTGAGATTCCTAGAGACGTCAGATCCGTAGACATAGAGCGGTGGTTGCCAGGGGCTCGGGGCAGGAGGGAACGAGCACCGAGTTTCAGTTGTGCGAGATGAAAAGAGTTCAGGAGAGAGGGTTCACAAGGATGTAATGTACTTAATGCTACTGACTCGTACACTTAAAATGGTTAAGATGGTAAATTTTATGTCATGTGTATTTTACCACAATTAAAAAAAAAAAAAGATGAGGAAGAACATAGGTGAAATAGTCAGTGTTTCCTTAGGGAAACAACACAGTTGTGATTTCTGGAGAAAGGGCTTTGTTATGGGAATCACACCCTTACACAATTGGGGGATGGGAATGCAGGAGGGGCACAGGTAGATGAGAAGAACCAGGGAGAGGGTTCTATGGCCCACCTTCACTGCCCGGGGTGGTGGGCCCAGCCCCTGCCGGTCAGCAGGGCCATCAGTGGGCATTCAGTCTTGGGAGAGGAATGCCCGCTGCTTCATTTCCACCTTCCGAATGTCCACAAATTCTTCTTCTTCTTTTTAAATATTTATTTACTTATTTATTGTGGGGGGCAGAGAGAGAGAGGGAGAGAGAATCCCAAGCAGGCTCCACACTGTCCATGCAGAGCCCGATGCAGGGCTCAATCTCATCCAACCTTGAGATCATGACCTGAGCTGAAACCAAGAGTCAGATGCTTAAGCAACTGAGCCACCCAGGCACCCCCACAAATTCTTCTTTTGGCCAACTCTATCCGGAAACGCTTACAAGGAGGGGTGTTTAGGGAAGCATAGTTCCCAGCTTAACCAAGATGACCGGGAACAAATCACTTCATGGGGTGATGGTGGAATGATCTCCCAAATACATGGTTAATTGAAAAAGATGGGAAAAAATGTGGATAATATACACCTCATTGTTTTTACAATTGTGGTAAAATACACATAATTTAAAGTTTACCATCTTATAGCTTTTAAGCGTACGATTCAGTGGCATGAAGGACATTCATGCTGTGATGGCTGGGGAACCATCATCCTGTGATGATGGAACTGTCCTGTGGAACCTTTTCATCATCCCCAACTGAAACTCTCCGCACATCCTTTTTTAAGGACACACTTCTACCTCAGTACAAGCAGGGTTTCTCTCGAAAGATACTCAAGAAACCAAGAAACCAGCAGTGGTTGCCTCTGGAGAGGGACATCGGCAGGGAGGCGTGGGAGAGAGGTTTCCTGACGGAGACTAACTTTTCACTTTGTTGTTTTGTACTGTTTGAACACGTATTTTTATTCCTTGGTGAAGCCTCCCTAATCCATTAATTCTGATTGAGTTTAGAGCGAAGGTATCCTCCCCCTCTCCCAATGGATCAGAGCACAGTGGCAGCTCGCCGGCCCCAGGAACACTCAGCTCCTCGCACAGTTTGGTGTGAAATAAAGATGGCCGCACTGTGTCACTCATTGTGTGGCCTCTGGCCAGCCCCTTCTCTCAGAGCTCAGTGTCCCCCTCTCTACAAGGAAGGGCTTAGCACAGATGGCACTTAACAGCTGATAATGCTCAGGGATGTCTTGATTCTAATGAAAGTTTCAGAATTCCCCCTGGAGGCTGAGTCTTTGGAGGAAGAAGCAGAGATGCAGAGAGATAGAGGGACCTGCTCACAGCAACCTGGAAAGACAGCAATGGGGACTGGATTCGAAAGCAGAGTTCCTTCTGCTCAGAGATAGCCAGGAGCTGGCCCCAAACAAACACAGCTTCAGTAATGGAACCAGGGCTCCCGTGAAACAATCAGGGGACACTGAAGGGTTCCTTGTTATCCTCGTTTTTTTTTTTTTCTCTTATATAGTAGAATATTTCCATAACTATTAAAATAATAATTATGCTCAGTTTGTACTATGTAAAATCACGTAGTTCACCGTACTTGGGGAAACACTACCAAATACGATTATCCCACGATGGGTGTGTCTGGGGCCCTGGACTTGGAGATGGTAGGCAGGGTGTGATCAAAACCTTCTGATTTAAGCAGATTTTCCTTTGGACTTCAGCTCTCCTAGCACATGGTAAATGCCATATAAGCGGCAACCATTATTATTATTATTATTATTATTATTATTATGTACTATGAAATGAAATTATTGCATACTGTAAAATGTAAAATAAAACAGGAACTTATTTCTTGTGTTTTAAAAATAAGACACCTATCGCATGCACTTAATTAGGCATAGAGTACCTCCAGAAAGATTAATGGGACGTTGATAGTTGTGGCTGCCTCTAGGGAAGGGAACGAAAAGCTTGGGGAAAGGGGCGGGGGATGGTACGGAGAGGGAGTTTGCTGTATATTCTGTACTTTTAAAAAATGGATTGACTTTTAAACCTTATAAATGTATAGCTTTTAAAAATAATTAATAGGCTGATTCCAGGCCAAGGGCAGGAAATGTGCAAGATGAGCCCGGAACATCTTATAATCAATATTAAAGAGCAGGGAAGCTCTCAGAGCCTGCTGGGGTCATGCAAAACTGAAAAGGCCTTACTGGCTAAAGTCAGGAGGAGAAAAAGGATTATTAATAAGGATAAATAACTGCAATGAATCTAGAGTTCATAAAGAAACATCCATCCATCCATACCTCATTCGTCTCTTGTGGAGGATGCTGGGTTTGGCTGATCACAAAAATAGACTCAATTCTTCACCCTTCCCTGAAACTCTGGGGAATTTTGCAGCTCTTCCCAATGGGAGGTGGAGTCTATGTTCCCCCTTGAATCTGGGAGTGGCCATGGGGTTTGCTTTAGCCAGTGGATGCTGATGAATACGACCAAAAAGCCAGTTGAAATGTGCTTGCCTGGATAGGCTTGATCTTTAGCTCCTGCCCGGGAGGAAGAACATGTGCCAGCCCGGCCCTCTGGCCCCATAAGAACAAGAGACATGAGGAACAGATCTGAGCCCAGAAGCAACCTGGGACCAAGCCCCACTTACTCCAGCCAAACCCAGATGCCCTATAGACATCCGAGAGACAACCACAAGCCTGTCTTGTACACCACTGAGTTTGGGTGTTTTGTTACTCAGCATTATTGTGGCGACAGTTGGCTGATACAGATATTATAATGATATTATAGTTTGCTTAAAAAAAAACCCTACATTTCAGAGGTATGTACTAAAATATTTACAAATGAAAAAAATTAATTCGTAGTAAGAGAAAAATTGTACTCTGTTGTCAGACCATATGTCAACCGTGGGTCCTATGTTGAGTCTCAGTGTCCTGAGGCACTTCTCCTCTGCCGTTATTCCAGGGGTTTGAAGTCCTGGAGTGTCATAGCTGTGGGGCGCTCTGGACTATGCTGTCTGTGTCCTCATCTGGGGGAGTCTGTGGATCGCAGGGGAGAAGGAATTTGCCAAAGGTCACTATGAGCCGAGACCCCATCCAAGACTCCTTTATCTGCTCTCCACAGTGCTATGAGCAGGAGACCACAGCTGGCACCAGCACACCTTCCCAGGCCCCATCTCTGACCCAGCTGAGAAAAATCCAGAATTGCCAATGAGCACAAAGAAATCTCTTCCAGTCTTCACCCTCTGGTTGTGCAAAAATCTCATTGAAAGGCCATCCAGATCCCCAAGGGCCTGGTGCAGACCCAGGACATCTCCAGGAAAAGAAATAGTGACAGAGAGCTGGTTTTTAATGACAGGCCCAGCTGTGCCTGCAGTGACCCCTCTATTCCCCCAGTGCCTCAAACCATCACGGTAACACCACATCCTTCCACCTCGAGGCTTTTGATCCATCCGGGTTCACACCTGTCCTTTGGAATGTCATTCCAAATCCACATGATTGGAGGAGCCAAATGATTCCCCCCCCCCCCCCCCGTTTTATAGATGAAGATACTGAGGCCCCAGCAGAGACTTTCAAAGTCTCCTGGGGTATCAGAGGCTATCTCTACAACCCACCCACCCAGGCTAGATAACAGGCACTCTAGGTGCCCCCCCACCCCCAGCTGCCTGACTTAGTGGTCCTCACCGCCCACCCAGCAAACCTCCTTCCCCACAAGGGCCCAGGGAAGTGGGGCTGGAGTAAATATTTCCTGTTCTATGGCCACTGGGCAATTTGGGACTCACTGACCACGGTCTTCTCTGCCCCGAGTGCCAGTCTTCGACATCTGCACAGCCGACTTGCTCATGTCCTACAGGTTTGTGCCCAAACATTGCCTTATTAATTATTTAATAAATTATCATGCTAAATAGAAGAAGCCAGTCACAAAAGACCATCTAGCACATGATTCCACTTATATGAAATGTCCCAAATAGGCAAGTCCGCAGAGATAGAAAGTAGATCAGCGGTTGCTGGAGGCTAGGGGTAAAGAGGAAGGGGGCGTGGCTGCGGCGGGTGGTAGGGGGGAGGTTCTTTTGGGGATGATGAAAACGTGCCAGAATTACATTGTGGTGAGGGTCACACTACTCTGTGAATACACTAAAAGCCCCTGAATTGCATCCTTTAAAAGGGTGAACTGTGTGATATGCAAATTACATCTCTACAATGCTGTGTGTTTTTTAAAGTGTATTTATTTACTTTAAGAGAGAGAAAGGAAGAGTGGGAGGGGCAGGGGGGGGAGAGAGAGAGAGGGAGGAGAGAGAGAGAATCCCAAGCAGGCTCTGCACTGTCAGCACAGAGCCCGATGCCGGGCTCGAACTCATGAACTGTGAGATCACGACCTGAGCCTAAATCAAGAGTCGAACGCTTAACTAACCGACCCACCCAGGCGCCCCTATAATACTGCTTTTTAAAGGGTGAATATAGAAAAAAAAAAGTGGCCTTACGAATGAGGCTTTCCTGGACTACCCTATGTGAAACTGCATGCAGCCCCTCTCTGCCCCTCACACTTAACCTCACTCCACTTTATCGTCGCCTGAAACATTTCTTACCATGTTCCATGAGATCTGTGTTTTCATTTATTGTCCCTCTCCTCCAGCAGGATATGAGCAGGGACATCATCTGTCTTGCTCACACTGTACACGCAGCACCGGGAGCAACGCGTGTCGCGTAGTAGGCACTCGGGACATCGTTGTTGAGCTTCTTATCCAGCCCAGTCATTTATAATGCTCTCCCCCAGTTGTGGGGGAGAGCATTTGTAATGCTATCCCACCAGGGAGCCTGAGAAATGATGCCTCTTAAGCATCTCCGAGCCAGAGGTTTAGAGTGCTTCTCCTTTGGTAATCCAGCTGCCTCTCTCCCTCTCATTCCTGCCCACCCACCCCATCATACGCCTAGTCCCGTGAAGGAAGTCCTCCTGTGACACTTTCCTCCTTCCCGCTGTCTGTGTCGCTCATCTTGACAGCATTCCACCTAACCCGTCTCCCTCCGGCCTCCTCTACACCTGGCATGTTCCTCTCCACACAGCAGAGTGACCTTTTCGCGAAAGCAGCTCTGGTCTGACCACACGGTCCCTGCTCTAAACTGGTCAGGGACTCCCCGCCTCGGTCAGGATAAAGGCTGACTAATTCCCTTCTTGACCCGGCTCCTGCCACCTTTCCTTGCACAGGCTCACCCTCCTCTGTGGGGCTGCAACCTCACAATGCCTTTTAGGTCTTTGAACTCAAAGCTCTCTCTCTAGCTGCTAGTCTTTGCACAGTCTGTTCCCCCTGCCTGGAACACTTGTCCTGCCCCTTGTTTAAGGTTCAGCTTAAGTGTTGCTTCCTCCAGGATACTTTCCCTGACCCCTAGTAGACACGATTACACCCAGGAGATCCTGTGAATCCTTGTTTCTCTTTTTTTTATTAAGTTTTTATTTATTTTGAGAGAGAGAAGTGGGAGGGGCAGAGAGAGAGGGGGAGAGAGAGAATCCCAAGCAGCCTCTGCACTATCAGCACAGAGCCCGATGTGGGGCTCAAACCCATGAAGTATGAGGTCATGATCTGAGCCAAAGCCGTATGCTTAACCGACTGAGCCACCCAGGCGCCCCATCCTTGTCTCCCTTTTATACTGTTTTTGTCTGACTATTTGTCTGCCCTCCTACCAGGCTCAACTCTTACGACGGGGGATCTTGTCCAGCACAGGGCCCAGCCAGGGCCTTCTGCACACTAGGTGATCATTAAACATTCCAACCAACAAAGGAGCGAAGGAATCAATACACCCCTTCTTCCAGGCCCTTATTCCTGCCCTTCGGCCCCCCCTTCCACTCATTCCTAGTGCTGCCCACTTGGTCAGGTGCAGCTCAAGCCCCGTGTCCTCAGAGACGCCTTCCCTGATGCCTGCAGCTGGCAACTCCCTGCCTCCTGCCTCTCCTGGGCACCCGGGTGTCACATCCCCTGCGAATTGGGCTCAGCGTGTTCTCTGTCCTTCACTGCCAGCAACATGAGGGAGACAACGTGGCTGTCCCCAGTCCTGGAGATTCAGGGCTCAGGGAGGACACAGGGAAGTTGCTGAGTGCAGTGGGTGGGGGACAGCCAAGGATGCTTAAGCAAGTGCACATGTCACCCAAGAGTTCATGTGTCAAGGAGTCAGAAGGACTAACATTTAGAACAGTCAAGCCATATATGACACCCGACCCCCCAGCGAAAGACTTTTATTGAGGACTCACTATGGAGCCCTCACTGTCTGCCAGGCTCTGGCTGAATTCTTACCACAGCGTCTCATATAATCATCACAACCTGCCTCATGCACTAGGCACCACTACCGCCATCATGGAGAAAGTGAGGCTCAGAGAGGTGTAGTAACCTCCTCTGGGTTACACAGAAAGCAAGCACCAAGGTAGAGATTCTTAGTTTCTCTTCATGACTAAAGCATGCCACCTCTACAGTAGCACCCAAAGATAAACGTCTGGCCTCCCCTTGCTTCCCGCTGTTGTGAGAGGGCTCAGTATACACCAGGTCATTCATTCACTCATTCATCAAGCTAATAAATATTTACTGAGCACGACTATATGCAGACACTGGGTTTCGTCACTGGCACTGAGGGATGCACAAGATAGCTGTTCTGATGCATCTTACATTCTAGAAAGCAGGAGCAGACAGGGGCCAACGACAAGTAATAAGGACAGTGGTAAATTCTCAGCAGCATTAAATAGGCCAATGTGACAGAAGAACAGGGTGGCGCCATTAGTCGGAGTGGGCCGGGAAGGCCTCACTAAGGAGGTCATACTTTAGCTGAGATGTGAGTGACAAGGAAAAGCCAGATTGGAGCTGGGGGAAAGCATTCCAGGCAGAAGGAACTGCAAGCCCAAAGGCCGTGAGGCAGGGATGAGCCTAGTGTGTTCGGGGAACCAAGAGAACAGCAGAGGAGTGTGTGGGAGAGGGCTGGCGTATGAAACGCGGCGTGCCGGGCAGGCTTCCTAGGCCAGAGTGACAGAGTCAACTTCAGCATGTGGGGCCCACAGTCTTTACACCTGAGGGCCCTTGCAGGACAATGCCCTTCCCTCAAGGGTCAGTCTACCACTTAGCTGAAGGCAGCTGTCTACAATGTGTCTTCTGGATTACTTGCCCCACCAGGGGCCTGTTGCTCTCCCAACTGGGCCCCCAGCCCTGCTTTCTGCTCAGCTTCGAGTGCCATGGCGGGAGCCATAGAGGTCAGTGACCCAGGCTCAGGCTCTGCCCTCAGGGCCAGCTGGGCAGTGCTGGGAAATGGCTCCCCAAGCTGGAGTGTGAGCTGGGAAATGGTTTCCTTGTGGGAAGAGCACTCGTGAGGGGCCCAGAGGACAAGTTTGAGTCTGTGTGACCTAGTCTCTGGGCCTCGGTTTCCCTATCTACAATCTGAAGGAGTTGGAAAGAGTTTCCCAGGCCTCAGATGTAAGGCCACACCTCCTCCTCAAGGGGCCTACACAAGACTCTGGGCTGCAGGTGACAGGAGGACTGGGGAGACCACAGTTGTCCCTCAGCGCCAAAGAATGGAAGCAGAACCCTGATGTTAGTAATGGTCCCGTTTCCCGCAGGCCCTGTTCTTGTGGAACTTTCCCCCAAGATTGCTAATCCTTTCCCACTTAGCTTAACACCCTAAGCTGAAACAAAACTGGTAGGAGATTTTGCTTTTACGTGATGGGTAACTTCCAGCCTTCTGGCAGGCCCTTCACCACTCTGGGCCTCAGTTTCCCGAGCTCCGACCTTCCTGGTGCCCAGGCTACCTCAGTGGGCCTAAACGCTGCAGCAGGGTTGCCATGGTGACAGGCTGCGGGCTCCTGCTCCCAAATGCCTCTGCGGGGGTTATAGCACCCACTATGCGGGCCGATGGTGCCTCCGTGGGGCCTCTTATTGAGAGAGAGCCCGCAAGAGAGACATGTGGAGGGAATGTGCTTTACCCACAGGAGCAGGCCCCGGGTCGGGTTGCGGGTCTGGTTAATGCCTCCGTGCAGTAGGCCTGTCGCCCGTTGACAGGATTTTTTGTTTAATTGGAGGCATAAGAAAACAATAACATCCGTCGGCATGAGGAAAGCTGCAGGAGCCCAGTGAGGAGAGCTCCAAAAGAACGGTGTGTGTATGGGGGCAGCGCGGATCCGAAGTCTGAGTTCAGCCACAAGGGTCGGCTGACCCTGACCAAGTCACCATGGCTCCGGTCTTGCCGCTGGGAAATGAGCAGGGTGGACTGCGGCTGGCTCAACTCCAAGTGTGGTCCCCAAAACACCTGCGTCAGGATTTCCTAGGGAGCCTCTTTAATTCAGATTCCCAGTTCTGTCCGGCTCCACCGACCCAGCCTCTCCAGGGGAAGAGGCCCACGAACGCACCGTGTCCTGAGTGTGACTTGGCAGGACGTGCGTCGTGGGGTGAGAATCGGCACGACAGTTGCCAAATGTCAGCACAGGTCTGGCACACAGGAAATGCTCACTCTCCTCATGAGCCCCAGGTCCAGAGCCCTCGCACCGGAATGTTCATGGCGGATAGAATTCCAGCGATTTCAAGTTGTTCCCTTTTTACCATCAAGCACGTGCTGATTTTTTACAGTGGACACGTATGGCAGTGTAACTGACAAAAATTACTATGGGAGGAAGTGAGACGATTCTATAGTTCATTTTTTATTTAGTTTTGAGGGCCCCATCAGGGGAGGAGCAGAGAGAGAGAGGGACAGAGGATCCAGAGCAGGCTCTCTGCTGACAGCAGCGAGCCCAATGTGGGGCTCAAACTCACCAGCCACGGGATCATGGCCTAAGCCAAAGTCGGATCCTCAACCGACTGAGCCACCCAGGTCCCCTCGATTCCATAATTTAGATGATCGTCTTTTTGGTAGGTGCGCATGTAATTATATTTTTTCCCTAACTGTATGACGTTCAGGTGACGACAACAGTGCAGGCTTACTAAAACCAGCAGCCCAACAGCACACAAATGTGTGCACGTGGAAGGTTGTTATCCAGCCCCTTCCCGCCCCTCCCCCTGAGGTAACCAATGCTAACAGCCCATTGGGGATCATTCCACACTGTTCCTTTACACACACACACACACACACACACACACACACACACACACACACACACAGCTTCTTTCCTCTTCCACAGTTGGTGAACTGAAATCTCACCCCATGAACCCTTACCTTCTTCAAGAGCAGGGAATGGGTCTTAGTCACCTGGGCTGGACTCACACTATGAAGTCAGACCCTCCTTCCGAATTCGCATTGACAACCAATAACAGCCAAAGCCAAAAGAAGCCCCCAAACCCAGCCCGATCCTCAGGCTCTGGAGATGGACACGGCTGGTTTAGGGAGACAGCAGCTCTTGCTTTCACACAAGCATCCACCAAAACCTTTAACCCAGAGTTGCAAACTGAGGCCACATTGGCCCAATCAGCATTTAAAAAGTGTTTTAAGGGGGCGCCTGGGTGGCGCAGTCAGTTAAGCGTCCGACTTCAGCCAGGTCACGATCTCGAGGTCCGTGAGTTCGAGCCCCGCATCAGGCTCTGGGCTGATGGCTCAGAGCCTGGAGCCTGTTTCCGATTCTGTGTCTCCCTCTCTCTCTGCCCCTCCCCCGTTCATGCTCTGTCTCTCTCTGTCCCAAAAATAAATAAACGTTGAAAAAAAAATTTTTTTTTAAAAAGTGTTTTAAGGGGCACCTGGGTAGCTCAGTCTGTTAAGCAGACTCTTGATCTCAGCTGAGGCCATTATCTCACAGTTGGTGGGATCGAGCCCCACATTGGGCTCTGGGCTGACAGCAGGGAGCCTGCTTGGGATTCTCTCTCCCAGTCTCTCTCTCTGCCCCTCCCCCACTCACTCACACTCTCTCTCAAAAGAAACTTAAAAAATGTGTTTTAAGTGAAAACATTTAAAAATTAGGAAATTTCATAGAATAGCCTAGATTCCTGCTTTTCTTGAGATTTCCAGGATTTGGCCACTCTGCACCCAAATTCCCAAATGGCCACAAGCAAGTGCCACCTGAGCACTGCTGCCCCCTGAAGACAGGGCCCTGCCCTCCAGCTTGACACAGCCCCTACCTGGTCCACTCCGGTCAGTTGCATTTCCTGCCTGGTCTCTGCTGGCCTGTAGCACTCTGTAGGCCCGTGGAGGGATGTCTCACAGGTCCACCTGGGGTAAGGACAGAAGGCCCTCGAGAACACTGGGATCCCAAGAAACAGTCCTTGCCATGGGCCTCCTTTGGCCCTTCATTGGCTGAAATATGTTCCAAGTCACCCCTGAATGACAGGAAGTGCCAACACAACAATAAGAGCCACTATTTATTGAGTGCTCACTGCATGCTGGGAACTGGGCTGAACAAACACTTCCTTTCAGGACCTCCTTCGATCCAAGAATCCTATCTAGGCATATTATCTCCACCGACCTGATGAAGAAACCGAGGCTCAGAGAGCTCGGGTAACTTGCCCAATTAACACCATTAGCAAGTGGTGGAGCTTGGATTCCAACCTAGCGCCAGAGCCCAAGTACTTAGCCCATTTGCACCCCCCCTACACGAAGAGCAATGGTGATTGGCTCAATTGCATATTAGCCTAACCTAGAGGGAGTACCCCTGGCTGGGGCCCACCTCAGTTCGCCCTCTCCCAGGGAAATAGCACATCACAATGGTCAAGAGCAAGGATTTCGTGTTAGACACACCCAAGCTCAAAACCCAGCTCCTGGTAATATTCATTTACTAGCTGTGGGACCTAAGGCAAGTCACTAAACTTCTCTGAGCCTCAGTTTCCTCATCTGTGACACGGAAAGGATAATAACACCTGTCACTTAGGGTTATTGGAGGGTTGAGCTGGTACATTTAACTACTCTATGTGTAGAGTTCTTAGGTGGCAGTCATAAGGGAGTCTCGCTAAAAAGCGAACCAAGAAAAAGGATAGAAGAACATGGAATACTCAGGATCCAAAGAAAAACTAAAGAACCAGGAAATAAGAAAGGAATAAAGGATAATTCTGCCAGAGAGCCACCCCTGGAGCGGTAAGATTCCAACCTCTTTCCTCCCCATCCTATATCCAGTATCTTGGGAGCCTTGTCTGCCCTGGGTCCCGTTCCTACCTGGGTTACGGCAGGTTCCCTGGAAGCAGAGCTCCAGATGCGGATTCCTGTGTGATTGTTTTTTGCTGAGAGGGTGTTGTCAGGAGAAGAGCGGGCAGGCAGCAGTACTAGGGAGGGAAGAAGCTGGTCAAAGACGTGGTTTCAGAAGTCTAGTCTCTGTCTGATCCCACGGGCAGGCTGGAGCATGGTTTGTACCATAATCTGTCCACCCTTAAGGCCCACACGCTGGGTTTTATCCTCCATCAGTCAGTCACCTGACCACAGGCCACCCCCAGGGGGAGAGGCACACCCTTTCAGGTATCATCTGGAAAAGGAGGCAGCTGAGAGCCATTAGCACCAACATCCGTGTGATGGAAGGGCGCGCTAGCCCAGAAGGGGAGTCTGGGCAGGGCACTGAGAGCACCTGCCGTAGTCTCTGTTACTGAATGTCCTAACAGCCCACACACAGCGAGGAGAGGTAATTAATTAACTGAAAAGGAATCAGGGCACTGTTTGCAGAAGAACTGGACACACAAAGCTGGGGGGGGTGGCGGGGAGCAAATATTCACCACAAATGGTCAGTCCTGAGCCTGCCTGTGTATAATAGGCATCAAATTAATGGTGGCCATTGTTAAAATAAGTGTAACAGGATATTAAAATGGAAGTGGCAGCGAGAGGCCAAGATATTATAGATGCCACATTCCAAAGTAAGGTACCAAACCAGGGTAGGCAAAAACTGGCTATTCTCAGTCCCTCACTGTGGCTGGTTTGAAAGGACTGGACATAGTTGAGAATGAGGGGGACATTCTACAGAGCTGTTGATGTGCTGCAAGTCCCCCCCACACCCCGCCCTGTCCTCAAAAATGAATGCTGGAGGATACCTCCCCCTTCATCTCGTGATAGGAAGGTGACACTAAGAGAAACTACTCATAGAGCTCAAAATATGTCTCCCACCTTTCAGTGGACACAACAGGCTGCCGTTTGACCCCCACCTGTCCCACCGAATGGGATGCCTTTGCGCTGGTCAGCTGCTCTGACGGCAGAACGGAGCGGTAGGCCCGCACTGGGTACCCCTCTCCCAGAGCTTATTGGAACAAGGGCTGTGCAGTGTGGTGTGGGCTCATATGGGACAGTGAGAGAGAGAGAGAGAGAGAGCCAGGAAGCTTATCTCAGGGTCTGTTCCAAGGGGTTCCTGGAGGGCAAGCCGAAAGGGGCTGGAGGAGGTCCTGCTGGATGCCTAGGGGCTAAGGAAGGAGAAAGCCGCCCGCAAGTATGGAGCTGCACCCACCTTGCCAAGGACCTGCAGGTGAGGAGCTGCAGAGCCTCAGGGAGGGCGGAGCGAGCCGCGGAAGGGCCGCCCAAGGCCTCAAGTCCACTGTAGCTGCCCGCCCCAGCCAAAGCGGCTACGGCGGGCTACCTCGACAGGCAGCCACTGTCTTCCCGCACTGCTCCAGCCCCGGAGGGTCGGAAATCAAGCTTATCGAATTCTGCGGGGAGGGGAGACGCACAAGGCAGGAGATAAAGAGGGAAGCCAAGGGGCGCCTGGGTGGCGCAGTCGGTTAAGCATCCGACTTCAGCCAGGTCACGATCTCGCGGTCCGTGAGTTCGAGCCCCGCGTCAGGCTCTGGGCTGATGGCTCAGAGCCTGGAGCCTGTTTCCGTTCTGTGTCTCCCTCTCTCTCTGCCCCTCCCCCGTTCATGCTCTGTCTCTCTCTGTCCCAAAAATAAATAAAAACGTTGAAAAAAAAAAAAAAAGAGGGAAGCCAAATATGCTTCCTCCTCGATTACAGCCTTCGCCAGATCTAACACACCCACAAGCTGGGGGTGACGGCTGTAGGGAGAGGGCGTTGGCTCGAGCACAGTGTGGAGAGGCGAGGGTCGGGGGGACGGAACCGACCTGATATTTAGTGATTGGAGGTGGCTGCAGGACTTTTCACTACCTAAAGGGACTAGAAAACTCTGGGCTCTGCCCCAGTTTTCATGCAGCGGCAGGAAAACCAGCCCCACAGAGCAAACGAAAAGGGACAGAGTGAGCAGCACACAAGTTCCTTCTGCACTGAAGTGTACCTGTTGAGTGTTCTAATAGAGTCCACTTGAGGAAAGACATTGGAGATGACATTTCAGATAGGTGGCCTTCACAGAGTGGGGGCTGAATGTTAGGCCTGAGGGTCTTGTAGGAAAACCCAGCCCCATCATTTTGGGGCTTGGTGAGCCTGAGCCCAAGGTCACCCTTTGTTATGAGTCTTGGGTTCCAGCCTGGGCTGCACAGCCCCAGATCTGCATAAAACCATCTCCAAAGGTTCTAGTACTTCTGACACATGTCACACCCCTCAAATGAGAAAAGGGAGTGTCTGAGGGGGCAAATGATCTAGCCAAGCTCTCCAGGCTGGGTGGAAGAGGCTTTCTCCGTAGGCTCCTCAGCCTGGATTCTCAAATTCTGGCCATAACATGGCGGCTCCTGGTGGTGCTGCTGTGACGTGTGTGGGTTATGGAAGCTGGGGCAGTGTGCTGAGGGTGACACACAGGGCTTCTGGGAATGGATGTGAAGAGGGCATAAATGAAGCAAGAAGAGGAGGGAATGAACTTCCAGGTCTCATTCCGGAACCAGTGAGCTTTCCAGAACTGGAAGGGTCGTGTATGACCAGGGACTTCCGGGGGGCTCAGTCTTGGCTCGGGCATGAGTAGATTGGAGCCCTGGATCTTCCTCTGGAGGGCTCTAGAAGGAGATGCATTTGGGATGAAGGGAAAAAAACTCCAGCCAAGGCGCCAAGAAGGAACACTTACGGCATAAGGGTTGGGGGTGATGGGAGGGGTGGAGATAGGAATTGTTCGATTTGGTTTAACAACAGGGTGTATGAGGGGACACAGGCAGATAGGCTCTAAGGAAGGTTGTGGACAGGTGCTGGAGAGGGGTCCTTACAACACTCTGTGGGCAAAGGAGCGTCCTCAGAGGGGGCTGGGGAAGCAAGAGGTGTCGTAACAATAGCAAGTATTTGATGGTGTTCACTATGTGCTAGGCACTGTACTAAGCACTTTAACACGTACTAGCTCAATTCATCCTCACTCGACCCTGTCAGGTAGTACTGATATTAAACACCCAGAGATGGCAGCAGAGTTCAGCCACTTACCCAAAGTTACACCCTGCTTGGAGTCAGGATTCCAACCCTAAAAATCTGACTCCAGAGCCCACTAAAGCTGGCCTCTCGGGCTGTGGAGGTTTTAGGAAGAGCGCCTGGTGGGCAGAGGTCGACTGGGGGAGGAGGTCCATGGGCAGCAAGAATTGTTAGATGCACTTGGGGTCCGCCCTTCAAGCAAAAGCAGAAGTATGGGGTCTATGAAGAGCACATAGCGTTTGCCTGAATTTCTGAGGTTGGAAGAATCATGGAACAGAGTGGGAGATCCAGGGCGTCAGCTAGTTTAACCCTGCGTTTGCAGGTGGGAACACAGCCTCGGAGAGTCAGGGCAGATTGCCATGCAGCCCCGGCTTCACCCCAGAGATCTTGACTCCAATGATGGAAACGGATTTGAAAAGACATGAACTATACTTCCGGGGACAACGTGATATTCTGTAAGAAAAACCTTTTCAATAGGTGTGTTCTTTGATACTTTTAGGACTTTGTCATCAGGAATATACATGCAAAGATACAGGTCACAGAATGTTTCATTAAGAACAATTCGATCATTGGGACGCCTGGGTGGCTCAGTCGGTTAAGCATCCCCCTTCGGCTCAGGTCATGATCTCACAGTTTATGAGTTTGAGCCCCATGTGAGGCTCTGTGCTAACAGCTCGGAGCCTGGAGCCTGCTTCGGATTCTGTGTCTCCCTCTGTCTCTGTTCTTTCCCAGCTCACACTCTGTCTCTCTGTCTCTCTCTCTCTCTCTCAAAAATAAATAAAGATTAAAAACAAATTTAAAGAATAATTCAGTCATTATAAAAATTTCCAATAATAGGGGAATTGGTTAAGTGAATGATGATAGAGCTACCTGAATACTATGCAATCTTAAAACGTAATCATGTTGTAATTCAGGAGTTCTTAACCTGGGATACCCAATCAGGTTTCAGGGGACTGTGAACCTCCTACCATTGTGGGTATGATATGGGAATGTGGATTTTTCTGGGAAGTGGGTCCATAGCCTGCTTAAAATTTTCAAAGGGATCTGTGATCAAAATAGGCAAAAAACAGAAAACAAAAACCCCCCTACTCTTACAGAAGAATATTGATAAAACCTCTTATCTAAGAAGGTAGACAAGAGAGTGTCAACAATTCTCAACCAATGACCAGGTTTGTTTTATTTCCACGGCCACCAAGTGCACCCTCTTGTGTTATTTGGAAGGGAACCCCAGACACCATTTGCCATAGAAACTGCTCAGAGTGTATCTCTAGAAGGACTGTGTAAAAAACAGAATAGGCACCATGTCATTGTCATACTTAAAAAACTAACGATAATTCTTTAAAAAAAATTTTTTTAAGTGTATTTATTTGTTTTGAGAGAGAGTGAGTGTGAGCAGGGAAGACACAAAAAGGGAGAGAGAGAATCCCAAGCAGGCTCTGCACTGTCAGCACAGAGCCCAACGTGGGGCTCGAACCCATGAACCACGAGACCATGACCTGAGTCGAAATCAAGAGTCAGATGCTCAACCAACTGAACCACCCAGGCAACCCATGATAATTCTTTATTATCATCAAATATCCAGGTAATATAAAGTAAATGATATTCATTGACCAGAAAATAAAAAATAAAAATAAAATAAATAAATAAATAAAACTCACAACCCATTGCTAAGTGAGCAAGGCAAAACAGGATAGACTCTACGACTCCATTTTGAAAACCACACACATCATAGTGGTGACAGCTATTTGGGGGTGGTAGGGTTATAGCTGTTTTCTTCTCGTCCCCAAGTTCTCCGGGGAGAACAAAAAGAAGAACAAAGGGGTAGATTTCTTTTAAAATTTCTAAATCCTCTGATTCAGCATCTAAGTTTCAAGATCTTATCCTGTTCCAGCTTGAGATGGAGTGGACCCAGACACCCAGAGAAGTTCAGGGTCTCAGCCACAATCAGCAGGGAGGGGAGGCTATGAAGGGGGCTAGGAAGGTCTGACTGGCTTTCCCAGCCTCTTGAGAGGAAACGTAGAAGCAGAGGTTCTGGAACATCTCTCAAGCTCTGGTCCCTGATGTCCTGCCACCTCCACCCTCTTACCTTCCCACCTTTATCAAGCCTCACACGTTTGGGGCACTTTGCTGCTGGAGTTGACAGACCAAACGAAACAGAGGCGGGCAGCAGATAACCAGGGCCCTTTCTGGCCACACATCGGCCTGTTGGCTTGTCGGGCCTGGAAGAGAAGGCGTCTTGTTTCCCCAACACATTCCAGAGTCATGTCCCCCAGCTGCGTGGCCTCCTGGCCAGATCCCAATCCAGCCACTCAGGTCTTCCTTGATTGGGACAAAAAGTGAATAAAAGAGCTGACCTTGTGAGGCTCCTTTTTCCAAAGGCACAAGTCTCAGTTTTTCTGTGTGACCTTGGGCGAGTCCTTTTCCTCTCTGGGCCCAGGTTCCTGCATCTGGACAGAACGATAGATCATTTGTGAGATGTTCCACCCCCTCCACCCACCCAACTTTTTCGGTCAGAGTTTCTACATTTAGCAGAAATGGGAAGTGGGTCCACCACACCTCTAAATGTCAGCCTGGAATTTCAAGGCTGCCTCAGGCCACAGGGTGAAGGCCAGACGCTAAAACCTTTTTTTGGTAAAGAGTTCATAAGACAGACATTGCAGCTCAAGACCTAGGACACACACACATACTTAATATAAAGGTTCCATGCAGTAACATCTACCCTTCCTTTGTGAGATGCCCTCTGATAGCTTCTATTCTATTCTTAAAAAAAAAAAAAAAAAATTCTGATTGCAATCTAGCAAGGTGTTTTCCCAATGAGGAAACAGGGGTCATGCCCAAGTTGAAAAACATGGATTCATGCAGCTAGGCCCCTATTTCTAAGGTGGTACCAGTCCCGACAAACACAAATGGGTTTTCTCTATTTTTTTTTTTTTCAAATGGATTCTATATGAACTGAGTTTCCTAGACTTTCATGTGTCTCTGAATCCCTTGAAATATTTTAAAAATGCAAATTCTGATTCAGTGGGTCTGAGGTGAAGCTAAGATTCTGTATTTCTAATTAGCCCTCAAGGTGATTCCATGCGGGGTTAGCGAACAGATATCTCTGATACCCATTTCACTGGTTCCATTTCATTCTTACCAATGGAGAAATTTTCTCCTCAGTCTTTCCTTCCTCTCTCCTTCCTTCTTTTTTCTATCCTTTCATAAATGTGTTTAAAGAATCCATGGGTTCAAAGCACATCTTTGCCTCTTACTAGCTGGGGAAGCTTGGACAAGTTACTTAAGTTTTCTGTGCCTCAGTTTCTTTACCTGCAAAATGGGGATAATGAGTGCAGTTTTCTGATGTAGTACTTTTGAGATGTGAATGAGATCAACCATGTAACGTTCTTAATATGTTGCCTATCACATTATGAGTGTCAAAAAAATGTTATTGTTGGGGTAATTATTATTTTTATTGCCCAAGTTACCTTGGTACTTTTTCTTATTGACTGTCTCCTCTCACAGGAATTATTTTTCATGTTATATATTTAGTTTGGAGTATGAATTTATTTCATTTCATTTCATTTTATGGAGAAAGCATGAGCCAGGGAGAGGGGCAGAGGGAGAGAGAGAATTGTAAGCAGGTTTCACACTCAGCACAGAGCCCAATGCTGGGCTCAATCCCATGACCCCGGTATCATGACCTGAGCCAAAATCAAGAGTCTGGTGCTCAATGGAGCCACCCAGGTGCCCTGAATTTATTTTTTAGTTATACACCATTACAGTAAGTGTGAAAGTAGAGGAAAGGCAAAATTATCATCCATAATTCCAATGATTCCATCAACGATGATTATTTTGGGATGTCTTCTTGCATATGCCTATGTGATGGCCCTGGTTTCTAGTTGATGCCCGAGTGCAAATTTCTTTTATAAAACCCAGCGAAATCTCTCACTTGCATTTGGATGTGGATTCATGCTATTTGTTTTGTCTAAAGCCTTTCTTGGGGTGCCTCGGTGGCTCAGACGGTTGAGCGTCCAACTCTTGATTGCAGCTCAGGTCATGATCCCTGGGTCAGGGGATTGAGCCCCGTGTTGGGCTCTGTGCTGAGCATGGAACCTGCTTGAGATTCTTTCTCTTTCTCTCCCTCTGGCCCTCTCCACCACTCATGTGTTCTCTCGCGCGCGCGCAAATAAAAAAAACCTTTTTTTTTTTTAAATAAAGCCTTTCTTATTTTAAAGGGAAAAAAAAGCCCAGTATTTTTAATTTTGTCTCCTGCTTTTTAAACTCAACATTATGCTATATTCACATTTTTCCTAGAAATCCATTCTAAAAATATAAATGGGAGTAGTGCCAACTATGACAACTGTGACTTCTAGAAGCAAATCATCCCGACAGACGTGATTGGCATTTGACTCCAGGGCTAGCTCTGGCGGAGGACATGTGACTTAGCACCTTACAGACACACAGACTTTTGGGACTTAAGGGTCTCTGGGGAGGATCTGGGGGCTGGGGGCACAGAGCTGAGATCAGAAAACATGGCCTTCCTTATGGAGCATAGCAAGGGACTTAACTCAGGTGCAGAAGCTATTTTTCTTCCATTTTACTAATTTAAGTGAGACTTTATTTTAAAAATTCCATGTGCCAGCTCTCCTCCTAAAAGATTGTTCCTTCAACCACATCTTGCTGAGCATTGACTGTGTGATGATTAACTTCTAGATGATCACAGTGCCAGAAGCATCTCCTCAGAGTTGTCTATATTAAGCAAGTTACCATTCGTTCAATCGAATATTTACTTAGTGATTTCTAGGCCTACGTACTATGCCAAGTGCTAGGGATACACTGAATAGAACGTATTTGACTCCTCGCCTCATGGGGTTTATAACCTCATTATGGTGAGTTATCTATTTAGATACAGCCTGATGACCACCATATACTCCTATTAAAACTGACGAACATGGGGCACCTGGGTGGCTCAGTCAGTTAAGCGTCCGACTTTGGCTCAGGTCATGATCTCACAGTTCATGAGTTCGAGCCCTGTGTCGGGCTCTGTGCTGACAGCTCAGAGCCTGGAGCCTGTTTCAGATTCTGTGTCCTCCTCTCTCTCTGCCTCCCCCGCTCACGCTCTCCCTCTCTCTATCAAAAATAAATACACTTAAAAAAAAACCCCGGATAAACATGAACTCTGTGTAACAGGAAAGAGTCTTAGTATATGGTATTTGGGGGTGAGGGAGTGAAACAGGTGGCAGGTTCATATTCTTTAATGACAGTACATTATTGTTGTTAAAGTATTGTTTGTTGGAGAAATAAAAAATATTTTCAGGGTATTAACTATCCCTCTCCCACTCTCAACACACACATCATTACAGTCGTTAAAAACAAGGACTTTGGAGTCAATAGAGACCTGGGCTTGAATCCTACTTCTCCAGTGTCCTAGCTGAGTGACCTTGGGTCTATCTGCATATCTATAGAATGGAGTTAACAGCCTCACTTCCAGGATTAAATGGGAGATGTGTGCACAGTGCAGGACACACAGTAAGAGCTTAATGCAGCTGTCGATGTTCGTGTGCTGTGACAGAAGGGGAGGGGTCTGCCTCATGGTTTCAGGAAAGAACTGCACACTTGTGAACTGAAAACAGCTCAGCATCCTCTTTCTTGGGCTGTTCATGCAATTTTGCTAGAGTCTTCAAAAATCTCCTCTGCTCATTCCGTTTGGTACAAGGTGAAGACCACCCGACTCACTTCCAATCCACAGTGGTGGCCAGGCTGCCTCAGGCAAGGACAACCCTAACCTAATATCAAACAGAGCAAGCAGAAAGCTGTCAGATCAAGTGACAAGACACGGGAAAAAGAAAGCATATACATGTTTAAACGTCAAGAGTCCCAGTGACAAATATATCCGAGTTTATGCAATTACATTTTTTCCCCTAGAGCAGAAAATGAAAAATAGAATGTTAGGGTTGGAAGTGACTTTAGAGATCATCTAAACCACAGCTTTATTTAACCAATTATTTCTTTCAGCGGATATTTTTTGGAGGTCCTACTATGTGCCCGTTGTGTGTTGGGTGCTAAGGGTTGGACAGGTGAAGATAAGAGCATTGTCTCTTTTTGGAGTCTGGAGAGTTCTGTGGAGAAAGCTACAGCTCAGGGAGTTGAAATAGCTTGTTAGGATCCAGGAAACTGTCATTTCTTCCTCTACTTTTCTATATTTTCTAAATTTTCCATGATAGACATGTATCACATTTAACTGTGTGTTTATATTGACTTTGCTAGAGTCACGCAGCTAACAAGAAAATATATTTGTTGGTAAATAGGTTACTCTTGAGCCCCTACCATATTCATGCAAGTTGTAGTCTCAAAGCACGGTTCCTGCATCAGAATGAGCTTTATTGGAAATGCATATCCTGTGCCCATCCCAATCCTGCAAATTTCCCCGCCTTGGAAACATGTTCAACAAGGGGATTGTAATACCCATTCGACTTCAAGAACCGATGCCAATGAAAACCAATCATAGCATGATTCCCATGTAGCAAAGAAAGCAGCAATGATTTTTTTTTAATTGGTCTCAGAAATTTAAATGAATGAACTAAGTTCATGAAAACAAACACATTTATCTTTTATTGGAATAAAGTCAACTCCTCCCTTTTTTTCCTCTAGTGCCACAGCTAATTGCATCCATTACGTGTTTTTAACAGGTGCTATAAATCAGTGTGCCCCTGAGACGGGGTGTGGGGGGGGGAGTGGGGAGGCTAGAGGGAGGGGGCATCCTCCATCTGACAACAGGGGATACTAAACAAGTGGCACATGGCCTTAGAGCAAGCAGCCCAAGCTCTCTCACTGCGTGCTTCCGTCCCGCACCAGCGCCTGCTTGCCTCTGGTTGCATAACAGCCTTTTCCTGGCCCTACAAATCACAGCCCTGTCCCAGTTCTGGAGCGGGCGCCCTTTACACTGCCCAGCCCCACAGCCCTCGGCATTTGTAACCTCTCTCTTTTCCAGGTTATCATCATCTGTCAGATCTGAAGTTAAACAACAAGAAACATGTCAGGTGAGTGGCTGGGAGAGACACTTGGCTGTTTATGAGAAATATTCCATTACAATCTGACGCAAAATGTTAGGACGCATCTGCCAGCGCTGAGACTGAGAAAGTTCCCCTTCTCTGCAAGCAAGCTGATTAGTGTGTGGTTCCAACCCATGTTTATCCTCTCTGGCTCCGTGGCAAAGGCTCAGAAAAACCTGGCTCGGGTGATTCCTGGTTGCCTGGTACAGTCAGATTCATTCAATTAGGATACCCAGTTTGAGACATAATGGGTTTTGGCGAGCTCCATAGACTGATTGGTTTTTATACACATGCACAGAAAGATTTGATTTCCTCTGTGGAATTTATAGCAGGGGAGAGGAGGTAATTAAATTAATTTCTGCTCTGGTTTCTAGGCTTTCCTTTCTGTTCTCTCTTCTCCTGCCACCTTTGTTGTTCTTTTTAAAATAGACTTTCCGAGGGCCTTGCTTGCATGGATGAAAATGAATTTACTAACTACCAGCAGTTGGTTTGAGTTTGGGGGTGATTTCCACTGTGACTTCGTGGTTTTTGCTCCATGATCTGAATGGTGTTGGGAAGAGAATGGGGACAATCTTGTGCCCAGTGGTGTGTGTGGGTGATCTGATGGGGGTGTGGGTGTGGAGTTCATGTGGCTAGGGAGTGACCTTCCCACCAGGAAGGGGTGGTTGGACTGGACTTTCTGGAAGGGAGCTGCCTCTCACGTTTGATAGTGAGGGGAAACAAAAGGATGCTTCCCTTTTCTTCAGTTACCAGGTATGCCTTTCTTCCTCATTTCTGCTTTTCCCACCTTCTGTTTGGTTTCTCATCCTCCTGCTCCAGAACCACATTCTGATGCAGGAGGGGGATCTGTAGAGCAGAGGGAGCAGACGCTGGGGAAGGTGCTGGTCAGACAGGCCAACTATGCCTGCCCCACCCCTTCTCCCTCCCAAAGCCCTTTTATCCTTTCACCCACCCCTGACTTTTTAAGCAAGGACTTCTCTCCTTAAACTAAAGAGACAAAGAAGACCCCTGAGAGATTTAAAAATTCAATGGAAAAAGCAAAGAAGAAAAAAAAAAAAAAACACTAAGCACTTAACTTCTCTCCCAAAGGACAAGAGAGCCTGCCAATTCCCCAGCAACGCCAGAGCTAAGCATTTTCCCAGTGTCAACATTAAATCCCTTTTTTGTGTTTCTCTCTTAAAGTGTGTTTACAATTGACCATTATGTGAAAGATGACGGATGTTGCCTGGCCCCGTTTAAAATAATAAGACTAATAATGATGCAGTTTCTTGCCCGCAGACTCAGTTTCCGAATGCCTATCTGCAGAAGGAAAGAGTTGAGGAGGCCAGAATATTCACCAGTAAGTGTAGCTGGCCACTGACCCATCCCCCCAGTCCAGTGCCCAAACATTTGAGTTCCTGTGGACTTCTCCATCAGACAAGCACAGATTTCTCAAGATTAATACCTCGGCCTCCAGGCACCTTTAAAAGTCCGTGTCTTGCTCCGGTCCTGTCAGCAGCTGTACAAAGTGTGGATCCCATTACCCATTCCATTTTAGATTGGGAGAAATGAGGCTCGAGAAGGAGGAGCCCTTCTTATACCCCCAGCCCCAAGTTTTAAGGCGGGATAATGGGAGAACAATCCTGTCACCTCACCATTTCTGACCGATTCTACCTCCTACCAGTTCTTAATCTTCCAGAACAGATCAGGTTGACCCGACTGGGTTTTCTCTACTGAAACGTATTGCATTTCTTTGAACTGAATACTACCATGTATAGGTCACTCTTGCCAGGTAGTGGCTGAGGGCCCAGGCTTGCTGTGGAAACCTGTAGATTGGGATGAGATGCTGCACAACTTCAGATTTCCACCACCATTCTTGCATTGCTCCAGCGTGTGCAAAAGTTTGGAGTGAATCGCCAACCCCCTCTCCCTGAGATAGCTGTGCTTAGAGGAACAAGTCTGGAACTGAGGTCCTGCCCTCCCCCCGCTTTCCTTCCCATGGGGATGCTGCCAGAGAAGTGCACGATCCCTAGTAAAAAAGACAGAGAGATGTGGCTCAACCATGCATTTCCGGGAGAAAGCATACTCCAGGATTGCTGGTGAAGGCCCTGTGCTTCCGCTGTGTTTGGATTACAGGGCTCCTGAGCCCATGGTGGCATCTGTGTTTGGGGACAGGGTCCCAGCTCCAGCTTTCCCCCAACCCTCAGCCTACCCTGGTAGGCTAGCAGCAGGATCCAAAAGATAGGTGGAATGGATTGATTTCATCCTTCCAAGGCATTCATGTTGGATTGGAAAAGGAAACAAATTCTCTGACCTGGGAAGAAACGTCAGGCCAGGCCAGGCGGTGAAATTGACCTTGGTGACACTGACCAGAGATAAGCCTCTTGGTGTAAAACAGCCTGGCACACAATTGATCAATTGTGGAGGAGCGCCAGCGACCTGCAACCTAGCACCATGAAACTAACCAGCGTGCAATTAACGAACAACCTGGAACCCTTAAAACAGAGGGTGCACAACAGAACACCGATAACTGACCACTTGAAACTCGTAGCTGCCAGGCTAAGCAGAATGAAATTGCCCCGAAGCAATGGGACTGGGTGGAAAGGAACCAGGAAATCCACCTGCCCGCGAACAGGCAACTAACCACGCGAGGGACTGGAGCAGGGAGGGGGTTGGCTCCCGCTCCCGCTCCGGAGAAGCTGACCGACCGGAGCTGCCTCGGGACTAGGCAGGGGGGGAGGGGGATGAAGGGGGTGTCCGGTGCTTTTAATTTACGGCCTGCGCCCAAACGATCCCATAAATTTGGGGGCCGTTTTCACCAAAACTGTGAGTTACGATTTTTCAAATAAATACGTTTTCCAATCAGACGGGGTTCTGTTTAGGTTGAACGTGTCCTGAAGCAGACATCTCTCTGCGCGGAAAATACACAGAGGAGGAAACGGAGCCGGGACGAAGCTTAGACGACATAAAAACTTGTGTAAACACGTTGTCATTTACGGACTTCGGAAGGGAAAGGAAAGGGAATGGGGGAGGAAGATGTTTAATTCTCCCAGACTCCTTAGGTCCCAGCTCCGAGGGAAGACACGGAAAATTTAATATTCTTTTTCCATAACCTTGATTTATGTTACTTACTAGACAATGGGCAGCGTCAGGTTCACCTTAAATAGATTGTGTATTTTTGAGGCAGTTACAAACCTAAGAATGGACAGGGTTGCCTCTCGTTCCCTACCCCCCACCCCCAACACATGCGCTCTTTCTCTCCCGTTTTCTCTCTTTCTCTTAGTGTTTCTTTAGGAAAGAATGGAGGCAAACTGAAAATGGATTAGTTTAGTAACGGAGGGTCTTCATTCCTAGCTGCGCCCCAACCTTTGCGCCCGTGTTTTGCCACCTGTAAAACAGGGGCCCATATAAGGAACCAGAGGCCCCGCTTCACGCAAGAACGCACAGAATGCTGCGCACACTTGCAGGAAGCTCAGGGATCCCCGAAGCGAAAAGGTAGAGAATGGAATGTCAGCGTGTGGCTTGGACCCTCTCTGGCTGGACCAGTCCTCATCCCAGGAAAGGGGGGAATAAGGCGAGACAGAGGCTGCCATCAGTCGGGTCTTCCTAGAGGTCTGGCCTCCAGCGGCGTCTCTGCCACTCATTGGCTGTGTGCCCTTAGGTAAACTTCTTTCCCTCTCTGCGCCGGTTTCCCCTATTTGTCCTAACAAGATCTCTCCATAGACTTGCTGCTTTCCCACATCAGCGAAGTCCAGGAGTCCTCTCACACTAGGAGGTTATAGGAGAAATCAATCGACAAGCTTTGTCTCTCTCCCCTGCCCTAACTATCCCCGGACCCAGGAAGCGGATTGGGCTAGATTGGAAAGCCCTAGGCACTCTTTAGATGCCGCAGAGAAATGTTTAAGGGATTTGCGCGCTCAAGCTGCGGGGTAAATGGCCCGCGGGCTGATTTATGGTGCGTTACTGCGCGACGCGATTCCCCAAGACAGCGAGAATATTTTACACGGCGCTAATATAAACAGGCGGCCGGCCGGGTCCTTTTTATGGAGTTCCTGTAATTACCCGGGCCCTGACAGGTCTTTGATTTACGGCCCTATTTAGATAAGGGGTCCGGTGCGGGGATTGCCGGTGGCGTCAAGGTCACGGGACTCGGTGGGAGAAGTTTTTGCGGTGGGCGCCCACGCGCAGGCTCTCAGGCCTTCCTGTCCAGGGGCGAGGGGTGGAGGCGAGGGGTGGAGGTGGGAGTAAGGGGAGGAGTGGGGCAAGGTCAGGAGAAGGACCCCTAGGCCCAGGTCGAAGTCACTCCGGAGCGGCTGGTACAGCCAGCCCACTGTACAGATGGGGGAACTGAGTTTCGGAGGGCGCCCGAACTCCCCCCAAATCATACAACGAGTGAAATGCCGGTGGGTGGGAAGCAATTCAAGTCTCTGGTGACAGAACCCCCACATCTGGCAAAGCTCGGTCTCCCTCACCTCCAGCCTTAGGGCAGTGGGGTTCTGTAGGGTAGTTGGGGAAAGAGGAAGACTCCAATGCGGTCAGAAACAGGCTTGGGTAGATCAGGACACAAAACTTCTAGCGGTGACCAGTGGCCTGGACTCTCCCTGTCCAGTGCTATGCAGTCGTATGGACTCCCAAACTCCATTTCTTCCCTTGCTAAATTAGTCCCCCAAACACAGCACTACTTATCCAGGTTTACTGTTATCGTGCTAAGAGCTTCACCTATATTATTTCAATCGGCCTTAAGCCAGCACTCTGGGCGGGTGGTTACCGTGTCCCAATTTACAGAGGAGGAAACTGAGGATCTTAAGGTTCCCATAAGGAGGGGCGACAGTGGCGGATTTCAACCCAAGTGCACCAGATTCCGTAGCCAGTCTCTCTTCAGCACTCCTTTACTGCAGTTTTTTAACCTCTCTGTGCGTAAGCTCTCTGCCCTGTAAGATGGGGGGTAGAGTTCTTGCCGGACTTCACTAGCACACTTGGAGGAAAAAGCGCGCATTTGAAAACGCTGAGAGTGCCAGACCATCAGAAGGCGCTCTCCGGGTGAGCACGGCGGGGTACCGGAAGGGAGGGGGGGGGCCCTGGAGCGTGTGGCCAGGCGCGTAGGCCGCTCGGACTGCGCAGCTCCTTATCCTGGGTCTGCAGACTTGGGCCGGGCCTCCCATTAGGCCTCCCAGAGTGGAGCGCTAAGCCTGCGTCCGCGGAGAGAGCAACGAGGGTGGGGTCCGTGCAACAGTCCAGAGCTGGGAATGGAAACTCCAGACTATCAGTTCTTTCTTCTGAAACTGGGGAAACTGAGGCTCAGAAGGGGAAAGGAACGCACGTGTCTTATCTCTCAATCAGCAGTTTCGGCCTGGGGCGGAGAGAGCGTCCTCACCAGGTCCCCATTGCCGAGTTTTGCCGCACTCCAAACGCACCTGAGCCGAGCTGAAGTTAAAAGTACACTGGAGTCCTCCTGAAGGCCGAGGCTGGAGCCTAGGCGCCTTGCGGTCTACGCGGGCGATCTCGGTGGCGTCCATCCTGCTGGAGGCCACCAAACCCGAAGCCCCAGCGGGTCCCCTAGGGCTGCGTTCCCAGTGCGGGCGCCGCTTGGCTGACGGCTTCCACTCCTCCGCGCCCAGGGGTGGGGCTTGTGCGGGGACAGGAACAGCATTTTCTGTAGCCCAGGTGACTGGGGGGCACCCTGCTCTTTGCCCAGGAGAGGCTGCCGGTCACTCTCAGGACCCTCAAGGGAGTCATCGTCCAGTAGTGATAATGCATTTCCTACCACACTAACCAGGAAGGATCTCTGGGGGTGTATTTGGCCCGCGAGTGATCTGTGTTAAGGTGGGGGAACCGACTTGGATGTGTGTGGGTGGGTGCTGGAGCTGTGAGTTTGTGTGTGCATAATTGCCAGTATGTACATGAGTGCTTGCCCTTCATGTGGGTGCTGGCACAGTGTGCCTCTATCGTTCAACTTCATTTCCAGGGCTTGTGAATGTGGTTGTATAGGCAATATAGAATATATGTCAGGCTGTCTTACAGTGTTTGCAATCCGTGTGACTGCGTGTAGTGTTGCACACATGTGAAAACGTCTACGTCTGAGCACCTGTGTGTACAGAGTAGTCATTGCGGCTGTGAACCTGGGTGTGTTTTCGGGACTGAAGACTTAGTTTCCACATGGAGAATACGTGAAATGTATGATGAGGTTTTCAGAAGTCCGTGCTGTGTTGATAATTGTGAGGAGTTGTAAGAAAATACAAATTGGTGTGCCTGTGCACAATCGTGGGCGTAAGACTATGCGTAAAACCCTGCAGCTGTGAGCTACTTACATAGAATTCGTGTGCCTCTACTGAGTGATGGTATCTTTATGTCTGCCTGCTTACAGGTTGGGGAGTGGCTCCTACCTGTAACACATCTGAATCGGGATGTGTGCCCTGTGGGTGACAGAGAGATAATGTATAAAATTCTAGGAATGCATGAATATTGAAATGCTGTGTGTCTTGTGGGTGTCAATGTGTTATCGTGGGAACACGCATACTTTTTGGCGTCTGTGTGGATACTGGGCTTCTGTGGATGCCAGTGATTTATGTGAGCCCATGTGCACATATATGTGCATGGGTAATCAGGAGTCCCAGTGTGCTGCTGCGTGATGCTGCGGGTGAAGGTCGGCTGGGTGTGTGTTGAGGACGGAGGTCCCTCTCCCCAGGGTAATTACAACTCTCTACCCGGACACCCTCACTGGTGAGCGCCTCCAGGCCAGGCAGGCGCGGACCCTGTGGAGCCAAGGCTGAACCAGGCGCCTGGAGCTCCCTCCCGGCAAGCCTCCGGCTCTGCGATCGGCCCAACCCTGGCGCTGCTGGCGCCAGGCGCCCGGGAGAGCGGCGGGTTTCCAGCCCGCCTCAGGCAGGAAACCAGGACCTCCCTTCCCCCCACCCCTGCGCACCTCTAGCCCTGCCGAGCTCCCACAAGTGGAACCTGCCCAGGACTTGGGCAGAAGTGGAACTTGTCCTCTTCTCTCCTGTGGTGTCCCCTCCTGGATCCAAGTATTTGCAGGAGAAAAGTACATCTCCACGGGCTACCAACCCCAAGGATAATCTTTGATCTTCTCTGGGCCTTACCTTTCCTATCCCCACAAGGAGAGAGTGGACCTTTCTCCCTCTGTCTCTGTACTAGTAGGTCTGGCACATAGTGGGCGGTCAATAAACAATGTTGAATGAGTGCATAAAGGAGTGAATTTGTCCTCTGGAAAGAGCAGTCACATATTTATCTTCTGCCTGCGCCTGGACATCACTTTGGAGAGAAAGGCGCATTCCCTCAGCCCCACCTAGGGAAGGCGGTTGGCTGGGAAAGGCTGGTGTGGATGGGGGTGCCCAGGTATGAGGGCATCAGCTGGGAAGCTACCTCCATGGGAGGTGAAAGAGAATTCTAGGAGAAACACCGCCACCCAGGGATTTCCAGGTCCCAATGAGAGCCCGGGAAAGGCCCTTGTAGAGAGAACTGGAGATTCAGAGAGGCCCTAGCTGGGAGGGGAAATGGCGGAGGTCTGCCCAGCCAGGATGTCCCTCTGCTTTGGTGGGTGTGAGATACTGGCATGGCAGTTCTCTGGCTGTGCCAGCCTTGTGAACAGCGTGGAGGTCGTGGTCCCCTTGCTATGTGTTTACTGCCAAACGCAGATTTCTCTTGGTGTGAGCCCTGGTGCTGGTGTCTTTAGACAAGGGAACATTCTCAAGCAGTGACGATCTGGGTGGAGTGACCCAATGTGGCTGTGCTTTGGGCCTTCCATCCAGCCTTTGGACTGCATCTAGCGCGCCCGGGAGGCGAGAAAAGTGACTCTCAGGCCCTGGAGCCCGGAACAAATCATTAAATGCCTGTGGGCTTGGAGCCTGCCTTCCTCCACTTCCCCCTCCCTCACACTCCAAAGTCTTCTCCAGCCAGTGGCAGTCTTTGGGATGGTGTAGATGCCTTGGGCAGAAGAGCATGCCCTACTGGGCTCCAAAGTACGGTTCACAGTCCCTGCCAGGTGGGAATGATGACTAAGGGCTGGGAGTGCTTAGGGGAGACCATTAAGGGCCTATGCTGCCTCCAGCAAGGACCTCTCATCTTCTGACTCTGAGGCTGATGGGAGTAGATGGAGCTCAGGACTGAGAATGGCTAGAATTTCGATTCTGAATTCTGTACAGTCTAGAAACAAGAAACTTTCTCTGTCTGGGTCTCAGTTTCGGTATCTGTAAAATCAAGGAGTGGGCTCTACATGAAGGCCTTCTTTTCGCTGGATGATTCTGGATGCCTTTCCTTGGGTCCACAGGAAGGAGGTGGCAGCCACCGTCTAGGGTGTTGACAGGCTTGTGCCTCAAGTACGGAGCCCCCGCCTCCGCCCAGCCGGGAACTGGGGGTGGGGAGGCAGAGGCGGGGCCGCCTCCCTGTCCCCGCAGGCGGCCTAGAGTCCGGTGGTGCTAGCTGAGCTTAAAGCCAGGGACGGCCACCCCTTTTCCTCCTCCCCGCCCCCCTGCCATTGGCTCCGGGGAGAGGTTGACATCAAAGCCGTGGCCTTATATAAGCCAGACCCTGAAGAGGAGGCCGAAGAAGGGTTAAATAGGTCTCCCGGCGTCGGCGTCCTAGCTCGGGAGAGGCCGGTGGGCTGCGCGTCTGTCTCCAGCCTTGCCCCAGACTCTCCGAAAGCGGCGTCCAGCAGAGCGCCGCCCCAGAGCCCACGGGTGGCCCCGGCAGTCTCTCGGGCGCATGGGGCGGCGCTAATCGGGCTGGAGGCGCAGGCCAGGGGCCGCTCCAACATGAACCTCGTGGGCAGCTACGCACACCATCACCACCATCACCACCATCACCACCCACACCCAACGCACCCCATGCTCCACGAACCCTTCCTCTTCGGCCCGGCCTCGCGCTGTCACCAGGAGCGGCCCTACTTCCAGAGCTGGCTGCTGAGCCCCGCTGACGCTGCCCCAGACTTCCCCGCCGGCGGGCCACCGCCCACAGCCGCGGCGGCCACCGCTGCCTACGGTCCGGACGCCAGGCCCGGCCAGAGCCCCGCGCGGCTGGAGGCGCTCGGCGGCCGGCTGGGCCGGCGGAAAGGCTCGGGACCCAAGAAGGAGCGGAGGCGCACGGAGAGCATTAACAGCGCGTTCGCAGAGCTGCGCGAGTGCATCCCCAACGTGCCTGCCGACACCAAGCTCTCCAAGATCAAGACGCTGCGCCTGGCCACCAGCTACATCGCCTATCTGATGGACGTGCTGGCCAAGGACGCTCAGGCCGGCGACCCCGAAGCCTTCAAGGCCGAACTCAAGAAAGCGGATGGAGGCCGCGAGAGCAAGCGGAAAAGGGAGCTGGTAAGTCAGGGGGCCTGCAGGCGCCGGCCAAGGGTGCGGGCTGGGTGAGCACCCGCAGGCCCTGTATGAGCGGAAGGGGTTTGCGTTGCTGTGTGTGCGATTTTGAGAGGCTGCGGAGAGCTCTGAGGCCGTAGTGTGGGATCGCGTGTGTGGTGGGAGGCAGATTCATATTTGAATTAATTTGTAGGGAAGATTCAGACCCGAGAAAATGCACACATCTTCTATTTCGCTTCCAATTTCAAAGGGGTCTTGATCCATCCCCGGGCTTTCCGGGAATCCACGTTAAGAATGCTGCAGGAATTTGTTACTTTAATGTGCCTGAGTGTCGATTTATGCACGTGGACTCAGTTACTGTTTTCCAAGGGTTTTTGCTGGAGAGGCTAGGCTACTTCCATTGTTGTACGGATAGGGAAACTGAGGCCCAGAGTGGGACGGGGAGGTAAAGGTCATCTACCCGAGGACTCAGAGGTGGAGCTGGGGTAAAACAAGTCAGGTCTTCTACTGCCATTCCGGGGCGCGTCCCACTGCCCCACTGCCCACGAGCTAGTTCTGAGGGCGACCTTGATTGTTTTGTGTGTAAAGGCTGACAAGCAAGAGGCACGGGGCTCACCTACTGCTTTTGGCTTTGGAGATCGCAGTCCCTACTCGATCCTCTCCAGTGAGGGCGACACTTACTGGAGCGCGGTTCCGCTGGGCTAGGGCTCTGGGACCTCCGAAGGAGGCGATTTCCAGGCTGGCGAACTATTTTCTCTAAATTGCTGCGCTCAGGCCCGCCGCACGTTTGGCTGTAGAGCCCCGCCGGGTTTTCTTTGACCCACAGGGGCTGTAGTAAACTAGGGATAGCTCATCTGGGGAGACTGGGAAACATCGATAGGCATCGAGTCTCCAAACAGCCGTCGGGATATAGGAGAGGCAGGCCGGGGCGATGCCTGCCCGCCGGGAGTTTTTGGGCGTATCCCCACCCACTGCTGGTCGCCGCCTCCTTCAAGTAGCACCGCTTGGTTTCTGCTAAGAGCCGGGAAGGAGGATGGCAGGCCAGGCCCACTGGTTCCTCCTTTGCCCAGCCACCTGAGGCTCCCAGTCCACTAGCAGAGGGACTTAACCCAGTAACCAGCCCAGACGCTAAACTAGGTTGGAAAGCGAGTGGGACTTGTGGGGGGAGCAGGTCCGAGAGCGGGAAAATTGTCGATTCCCACTCTTCCCATTCCAACGCCTCTGCGGCCATCCTTTGGCGCCCTAAAGCCAAAACTACGCGCATCAATTTCACCAGGCACAGAAAATCCTCGTTACCAAACCTCCAGAAGTTGCCCAGCCCATCCGGGCCCCCAGGAACTCTGGCGCATAAAGGCAAATTTACGAGCCTGTTTGTCTATGTCGCAAACAGAAATCCGTCACTTATTTAAAGGCGCCCAGTTACTTCTCCCAAAACCTTCTCCCCACCCCAACTCTATGCCTGGGCGATCGGAGCAGAAAAATTTAAACCTGTCTCTCGCCTCTTTTCTTGTGTGTGTCCTCTGGCAGCAGCAACACGAAGGCTTTCCTCCTGCCCTGGGCCCAGGAGAGAAGAGGATTAAAGGGCGCACAGGCTGGCCGCAGCAAGTCTGGGCGCTGGAGTTAAACCAGTGAGCTGAGGCCGCGCCGAGGACCCCTTCACCGCTGCCCGACACCCGGAGCCCCGGGAGGAGAGGAAGGCGGCGGCGAGGGCCAGGCTCTGGGTGCCGGGGGCTTATAAGGGCGCATCCCGCAGAGCCTCTGCTGCGAGCTGGCAGGTCGCTGGCTGCAACAACACACTTGGATCGCACGTGCAATGTCATTTGAAGTTGATTTTAATACATTAAGAGAAAGAGAAATATATATATATATATCCACACCCCCCCCCCCCCCGAAACTGAGAGAGTGGCTCTTGGCTGCACAATGCGGGAGAAAGGGACTGCGGGACTCCAGCGCGCTAAAAAGCACCCTTCCAACCCTCTTGGGGCGAATTTAGAACCCCCATGCTTTCTCCACTATGCCTTCTGGCTCTCTTCCTCATTCTCCAGTCAGCTTTGCGGCAAAACCCCCCAGGCGATCTCTTTCCTAATTAAAATGCAATAAGAGGAATCAATAGTTTTCTGCCAGGGAAAGAGAACCAAACCAGGAAGATGGAGGGGTGCCTTTTGTTGTTGTTCTCCTACAAACAGTGCTGTTTTATTTTATTTTATTTTATTTTATTGTCGCTGCACTTCCTACTTAGTTTCAAGGGAAACGCTTTCTCTCTTTCCTTTCCTTCTCTCCCTTACTTCCTTTTCCTTTCCTTTCTTTTCCTTTCCCTTCCTTTCCTTTCCTTTCCTTTCCTTTCCTTTCCTTTCCTTTCCTTTCCTTTCCTTTTTCTTCTCTCCTTTCCTTCCTTCCTTCCTAAATAAAAACTTTTCCCTATGTTGAAAAGTTTTTAAGTATTTAAACTACCTACCATGCCTGCTGTGCTCAGGTGTTTATTACCCCATCCCTACCCTTTTTCTACCTCAAACCTATAAGACCACTCACCGCCCCCTCCCTTTGCCAAAGCAGTATCTATGCTCTTGACGAATAAAAGATTTTCTGAAATCGGAGGTAGCCTGCGTGATGTCTTGGTGGGTATATCCACTGGCCCCATCATTTCTGCTAGGTAGAGAACCTCCTGTTCTGACTTCTGTTTTGATAAATGTCAAACCAAGTTACGAATCCAGTCAGGAAAAGGGGCAGATAAAGGATTTATTCGTGGGACAAAGAAAGTTCTTAGAATATAATGAACCCACAGAAGGGAACACTGGAAACGAATTAGACCCGGAGAGGACAGTCTGGGATTTATGTGGGTCAGCACTGGGGCTTGTGTGTAGGATAGTATGCACACCAGTATCTGCAGGCAGTAAGTAGTTTGGGGTTATTGGGAAGGGGGCTTGGCACACAAACCACCCGCATCCGAAGGCAGTGCAACTTGGAAGGGGGAGGGGGCGGTTTGCACTGGGGAATATGTTCCTGTACGTGAGATTCTGATCTTATAGGTGTGCGTGTAATAGTGCAGGAACTCACACAGAGCGCCACAGCTATGCCGGGGGCCACCACAGGGTCTGCCTAGGGCAGCTCCCAGCACGCATGACAAATCATAGCGATTACTTTATCCGTGAGTGAAGTAAGCTTGTGAGTGCTTATGGTTACAGCGAGACAATTAAGTTTCTTTCCATCAAGAAAGCACTCAACAAATACTTGTGAGAGAGCATCTGGATTTGTGCAAAAGCGGGGGAGTGTGTGTGTGCATGCTAATTAGGGCACTTCGTGCACGACAGCTGGTTTCGTGACCCCTCGTGCGCACCCATGACTGGGTGTGGGGATGAGTAGAAGCGGTGCATTTGCTAAGGCGCGGATGCGTGGAAGGCTAAAGTGGGGCAGGCAAACGCTGGTGTTACGAGTCCCCCCAAATAACAGTGTACAGATAACTAGTCTTGTTTGCGCGCCACTGTGTGCTAGGCTCTAGGCTAAGCGCTTTTACGTGTCCTAACAGCTCCCACAGTTGCACGAGGGAACCGGTGGTCGGTGGTCTGCGGTGCCTGCCCGGGTCTCCGCGCTCACTGCGAGAGAGGCGCGCAGACGCACGCGCGGGTCTCTGGGCGTTTCCTTGCTCTGGAGTTGGAGGCCCTCGCGTTGGGGCGCGCGCCAAAAAAGGAGACCCCAGGCAGCTCCGGGATCAGGCGTGTCTTAGGCGCCTCGTCCCAGCATCGGGGTGAATATGGGGCCCCATTAGATTTGGCTGTAAACACCGTGGCAGGAGCTGAATGGGCCACGCCAGCCCTTCCGGACGCGAAGGAGTTAATAAAAGGTGTTTTATGGGTGCGAGGAAACGGTGGGGGAGGTGTGAGCGTCTCTTTACGCTGACCCCCCTACTTTTTCCTTTTTTCCCTCTCGCCACCCGCCGCCAGATCAAACGGGCCCGCGACTTAACTAGGGCAACACCTCGCGGTAATGAGCCGCCCGGCCCACCCCTCCCCCCGGCCTCAGTCCCCGGCCCCGAGGCCCCAAGGCCCTCGGGAAGGAGCAAAGAAAAATCGAGGTTTTTTTTTTCTTTTTTTCTCCGAGGGCTGAGAAACCCCTTAGAAATCCTGGCACGCATGGGGGAAACAGACTCGGAGAGCAAGTGGATCGAGGTGCCTCCGTACGGAGGGGACCTTATCTGGATTCGAACCCAGGACTTCAGTTGAGTTCACTGCCGGTTCTCTGGCTTTACACAGAGCTCGGCTCCCTCGACTATTTTTAGCTCCGGGAGGTATCCTAGGCACGGTAGGAATGCGCACCCGGGTTCTGCTTTCTTGGAGCCCTGATCAGTAAGTGGAGAGGGTACCGAGGGGTACCGCCCGCAGCAGCCAGAGCCAAGCTTGGCATAACCATGCCCCCTCAGAAAACCCCATCGGGCCGGGCCTAAGCCGCATTTCAGAAGACAGAGCTGGAGCCTCAAATTCAGTCCCAGCCATGTGGTCCCATGGTCTCAGGGAGAGCTGAGGACGGGGGCTGCCCATTGCGAGGGTGACGGGGATGCCCTCCCACTGTCCCCTGGAACGCCAGAGCCACACTTGCGACCCTCCCTCGCGGGCTGCAAAAGCCCAGCCCTCAGAGAGGAGCGGGGTTGCGCCAGGTTTCACAAACCAGGGGTTCTCCAGACTCGGGCTCCCCGTCGTCTCTCCCCCTCGCCGGCTCTCTAGCCTCTCACCTTTCTTCAGCGCTCCCTCCATGGAATGGCTCTAGAGCCTGGCGTTCGCTTTCTCATTCTCTCCCAGGGTTCAGCGCGGTTTGTCAGAAACCTTCCTCAATCCAGCTGAGGCAGAGGCGGTGTCATTAGTATTTTTGAATTAACATCACCCTCCCCCTTTTAATCTAGGGGGAACATGGAATGGTCACTAATTTAAAAGTAAATTCCAGGAATTGACTGTAAGGGAATACTCACTGATGTTACAAAGCTTTAACTGCAGGACTATTCTGCTAAAGAGTGAAAAATACAAAAGGCACCTGATGTGTTATAATTACAGAAGTGGTAATTAAATCCGTCAGTACAGTGGGTTGCAACACAGTCACTTGAAAAAGTGTAGCAACTGACATGGAGATTGTTCATGATATATTAAGTGCAGAGAAAAAAAAAAAACCCCTCCCAGGTTGCTAAAGGTTGTTTATTGAGACCTGCTTTATGTAAAACTAGCTAATTAAATATCATTCGTGGAGAAAAAGTGGAAGAATATACATCAAAACATTTACACCTCTACCTCTGAGTTTTGGGAATAAGGATAATTTTGACTTTTCCTTCTGCTTAGGTATATTTTTCTACATTTTTAAACAACAAATAAGTATTTTACAACAAAAAAATTGAGCTGCAATTTCCTTCTAATTTCTCCTGTGACCATTGTAATTTTCATACACTTTATGCAACGCACATTAATCGAGCACCCACCTTGTGCTAGGCACTGTGGGTATAAATATAATGAATGAGAAAGAATTCTAATAATCATCACCAATTAATATACAATAGTAAATATTTGTTGTGAAGTTTTATTATGCCTTCCACACAGTAAATATAATCTTTACTTACATTTATTGATTTATTTTTCTTACATTTAAAACTTATTAATGCATGAAGTAATCCACAACAACTGAAATTTGTAGGGGAAATTATTTAAGCCCTTAGTATGTACTATTTCCAAAGATTGTATGAGGTTAATACTGAGGCAGCAGAACACTGAAAGGTGAAGGGCTTTGTTCAAAGTCACACAGATGGTAAAAGGTGGATAGGCTTGGATCAAAGGGCATCTCTGGCTGCCGCAGAGACGCAGAGATGGGGCTTTTCCCCACATCTTAGAGCACCTCCAGGATGTGTGTGTGTGTGTGTGTGTGTGTGTGTGTGTGTGTGTTCATACAAATACAGCCTCCTCAGTTGAATCTTCCTTGGTCCCCAAAGTAAGGTGGAGAAAGAAAGAAGTGGGGTGGAGAAGGAATCAGGGTTCTAACTGCAGCCTTCACTAGTAGCTCTTTTCCTTCGCCCCGGCTCAGAGTGGATCCCATCTATAACATGAGGAAGGCGGCAGGCTCCTGGACCGCTAGGTCCCGTCCTGACTGGAACACTCTGATTCCAGGAATGTATTTTCTGCTGGTGAAAAACTCAGCATGTTATTCTTTGCACCAGCCTTGGATATTTGTATAGCACATTCATCTTTCCTTGGAACTTACACTTCTGTGAGCATACGCTTCTGCCCATAAACTAGAAGGGATCAGCGCAGGGATCTTGTTCCTCACTGCCAGGAGAAAGGAAAGCCCAGAGAGGTGAAATGACCAGCTCAGGGTCACACATCCAGTCAAAGGTTGAGCTAGGATTAGAAGGCCATCTGCAGACTTCAGGCCCGGGCTCCCTTGGAAAAGGCTCTGGATCCATTCTTTCCATGCAACCAACAGTTAAGCTTTTGGTCTTGCAAAATCCCCATAAAAGAAACGAAACTAAGAAATCAGCCAGTCTCATTTTTAAATGAAAAGTGACTGGGAAGAAAAAATATGCAAGGTCTAAAGTGTCTGAAACCAGTCTCCTGATTTAAACCTAATTTGTTTGAAAAAAAAATTTTTTTTTTCAGCCGAGAGAGTTTTTACAGCTGAGCTCTCCCAAACCCATAAAAAACAAGGTTTATATGGGAAATGGTGAAAGACTCTTAACTATAATACACAGCGTCTAATGTAAGCAGACATAGACACTATATAAAGCTCCTACAAATGTTATTAAAACAAACAGAAATGCACATTTATCCCCCACAGAATGGACAATGGAAGTCATCGGACTTTCGAAGAGTTCCAGAAGTCCTGTTTTCACTGAAATGTTCAAACCACCCTGTAACACTGGGACCTCAAAGATCCTCACCCACCATCCGAACACTTCCCTCATTTTACAGGAAGGGGAAACTGAGGCCCACAGAACAGAGGGACTTGCCCAAGGTCATGGAGGCGAGTTGTAGTCTTTTTGCCCTTTGTTTACTTTCGGCTTCTAGCGCAGAATATAGAACAACACAATGACCAAGAGACTCCATAAAAGTGACTGGATATTTCCCAGCTTTGGTTTCCTCACCTATGAAGTGGGAGAGATCATTGCCCTAACTTCCTGAGGTGTGTGAGGACTAAATGAGATAAGACATACAAAGGACCACATTGTCTTCGGTAGATCTTTTTATTATTTTATTTCATCCTCACAATAGCCTGTGAGGCATTGAGGATTTTATTTCAGTTTGTTTTCTTATTTTAGAAAGGTAGGATGTAGCGGTATCCCCCTCTTTTCGGAAGTTTGTGTTCTGCCACTTTGCTTTATGAAAGACCTATGTTAATATCTGTTTTCTACTAACCAAAAGATTAGAAGAAAATTTTTGCTTTTAAAAAAATGTTTTTTTAATGCTTATTTATTTTTGAGAGATAGCTTGACAGAGTGTGAGCTGGGGAGGGGCAGAGAGGGAGACACAGAATCTGAAGCAGACTTCAGGCCCTGAGCTGTCAGCACAGAGCCCGACTCAGGCTCAAACTCAAGAACCTGTGAGATCATGACCTGAGCCGAAGTCAGATGCTTAACGAACTGAGCCACCAGGTGCCCTGAGAATTTTTGCTTTTATGAAAAAAAAAGCAAAAAGTGAAAATTGCATTCAGTGATTGTTCTGCAGTGAGGCGTGATACAGGCAGCGTGCACCCCCAGCAGCCAGAGTGGCCCCACCAAGCTCCTTCCCCGGGAATTACACCCAGCATCTCAGCATCAAGCTGCAAGAGCTTTGGACTGTGTCTGTGAGCATCTGTGCTCTATATCTATTAATTTTGAGCATCCATTAGCAAGGTGTGTCCTAAGGTATCACAAAAGCTTAGGAAGTTATTTCTGGGGTCTGGGAATGCTCACATTTTTTCCCACATAGTTTAATAGGAATTGCTTCTTTGCCTTGTGCCATTTTAGCTTACAAAAGGTGTCATAGGAATGCTCTGCTTTCGGAGAGCAGGGAAACCTGCGTTTCCAACTGGCACAAAGTCGCAATGACTTGCCCAAGGCCACCCAGCCAGTGAGTGGATTCCTGGTTTAAAGCCCTTGTATTCCACATCATTAAGGTAAAGCAGGGCAGGCAGGCTGCAACAGCTGAATTCCTGAAACGAAGGCAATGCTGTATGGTAGAAATACAATGTGAGCCACAAATGTGAGCCGTGTATGTAATTATAATTTTTCTAGGAGTCACATTGAAAAGGTAAAGGCACTGCGCCTGGGTGGCTCAGTCGGTTGAACATCCAACTTTGGCCTGGGTCATAATCTCGTGGTTCGTGAGTTTGAGCCCCATACCAGGCTGGGTGCTATCAGCACAGAGCCTGCCTGGGATCCTCTGTCTCCCGCTCTCTGCCCCTCCCCCGCTTGCACAAGCTCTGGCTCTCAAAAATGATATTAACAACAACAACAAAAAGATAGGAGAGGGGCCCCTGGATGGTTCAGTTGGTTAAGCGTCTGACTTCAGCTCAGGTCATGATCTCACAGTTTGTGAGTTTGAGCCCCGCATCGGGCTCTGTGCTGACAGCTCAGATTCTGGAGCCTGCTTCGGATTCTGTGTCTCCTTCTCTCTCTCTGCCCCTTTCCTGCTCACGCTCTATCTCTCTCTCTCAAGAATAAATGAACATTAAAAATTTTTTTTTAAAGTAAAAGAAACAGGTGAAATGGAACATTATATTTTTATACATTATTTAATTCAATATGTCTAAGATACAATTTCAACATGTAGTCACTCTAAAAATTATTAATGAGATAGTTTACATTCTTTTTTTTTTTTCATATTCAGGGGCGTATTTTATATTTAGAGCACATCTCAGTTTGGACCACATTCCGAGCATTCAATAACCACACTCGCCTAATGGCTGCTGTATTGGACAATGCAGGTCTTAAGGCTCATGTAGCAGGAACATTAAACACAGAGCTTTAGTGAATCATATCGATAAACAGCCACCATTTACTGAGCACTTCCTGTGTTCCAGGCAGTGGTATGCAACGTCTATAGGCTCATTTACTCTTCCTAACTGGAATGGAGGGTAGGTAACTCATGCACAGTCATAACTGAGTGCCAGGGCTGGCATGCAGACCCAGGTTCGTCTGTCTCCCAAGCCTGCAATTTCAGCTGCTGAGCTCCATGAGTTCAGGAGACATCAGCAGAGCTGTAGTTGGGCAGTGAGGTGTGGAATGTCTTTTGGTGTATTCCACACAGCGGGTAAAGCCCTGCTTTCCAGCTCTAAGCCTACCATGAGTCAGGTGACCTTGGGCCACTCATCTTGGGCCCCAGTTTTCTAATCTTTACCATGGGCTAATGATGCCTTTTCTCAATCCACAGAACTCTTGTCAGGCTAAAATGGGAAAAGGTCTTTCAAAGTGTTTTGAAACAGAGAATATAGCACAGGAGACAGGGCCAAGGTGAACAGAGAGGTCTGGACTGACCCCCAGGCCTGTGCTCACAACCAGATGAGCTGGTGGGATATGCTGTGTGGCACTGGACAGATGTCCTAACCTCTCTGAGACCCAGAGCCCTCTTCTGTGAAAGGGAAAGCAGGACGGCTCACAGAGATGTGATGATTCAGTAATGACTGGATAATGAGTGGAAAACACTCAGCCTGGCCCAGAGTGGGCAGTGGTAAGCATGAACTAGTGTTACTGCCTGTGTTGTACTTGGGGTTGGGCTGCCTGATTCGGAAGCGACAGGGAATGGAGGGAAGAGGAAAAGGAGCCTGGCTTTCCCCAGCCCCTGGAGTTACAGCTCTTGCCTCAGGGTAGTATTCTGGAAGTTCAGTGGTGGGGTGTGGGAGGTGTTCATGGGAGTGTGACAACACTTAGTGTGGTAGAAAAGCACCAGAGCCAGTGGTCAAAAGAAGGGGTTTTAGCCTGTTGTGCGACCTTGTGCATTTCCTTGCCCGCACTGGACCTTGGTGTCCTCTGTAAGACGAGCGAGTCAGACCAGAGATCTAAGTCCCTTTCTGCCTTGATTGTTTAGATTTTTACAATGGTTTGACCCAAAGACTCACCAAACACGGTACCTGTGAGGGGACAGAAAATACCCCTGAGCCTTCCCCTGGGGCCTCGGGCTGCTACTAGGAGGCGGGCGCCACCTGGTGGCCGTACTCCTTCCTCTGTGTTGAGCATACAGACACCAGTAAGGACTCCAGACTCCCTTAGGCAGTGGCTCCAGAGTCCCAGGCACACTTTTTTGTAACTTCCTTTGGCAGCCCAGGGGAGCAGAAAGGGGACCCAGACAGTTCACAGAGCTAGGAGTCCTGGGAATGAGGCTAACTCCCCAGGGACCTTGGAGGCCTTCTTCCCTAAAGGCACGCTGGAGCAAGGGTCTGTGTTTCCCTACTGTATAAAGTCTAAAATGCATCACGCACTTTGTTCTGTTTCTTTGGAGAGGAGCCACCGAACCTAACACTCTTCTCTTGGTAACTCAAACCCTTCTGTCACTACTGCACGGGGCTAATGCGGAGGGCTTTTCCCCTACACTGAACGCCCTAGACTTCTGGGATCTCAAGTTCTAACAGCTGTTACTGCCTCCCCCCCATCTCCCCCACACTGTTGATATTCGACTTCTCTCTGCAGTAGAGGTTGCACCAAGGAGTCAGACTGACACGGGTTCAAATTCCAGCTCACCCTAAGACCCCAGGTAAGCCATCTAACTTCTCTGAGCTTCAGTTTCCCCATTAGAAAATCAAGGATAATAATCGCTTCTTTGCAGATTTATATGAGGATCATGACCTGCATATAAATACTCCAGCACAGTGTCTAGCACTGAGTAGGTGTTTAACAAATAATAGCTATTTTTCCCGCGGGTATGTCCTGACCACTTTTCCATATACAGCTTTGGAAATATTCCTTGCTAGAAACAAGAATAGTATGCATTTGAAAATGATACTAGCAACCAGAAATCAATACTTTTACCGTTGATGGTGGTGGAGCCTCTTTGGAACTGTTTCTTTTTTTTTTTTAATTAAAAAAATGTTTTTAATGTTTCTTTATTTTTGAGAGAGAGAGACAGAGCACAAGTGGGGGAAGGGGCAGAGAGAGAGAGAGAGAGAGAGAGAGAGAGAGGAAGACACAGAATCTGAAGCAGAGTCCAGGCTCCGAGCTGTCAGCACAGAGCCCAACATGGGCTGGAACTCAAGAGCCGGGAGATCACGACCTGAGCCAACGTGGTCGCTTAACCAGCTGAGCCACCCAGGTGCCCTGTAGCCGTTTCAATTGGCTTTAGTGAAGCTCAAATTCTTCTAGTTGAGATGAACCCCAGTAGACAGGCTGGGGATGTGTCGGTAGTTGCTTTCCTCAGTCCTCATCCTTTGGGCTCCCCTAAGCTTCATTAGTAACGGTTTCACTTTAAGGCGGTTTCTTGCTGACACGGCAAAGTCCAACCCCTGCCCAGCTGACTGCACTGCTCCCCCTGAAGCCTGGTCCGCCCCTGCATACCGCATCCCCGAAGCAGGATCCTCAGAGGGGTCTGGTTGGGCACAGGTGTCCTCCTGCTGCTCCCTTCGCACAGTCCCATCTTCCCAGTCGTCGTGAACCCTCAGGAAGTCTCATTAGCTGTCTTAGCTTAATTAAGTTCATTACATTTGCTAAGCCTCACCGGCTTCTCTACGAGGGCACGAGCCCAGTATGCACAGCTCCTTTGTCAGAAGAAGGGCCGGTGCCAGGCTCCGAAGCTCTCCTGCAGATCCTAGGATTTCAGCACTGGAAGGATTACTTTCCATCCCTGAGAATGAACTCCTCTGAAATTCCCAGCTCCCGGAGGACGGAGTCCCTTTCCAGATTCCCTCAGACACCGGGCACACAGCAGACACTCAAACATTTTCTTGGCCATATTTCACTGCTTGGTGTGGTTTTTGGTAATAGCAGGTTTGGTGACTCCAAAGTCCATGCTCCTCACTCTGGTATCTGGGGCTTTAGGCTCCCAGCTGGACTGCCCCTCATCCTTGCCTCCCATGAAACCTTGCATTTTCTTCAAGGGCCTGCTTAGGAGCCTTTTCCTCTAGGAAGTTCCCTTGATTTTCAAAGCCTTTTCCTTCCTATGTTCCCCTTCCTCTGAATCATATAGATACAGTTATAGTATGGCTATACATGGAGCTGGTAAATAGGTATTTTGATATGCCTACAGATATGGCCACAGTCACAGATACAGGGGTGTGTGTGTGTTTGTGTGTGTGTGTGTATAGAAACATGTATTTGTGTGTATACACATATAGCATGTATACATAGAACATGTACACATATGCATAGCCACATATGTATATCACTCATATTCATATATTATGTATACATATATATCTACATAGTATACATATCTAGTATTTCTTTTCTTTTCTTTTTTAAAGTAGGCTCTGCGTCCAGCATGGAGCCCAGTGTGGGCTTGAACTCACAACCCTGAGATCAAGACCCAAGTTGAGATCAAGAGTCAGACGCTTAACTGATGACTGAGCCACTGAGGCACCCCACCTGTCTAGTATTTCTTTTATTTTTTAAAATTTTTTTAACATTTATTTATTTTTGAGACAGGGAGAGACAGAGCATGAACAGGGGAGGGTCAGAGAGAGAGGGAGACACAGAATCTGAAACAGGCTCCAGGCTCTGAGCTGTCAGCACAGAGCCCGACGCGGGGCTAGAACTCACGGACTGCAAGATCATGACCTGAGCCGAAGTCGGCCGCCCAACCGACTGAGCCACCCAGGTGCCCCTGTCTAGTATTTCTAACCTGATATGAAAGCCCTTCCATGTCATTAGATGTTATTTTTCAGTGTTGACATATTTATTATACTTTTAGAACCAGTTCCCTTTTATATGACTTCTTCACTGCTCTGAACAATGCTCCCATGAGACAATAGCTTGTCCAACGAGCAAGCATCTTGGCACACCGCACTTTGGGGTCAGACAGACCTGTGTTTGACTCTTGTCCCCACCACTTTCTGGTGGCCTTGGACAAGTGATTTCACCTTTCTAAACTAGGAAATAGAATAATAGTTATCATCTAGGTGTGCAAAAGTGGCATCTAGGGTCGTGAGACTAGTCTTTTGCACCTATGTGGCAATGTACTGGGATGTAAAGTGCTTAACATTAGGCCTGTCACATAGTAGGTGCTCAGTGAAAACACTGCACCAATCGGGGAGGCAGAAGAGAGGATTTACTTTGGCTTTCCCACTGACCAGTATGACCTCGTATAGCATGATTTCATAGGGTGTGACAAACCCCACAGAGACGATGGGTGATGGCCCTTTACCAGTTAAGTGCTGCCCAAATTTAAGATTGTATTATTGTGGTTGTTTTTACTTTTCTATTTTCTACAGCTTTGAGGAATATATGACCTAAAAACTATGCATGTGGAGAAAAGGTACTTTGAGGGCACTTAAAACATTGCTTTAATTTTATAGATTTGGTGAAAATGATTCATGCCCATTATAAATGATTTAGATGACACCAAGAAGGCACAAAGAGGAAAGGAAAACTCCAAATCCCACCAACCAGGACTAACCAAGGCTGGCACGGTGCTTGTGGCCTTCTTTTACCTGCTACCCCTGTGGTGCCCAGGGCAGGACAGGACAGGCTTCAGCTATTCGGTAAATGTCTCTTGACCTCAACCAGACCGAGTCATTCACAGCGGCATGCTCTGGCTCTGTCCCTCTTGGCCAACCTCTGACAGTTTCATTAACCCCATTAAATCACGCAGGTGCCTTTACACCTCCTGGGCTTGTTAATCTCCGCTCAGCTCTGGGAAGTTAAAACCTGGCTGGAAAGTTGGATGTACCTTGTTAACCTCCATTAAACCCTATTAAATTTCCTAACTAGAGTCTTAGTGGCTTCTAGGAATCCCTCATTAAAGTTTAGTAAATTCAGTTGATTTGGACAAGGGTAACTGCGGCTCTATTCCTTCCAAGTGTGGCATTCCTGATTTCCTGGACAGTGATGCTGACATGTCCCTTGGACCAGATGACCCTTGGACCCAATCCCAGGAGTGCCTCTAGCTTTTTAACTTGGGAAAGCTCCTCCTCTCCAAGCCTGCATTTACACCTCTATAAATTGGAGTTAACAACAGTTCCTATTTTATGTAATTGTAGTGAGATGAAATGAATCAATGCAGGAAAAACTAGCGGCGTGTTGTCTGGAATGCACTTGATAGCTATTATTGTTTCTAGATGTTAATGATCCCTATAAACTAAAAACTGTTAAGCAAATGGAAGATTCAATTCTGGACATTTATAATGTTGTCCAATATGCCAGGCAGAGTGCTAGGAACGGTGGATTATTTTCATTCTGGTTTTATCCAGAATGAAGAGTTTCCATTCCAGTGATGCATTTTAACAGTGTCTCTGTGGCTGTGCATGTCACTCTATTTGCTCAGGCTCTGCCACCTCTGAGTTGTTCCAGGTGGAACACAGTTACTTTCTTGTCCTGAGTCTTGGGTGTGTGTGTGTGTGTGTTTGGGGGCGAGAGTTCAGTTCAGTGGTTCTTAAACCTGGATGTGCATACAAATGCTCTAGGAGATTTTATAAAAATGGTTTCCTGGACCCCACTTGAGGGGATTTTCATTTAGTAGGATCTCATTGGGAACTTTTAACAAGTATTCTCAGTGAGGCTGAAGCTGCTGGATTGTAACCTCTGGACCAGATTCTTTATTAAGTCTTGCTCGGGGAAATTAAAAAATTCACATTCTTGGAATTCAGCCCCTGAACTTTTTGTTCGGACAATCTGGGATGGAGGCCCAGGAATTGGCATTGTATATGGCATTCTTAGGGGATTCTTGGCGGGAGGTGGCAAGAGCCACACTTGCAAAAATGTTGGACTTCAGACGATCTGACGTTCAATATTCTAAGAGTCTATTTTGAATAAAGGGTGTCTGGTTCCTAGTGAAATTTCTGCACGTTAAGACGTGGGTTCATCCTTCCAACATGACTCATGTCTACGGATCCTCACAGGAGGTGGACTCCAGCAGAGGTCAGTTTAGGGGAAGCTTGGGAACAAAGCGCCTCTTTGAGGTTCAGTGGGTGCGGGGTTAGAGGACATCAGGCAGCCCGATGCTTCTCTGAGAAAGAATGGGAGGGCAGCAGGCAAAGGAACGGAGAGAACTATTTATGTTACACTCACATGGAGAGAACATGGTATGCAAATTAGGACTTCCTTTGCTGTCTGAAGGAAACCAGCTCAGGACTCACCTAAATAATGGCGGCCTTTGGCAGCAATCCATCACTAATCCTGTGGGCTCCCACGGACAGCTAAGACTCCCCACCCACAATGCCCCCAAAATGCCCCCTGAAAAGTCACCCTCCACACAAGGAAGTGGAATGGGAGTGGGGTGGAGAGGAGGGCAACCACACTGTCAATTTCGATACCGTTTAAAGTTTCAGAGTTAGTATTACTTCTGGTTAACTAGTAAGATGAAGACAAACATTCACTGTGGGCACCTGTGTGGCTCAGTGGGTTAAGCGCCCGACTCTTGATTTCTACTCAGGTCATGATCTCATGGTTCATGAGCTCGAGCCCCACGTGGGGCTCGCACTGACGGCACAGACCCTGCTTGGGATTCTCTCTGCCCCTCCCCTGCATGCATGCGCTCTCTCTCAAAAAACAAAAAAACTAAACTTAAAAAATATATATTTATTGCATTTTATTCCCTTTCATTCTGAGGACAGAGGTGTGCTAAAGTGGCACTAATGGGGGCGCCTGGGTGGCGCAGTCGGTTAAGCGTCCGACTTTAGCCAGGTCACGATCTCGCGGTCCGTGAGTTCGAGCCCCGCGTCGGGCTCTGGGCTGATGGCTCAGAGCCTGGAGCCTGTTTCCGATTCTGTGTCTCCCTCTCTCTCTGCCCCTCCCCCGTTCATGCTCTGTCTCTCTCTGTCCCAAAAATAAACGTTGAAAAAAAAAAAATTTAAAGTGGCACTAATGGCAGATGTGAAAGTCTCAGGCTTGGCTGGGCAAGGGACTTCATCCCATGAGGGCTCGGGGACCTCCACCAGCACAACCCAGTCAGCTAACCCCGTCATGAGCACATGACTTGCTGGGGACTTTGTTAAAACACAGAGCTGATTCAGTAGACAGTTGGCAGGTGAGGGGGGTGGAGATTCTTCATGTCTAACAAGCATTCAGATGATGGACGAACTCTAAATAGCAAGCCTTTACTATAGGTAAAGACACGCCAGTCCATATCCTGTGAAAAATAAGTTTTGAGACATTTGAACATTGAGATCTTTATATGAAGATCCAGATTACCAGCTCCTCTTGTGAAATCTCAAGAACTGGGCCCACAGGGCTGGCATCCTCAAATGGCAACGAGACGCCAGAGCGGAGTGGCGGCTGCCCTCAGGAGGGACGTGAGTTCCCCGGCTGCCCCTGCGGGCACGTCAACCTGCCGCCCTCCAGCCAGGCTACTCAAGGCCTTCGCTTTATACGTGGATAACTGCAGACCCAGACTGAAGCTCCTTGCTCAGCGTGTCAGGCTTGCTGTGCAGCATTCAGGCTCCACACTCCGGCCTTCGGACCCCTCAATCTCTTTCCACATGAGTGGGAGGGCAGGAATAAACTTCTGTGACCTAAACTTACTCGACGTGCACTGGGATGGGAAGGGGGAACGTAGGAGCTAGTAGTTAGAGTCTGGAGGAAAAACCGCTGGCAGCAATTGCTGTAACTACACAGCCAGGGGCCAAATACGGAAGTGAAAGCATCTGAATTCCATGTGGACGGTCAAGGAGAACAACAGAATGTGTCTCTTGTTATTCATTCAGATCGTTTATTAAGAGTGAAAGTCGGGCCGTCCCATCCGTGTGATATTGCAACATGAAAAGTCACGTACATACTAAGGAGACCCCACAGAATGGAGAGCCTTTCAACAGTACAGAGCCATAGATTACAAAATTAAAATACAAGTGATCCCCCAAATTTGGCAGGAAACAAGTACAGTATGAGGAGGCCTGGAATGGAAGGGCACTTGCTTTTTGATAAGGCAGTTACAAAATGGAGAACAAACCCACACCCTGAAAACATTCTGATGGGCATAATGGAGAGGAGACACGTAAAACAGGGGTCCTGTATGACCCTCCGCCATTGGCGAAGATGCATTCATGGAGTGAGAGCAACCGGAGGGTTTGTGGTTTAAGACGCGAGCCAGGTGAAATAACTGATTGCAGACATTTCTATCTTAAGAAGAGGTCCCACCTTGCCTCAGACTAGACTCCATCTCAAAACATCAGATCAACTTGACCCAACCTTGAACTTGGGAACAGTCTGCAATAAAATGAAGGGACTAAAAAGGCACCCCCAAACACCGTGCTTTCCAGGCCATGACCTTGAGTTTACTTTTGTCCTTCAGTTCCACTGCCTAGCCCAGTAACAGGGGCGGGGAGGCTGGGAATCACAGGGCTTCAGAGCTGTGTCTGTCCGAGTCAGGGCCATCTGAGTGACACAACCCCAGAGGACCACATGAAAGGCAGAAGCCTGACCAACAGATCACAGAGAAAGCCCATTTTGTGAGAACTTAGATTCTAGAGCAACACTATGTCTCCCGCAAGGGCTTCTGAATCACAGTCTTAAGTCATAAGCTAGAACTGTTCTCCCCTCACATTCATTGTGCAAACTCAGCTGACTGCTTTCCTAATCATTTCACACGACCTTGAGCAGCTCAGCATGGTGGTTCACAGCCCCGAAGAGATGGCCTTGGGAACCTCTCTGCTCAGTGGCCAGGTCTCAAGAATCTGAAGGCAGTTACATTAGACAGGATTTGAGTCCTGTGCAAGTCAGAGAGTGAGCAGAGCTCTGGACAGGTCAGGAGGACGAGATGTTAGTCCAGACAGTGCCATGTGACTCGGGCAAGTTGTTCTGAATTTTAGTCTCCTATCTTTAAAATGAATGAGGGCGCACCAGCAACCTTAGAGGACTTTCCAGCTTGAAAGTATGGCACTTCTAGGACACAGAGACATGTGGTGTACCCCTCCCCTCAAGGTAGCCTAAGCTTCGTTTGCTCAATAAAAACGTGTGAAGAACTTGCAGAAATTTTAAGGTACAAGCCCTCAGTAGCCGTGGAACCTTTACACTCCACAGGGAGCAGTGTTTTACAATCTTCTAGCTAAAACTCTTCCTGAGTGATGTGAGCATCCGTTTTTGTGTGGCAAGCATGGAACCAGGGTCTCACACCTTCTTAGGTTATTTTTTATCAGGCTGATAGCATCCCTTCCTCTCTTGACCCTTCCGTTAGCTTCAGCGGCAACAAGTGAGTATAACCAGGCTGATGGGGTTTCCGCAACATCCTTCAACAAGGAACTAAATGGACTAATGCTGAGGGGGAAGGACAGTCAGCACACCAAAGTGTCCATCTGCCAGCTGCTCCTTTCCAAAAGATGGCTGCTAGGCCATGGGACAGTGCCAGCGATTGGGTCCTTGGCCAAGATGAACAACTTGTTCCACATGGCCCCTACTGGGGACAGACTAAGATGGAAATTACAGAGAACATAGAAAAGCCAGAGGTTTACAGAGATAGAGCAGGCTTCCCCAGGAGGTAGTGAGTTCCCTGTCCTCAGAGATGTTTAAACCCAGACTGTTCAAATCCTTGGTGGGACAGTTGTAGGCAGAATGTCAGCACCTGTGGGGAGACCGGACTGATGACTCAAAGACCCTTTCCTTACTTTTGGATCTCACCATTATAAGGACTGAGAACCTTTAGGGGACTTCCATGAAGCAACTTTGCTGGGATCCACGGTCTGGACAGCCTACTTCAACAGACAAGGGCTCCCAAGTAAGTCCCCTCTCCTACTTTCTCCCTTGTCTACCAGCTGGTTGTCCTGCAGGATGTTAACCAAGAAGTTCCCACAAAATAAGCAGCGGAAATGCCAAGGTTAGATGTGACATTCCAGCTGCAAACAATTATTAGTATCTGTTCCCTGGAAGGCTAGCAGTGAATATTTAGCTATGTCAGGAACATCTACCAACTTGGCGGCTCTAACACATAAGTGAAATTCCTTGTCATTTTACAATGCCAATCTTAAAGCCTTTGGTTTCAATCTTTCATGGGATTCAGCTACGATCTTTTTCACATGCTGTTGCCAACCTAAGAGTGTGTTTGCTGAAATAAGAAGTTTGTCCATTTGTTTTTTTAAAACTCTAAATCAGAGCGACATGAGTGGCAGGATGCTGACATTTCCACGTGACAACCTTCAGCGCATATGAAAGAACCACACCAGGCTGGACCGAGGCAGGCACCATACTCTTTAAGAAGACAACGTCCGCTCTGGATTTCACATTCCAGTTTTGCCCAGGAGCACCAAGAGGAGAGAAGGCAATGTTGCAACATTACAGGTGGAGAGAAGCGCAAGAGTCCTTGGCAGGTGCATAAAAATGTAGGCAGCCAAGATGAACACTGCTTTCCCAAACCCCACTCCTTCGGAGGGCCCCGCCATTTCCCATAGGCAGAAGCCTCCTGCGCACAGATCAAGCCATGGGAAACTGCAGAAGAGGCTAAGGCAAGCGGCTTAGTGGTTTGATGAAAGAACAGATTTCTGCACACATGAGAAACGTCAGTTCAGATAGCTTTGTCTTTTCTCTCATCTGACACATTTTCAAAGGGTGAAAAGATACCCACGACCTCCATTTTCCAAAAGCACCTCTTCCGAGGAGAGGCAGCACAGCGTCTGGCCGAAGGTGCGAGTCTCCCGGGTTTCTGGCTGGAACCAGAGCGCGCTTACCGATACACGTGAACAGATGGATCCTAACACCACAGCTTCTTGTACAGAAACGTACTGCTGTCTCTCCCCACTGGGAAACGGACCTGCTGTTCAAGAAACAGTGACAGGATCTACACATCTGCAATTTTCACTTACACACCAGAAAGGTACACTTTCTCGACAAGAGATGGACCTTTCCAGACAGAGGGTTACCAGTGCCTTAACCTCTAGGCCTATCTGGCCCCCCAAACTGCAGCCTGATGAGAAAACACTCCCCTTGACAAGGGAGGGAGGCTTGGTGTTTGATGCCTCCAAAGCCTTTCTAACTCAGCCTCTTAGGAAAAAACCCATACAAGCCACATAACCTTTGAGCCTTCCTGATGTCCACACACCAACATCTTTCAGCTACACGCAGTACGACAATCTCTACATACTGAATCTGAATGACTAAAAACACTCAGAGAGTACCTTGACGTGCCATCCATAGCCGGGTGTATTAAAATAAGATCCCCTCATAGTCTAGAGTATGCTCTATGTACATTCATTTATACATATTTAAAAAGGCTGTAATCTGCTAGACGTGCATTCTGAACACTGGTGAAAATTTGCTGCAATGGAACACACTGCATTTTAGTGACAGGGTGGCCTGTCCCCAGTCCACAGAGAGCATGGCCCTCTGCCTCACAGAGCGGAGACCTTCAGAAAGTGCACCACCCTGCTTAGTGGGGTTTTGTTCTGACTTCTCTGTGCGGATGCCCAGAGTAAGCCATCTGTGGGACATTAAAACTTTCTGCCGGGCCAGGCCATCCACAGCTCCTTTTACAATTTAAGGCTTAAGAAAGAACTCACAATTGAAACTGAGTAAGAAAATGATACTTTCGACCACAGTACATGTCAAGACGGTCAGAAATTAGAATCCAAGTCCTTTTCTTCTCTTTTTCTCCCAGCCCCTATTCACATCCTTTGTCCCCTAATACACTGATTAGAAACTTTTTCAAAAGCATATTTTTGGGTATAAAGCTTTGCTTTCAAAGGAGACTTTGGCTCTGATATAAGAAGATAGAGGAATCTGAGGTTTTGAACATTAAAAAAACTCAGGTAATTATTCATACTTAAAAAAAAAATCATTTTAGCAATCTTTTCCCCTAAAAGGGAGGCAAACTGCTCAGAAAAATGAACAATGGCACTGACCTTTGCGAATAGCTCAAACTCATGATTTGCTGGTGACCCCGAGCCCAGGGAGTCAAGGCCAGTCAGACTTTTTGTCCCAGAACTGGACTTATGAGCAGGAATTACATGATCCTTGGCAGCTTTCTTGGTGGTTGTGAACTAAGGATTCGTACTTCTGAAAACACAGGCCCCAGATCACTAAATATCTCCATCTGTCAAAGCATTTATGGCCTAGAATGACTGAAGTCATAATTCGTAACTTCACCCCAAAAAGTAAAGCACAGATGGTGTGCAGAGGGCTGCGTCTCCTGTGAGGGTCTCTGCATCAGTGTTTCTGGAACCTCCATGAACAAAGCTTGGCACATGCGCTTGCCCTCAAATCCTCTTGTGATGAGAAACCTCCTGCTGGTGCATCAGGACTTCCTCCGTACTCTAGAAGTTAAGTGGTGAGCAACAGAAATGGCAGGGGTCTCATTACCTAGAGGTGTGAAGCAGATGTTACGAGGCCGGCACGGTCAGCGACAGTGCAACTAGCCAACAGATACTGCTCGAGTGCCTACTGTGTGCAAGGCAAGGCATGGGACCAGTGAGGAGGACCGCTGTCAAACCGATGTGCTGCTAAACGACAAAGCTCGCAACAAAGCGGGGGCACGTCTGTCTGTTCCTGGGTCTACCGCTCCTCAAGCTGGCTGGGCCTCACTGCTATCTCAGTGCCACCTCTCACACAAGGCAGAGTGGTATTACCAGGTGAGTACCGAAATATTTTTTATCCCACACTTCCAGTAGAATTGGCTTAGTGCTTTGTTAAATGCTACAATACATAGTCTCTCAATCTCATCATGGTCTTGTTTTTTCAGTCCAGCAGTTGCCTTAAAAGAAAGTCTTTGTATAACATGCTGACTCATGAGAATATGATTCTCCTGACCGAAAAGATTTACAGTATTCATCATTCAAACTTCTTTATTTACAATAAAATTTAACAGTCTTTATGGGCCTAAACGTGGCAGATATCACCTGTGCATTAAGCATCATACTTTGTTCCTTGATGCGCTTCTTCCTCACTCAAGCTGCTTGCCGCCCTCCGATTTCTGGTCCAGTCTACTCTTGTTACTCTTCACCATGTAGATGAAGTAGGCGAGGGTCTCTTTTTCATTCACAGGTATGTTCCTGAAGTGTCGGCTGACAGTCTACATGGGGGAAAAAAACCAGAGTCCATTAAAGCATGCATAAATCAGGGCCACAAAATCTGGACTGTGCCATAGAGGGAGTAGGACTTAGCTTCCAGAGCTAGGGAGGGGATTACGATCACTGCAGAACTTCCTGCAGTGCTATAGAGCTCAGAATGCCCTTCTTCTCCAGGGGTCTGCGGGATTTGGTTTCCAGGCCTCCAAAAGCAGCCCTTTAACCCACAACACTCCCAAAGTGCAGTTCTATTTCAGTGGCAGCCAACTGTCCATCATGGCAAAAGGTCAAGGTCATCCCCATGGAGGAACAGGTTGGGACTGCTCTGCTTGGCCAGCTGCTACCATCTCCAGCTCTCAGGCCCTGGGACTGGGCAGAAGAGTGTCTTTTTAAAATTGTGTCAAATGAGGGGCTCCTGGGTGGCTGGGTTGCTTGATCTTGGCTCAGGTCGTGACCTCATTATTCTTGAGTTCAAGCCCTACATCGGGCTCCCTGCTGACAGTGTGGGGCCTGCTTGGGATTCTGTCTCTCCCTCTCTCTTTGCTCCTCCCCTGCTCATGCAAATGCACGCTCTCTCTCTCTCTCAAAATAAACAGACATTAAGAATAAAGTAAAATTGTGTCAAATGAATAGCCAGTTGTTCAGATGTAAGTGTTTGACCCAAGAATTCACCTAAATAGAACTGCCTCTTGAAAGACACATCACATTTGAAGAATAATCTGTCATTCACTATGCACTCCTGACATTTGGCTTTATTTTATAAGTCCTGAGAATGCAGGTCTCCTCTTGCCCCACCTCATCCCATCCCTTTCACCAGGGTGAATGCTGGAAATGGGTAACATTACCTTAAAGGGGTAAGTCTTGTGCACTATGTTTTATCTAGATGCTGAAGAAGTTTAAAGTAAAAATGATAGATCAGCAAGAAACCCCTAAAGAAAAGATCAAAAACCTATGGGGCTGTGAACTTTTAAGGAAATTTCTGATTGGATTGAGGGGGCTAGGACTGATGAAAAAAAAAAGTCAGAGAACTAACACTAAAGAGTGGTCATCTCTGGATGGTAGGATTATATTTTTCTTTTTTTCATTTTCCCAATTTTCTACAATGGGCAGAAAAGCACATTACGAAAAGCGTGATGAGAGGTCCTCACACAAATGCCAATCGGACAGAAGTATCAAGCCAGGCTGTCAGTATTTTAAAACAATGGCCAACAGACCATTCTCTGCCCCCTCCTCCAAATTGTATTCAGAGCTCAGGATAGGAGAAAAATTTCTTGGGTTCCATTCATTAGAATAAATGCTTCCATTACCAACATCAGAGTAGAAGAAATCAAAGAAAAAAAAAAAAGAAACTAAAGAAAAAAATAGCTCCTAAAGAACATGAGCAAAGGTTTTGGGGTGATTAATCTGACACACCTCATGTGCAGAAAGGACCATATCTATAAAGAATCTTACAAAACAAGATTCAAACAAATGAACAAACAAAAGCACACTCAGGACTTAGGATCAGGAGTCTTGAGATTCCAGGCTCCATTCTGCCATGAACTTGCTGTGTGATTTTAAATAAGTCATTTCCTCTCTCTGTGCCATGGTTTCTGTGATAGAAACTGGGCCTTTCCAGGTAAAGCTGTGGGATTCTGGATTGTACAAAAGAGGGACTAGGAAGTTGTTTCCAGAGCTGTGGAGGGCATTATGATCAACAGACACACATAGCGGTAGGGGGAACCAAGGTCACTGACAGAAGCACACTTCTGGCTTTCTTTTTATAGTGCAATTTGTCCACTTACTTCTGCTAACTGGGCCTTATTGAAGCCTGGTCTGGTCTGCAATTTGTAGTGTCGTTTATAACGCCGTAGAGTGTTCACCTGCAGCTGGAACAGGTCAACCTGGAGAGAAGAGGAGAAACACATTATCCATCACCTGATTAGGCATGACTCACCAGGAGTGCACTATGTGCCCAGCACTACTCTAGGAGGGGCAGGGGTGAAGAGAACTACAGAAACATCTTAGAAATGATCCACTGAGGACTAATAACTTGCTGGGAGGACAAAAAACAAAACAAAACAAAACAAAACCAAAAAACAGTGGAAACACAGTTCTGGCTGGGAAGGGGTGGTCTCGGGGGGCTCACGGAGGCAGTGAAACTGAAGCAAAGGAGAGCAGGGTTTAGAAAGATGGTAAGGACAGGGCTAGTGTAGGGAATGAGAGAGAATACCACGAGTACAGAGAGTCATGAGAGGAAGTCATGAGAGGAAGAGGGGTCATAGGCATTAGTGACAGGTTTAAAAGGTGGGACTGGAGGGCAGCAGGTCTCGAAAAGCAGGAGCTACCATAGGTAGTAGAGGGTGATGTTCCAGAAAGATGTGTCTAGTGGGGGCTTGTATGGAAGACTGGTGGGGGGTGCGGGGGGTGATGCTGTAGCAGGGATCAGAAATGAGATACTCGAATTGAGCTTTGGAGGCTGGTGATACTGGAGGGGGACACTAAGCATGGACAGCAAAGGTAAACCCAGACAGGCATCCTGGAGGACGACAGGCCACAGCTTGGCAGCAGACTGGATGGGGGGCATGAAGAAGGACAGTGGGAACTACTGCTGTTCTCAAAGAGTTCTTCCCTAGGCTGAGCCTTCAGGTATCAGAACCCCCAACAACTCTTCAGGGAAAACTGAAAAGCTACTGTAGCTAATGTACAAATCAGCAGGTTAGGTTGGGGTCTCTGCAGACGGCTGGATGACAGAGGGAAAGGACCCCCCCTTTTTTTTCTAACACAGGAAGAGAGGAAAGCTTCACAGTCATGAGATATTGAAGGCCCAGAAAGCTGGGCTGCTTTTACCTGCCTCTAAAAGAGATGTTCTTGCTTCGGGCAGGTGGAGAGCACTTAAAAACAAAATGAATGATCAATATGAGGGACCAAAGTCCTTCATTCTTTTCAAAACATTCCTCAAACCTTTTTTTTTTTTTTTGTAAAAAGCATTGAAATTGAATACATCCATTTCTTTATAAAATAATAATACGCTAAAGGCGACAGAAAAATACTATAAACCAATGCTAGAAAAAGGGACACCGAGAGGGGCATGGGAAAGGACCATATTTCCAAAGGGTTTCTCCACATCTGCAGACAAAGGCCCGCCTACTCTTTCTATTCCTACGCAGTCATTTCCACTCTGAGTGCTAACAGGCAGTTGCCTTATGAAATATTCATGTGTCAAATATTCAACGTACATTACCAACGGTTCTTCTTCTGCTGAGTCTTAAGTGAAAACAACTTAGATAGAAAGAAAAGCCAATACTGCTTCCTGCAGGCACTGGCACCTTGAAGGTTCGAGAAGTCTCAGTCTCATCGTCTAGTGCAATGGTTCTCCACAAGGGATGCTTTTGCCCACCCCCAGCCCCACCCCCGCCCCACCAGAGGACACCTGCTAATGTCTGAAGACATTTTTTGATTGTCACTACTGTGGCGACTGGCATCTAATGGGTAGAATCTGGGGATGCGGCTAAACATCCAATGATGTCAGGGACAGCCCTGACAGCAAAGGCTTATCTGGCCCCCAATGTCAGCAGTGCCAGGGGTGAGAAACCTTATAGCTGACTTTGGAATGGCTCCTTGGGAACAAGCCTGGACCAGGGATCAGAGCGACGGAAATCAGAGCTGGTATGCATTGACAATGTCCACCTTCCTTTTGCAGACCAGAAAACAGAGGGCAAGTGACTTCCCTCAATCCATATAGGCTCAGTCTCCACCTCTGAAGGCAAAAAAAAGTTTAAAAAAACTTGCCATTGTGGTTGTAGTTAAGAATTTATCAGGGGTTTCTTGAAGAAAGGCAGTATGGCCTACAGGAAAGGCTGGACCAGAGCCCCCTAACTCTGTGTGTGACCTCGGGTCTCTGTGCCTGTCTGTGAAATGATGGGGCAGTGAGACTAGTTGATTTCTAAGTTTTCAGCTCTCAGATTTGATATTACCATGACTCTCTCTCTGATTCACTTTTCAAACAAACCACAGCAAAACAAAGGGGACTAAAATTATTTCTGAATACAACCAGTAGACCAGGCCAGAGATAACGATCACATTAGAATCCATTCTCCCAGCTTTCTCAAGCTGATCCTTTTGACCTTTACCTCAGGAATGTCAGTGTCGTGCTCAGGAGAATCTCCGCCATCGTCACTTGTCTTCCTCTTCCTTTTATTTCGTACACTCTGGATGAAATTTTTGTGGAAGTCGCAGATATACAGGTGCCTTACCTGATGGGAAGCAAATTAAAGTGAGAGTTGCCGATTCCATGGAAACAGCAACAGGTATCTACCAAATTATGGGGTTCTCGCCACTGCAAGTCACTGAAGACACAGAAGGAAGAATAAGACGTAGGCCCTAATTTCTAGAGGTTTTATGTTGGGTTGCAGAAGAAAAAACCCACAAAGAGACACGAACGTTACTATCACACTGGGCGGCAGATCATAAACTAAGTCCTCACTGAAGGCTAGAGACGATAAATGGTACGGATTCAGCCACGGAAGACATGCCTGTGGCTGGGACAGTCAGTGCAGAGGTCCCTGACTACAAGGGAGGATTTAGAGGTAGATAGGAAGCATTCCAGATGGGAAGAAGAGCCAAGACTTAGAGTCTCAAACACGGCTGACAAGAAGGCGTGAGGGAGGCAGCCCAGGGTAGACAGTGTCGGTGAGGTGGAGATAACGGCCCACACGGGAGCACAATGAGAGTTCGGGGGTGGGGGCTACGAGAACAGCTTAGACTTTCCTTAAGACAGAGTCCCCCAAGGTTTTGGAAGCAGGGAGTGATGTGACATTTTCAGACCTGTAGGAGTTATGAATTTACAATGGGCTGGAAGGCACTGTCTCAGGAAGGAGGAGAGGAGGAAGGATGGGGCTGTGGCGATAGCAGACAGGACTTCCTATTTTCACACGGACAACAGCTACTACTGTAGGATGACGTCTCTCTGAAAAACTTGATTTCTGTGTATCAGAATTATACTTCTTGCATCAGCACACCTCTGGTCCACAAAGAGAAGTGGAAAGGTGCAGAGATTCTCATTCTCCCAGAAGCCACATGGAAGAAGGTGGATGCTACCGCTGATTTTCGAATGCAGGCTGGAGGCATAATAGTAAGTGAAGGCAGCAACAGCAGCTAAGTAGTAACGTGTTTTTACTGAAGAATGTAAGTGCCAGGGTTGGCTGGAGGAGACACTCAAAAACCTAACAGACTAAATGCCTGTGTAAATGACTTGGGGTTGTTGACACTGAGGCAGATGTCACACAAATGTTCTTGAGGGACTTCTGAATTTGAGTTTATTCCTTCTTTTTTTTTTCTTTCTTTTAAGTAGGCTCGGTGCCAGCATGGGGCTTGAACTCACAACCCTGAGATTGAGAGTTGCATGTTCTACCAAATGAGCCAGCCAGGAACCTCTGTTCCTTAAATTATTATTTTTTTTTATTTTTGATTTTTTTTAATGTTTATTTTATTATTTTTTAAAATTTATTTGTTCTTATTTTATTTTTGAGGGAGGGGCGGAGGGACACAGAGAGAGAATCCTAAGCAGGCTCTGCACTGTCAGCACAGAACCCGATTTGGGGCTCGAACTCACGAACTGTGAGATCATGACCTGAGCCGAAATCAAAAGTCAGATGCTTAACTGGCTGAGCAACCCAGGCACTCCTAATTCTTTCTTTCTTTCTTTTTTTTTTTTTTTAATTTTTAAGCTTACTTACTTATTTTGAGAGAGTGAGAGTGAGCATGAGCAGGGGAGGGGCAGAGAGAGAGGGAGAGAGAAAATCCCCAGCAGGCCCGATGCAGGGCTGGAACTCATGAACCATGAGATCATGACCTGAGCCGAAATCAAAAGTTGGACGCTCAGCAGACTGAGCCACCCAGTCGCCCTATTCCTTAAATTCTTAAAGATAAAAGTAAGCTGACAGGAAACCAACATCAATTAATTCAGGTCTTTTCACGGAGAAAATAATGAAAATCGCTTTGCAGTCAGATGAACGATCACTTTCATGTGGTTGGGTTGGGGAGTCATGAGTACTTTTCAGTTTAGATTGTGACCATATCTTGCAGACAGCAGGTGTTCAGTAAGTGCAGTTGCACCAACAGAGGCGTCCCTCGCATCTAAAAACAGCTTAGGCCAGCAAAAGCCACCAGTTACAAATGGTTACAAATTGGAGTAGCTTTGCCAGAGTCAACTCTGTCAAAGGACTTTCAGTTACAGCATGTCGCTGTCCCAAAGAATCCCTCCCGGTTGATGTATGGACCATGGGACAAGGTTTTATCAGGGAAGAAAGCACACTCACACCCTACTGTCCATCCCTGATAGGAAGCTGGCCCTCATGTTAGCTAGTTCCATGTGTAAACTCTGAGATTAAGCAGCTTCTCAAATTCACAGAGTGCCACACTTGGTAGAACAGGCCACAGAGGTGATTTCCCGAGCTGTGGCTGGGAGATTTCAGGTCAGGACACTAGAATAATGGAATCCTGGATGGAAGAGAACTTAGCAATCACCGGTGTAACCCCACTGGCCCTGATCTCATTTTCTACAGAGAGAAACAGAAGCCACACAGATGGAGTTATGATCTGGCCAAGGTCACTCAGACCTTCTGATCCCTCACACAGGTCCTTTCCTACCCCAACATTTTCTTTATACTGTTCTCAACTTCACTTTTCTCCAGAATAAAGCAGAAATATGTCAATTGGAGGAATGTTTGAAAACACGTTATATGTTAATAACTCATAGAACACTGCCAATGTCTACATCAAATGAATTTAAACTGCCTGAATTGGACTTTTGGTGCTATTATTTTAAAAGGTTCTCTGCTAGACCCTTTTACAAGATAAATAGTCATTATTTCTCCTTAACCATTTTGAAGTACATACTGGTTTTCAAAAATTTCAGAGCTCAGTGGCCTTTGGGGGCTACGGGTTGAGGAAGGAGGGTGCTAGCAAAGGCTCTAGTGTTTTTCTTTTCCGTTTCCCTTTCTGCAACAGCTAAAATTTCTTGTAACACAGCAGTTACTTAGAATTGAATTCCTGCCCAAGCCTGTGAGAATGAAATAGAATCCCCTTCAGAAATAATGATTGTACACCACCACCTTGAAACAAGTTGTGAGTGATTCCATCTTGAAACACTACTCCTCCAGAAGCATTACTTTGGGGGAACTCTGGTGCCAGGCTCAGGATGCCTCTTTTGTAGACAGTGTGTGTGAAAACACCAACGTAGCTCAACACAGGTTTTCCAGTGGGGTCACTGGGTAAATGGAGCCCCCCGGTGGCAGCATCACAATTGTTCAGATGTCATGGCATCCAAGGGTTTAAAAGAACAGGAAATTTCTTTTTTTTAAGGACTGGAAAATATTATTATTATAAGCTGCTCAAGTAAAGTTGCCCAACCACCTGCACAAAAGGTAGGCAGTGTTTCCAAGAGGATGAATTCACTGCTGTTTTAGGATTAGGCATTTCACTTCAGTGTGTGTCCTAATCTGGATCTCTAGCCAATTGTTTGCCCTCAGATGAATTTCTTTCATCCATCCATCCATCCATCCATCCATTCATAGAGATTTGTAATAAGAAAAGCCATTAACTCACTCCCAGCCATTTTTTAAAATAGCATCTTTACATTCAAGAGTTGCAAATATGTATTGTAATTGTTAACTTAAAAAAAACTTGGGGTGGGAGGGAAAAGCCTGGAGAAAAGGGCAGGGAAGATATTTTATTTATTAAGACTTAATCAAGGCTTATGCATGGTGCTTGGAAGTAAATCAGATAATGGGTTTTTAAATTAACCAGCCTCTCAGTCACTGTGACACTTTGGCACTGTCCTTTCCTATCTCTGGGCCTCAGTTTCAGCTGCAAAACCCAAAGTAAAAAAGTGGTTGCCCTTTCAGTTTAACAAGCAATCTATGATTTTCCCCAACAGTGGAATTTTGGTCCTAAAAAAGAACGGATGTTAACCACCTGAATTTAGCTTGTCTACCAGAATATTAAAACCCCCCTTAACTCATTTCCAATTCCTAATCACAAGGCAGCCACTTAAGGCTTGCAGCAACAGATGTCAAACTAAAAAGTTCTTAATTGGTTGACAATAGGCACATCTTTAGAATTGTTAACTAGAAGTGGTGAAATCACACAGGAAAAGTTTCCCTATAATTAGGCACAAAACACAGGGTAATTCTAATCAAATTTAAAGCCCCCTTCCCTAAGAAGTTACCCCTAAGAAAACTGATTTTCTTCCTCCTGGTCACTTGGACTGCAGGAACCGCCTCCCAAGACCTGGTCTTGGCCTTATTTCTGCCACATCCTTGAAAAATCCCATTTCCCCACAGCTGCATGCAAAGCAGCGAGCTCGATGACCCTCTGCAGAAGCCGAGGCCGCGGCAGGGGGGAAGTAACTGCCACCTTTCCATCTCTGAAGGAATAACATGGTTCCGAGAAGAGAAGTTAAAGAAGAGCTGGGCCCCTTCATCGCCCCCTCCCCAACACTTGCTCCTTCGTGGGCCAACAATATTAACCCATGTCTCCCTGCTCTAAATCAACACAACAAGCCCTAAACTGTTGTCAAATCTCCCCAGGAAGGAGAGGTCCTCGGAGCCCCCTTCCCCCCCCCCCCCCAATCTCCCGGATTTGGGCAGAATCCCAGTCGGAGCCTGTCTGCGCTGAAGCGGCCTTTGAAATCTCGAGTGCAACTCCCCACCCAGTTTGCAGATAAAGGGCGGCGAGGCCCAGGGCGGGGAGGGCCCCGGGGTCCGGCCCTCAGCCGGGGACAGCGGCCGGAGGACGGCGGCGCAAGGGGACCCAGCCGGGGACAGGGGCAGGGGCAGGGGCAGGGGCGGACTCACGCTCTTGTCGATGTCCAGCTTGAGTTTCTTCTGCGAGATGCTCTTCTGGACCCTCTTGCTGAAGGAGGCGTTGCCCGCGGGCCGGACGCAGCGCTCGCCGTCCTCGATGAGGCAGCAGCTCTGGCCGTAGCCCGGGGCGGCGGCGGGGGCGGCGGGGGGCCCTTCGCGGCTGTCCTCCTCCGTGCTAAAGCCGTTCATCTCCCCGCCCCGGGCCGGCCCCTCTGCGGGAGGATCCCCAGTAGGCCACTCCGCGGCCGCGCGCCCCGCGGGGCAGGTCGCCGAGGCCCCCGCACCTGAGGGTCCCGGAGTCCGTCTCCAGACCAGGCGCTGCCCTGCCCCGCGCCCAGGAGGCCCGGCTCTGCTCCGCTGCGCTCCGGCTCTTTCGGCCCCTGGCCCCGCGCCTCCGGAAAGCCCCTTCCTCCCCGCTCGAGGCCCCGGGGTCGGCTCCCGCGGCTCGCAGGGCCCCGCCGGGGGTCACCCGGAGGCGCCTTCTGCCGGGGGCCCAGAACCGTTACCCTTCGGCGGGGGCGTCCGGGAGGGCGTCCCAGGAAGCAGCCGCTCCCTGGGGACTCCGGGCCCGGCTTGCCAGGGGGTTTCGAGGGCCCCCGCCGGCTCCCGCCTTCTTTCGGCTGCGGGGCAAACTCGCCGCCGGGCAGCTCCGCCGGGGTGGCACGGCCTCCCCACGCGGGACCCGGCCTCGAACCCGCGGCGCCCGGGCCCCGGGGCGCGTCCGGCTCGCTCCACCCCTGCAGCCGCTCGGCTGCGCCCCGAGTCCCGCGGCAGCCCCTGGGCCACCCGGCCGCCGCCCGCCCAACACACCGCACCACAACAGTTCGCTCCCCCGCCCTCCGCGGGACAGCGGAAGTCCCGCCTCCGCGCGGCCATTGGCCTCGTTCGCTCTGTGGGCGGGGCGCCTGCCGCCGCTGGCACACCCCATTGGGCGCCTCCGCCGCCAGTCCCCGGCGCCTGGCTACTTCCTGGACTCTGCTGGGATGGGTTCAAAGTAGAGAAAGTGGAAGAGGGAAGAGTTACCCGGGTGCGGGAGGGGAACCGGGCCGCAGACTCTTCAGGCTCGGGGAGGGATAGTGAGCAGGGGCCTGGCTGGACGGAGGGCCAGATTCCGGGAACGGAGGAGCACAATCGGGGGCGTACTGAAGTGTAGACGTGGGCGGGGGCGCCGAGGGACAAACATAGGGAGGGGCATTGAGGGGGTACCTGACGAGGATAGAGGTTCTGTCATGAGAACGTAAAAACCGCAGGACCAAGGCCAGAGGACCCGCAGACCGATGGGAGATAGGGTGGATGAAACAGCACAGAAAGCCAGGCATGGCGGGAAAGACTGAGGGACAAGCCGGTACAGATACGTGGAAAGACGTGCAGAGGAGATGATGGGGGTCTGATGGCGGGTATTGCAAGGTAGTCGGATGCTGGAGGGTGGCGGAGACCTCAGACTGTAGAGACTGGGACTGGCTTGGTCGGCGCCGAAAGAGGAGAGGGAGGAAGAAAACCCCTACGGGGCTTTTGTGACCCTACGGCTGGGAAGAATCGGAAGTCAGTATAACGTCTGGAGGGTGGACTGGGTGAACCGCGCGGGGAAGCGGGGACTGCGGAAGACCGGGAGAAAAGGTTGGAGTGGAGGATCAAGGGCCGGTCTCGGCATGGGGAAGGGCTTGCTGTATCTTGAGCCTTCCCTGAAGCTCTGTAAGCTGTAGCTTCTATTGCTTTAAGCCTCCCGATCTATCCACGATAGCTAGCAAGCCCCTGAGCTTGGGGTTAGGTACCCAGGGCATCACACACCCAGAAGGGCCTTCGGAAAATCTAGTCTAGCACCCCTCGTCAGGCCACCTCTCTGCTGGGCAACTTGGGGACTAACAATGACCAAAGGCCCAAAGGGACTAGCCCAGGGTCATAGGGTCATGCGGTCACACAATCATTTAGGGATGGGTAGCATTGACCTGGGTGGGGGTGGGGGGTGTTCAGGGGGCGGGAGTGTTAGGTGAGCACTTGTACCTATTTTGGTAGTACTAGGTGGCTTGGCATTAAAGAGGTTTTTGGTTTGTGCCCTGATGAAAAAAGGAAAGCTACCAGTTTCCATGTTTAGGAGCAGATGCTCTGTGATCTTAAATTTTCTTCAGTGACCTTGAACGTATTTGTACCCTCTCGTCTAGTAATTTCACATGCAGAACAACCATTTCAGGAAATTGGCCTACCAGAGAAAAATTTAAACAAGGATGTTCATTGTAGGATTATTTATAAAAGGAAAATAGAAAAAGAACCTCAAGTTCCACAAGAGAAGTGGTTAGGTAAACTACCTAACATCTTCAGAGTGAGATATTTTGCAGTTATTTATGATCTTTTCAACATTTAAGGTAGTTTCAACATCACTGTAAGTGTTTTCTATATAGAACAATTCATCATGGACTCTTCAACAAAGAATTGATGAGTTGGAGAAGTGCTGTATTCATGTTAACTTAAAAATGCAGGATTTAAAATTGCATATGGGATATGTGTGTACATATAAGTTAAAAAATAAAAAAGGAAAGCAACTATTTGTGCATATGAAATCTACCAAAGTACTAATGTTCTAATAGTAATTATTATCATGGGTAGTGGAAATATGGTTGATATTTTTCTCCTTTTGGTCTACCTTTGCATTTTCCCCAGGAAGCAATTATTGCTTTTATAGTAGGAAAATATAGGATGAAAATTAATAGGAAAAAAGGAACAGTTTAATAGAATGCCTCACTCAGAGTTCGTACATTCAGAAGTAAACTATTGAACGTATTACATATACCCATTTCAGGGTCAGCCACAAGAGAAGAATAAAACATAATCTTTACCCTAAAAGAGAGTATCTTCTAGCGGGGGTAGCTCAGACACATACCCAGAAAACAGTTGGGTGTCTATACAAGGCAGTGTGTGATGTTGGCTCCAAAGTTGACTGGTACGGATGAGAGGTCTACATTTCCCACATATATTTTGCCCTTAGATATTTTTCAAAACAGCACTTACATCCAGTGCCAGGCTGCTACAGTACACACAGCTTCTTTGCCAGATTTTCCCCTGGCACTGCCCCTGGAGCAGGGGAGAATGGTGCCTTTTCCTTTTCCTAGATGGGTTCTGTCTCTCTCTGTCTTTCTGTCTCTCTGTCTCTCTGTCTGTCTCTCTCTCTATGGAATTTATTGTCAAATTGGTTTCCATACAACACCCAGTGCTCATCCTAACAGGTGCCCTCCTCAATGCCCATCACTCACTTTCCCCTCCCTCCCACTCCACATCAACCCTCAGTTTATTCTCAGTATTTAAGAGTCTCTTATGGTTTGCCTCCTTCCCTCTCTGTAACTTCCCCCCCCCCCTCCCCCCCGGTCTTCTGTTAAGTTTCTCAGGATCCACATATGAGTGAAAACATATGGTATCTGTCTTTCTCTGCCTGACTTATTTCACTTAGCATAATACCCTCCAGTTCCATCCACGTTGCTACAAAAGGCCATATTTCATTCTTTCTCATTGCCATGTAGTATTCCATTGTATATATAAACCACATCTTCTGTATCCATTTGTCAGTTGATGGACATTTAGGCTCCTTCCATAATTTGGCTATTGTTGAAAGTGATGCTATAAACATTGGGATACAAGTGCCCCTATGCATCAGCACTCCTGTATCCCTTGGGTAAATTCCTAGCTGTGTGATTGCTGGGTCATAGGGTAGATCTATTAATTTTTTGAGGAACCTCCACAGTTTTCCAGAGTGGCTGTACCAGTTTGCATTCCCACCAAGAGTGCAAGAGGGTTCCCGTTTCTCCACATCCTCGCCAGCATCTGTAGTCTCCTGATTTGTTCATTTTAGCCACTCTGACCGGCATGAGGTGGTACCTCAGTGTGGTTTTGATTTGTATTTCCCTGATGAGTGACATTGAGCATCTTATCATGTGCCTGTTGGCCATCCGGATGTCTTCTTTAGAAAAGTGTTTTATTCATGTCTTCTGCCTATTTCTTCACGGGATTATTTGTTTTTCAGGTGTGGAGTTTGGTGAGTTCTTTACAGATTTTGGATACTGGCCCTTTATCCGACATGCCATTTGCAAATATCTTTTCCAACTCTATCGGTTGTCTTTTAGTTTTGTTGATTGTTTTTCATTCGCAGTGCAGAAGCTTTTTATCTTGATGAGGTCCCAATAGTTCATTTTTGCTTTTAATTCCCTTGCCTTTGGAGATGTTCCTAGACGGGTTCTCTATCTCAGCCCTTGGGGTAGGGGATGCTCCTTATCTGCTACTCCTGAATTCTTTAGAGTTCTCTTTACTGTTTTACTACTGTGCCCTGTTATAATTCATAAATCTTTATATTAGCTTTCCTCTGTTCAAATTACCGTGTGATTTCTCTCTCTTAATTGGACCCAGACTGATACCCTCAGTTTCTGTGTAATTTTGTGTGTGTGTGTGGGGGGGGGAAGGGTGGTGCACATGCTTTTAACTACCATTTATAGACAATCCTATAGTCTTTCTTCAAGGAATATTTTATAATCTCTCCTCCCTGTTATTATGTAGTTTGGTTTCAAATAACAATTTTTTTTTTGGAAAAAATTCTGAGTTTTCTGCTGGGGAAGTAAATCTGTAACTCCAGAAAGGAAATATAGTGAAATATTCAAATAATGAAGAAATGAATACAGAGAGAAGCTTCTGTGATCCTTGTTTTGCTTTGTGTAGGATTTGAGATTCTTGAAATGGCCAAGAGAATCTGCTTTGCTACATTTATCACTTTAGGTAATTAATTTACAACAGTTCCTTAAGTGCTTGAAAGATCTTGCTTTTTAGATTTGTAAGTCTGCCCTGTTGGGCATTTAAAGTGTTTGAGAAAATCAGACATATTAAATTTGTAATTGTAGTCTGAAATGTCTAAGGAAATTTGATTAATTAAATCTGTAAGCCTGTTAAATGTTTAAGGAGGATTGAATCTGCTAAACTTAAGAATTAATTCAACAGTAATCAAAGAACAAGTGAAAGTGATTGTTCTTATCTTTATATGAAAAATCACCAGATTTATAAAGGAATAACAAGATTTGTAAATTGAACATAAAGCCTTTAATAAAAGCTAGGTTTTACAATGGCAACTTGACTCAGTAACTGTAATATTCTTTTCCATCCCCAAGTCTACCTTCAGATAATTAAAATTTCAGGCTGATAACCCCCAACTCCATAGTTCTAGCTGAGGCCTCTCCTCAGAGCTCCAGAAAACAGCCTCTGGAGCTTAGATGCTCCAGGGGCATCGCAGACCAAATGTTCAAGTTAAAAGCTTCGGACAACCGAATCCGTTAACTGCAACTTGTAGCACCCTTGATTGTCTCTTCTTTCACCCCACTCCAAGCCCACGCATCATTGAGGCACTTTCTTCTCCTTCCAATAGATATTTAGAATCTGTCCCTTTTGCTTCGTTTCCTATGGCCAGCGGTTCAGCCCAGGCCACCATCACCTTGTGTCTAACGTGCTTTACTGGCCTATGAGCTGGTCCCTAAACCACTCTTTCCTGGTGGAGCATCTATACAAACCAAACCTTGCCCAACTTCTCTTAAGCCCCTCACCAGCTTCCCAGTGCATTCTGACGGTGCCTCCTGCCATCTCTTTGCCCCCTTCCCACGCCTCAGCTCTGTTATTCTTCCTTAAGTTCCTCAGATAAGCCAGACTCCTCCCTACCTCAAGGTCTTTGCATTGGCAGTTGCCTCTACCTGGAAAGCTGTTCCGCTCGCTTCTCCCACAGCTGTCTCCATCCTCCAAGTCTTAATTTAAATGTCACCTCTGCAGAGAGTCTTCCCTGATTAAAAGGAATTTTTCTTCCCAGCCCCTGCCCATCGCTATGCTCCATTCCATGCCTTTTCTTATTAGCATTCATCACAATATTCAATGATTCTATTTTATTATTATTTTTGTATTGGGGCTGTTTCTCCCATTACAATATAAGCTCCGCAAAGGCCAGGACCATGTCTGCCTTGTTTGTTGTTGTTGTAGCTCCAGTGCATACAACACTAATTCTCCAATTCTGGTAGCTAACAAGAGTAGGGACCCCGTAAACATTTTTTCAATAAATTAAGTATATCCAACTCTACCAAAACATTTATTAAGTAATAAAAAAGATACAGGGCACTACATGGAGTATGAATTCCATTTGTTTTTCTAAAAATTTTTATACCCAAATACACATATTTGGAAACACAAGAAACTAGTAATTGTGGTTGCTTCCATGGTGGGGACTGCAGGTCAAGGGAAGAAAGGAAGAATCTGAAAATTAAAAAAAAATTTTTTTTAACTTGAGAGAGTGAGCAAGCATGAGTGGGGGAGAGGGGCAGAGGGAGAGAGAGTGAATCTTAAGCAGGCTCCATGCTCAGCACAGAGCCCAATGTGGGGCTCGATCCCATGACCGTGGGACCATTACCTGAGCTGACACCAAGAGTCATATGCTCAACCAACTGAGCCACCCAGGCACACCAGAATTTGAATTTTATAACCTCTGTTCCTATTGGATGTTTTACGACGTGCCTATATTTCTAATAATAGTAAGAAAAACACCATCCTTTGGTATTGTAATTTAACAGGAAGTATGGAATACCAAAAAAGTTGGAAGAATCTCGGAATAAAGGATAGTCATTTAAATGGAATAAATTAAGCTTTATAAAAAGTCCACAGCATGAGCCTATTTTCCTCATTTCTCTGAGGACGCATGAAAGTGTCCCCTGGCTCTGGTCTGCAACCTGGCACTTGACAGGTGCTGGCTATTGGCCAACGGTAGCTCTTGGCACTGTGGCTAAGGGCAAAGGCTCTGGTTTGAATTCCAGCTCTGCCACTTTACTAGCCATAGGACCATTGACAACTTATGTGAAGTATATAATAAGCCTCAGTTTTCTTCATCTGTAAGATGGGATGATAATAGTACTTATAGGGCTATTGTGAGGATCAAATGTGATATTGTAAAGCACTTAGCTTAGTGTCTCGTACATAGTAAGTGTTCATTAAGTGGTAGTTATTATTTCATCCATTTTATGCTGATACCCCTTGTACTCAGGTTCAGATTTCTGCATGTTAGTGAGACCTCACATTGCAGGATGGGAAGGTGGTGCTGCTGATCTGTTAATCGTTCAATTTCCACACAGGCAGTTTCCATATCCATCTGTGCAGCAATGATTGGGAAAGTGCTTCATTATTTTGTTGTATCTTAACCTCATCTTAAACAATTATGTGGATGGAAAAATGAAAGCACCAAGAGTAGTGATAAGAAGTGTGTGTATGTCAAGAAAGTGAAAAGACAACCTATAGAATGGGAGGAAGTGTTTGCAAATCATACATATCATAAGGGACTTGTATTTAGAATATATAATGCACTCTTATCATTCAACAATAAAAAGACAACAATAAAAAGACAATAAAAAGGGGTAAAGGTTTTTTTATTAAAAAAATTTTTTTGCGTGTGTTTTAAGCACCAGAGTCCACTGAGGCATTTTATTTGCACACATGTATTATATCCCTAGAAAAAAGAACCCCGAGATTTTTTCTCCGGTGTGTTTTGCTTCTTCATGATGCCAGCTGAGGTTGTCAGTGAAATGAAACCAAACTGGTGGGACAGGAGCAGACTATTCTGCCATTTTTCTAGCTGTACCTCCAATCTGGGGCTGATCACACGTGTTTAACCTGCCCATGAAGTTCACAACAATTTTCCCAGCTCTGTGATCATCCATGATTTCAAATTCACCAATGTAACCATGCTTCAGCATCATAGTTAGAAACTGGAAGATGACTTTGGAGCATGGACTAAGAGCCTGGTGTTTGCCTCTCTTTTTGGCATTGTTCATGCTCTTGAGAGCATCTGCCAGGATGCCTGCCATAATGGCAGCACGAAAAGATGGTGGAAAGAGTGAAAGGTTTTGAATAGATATTTCTCCAAAGAAGATATACAGATGGCCAAAAGCACATGAAAAGATGCTCAACATCACTAATCATTAAGGAAATGTAAATCAAAACTACAATGAGATATTACTTCATATCTACTAGGATAGCTATAGTACATAAGACAGGTAATGGCAAGTATTGGTGAGGATGTGGAGAAGTTGAACCCCACATACTACTGGTAGGAATGCAAAATTGGTGCACCCATCTTGGAAAAAGTTTAAGAGTTCCTCAAAAAGTTAAATGTAGACTTACCATATGACCCAGCCATTCTACTCTTAGGTATCTACCCAGAGAGATGAAATGTCTTTCAACTGATGAATGGATAAACAAAATGTAGTATTTCCAGACACATTATTATTCTGCAATAAAAAGGAATGAAGGACTGACACAATACGGATGAACCTTGAAAACATTATGCTAAGTGAAAGCCAGACACAATGGCCACATATTCCATGATTCCATTTATATGAAATGTTCAGAAAGGGCAAATCCATGCAGATGAGTGGTTACCAGCGGCTAAGGGACTGGGGAGCTTGGGTGGGGAGTGACTGCTAATGGGTCCAGAGTTTCTTTCTCGGGGGACAAAAATGTTCTGAAATTAGGAAGTGGTGATAGTTGCACAACCTTGTAAATATACTAAGAACATTGAATTATACACTTTAGGTGAATTAGATTTCAATAAAGGAAGTATGTGTATCATTAACTGTAATTGACATAAAGGTAGGAGTCATTGGATTTATTGAAAGGAATGAATCTTCAGTCTCCACTTGATGTTCTTAATCACTTTTTTTTTTTTTTAAGTAAGCTCTAGGCCCATTGTGGGACTTGAACTCATGACCCTGAGATCAATAGTTGCATGTTCCTCCAGCTAAACCAGCCAGGCACTTCCTTATGCATGTTTTTTGATTAGTAAAGAAAAATAATCAAATTGAAGATATAGTAGGAAAGGCAGGAAATATATCATCAAAGATTGCGTCCAAAAATGCAGGTGTAATTGAAACTGATAAACCCTTTTTTATTCCTTAGGAGCAAATGTGACCTGTTGACGGAATACATTTTTTGTTTGACTTTTTACTTTCGACATTGGTCACATTTTCAGAAACCAATTCTGTATGGGAGTGGGGTTGTATGTGTAGTCTGTCATGGAGAAACAAACCTTTGTGCTTCTCCTTTCTTTAATGCTAGATGACCAAGCAAACTTCTAAGAAAAAATTCAGCTGATACTAGGAGGTTGCACATAATTATTTGGGTTAGTGTATATTTGGGTCATTGGGTCTAATGCCCATAAAAAAATGAACAACTTCAGATTCATATATCAGTCTTTCATGAGTTTCATTAGGAAAAGTCAGCCCTGGAAAGCTGTTTAGTTTTGGCCTTAACGAAATATGCAACTAATGGTGACATAAATAATAAGGGTTATTAATCAGTTTCACAAAACTAACATTTCAGAGATAGGTGGTGCGTTCATCAGCAGCTCAACAATTTCGGAGGTCCAAATCAGTCCTCCTGAGAGCTGGGGATAAAACCGTGGACTAGAAGACACTAAACAAGTAAACGAATGAATAAAATAATTAAAGCACTCCTCATTATTACACTGATGCTGTGTTTGCAAATGTGCCTACTCACCAAAATAGATTTGTGACCTCAGAACCGATGCTTGCAGCACCTTGGAGGTCACCTGCAGCACCTCGGAGGTCACTTGCAGATGTGTGCATGTGCAGAGTGGCAAAAAATTGGAGTTCCCCCAACATGCACGTTCCCAGCTGAGGTCTAGCGTGCATGCTCTAAACAAGTATCCTTTTCGTGGGCAATGTGGTGTCACGTTTTACATATTTTTGTGCTTTTTGTCGGTGATTTTGGTTTAAAATGCCTCCCAAGCATAGTGCTGAGGTGCTGTATGGTGTTCTTAAGCACTAAGATGTGTCTATGGAGAACATGTGTGTGTTAAGTAAATTTCATTCAGGCATTAGTTCCAGAGTTAGCCCTGAGTTGTATGTTGACAAATTAGTGACCTATTATTAAATAAGGTGTCTTTAAACAGAAATGCACATAAAACAAGGTTATGTATTGATCGTTTGATGAAAATGTTTCGAGTAGAGGCTCGCAGGAGCCTACCCCTGCGCTTCCCCTAGGGGCGTGGTTCAGTGTTTGCTGATTCCATGTTCACAGTGACTCAATAGAACATAACTACTGTGAACAAGGAGAATGGACCGTATGTCAGGATAAGTGCCATGAAGGAGGCTACAAAGGTGCTCAGCATGCCAGAAAATGATGTGTGTGGGGTGGGCCTGTTCTTGACTGGGTGTGCCGGAAGTTTCTTGGGGGTGGGGGTGAGCTAAGCTGGGACCTAAACTCTGACAAAAAGCTGCCAAGCAGAGGGAGAACATTCCAAGTGGAGGGACCACTTGGTTTTGGAGGTGGGAAAGACTTGGCCTGTGAGGGCCTGAGCCCTGCTGGGGAGGTGATGGAGAAGCAGGCAGGGGCCAGCCTGGAAGGACTGTTAGGACCTGGCTAAGAAGTTTCGGTTTTATACTAGAGGCCTGGGGTGAAGTCACAAGCAGTGCAGCGGTAATCAGGTGTCTCTGGGTCCTTGTTTGTTCTCATCACTAGGCTAAAGAGGTCACAGATTATTCCTTATTCATCTCTGTATTTCCAGGGCTGAGGACAAAGCCAACTACTATGGGCACCCAGCGTGGACCACCATGGGCCCACAGTACATATGTCGGTATGCATTTGTTGTCTCGATGACCGAGCCCTGGGATTCTGCAGCTGTAAAGAAACCATAGCAGGGACTTTTCCCAGAATGTGGACTCCAGCCTCATGAGGACTCCAGACCCCAGGATTCCAGCCTCAGCATCCCAGGCTGAGAGGCCAATGCTGGGGGCGGGGGTGTTTAGCTCTAGCTCCAGCGAAAGCAGACCCTCCATCCCCTTCTTCCCATCCCCAGGCAGAAGCTGGCAGGAGATCAGATGCTACTTCAATTCCAAGTGGCTCATGAACAAAAGCTGTGAAGTTGCTAAGAAACCTGCTTCTCTGAGGGTTCACCAGGTTTTCCTTTGTTTCTATGGCACTGTGTGTGTGTGTGTGTGTGTGTATGCGTGCGTGCATGCACACCAAGGGTCGTCACCCTGCCAGCTCTGAAGCAAGTCAGATTGGAAGGTAAGGATTGCAGACTTCCCTGGGGCACCTTCATGGGCCCGAGGATCACCAAGCCAGGCAGCCCAGGCACTGAGGGTGAACAAAGAGGAAACGGATGCCCGTGGCCAGAGGTTAGCAGAGCTGTAAGCAGCTGCAGGAAGGGAGCTCTGGATACTGAATCCTGGACCCACTTCAGCAATAGCCCAGAAGCCATAGGGTGGGAGACACCAACAGAACTGAAAGGGGGCCCCACTCCTATCCCCTAGGTTAGCTTGGAAAATAAATCCCTAGCAACCTCAGGTCTACTGCAAAATACCAGATGCAGGATTTGTACAACTGTAAGAGTACGGGCTGACCATTATCTACTTTGCTCCCCTTCTCCCCATTGTCATGGAAAATCTGAGGCCTAGGGAGGGGAAGGGACTTTCTCAAGAACACACAGCATGTAACGGATACAGGAGCACTCTCTCTCAGAAGGCCTGTAGGCTGTGAGTGGAGGAAATAAAAGCCTAAAGTGTAATCTGAAGCTGTATTCTTCACCCGTTTGTCCATTCTTCAAATACTCATTGAGCCTTTACTCAGTGCCTTTACTCAGTGCCCCCAGTCCCCAATTCCAACTAAGTACAGAGAGAGAGAATCCAAAATTGTTGGCAAATTGCCAAATTCTCCGCCTCTGCTCCCAAACAAGTACGCCACCAACCACTGACAGAGCTCCCACTGTGTGTCCAGCTGAGTGCTTTAGGTACCTTGGATTCTACCCTTGCTTGTGGGCTTGGGAGCTGAGGAGCTAGAACGGATGAGACATGTTAATTCCCCCCATCCTCCCACCTGTCCCAGTGGGGAAGGACCTTTCCTCCCAGGAATCAGTGATTTCGAGAAGGCAACTGAGGGCCAGCTGCCCTGGAGTTTTCACTCTGCAGGCCCGAGGTGCCAACTATGTGCCCAGCAGCTCGAGAAAGTCATTCCTGGCTATAAACATCAGTTGAGGGCACATCTGATGCTCTCACCCTGCCCAGTTAAAAACCCTCCAATGGTCCCTACTGCTTTAAAAATAAAGCTCAGAGACGCCTTAACATGGCCTACAAGACCCTGCAGAGTCTGGCTTCTGCCCACCCTTTCCTTCTTGTCTTTTTTTTTCTCACTCACTCTGCTCCCACCTCACTGACCTTCATACCTGTCATGTTCCCTCCACAGGGTCTTAGCACATGCGGCCCCTGCACCTGGAATCTTCTTCCCTCTCTTCCTCTGTCCCTAGTAAAAGGATTTAATCTTTTTAAAGAAATCACTAAAATTTTAGAAGAAAATTAACAATATCCATCTTCTGGTTCCAGGGCTCAGAAGGCCAGTGAACAGATTTCCACCCCCTTAATCTGCCTTTTCCAAGCCGTGGTCACAGCGCCCTCTGGTGGGCTCTGGGCGACAGCATCAGCAGGCAGCTTGGGCTGGCTGGACTGGTAGTCCTACACTAAGTTTCAACCAGGGAACCAGAGGTGGGGCTGGAAGGATCATCCAAAAACCGGCCATTTTACGGCAGAAAACTGAGGTCTAGATAGGAGGCAGGATCTGCAGAGCCACGCCAGCCAATGCTGTTTCTAGAATGTGGCATTACACAAATGATACAAATCTAATATTCAAAAGCATCGTAATATTTTGGTAGGTAGACACCTGTGGCTGATGGGTGAGCATCAGAAATCAAGCCATTTCACCTTGTCCTGCCCCCCTGAAATCTTCCATTCCTGGCTGTAGTCTGTCAGACCCTTTGTGGGCTACCCCACCTAACCCTGTGAGCTCACCTCCTGTGCCTTCAACACGGAAAGTCCCTCCTGCTCAGGGTTCTTGCAGTAGTGACTCCCTTTGCCTGGAACTCTCTCCCCCAAACTGCCTCTTGGCTCAGACTCCCTCATGTCTTTCGGCTCTCACAGAGACACACTCTGACCGGCCTATCTAATGTTGCCTCCCAATCCAGTCTCTGAGACATCTCGGTTTATATTCTTCATAGCCCTGCTCACATCTAGAGTCATCTTGGTTGGTTATTTGAGGTCCACCTTCCTCTCTAGAAGGACAGCTGTCGGGGACTTGTTCGGTATCTGGCAGAGGGCCTGGGTACCGAGCAGACACTCCCTGAATACGTGGGGAATGACGGACTGAAAAATGGTGCGTGACAAGAACAAGCCAGAGAACACGTTAGAGAAAGTCTGGAGGTTTACTCAACAACAATCACAATTGTACACAGTAAGTCAGTTCATCACAAAGGCTCACTTTTCCGGGCAGGAGAAGAGAGGTTGGTGGTCTTGAGCTCTCTGTTTAGAATCCCAGTCTGCCATCTCAATATTCCCTGCGTAGTCCCTCTGGGATCCCAGGCTTCACGCCCAAAACAGAGCAGGAGCTCAACCCTGTTGTCTGGAGAGGCTGAATCAAAGCCATCTGGGGAGCGGATGCTAAGAGGACCTTGTCACTTGGGATGTAGGTCCAACACCCACCCCAGAGGCGGCAGTGGGCCTTGGCCTTGGCTCAAGATCAAGTTTGAACTGAAATATTACTTCGATTTTCACAAAGAGCATCGGTGGAAAGTAGAAAAGAATTCCAGAATTGGACTGCACTCCTTGCCCCTCTCCCATGCTTAAAAATCTTCAGAAAACATTAAAAATGCATTGCCTCCCAGGAATTATAAAAGATCGCCCAATCTGTACACACTAGAGACCACTGAAGCAAGGAATCCCCAGTCAGAGTAATTCTCGGTTACTACCGTAAAGTGCTTTGCCACGCTTTTGAGATTCCAGAGACTAGAAAAATGAAGATACACGGAAAGAAGCAGGGAGCCATTTTCAAGGGTATCATCTCTTTCTTAAAGAGAGAGAGAAATTCGACAGGTAGGTTTGGAAAGTGAATATAGGGTGCGCTTTGGGACTCTATATGCCTCATCTTCAACAGGAACTGCTCTTTCTCCCCTAGGCCTAATGTCACCCCCCCCCCCACCCCGTGGAAGTGCCCCCCTCTGCCTCTGAACTAATTCTTCCACAAGGGGAGAAGGGGCGGTTCCTGGACTATTTTAAAAGTTGAAAGCTCCAGGGGGAGGCACACGGTAGAATGGCTTTTCACACGTGTGCCTGAACATTTAGCCACCTCCAAAAGCCTTGTATTTACAGCAAAGAGGCTCTCCGCATTCCAAAATGTTTCCGGAGCTCCCCCTCTGGAAAGGCTGCTGGTGAGCCACATGGTCATGATGCTTTCTGGCCGCTCCCTGTTTTGTGACCTCATGCTCAGAATAAAGGGAGGCAAAGGGGCCCACGTTCTCACCCATGACCCAGATGAGAGCGTCTCCACAGGTCCTGGCTGCTGTACTGAGCATCGGCTGGCAGTGTGGGCAGGAACCTGGATCTCTGAGACAGGTGGTTTTCAAAAAGGAGGCCAAAGCAACCAGTGGTATTTGTAACCAGTCAGTTGGTCAGCTGAGCCGTGAACCTCTTCCTTCCCCTCTTAAACACTTTGCCAAGTCCCAGCACCTCCTGGTGAGGGCTCAGCAAGTGCTGCTCAGAGGACCTGCCCATCCCCAGTCGAGGGTGCAAAAGCAGACCCTGATGGAGGACCCAAGAATGGGACAGAGGAAAGCTGAAGCCCGCTTGCTGCTGCACCTGCTTTCCACAGGAGTCGCGGTCTTGCCGAGGACACTGTCACCCACTTGGAATGGGACATCTGGAGACCTAGCGAGTGCGCTGCACTCCGTGTGGGGGCTGGGGTGGGGGACTCCAGGCCTGGTCTACAAACAGGGCCCTCTCCCAGGGGTTGCTGAGGCCCTTCTAGGCCACAGACAAAATGAGTTGTCCAGCTGCCCTTTTAACTTGGAGGGTTACTTGCCATGAACTGGAACAACTCCAGCCTCTGGCCCTTGAGGGGCATCTCCGCCTCCCAGATCCTGCCCTAGGCCCAACGTCTCCTGCTTGAAATCAGAAGTTAAGAAACACACACTCATCCAACAGAAACTGCACACACTACCACGAAAGTTTCCCCTCCCCGCCCCCAACCCTGCCCCTTTATGTTTGTCTAGCAAGGCACTAGGAAATTGTTCAAGTTTAGGGATTTGCTGTACATTTGCATTTTTTTCTTTTTAAAAGGCACAGTTTTTATTTTAATGATGCTGCTTTGCTCTCTGATGATGAACCCTCAGTTCTCCAAACTGCAACTCTTGTTCTCCTAGATCCCAGAAGGGGCCTCATCTTTGGACTCCTTCCTATGGAGGGCCACTTCTAAAGATATGGCACTCGTTTGGAAAAGACACGGAGGGATCAACAAGAAGGGATCAAGCAAGCTGTTGCACGCACAGGGGCCGCCTCTCCTGGGGACAGGCGGCCAGGGCAGGGTGTGTGTGGGGGCAGAAGTGGAGGAAGTGATGCTTTGCCAGCAATATGCTTAATTGGGGTGGTGGTGGTTAGGAGTGTTTTATCTGCCTCCCCGCCCCTGATAACTGATGGCCTTGAGATCAGCCAGCATCTCAAAGGCAGATTCGTGGCTCTGTTCCCAGATTAATGTCTCATTTAATTGGTAAATGACACAATCGAGAGACCCAGCTCTAATTGGAACACTGGTTTCAAGTATTTCCTGGACTAGCTGGTGGGAGCCATAGATTGTAGAATGCGATTTCCATTTCTGAATCAGTGGGTGGCAGGTTGGTCACAGAAATGCTTCCTATTAGCTTGGGAACCCTCTGGGAGTCCGACACATAATTAACAAAGCAAAAGGTAAACACGAGGGACTGGCATGGAGCTGGGTGTCTGCCTGTTCGTGGGACCCTCCTCCACTGCAGCTGTGAAGGCGGTGGAGGGTGCAGGGCTTCGGGTCTGCACTGTGGACCGTGTCGTACCGAGGCCTCCGGTACGAGCTGACGGACATGGGTCACCCACCCCCTCCCTCCCCCGGACACCACCAACCTCGGATTTCAAAGATTGTCTCTAGGTTGGGGGCTGGATGCCTTAACTATATTACACTTGGCTGGCTCTTGTAAATCGAAGCATTCTAGAAATCCCAACTGGATGCTAGAATACCAGAATCCTATGTAGCATTCTAGTTTGTGATCCAATGATACAGTTCTATAAAAATTCTGGAGTTCTACGTGAGAACTGGAGCCGCGATGAGGTCAGAGGCTGGGCATCTCGCCCCCGGTCCACCTTGGAGGCCTCCAGACTTTGTGAGGTGAGCACTTCACACATCTGCTCCTTTCTTGAGGCAGGTAATTGCCCAAGAGAGAAAGGGGAAAATGGAAGCACTGATAAGGGAAATTCAGCCAGAATATCTGGTGTGGAGGTCTTCTACTAGGCCTTTTCCATGGGCCCAAGTCATCTGAAACCCAGCCCTGAAGAGCTGGTGGCTGAGCTGTCTTGTGCCCAGAGAGCAAGGAGAGACATCCCATGTGTCCATGGCGGCAAAGGAACGTCTAGGGGTCCAGCTTCTGACCCCAGGCCTGGCAGCTGGCCAGTGTTCAGTACTGGATGCTCTGAGGGCCCAGGTACGGCCTTCGAATGCATCGCCTGGGGCTGTGACAGAACAGAAGCCGGGCAGTAACTGTAGTTACTCAGTTACTCCACGACAGGCAGAAACTAAATGGCTGAAACCAGTGGCCCCAAGAAAGACTCCCTCCCTCCCCTTCTGCAGCGGATGGACGGCAGAGATGCTAAAAGTGCCCAGACGGACAACAGGGGCTTCTCTTTCTAAAGGGCCGTCACATACGAGCCATCTCAAGGCTAGGTAACCTTGTAGGACCCATTTTCGGGTAGCCTAGGGCTGCCTTGGCATTTCTCCCACATAATGCCCAAAGGAACGTGGTGACAAAGTTGGTAAGGCCCTCCTAGATTTCCATGATGCTGTCAGGGATTAAAGCAGGCACTGCTCTTTGTGGGGCCTCATGTGGGGTCTGTTGTCCACCCCACGGCTACCACTGGGCCTCAAGGAACAGGTGGGCCTCCTGCTCCAGCCGTCGGAGCCCTCTCTGCCCTAGACCTGTTGGCCAGCGCCTTTCACGTCACGCTGCCCACGGAAGCCCTGCCTCCCTCGGGAGGGGAAGGCTGCCGGAAGCGCCAGGAGAGGACCCCACCAGGCCCGCTGAGACACCAGGGCTCAGTTCCTGTTGAATTTTTCCAAGACTGTCGAGTTGGTGTGTTCAAACAGCCACTGCTGGGTCAGAGAAGAGGGGTTACAGGTGTTCATGAAGATCCTGTGGTCACTTTCACTGCAGTCCATGCAACTGCCGCTGACGGGGTGGTACAGGGTCTTGTCCTACGAAACAGGGAGGTAATCAGCGAGGCGGCGCTGGGGATCTGAACCAACGGCAGCAGCAACGATAGCAACGGGGCAGTGAGGCAGCGGCCGGCCGTGTTCACTGACCTGCGAGGCCTCCCTGCTGAGGGCACAGCGAGACCCTGCCCGGCCTCCCCCGCAGGCGGCCTTGCCCTGTGCCCGAGCTCTGCCCAGGGGGATGGGGGTGGAAGTGACCTGTGTGCCACTTCCGGGGCCGGGCCTTAATCATGCTCGTCTCTGGCCCACTGGCATCGGTTCTCATGACGGTGGTGGTGCTGGTGTTTTATGGACTAGCTGCCAGCATGTAAGAGCGTAGAGATTTCACATAAAAACCTGGCTTTCTGGCATCTCTCAAATGGCAGAGAAGTGGGGCATGGCGGGTGTGTGGCGCGAATGCACGGGCGAGCATGCTCTGTGGGGGGGAGTGAGGTGCTGCATGCCCGTCTGCTTCTCTTTGTTTAAAACCAAGCAGGTTGCCCTGTTCCGCCCACACAGCCCGCCTTACTTTGCGGTATTTCCACAGCTGGTTGCCCTTCATGCTGTGGCAGTCATAGAGGGTGACCGGGCTGGTGTTCGAGATGGCGTCAAAGCAGAACTTCTTCGTGTGTTGGGGGTCTCCAGGTCGGATGTCCTCTCTCCAGGTGAAGGTGAACACCTGTACATACAGGGACATCATTATAGGGATAGCAAAACCGGGGACTGTCTTTCTTTTTTTTTTTTTTTTTGAGAAAGCGAGAGTGCATGTGCAGGGGAGGGGCAGAGGGAGGAGGGGGAGAGAGAATCCCAAGCAGGCTCCACGCCATCAGCATAGAGCCCGACGCGGGGCTCGACCCCACAACCATGAGATCTTGAGCTGAAATCAAGAGTTGGATGCTCAGCCAACTGAGCCACCCAGGCACCCCTCTCTTTTCTGTAATGATAGAAAATGTTAAACATTGAGATCCAGGGAACAGTATCGACCACACCTCTTCTAATCACCCAGCTTCGACAATTACCAACTCATGGTGAATCTTGTTACAGCTTTACCCCCCATCACAACCCCCCACCTCAACGTTATTCTGAAGCAAATTACAGACATCATATCATCTCAGGTGAAAATACTTCACTGAAGTGCCATTATAACAATAAAAAGTTATTGCAAAGTCCTCAAGGTCATCAAGTAAGAAGAGTTCAAGTGTTCTTAAATTGCTTTGTAAGTTTCTTTTCACAGTCTGTTTCAATCAGGATCCAAACCAGGTTCACTATTGTATTGAGTTAATAAGCATTTTTTCCAGCAGCTTTACCGGAGAATAACTGGCATACAATTAACCATAATTTGATATGTTTTGACTCAATTTAATCTTAATTTGACTTGTTTTAATTTCTGATTCTTCATTATTCATGTATAGAAATACAATTGGTTTTCGTATCTCATAACTTTGATAAGTTCATTTATTAATTCTGGTAGTTTCTCTGTAGAGTCAATAGAATTTTCCACAAAGGTGATCCTACAGTCTGCAAATAAAGATGATCATATAGTCTACAAATTATTTTCCTTCTTCACCCATCTGCATGACTTTTCTTTTTCTTGCCACAGGTTAGTACAGTGTCAAATAGAAACAGTAAGGTCAGAGTCCCTGTATTATCCCTGATATTAGGGGTAAGACATTCAGATTTTTACCATTAAGTTTGATGTTAGCTGCAGGTTTTCTATAGATGAACTTGATCAAGTTGAGGAAGTTCCTTTATTCTTGGTTTGTGACAGTTTTTATCAGGAATGGATGTTGGATTTTGTCAAATGCTTTTTCTGGGTATAAGGTGATTATGTGTTTTTTCTTTTTCAGTTAGCATGGTGAATCTATTGATTACTTTTCTAATATTCCACCAATCATGCACCTCTCAGATAAATTACACTTAGTCACGATGTATTATCCTTTTTACACACTGTTGGATGGGATTTTCTAAAATTCTGTTTAGAATTTTTGCACCTATGTTCACAAGGGATACTGGTCTGTAATTTTCGTATATGGGTCAGTCTGGTTTTGCTACAAAGGTAATGCTGGCCTCACAAAATAAGTTGGCGAGTATTCCCTCCTTTTCCGGAAAAGTTTTTGTAGAGTTGGTAACATTACTTAAGTGTTTGGTAGAAATCACCAATGAATCTATCCGGGCCTGGAGTTTTCTTTGAGGGAAGGTTTACAACGGCAATGTCCGTCTCTTTAATAGAACCCTCTGTTGTCTGCTCTCTTGAAAAGAGTGTTTCACACATTTTCTGTTTTTCAGTTGTTTCTGGCAGGAGGGTAAATCCAGTCCCTGTTAACCTACTCCATGTTGGCCAGGAGTGGACCCCATGGTGGCAAAGGAGTGGTTGTACCAGCTACTGCTTCCTGATTATCTCCCGGGTCTTCTGCATTTTAGGCTCACATTTCTCCCTTTTCAGGCTCACGAGAGCTCTCTGCTCAGGGTGTCTGAGAGCCCCAGGGAATATCGATCCCACAGGGGCAAATGGGCTGCCATGCTTCCCATTTCAGAGGGTGGAGGCTGGCACAGCCAGGCAGCCAGACATCATTTTGTTCCTTGTTCGAGTGAATCTTCAGGCATTAGTGTGGACTCTGCCACACAGTGAGGCTATCCCAGGTCGAGCTCTCCGGGCATGTTCTCCCAGGCCCTGTGCTCTTCCTGGTCTCTTTTGGGGTTCTCCATCGTGGGGTGGGTGTGGGGAGCAGCCACACGCTGCCCTGAAGAATTCAGGAGAATCGGTGAAGGAGGGCCACTTCTCATAACTGCTACCAAGGAAGGAGGAGAGGGAGCAAGGACTTCAGAGGGAGGGGCAGACACTGGCAGGCCGGGCACTGGGCCCATCTGAGAGGCGGTGCTGTTCCTTCGCAGTGAGCGTGCCACACACACCTTCTGAGCTCGGTTTTTGCAGAGGCCCCGCAATACGGGCTTCTATCAGTGTGCACTTCCAAAATGTCAGAAAACCCACAGGAAGGAGACTATAAAAACGTTCCCTCGAACCAAGAGTCAGTGGATGCGGGATGCGGTGTGATTTTAGGGCTAACCGTTGGATCTGGGGGAATCACGGAAAGTTAAATGCAGTTTCTTGAGGGTGGTGGCTTTTTCTGCACCGCTGGCCTGTAGCCTTCATTCTTCTGATAACACCACCTGGGCATGATCCCCTGGGGAACCCACTCTCCTCATTCGTCTCCCCGTCCTTCAGGTGAGGCTGACCACACCACAGGCTCCAGGAGTGGGCATGTGACGTGGGCTTGATCAACACGAGGACTGTATCACATCCCCTATTGTAACTGGCTCAGGAAAGCCAATATGTGAGCACCCCATGGCTTCTCCAGAACTCTGGAAAGGGACATGCCTTTTCACTGGTGGGTTGGAAGCCTTTGCTGCTGGTGGTCATATCTGCCACCATGTGGGAAGAGCCAGATGAAGGATGAGGCCAACAGAGAGGAAGAAGAGTTGAGACCCTGGAGAGCTCCTGATGACATCATTTAAGCTCTTCAACGGCATACATGAGCCAATATGTTCTTCTTTTTGTTGAAGGCCATTTGGGCTGAGTGTCTGTCATTTGCCAACAGACCCGATTGATGATTTTATTGCAATGTGAAGGATTCCTCTTTCTAAGGTGTTCAGAAAGCTCTTATAACTCGTCCCCTGGGCTAGCTTTTGTGACTCGTCACTGACCCTTGGCGTCTCTCTCGCTGCCCTGACCATGTGAGCATTCCAGGCCACAGATGACCCAGGAAAACCTGGTCGCCAGTCCCTGAGAAGTGGCCCTTACCTGCATGTTGTTCCAGGCAGCCTCCCCACGGCCCCGGACACAGCTCTCCAGCCTCAGCGGGGAGCCCAGGGCCCCATGCTTCGTGTCAGCACACAGCCCTGTGCCCACATTGCGAATCTGAAAGAGACAGAAGGAAAGAGTGGACTAATGAGGCATCTTGAGATAGTCCCCTGGGACCCCGCCGGGATGGAAGGAGGGAACCCAGCAGAGACATCGGATGGAGGAAGCTCTGCATTGTCTTAATGAAGCTTGCCCTGGGTTGGTGGATGTGCCTTGCGCTTCTCAGTACAGGAATACTCAATCCTCAGGAGCTCCTCCAAAGCCAGCTTTGTCCTAGAGCATGCAAAGTCACAGGGTGGCAGTGGGGACCTGGAAGTTGAGGGGGGTTGGTATTCAGAGGAGACTCTGGCTCCATTCCTGGAGAATCTGATCCAACAGTTCCAGGAATGGAATTTTACTCCCATTCCAGGAGACACAGGGACCATATCTTGAAAGCCACCCTAGAAAAGGACGGGGCATCTTTGCTGTGGGGTCTTGGCCTTAAAGAGCAGGTGAATGGCAAGAGGTTCTCGATCCAAAAAACAAGAGTTTCAGTAAGACAGGGTGTGGTGTGGTGGGAGGAGCACTGGGCTGGAGCAGAAGGCCTCACCGCTCACGGTTGGTCAGCACTCACTACCTAAAGGCCACCGTGCCGTGTAGGTGCATCATGTAGTTTTTGCCTCACAGAATCACTCCTATCTTGACTGAGGGGTTGGGTTGGAGGTGTGGTGGCCGTGAAAACGTGCTCCTCAGTTGCCCTGCTGCAGGGAGTCTGATTGCCCGGCCGCTGTGTTCGGAATCCACTGTGTCTGAGTGGAGGCCGTGCTTCCCATGGGCTGCTTCCAGCCAGCGACGGAGCGGGACAGGGGGACTGTGGAGGCCCATTCCAGGGAGATGCTGACTTCTCTGGTAGGAGACTTGGCTTGAAGACTGCTCAGTCACTTGGCTCAAGAGCATCCTTGCAGTGTGGGACTCCTCCTACGGCAGCCCTTCTTCCTCCCCTTTCCCATTCCCAGCGGGCAAACCAGCCCCACAGCAGATCTCCCAGCCTCTCCTGGCTCCCTTCTCGTTCCTTCTCTCAGGGATTCCCCCGACAAGTCTCTTGGTGTCTGCTTCTCGGAAGACTGGCCCTAATACAGGGGAAAACGCCAATAAACTGGCAAAGAAATGAAGAGCTTCATGAGGGAAGTCAACACGACACCTCCTCTACAGTATCTATGCTGGTGTTAGATGGGATGGGCCAGACAGCTTAGTCAGGAAAGGCCCCTCTAACTTGCTGTATGAATTTGAACAAGCCATACCTGGTGTTTCTGTTGGCTCAAACCCCTCACTCCTTCCTCTGGTAACAGCACCCTGATTTTCTATGGGACTACCGCCCTCTCCCCACTCTGTGGCCTGCTAGAGTATCTGTCCACCCCTGCTTTCCCCCTTCCTCCCGTGGCCACAGTGATTGGTGCAGACCTAAGAATCAGACTTGATTCCTAGAGCTGTGCTGGCTTTACTGGGAAGGAGGCATATACTTTCTGTTGCTGGGCCAGCTTCAAGCTTCTGGAAACCATCTTGCTACCCTCAGCATGAGGCTCACAGAAATGGCAGCAGAGGTAAACAGGAGAAAAAGCAACTGACATCATTTGAGCCCCTGGATCCATGTGTCTGAAGCCACAGCTACCCAACGTTTCTATGAGATTCACTACATTTCTCTTTTCACTTCAAACTGGACTTCTGTCACCTGCAAGGAAGGAGATCTAACCCTTATGCTCCTTGTCCCCCAGCCCCGGTATGTCCATCTATAAATGAGTGGTCCTCTCAGCTCAGACACCAGGAGCCAGAGTCTGGTGACAGAGTGCTTCTTCTGCTAGAAGATGGTCTGCCTCCCCCAGCAGGATGGGCTTGAGGAGTGTGACACAGGCAGCGGCCCCAGGCCCCTCACTCAGAAGGGGCTGTCATTGGCTTAAAGCTCTGCTGTCGTGGTCTTAAAAGTTTTAATAATAGTGTTGCTGTAAACATTGGGGTACATGTATCCCTTCGAATCAGCATTTTTTATCCTTTGGATAAATATATAGTAGTGCTACTGCTGGGTCGTAAGGTAGTTCTATTTTTAATTTTTTTGAGGAACCTCCATACTGTTTTCCAGACTGGCTGAACCAGTTTGCATTCCCATTAACAGTGCAAAAGACTTCCCTTTCCTCCACATCCTCGCCAATACCTGTTGTTTCCTGGCTTGTTAATCTGAGCCACCGGGACAGGTGTGAGGTGGTATTTCATTGTGGTTTTGATTTGTATTTCCCTGATGATGAGTGACGCTGAGCATCTTTTCACGTGCCAGCCAAATTATGGAAAGAGCTCAAGTGTTCGACTGATGAATGGATAAAGAAGATGTGGTTTATATATATATATATATATATATATATATATATATAATGGAATACTACTTGGCAATGAAAAAGAACGAAATCTTGCCATCTGCAACAACGTGGATGGAACTGGAGGGTATTATGCTAAGTGAAATGAGTCAGAGAAACACGGATCTCATAGGGTTTCACTCATGTGGAATTTGAGAAACTCATCAGATGAACATAGGAGGAGGGAAGGAAAAATAAAATAAAAACACAGAGAGAGGCAAATCATAAGGGACTCTTAAATACAGAGAACAAACTGAGGGTTGCTGGAGGGGAGGTGGATAGTGGGATGGGCTAAATGGGTGACGGGCCTTAAGGAGGGCACTTGTTGGGATGAGCACTGGGTGTTATATGTAAGTGGTGAATCACTAAATTCTACTCCTGAAATTATTATTACACTATATGTTAACTAACTTGGATTTAAGTTAAAAAAAAATTCTTTTTAATAATTTTATCTTTGAACTTGTCAGTGGAATCTGATAGGACAGGGGAGCATGCATGTGAGCAGAGGTGATAACACGGTACACAGGCATTCGCTGTACCTTTCTTCTGTGATGCCCCAGAAGCACAGAATCCCTGGGGTCCTGCGTGCATGGGAGTTCAGCAAGACTCAAGTTACAGCTAAGACTAAGTGGGGTGCTGGCATGTCTGAAGGCCGTGCTTTCCAACCAGAACTTGACTGCACCAAGAAGGCCAAGGTATTCAGAGACACAGGAAGAGCCAGGGAGCTCTAATAGCCTCTTGCATTACTTCCCTGGACCTGCAGACCACTTTCCTTACCAGCGGAAGATAACAACACAGAAGGAAGGGAAGAAGAGGGCAACCCCCAGTTTTTCTTTCTGCTCTTCCTCACGCATCAGCAAGCCACAGGTAGAGTGGGTTTAGAAAGTATGCATTATCGGGGTACCTAGGTGGCTCTCAGCTGGTTAAGCAACTGACTCCTGGTTTTGGCTCACGTCATGATCTCATGGTTCGTGAGTTCAAGCCCCACAATGAGCTCCACACTGGAAGCGCAGAGCCTGCTTGGGATTCTCTCCCTCTCTCTCTCTCTCTCTCACAATACATTTAAAAAATTTAATAAAATAAAGTATGCATTAGCAACAAGTGAAACAAAATCAGCTAAGTTAGCTTTGTGCTGTGTTTGCACTGTTCTGGTAAGAAATACATATGCACGTACAAGGGTTGAAATACAGATTGTGAAATTTCACCCATCTGGCACATGAGCTAAATGCTCTTCTATTTGCATTTAAAACTCACACTGCATAATATGAAGCTGAATGGTAAAATTTATGCTAATATTAAAGTTTTAATTTTTCTCTACTTAGAACATTAAGTAGCATATAAAAAACTACCACAAGGCTAGAGAGACTCAAGAAAGAAACATGTTTTATATTTCATGCCTTAATTGGCACTCTTTGCCTGTCTTGTGAATAGGGGTTCCGCGTTTGCATTTTGCACCGGGCCCTTCAGACTCACCTCTCCCCAAGCTGCCGCCGGGGGCTCCACCGGCGGGTAAAATTTGGGCAGGTCCCACGCGATCTTGGTCATAAACCACTTGAAACTCTTGCAGTTAAGGGAGCTGCGGAGCTTCTTCTGGGCGGCGACGTCCCCAGCAGACAGGTGGCGGTACTCTGGCCGGCGTTGGTAAATGTGCTCGGCGTACTCGTCCATCCACACCTCGGCTACTCGCTTCAGGTTCTGGAGGGCGATAGGGAGGTGGAAGGGTCAGGCCCTCCGAGGGGCTGAGGCCAGGGGCGGGGAGGGGGGGGCTGGGGGCAAGGATCCTGGAAGTTGAGGTTCATCTTTCTTATTTTGTGTTGCATCAAAGACCCTAGCCCACCATGTTTTTAAAGCCTTCTATATTTATTTATGCACGTTTTAAGGACTCTACTTCTGACTAAGAGATGGCTGTTATTTTACCTGTGCATCTTCCACCCCCCTTTTCTAGCTGTAGCCTCCCTCCTCTGCTTCTGTCCTCTCTCTCAAGAGGCTTCAAGAAAGGTACATGAACCAGCCCCGCTAATGGGAACCAGCCCTGACTCTAGGGATTGGTCAGCGAGCACGTGACTCACGCCAAGCCAATCAGAATCAATGACATTAGCATGGCGATTTCACTGGAACTATTGGGGAGAATTGCTCTTTCCACTTGCATTCATTGCTGGGTAAGCTAGAGGCCAGAGCTGCTGGGTCATATGGAAAACCTGACTAAGGCTGAATGAATGAAGCAGAACTGAGGGCTGGACGAGGAACACGTTCCTTTCAGTACCTGAATCCAGCCATACCTGAAGTGAGCACTATCTTGGGACTTTCTTTTTTTTTTTTTTAATTTTTTTTTTTCAACGTTTATTCATTTTTGGAACAGAGAGAGACAGAGCATGAACGGGGGAGGGGCAGAGAGAGAGGGAGACACAGAATCGGAAACAGGTTCCAGGCTCTGAGCCATCAGCCCAGAGCCCGACGCGGGGCTCGAACTCACGGACGGTGAGATCGTGACCTGGCTGAAGTCGGACGCTTAACCGACTGCGCCACCCAGGCGCCCCTATCTTGGGACTTTCTATTAACATAAGTCAGTGAATTCTCTTTCTGCTTATGCCAGTTTGAGTGGGGTTTCTGTCATTTTCTATTAAGAGTGCTGACCAAGTACCCTGGTTGAAAACAATAATTTGCAACCAAAAGTTGTAATTCCACCAGCGGCTGGAATTTTAAAAAATCCTTTGAGGTGCAAAGCTTGCTGCTTCTTTGAATATGAAGCACAGGGATGATCAATATAAAAATGACAACCACGTTACTGGCAAGTAGAGGCAGCAGTCAGGAAAACAACCTGTTTGTGAGCAGACTTGGAGATAGAGGGAAAGTGAATTCTTCTGTGTAACTGGGATGAAAATTCCTTATTTCATCTGCAGTTGTAGACACCACCTGCTGAGAACTTCAGACAGCTGGTTCCAGAAGAGCACAGCTTCAGTGTTCAGGGGGAAATTCTCTGCTCCAAAATATCTTTCTCCAACCCCTGACTGTTGCCAGAAATCTGCCCTTCACCCCCAACATTGAACTCTACGGGCTTTATTGCTATCATAAAGGATTTTCTCCCTATTGCAATCCAAATTTTCTTCTGAAGGGGAAAAGGGAGTTAGTATTTTAAAATGTTATCAGTCATTCACACCTCAGTGTGAATGACTGCTCTAGAAGCAGAAGATAAGGCAGGGGTGGACAACTATTTTGTGTAAAGGGTCAGATCGCAAATATTTTGGGCTTTGCAGACCATATGGTCTTAACTCTGAGGCGGTGGAAAAGAAGCCCTAGACATTATGTAAATGAATGGGTGTGGTTGTGTTCCAATAAAACTTTATGGACTGAAATTTGATTTTCATGTATCACAAAATATTCTTCTTTCATTTTTTCACCCTAACTACTTAAAAATGTAAAAACCATTCTTAGCGCACAGGCCACATGAAAACAGTTTGCTGACTCCTGAGCAAGGAGGAAAGAAGCCATCAGGAGAGGGCCCCATGCCAAAGACAAAAGTTTTCACTCACTCTTCAATTTTGCTGACTCTGAGTTTGGGACTAGGAAGCTATGGAATTTCCTTGCTGATATCAGCCTCATTCTTTCTGAGTGCTGAAGAGACTGACAGTAGGTTAGAAAACAATTAAGGAACGTATTAAACAATTAAGGAACAATACCAGGCCCCTGCAAGGCAAAGGCTGGGCTTAATTTAAATCTGTGCCCTGAGGAAGCTGAGAACCGAAAAAGGCTTGCACACCCAAAGTCTCTCCTTTTCCCAGGCGGCCCACCTAGGTCCTTCAGCACACTAATTTGCTCATGCCACAGGGATGGTGAGGAATTGTGGCTTCACTCCTCTCTGGCTGTTTGTCCTGGAATCTGTACAACTTGAGTAAGACTTTCGTTTCCCTCTTTATGTAGCTCTTTTAGGGCTTTTAACCGACCTCTCCTTGAATCTATCAAAATGATCTTCTAGGAGATAATGCTCTAGAAGGATTTGGCTGTTAAAACACTAAGCAAACTTGTGATTTGCTTTATGATTTAATGTATGATCTGCAACTCAAATATGATCTGCAACTCAAGGAGGGTGGTAGTTAGATACTTGGACACAAATTCAGGGGAGCCTGATTCAGGCATCTTTGTGGTCCTGCATATGTATGTGGGGTGCCCCTCATCTCATTCATTAGCTGGTTTAAAGTCGACAGGAGACTGAAACAGTACAGACAGGTGAAAAAGAAGTTAAAATGTTTCAACCCAGAATTCAGAGAAGAGGCTGAAAGAAACTTCGCAGTCTTGTTAAGAGATGCTGATCCCAAGATGAACAGCTGTCACTGTTTAAGCAACAACTGCTCTGTGTGCCAGGCACGGGTCAGACCTAAGTGGGTTTGAATTCTGGCTCTAGTTAGTTAATGTCTCTACATTTCACTTACCTCATCGCTCCAGTGGGGATTAAAAACAAGTGAAAATTAAGTGAGACATGTATGGAAGATGCTTTGCCTAACGTCTAGCCCACAGGAAACTTTTATATGTTACTACAGTTAGCTGTTATTCACTGAATTCATCTGTGGTTCGGTAAAGAGGAGGTGGGTGGTGCCTTTTTACGAGGCAGGTCTTATAAATGAGAAAAGGATGCTTCGGGAATAGTCCTGCTCAGGGGTCAGAGGTGTCCCCATGGTCCCACCACTCCTAGTAGCTGAGGGTTGCACTCTTGGGCTTACTGACTGACGTTGTTCTGTTTTCCTGCCTGGCACCTTCCTCTGGGATTGCCAATGGGATCTCAAAACAAATGGGATTCCTACCTCTCCAGCTGAATCTAAAACGCCCTCCCAACCTACCCAGGTCGGATGGGCTGTGTCCTAAGCACGGATGGCAGATGTGGCTGTCCTTAGAATCTTACACCACTAGAGGGCACTGCTGGCTCTCTTTTTCTTCAACACCGGCGGCAAAGCAGCCCCTGGAGCTCAGCTCCCACCTGGGGAGACCCACTGCCTCGTTGAGACGGCTGGTCTTCCTTGTACCTCGCAGGACGAAGGCTCTTCCTGACCCAGAGCCTGCAGTTCTGCATGTCATCAGGTGATGAGGGAGGGGGAGGCGGTGGCCAGGGCAGAGGGAAGCTGTATGGACTGATGCCAAACAGGCTTGCAAAGGGGTCTCTCTGTCCGAAGGGGTCTCCACGAGGCAAAGCCGTGCCAATTACCGAGTTACCTTTCCAGCTTCCCCCAGACCTCCCTGCGGCCCTCTTTCCTTTCTGGGCACCCCCACCCAACCCATTTTTCCTTTGTAGTAACCTTGTTGTTGTGTTTTTTTTCAAGACACTTAATATTTTAAAATTGGAGGCTCAGTGGAATATCATTAATACAAAAAACAACCCCCAAAACAAATCTCTGGCTAACATTTCTATTTGTAGCCAGTGGCCATTTAATTCAAGCAGGGATTAATACAAACCATTTTAAGCTAATGAAATAGTTTGACACACAGACTTTTTGGCAATGTTAGTGGGGAGGGGGTGGGAGAAGAGCAAGATACTTACATTTATTAACCACCCTCATGCCTGGAACTTTTAAGTACTTTGTCTCAGGCTTTCTCAGTGTCTCACACCGCTCCACCTGCACGAACATTTATCTAACAGGCTTCTTTAAATCACTTCTGGTCTGACTTTGCACCTATGTTAGCTTTATCCTAATAATACCTGTGAAATCACAAGTCTGCTACACTAATACATCTTAACTGCTAAAGCACATTAATTTAAACGCATGTAAATAAAAATGTTCCTATGTCTGCCACCTAATATCATCTTGTCTGTCACACTTGGAGTAACTATGCTATCTCCCTGACTCTCCTGGCCATGCTAAGAGTCACCAACAAATTAGCTTCTTTTTAAGTAAAAGAGGAAACACAGGCTCAGAGGAGTTAAGCAACCCTCTCAAGGTCACAGCTCCTAAGTGTTGAAGCAGGGGTTTAAGTACGTTCTCTTAAACTCGATTTCACCTGGAGAGTTGGGGAATGGGGGTGCACATCCTCCCCCCACCCGCCCCGCCCCGAGGCACTTGGCTTGGAGTTCCCAGGTGTCTCAGGATGCCTCTGCTCTGCTGATGAGCCTAGCCCCTCACCCCGTCCCCATCCAGGGAGCCATCACCTTACCCGGGCCAGGCTGACTCCAGCGGGGACTTTGTAGGGTACATATTTCCTGTAGATATGGCCCACCCTGGAGCAGGGAATGTCCTCCATGCGGCCCCCACACATCCACACCTGCAGGGTGGGAAGGGAGAAAGAAGATGGTATTTCTGCCTCTCATTCACCACCCCCTCAGAGGTCACTGCCCCCTCCTCCAATACATTCACTGGAAGCATCAGCTTGGGACTATTAAAGCCCCCATTCACAGAGCAAGGAAAACACAGTGATAACCACAGCAGTTTTCAATAGTTGACAGTATTGAGCGCCTCCTCGTTGCCAAGCAGTCTGCTGCAAGCCCCCCGTGCACAACTGCATTTAAGCCTTGTCAGAAGACCAAAGAAGTGGGTAGTAATGGAGCTCCATTTTACAGATGACAAAACGGAGGCTCAGAGAAGCTAAGAAGCTTGTCTAAGGTCACAGGGTTAGTGAGTGGTGGAACTAGAATTTAAACCTGGCTTTAGCGGACTCCAGAGTCTGGGCTCCGAACAAGTACAGGTGTGGGGAGAGCTGTGTTGAGAATTCTAGGCAGCAAAGGGCGGCTCAGCGGGAAGGACTATGGTGATCGCCTTGGTAACGTCTACCACAGGTACGAGAGGGGAAGAGATAGCACCTAGGCTCTGTATATTTACCGACTGTGGTACCCGGTTCTGGAGTTTCCTCTGAGATCTACAAGCCTCTTGCTGGGTCACCCTGAGCAGAGGCAGCAGGCTCCCTGCCCTGACTTCTCTGCAGTCCGGCTTACTAAGCCACACAGCTGGCTATCACCGTAGAGAGGAATTCCAAGTTTCTCCTTGTGTTTCCCTACGTTCCTGGCGTCACAAAGAGCTCCTGAGTTTGACTGCATGTGGTCTGATGGCAATGTGGGAAATCTCCGGAAGTACAATCCACGCTGACGCATATCCACTAAGGGGCCTGGCCTAGACAGACCGTCCTCAGCAGTCCTGGGGCCAAATGCTGGCTCAGCCACTTACCAGGTTTGTGACTTTGATCAAGGAAGTTAACCTCTCTGAGACTCGGTTTCCTCATCTGTAGAGGATTAAATGAGGCAGGCCGTGGGGGTGAGATATTGCATGTAAAGTGCTCACTTAGCACAAGACTTAGCACGCAGTCCTAACAGTTACACACTCTAATGATTCATTCAGACATCTGGCTAATATTCATGAGGTCTCTGCTACATGCCAGACATTGTGCTGGGCACACACGTGGCAAGTTTGTCAAGGCCCTTGTTCTCATGGAGGGGGAGTATGGTGTGCAACCTCCAAGATGGCCCCCGGTGATCCTCGCTCTCTGGAGACACCTCCCTCCCGAATGAGTCACAAGAGGACTGAGCCGTGTAACCAAAGGAAAACTGCAGAAGTGGTGGTCGTAGAAGACACTGTGGCTTCCACCTTCCTCCGTGGGGTCACTTGCTTTGGGGCACCTGGCTGCCATGTTGTGAGGACACTCGAGCAGCTCTGTGGAGAGGTCTAGGTGGTGAGGAGCTGGGGCCAACGTGCCAGCCAAGCTGAGTGAGCCGTCTTAGAAAGGGATCTATCAGGCCCAGTCCAGCCTTCAGATAACCATGGCCCTGGCTGATACCTTGACCACAACCTCACGATAGACTCGAGCAGAAATGTCCTGCTAAGCCACTCCCAAACCCCTGACCTGGTGTAGGTTTGTGTAACCTTGCGATAGTGTCTATTACCATTTGAAGAGGGTATGTTCAGGGGGATTTTTCTCTTGTGGCAGTAGATAATCACTACAGAAAGCCAGTTGCAGATGGTGATGTGTGCTATAAGGAAGCCAAAGCAAGGTAACTGGAGAGACTCATTGCCTGGATCTCTGAGAAGTGATGTTACCTATGCCAGTCAGGGATAGCCTCACTTAGAAGGGAAAATTAGATACAATACTTAGATAACGAGAAGGTAAAAGTAACATAAGGATCTGAGGGGTGAGAGAACAGGTGGAGAGAAAAGCAAGTGTAAAGGCCCTGAGGTAGGGCCAGGCTTGGTTGGCTTAATCCCTGAATGGAGGAAGCCAGAGGCCTGGAGCAGGAGCAGAGATGGGCGGGGAGGTCAGAGACAATCATAAGGGTCTTGCAGGGAAAAATAAGGAGGCTTCACCAAAAGTCTTCAGGGAGGGTGACGATATAATCCAATTTCTATTTTATGAAGAGGACTCTGCCTGAGGGGTGGAGAATGGGTTGTAGGGGGCAGGTGTGGGGGAGGGAAGGCCCAGAAGCTCTTGGAGATTGAGGCAGGTATGGCTTTGGGTTTGTGGGGGCTGTGCTGATAATGGTAGGGCCCAGCTGCACTCGGGACGTTATTGTTAATCTTATTCCCGTGTTTCCTTGTTTGTGAATGACAAGTAGGAGTGGGAACGTCTGTAACCCCAATTCTGTGCAAGAGACTATTTTCTGGGGATATTGGGGATCTGGCTTTATGTCTCAACCAATTCACAGGCTCTAGAAGGACTGCTTTTCCTCCTCATGCACCTGAGGGTCCTCAGTCCCCCATGACCCTCTTCCAGCCACTGTCTCCATCCCACCCCAGATGTGCTGTATCCCGGGCTTCCTGCAAGGGGACCTGTATGCATGAGGCTGCAGTGAGTGCAAGTGCTGCCTGGAGAAATGCAATTATAGTCTGATCTTGGGGGAGAAAAAAAAATTGAGCAAGTCAATAGAACAGAATATTGGTCTTGAGATAATGGGCTCCTGATGGTAGATTAATGTCAAGGCCAAGCCAAGAAGTTTATTTTCAAAGCAGGAGATATTGATCAGGCGCCAGCCTCCCATAACAATAACTCTTCCTTTATACAAAATGACTGACGTGGAAGTGATGCTTTTGTCTGGCGGGTATCGCCCAGCTTGCCGCTGGGCCGCCCCTGTCTTTTGGGAGGCAGAGTGGCGCTGAACAGATGGGGGACACCTTACCCCACTCTATTTCTGACGGTCTCCTGGGCAGTTGACTAGGCTGGCGTCCAGCTCCCCTGACTCCATATTAAACTCACATTAGCTAACAAGGTTGTGTCTCCAGCTCTGCCTGGCAGGGAACCTTCCTTTATGTAGACAACGATCAATCTCCACATCCTTCTCTTTGCTGTGACCTCTGATTTCTTTGGCCTTGACCATGCTGGCCATCCGCCTAAAGGTTCCTGAGGGACCAGGGTGACCTTGATCTGCTGAGAGGTTTAAGGCATCCAAAACACCCACAGATTCCCGAGATGTCGAGCCCAGGTGGAGTCCTAGCTTTAGACGATGGGTTTACTCCTCAGCTCCCCTGCCCTTCCCTGAGTGAGAACTGCTTTCAGAGACAGAGATATCTGTTTGTTCAGCTAAAGCTGCTTCAAATTCCTGAGTCCTCTTTGAGCACCTGAACAACCTGAAGAGGTATCTGGCAGGAGCCCAAGACTGGAGGGGACTCTGCCTCCAGGAACACGACAAAAGATGGAGGCACACAATGGTGTCATGACTCACCCTGGGTGGCCAGAGGTGGTCTTGGATCCCAGGTCCCATGGTTCCAGTCATGGCCCAAGCCACCCACCTGTGCACCTCTAGGGTCCTCTCCTACCTTCCTTCACAACTGAGGCAACAGCCACACAAGACCCATGATGACCATGGCACAGGGGTTATGAGCACACAACCCTCTCCATTCCCAATGCCAACTTGTGCAGCCATGTGACCTGGCACAAGGCATTGACCTGGGGAGCGACAGTCTCCTCACCTGTGACCTGGGCATGGCAGGTCACTACTACCTTGCAAGGCTGCTGAGATGGCATGAGACAGCTCATGAAAAGCACTCAGCTTAATGTCTGACCAAACGTACCAGACGTAACTACGTTAGTCATTTCTGCTTGCAAAAGAACGAGAAATGCCACCACCTTGAAATTATACAGCATTTGCCCTTTTGCCCAACAGCATGTTTTTTTAATCCTATGGTCTGATTTCCTAAACGGAAATCATTCATTTTTGAGAGAGAGAGAAAGAGAGAGACAGAGTATGAGCGGGGAAGGAATAGAGACAGAGACACAGAATCTGAATGAAGCAGGCTCCAGGCTCTGAGCTGTCAGCACAGAGCCTGATGCGGGGCTCAAACCCACAAACCGTGAAATCATGACCTGAGCCAAAGTCAGACACTTATCTGACTAAGCCACCTGGGTGCCCCATGAAGTTTTTCTAACTTACTTGGTGGCAGAACCTGTAACTGACTGGGAGAATGACAGGGCCAGGCAGGGCTGGGGCACAGTCATGGGGGCACCACGTGGGGCCTGGGTGCCCCAGGGTGTTCTCCTCTCCCCCAGGTATCACACCTGCGGGGAAAGAGTCCAGCTGATGGCAAAGAGAAGGGGGAGCAGCAGCCAGATCACATTTGGCTGGGACCCCATCACATTTGGATGGGGACACACACAGACCACCGAGATGATGTACCTGCAACCCCTCTCTGTTGGCTTCCCTCCCTCCCTCTCTGTCAAGCCCCTTGCCAGCCTCCAAGCCCACAGGGGACACAGCTGCCTGCCTTGGGCGCCGTGTTGCTCTGCCTTGAGGAGTTTGCAAACACCCCGTCAGCTCATCTCTTGGTGCCTTTCTCCCCTGCGCAACAGCCTTCTCACTTCTCATGGAAGCACTGTGCCACCAGACAAGTACAAATCTAATTGTAAAAGCTTGCTCCCTATTCATTTTATCACTGCTGCTTTGATTTATTTTATTAGCAAACTTCTTTTGTGTGATGACAGGCTTCATTACAGTGTCTATAAAAGACAATTACTTGCTCTTATCTCCTAAACTGAGGAGGGAAGAAACAAATGATGATGTGCACCAGAAGACACTCGGGGACCCAGAGACAGTGTGGCAGAAGGGCCCATCCTGTGAGGAAGACATGAGCCAGCAGGGGCCCTGGCGAAACCTCTCTCTGTCAAGGACATGGCTGCCTGGAAACCACCAGGCATGACTGGTCATCCTTCCTGCTGACGGCCAGGAGAAGACAACATGTCTTTTGCTTTTGGGATCTCGGCTGAGGACCCCTATGGAATTCCAACCCTATTTAGTTGCACTTGGGGGACATAATATGATAATAGTTGCCACCAATTATTCTGCATTATCTGTGTGCTTAGAAGGTACATAGCGTTCCTGTTATGAACTCCATTCTGGAGTTAAGAACTGAGGTCTAATCCAGGCTCCTCAGCAAGCTTTGTGAGTCTGAAAGCCTCAGTTTCCCCATCTGCAAAATGGGATGAATTATGTGTGCCTGACAGGGCTGCGATGGGACTGGAATGATGTAATTCCGAAGCACAAAGGGCTGTAAGCAATCTGTATAGTGTGATTTAGACACATGGCAGCTGGGGGGCACTGGAGGCAGGCCATGCAGTTCCCCTCAGAGAAGAAATGGCGTCATAGCCATGTCTTCCAGAAGTTCACATGGTTTTGAATATATTAGTTTGTTTTGAATAAGATACTGTTTCAGGGAGCTTACCAGCATGAAAGGACCTCACTCACGCTAGTTTGAGATATTTATAATGGTTACTGGATGCAGCTGGTGAAGAGTAGGAAAAAAACAATTTTACTTTATTTTTAAAAACCACTTGAAATACAGATTTGAAGGGGTACATGCACCCTGATGTTTATAGCAGCATTATCAACAACAGCCAAACAATGAAGAGAGCTGAAATGTCCATCGACTAATAAATGGATAAAGAAGATGTAGTGTGTGTGTATATGTATATATATATATACATATATATGTATATGTGTGTGTGTGTGTGTATGGGTGTGTATAGGTATATATACATATATACATGTATACATATATACATACGTATATATACATATATACCTGTACACACACATACATACATATGGTGGAATATTAGTGACCAAAAAGAATGAAATCTTGCCATTTGCAATGATGTGGATGGAGCTACATGGTATTATGCTATGCAAATGAAGTCATCAGAGAAAGACAAATACCATATTTCACTCATATATGGAATTTAAGAAAACAGATGAACATATGAGAAGGCGGGGAAAGAGGAGAGAGGGGAACAAACCACAAGAGCCTCTTAATGATAAGAGAACAGATTGAGGGTTGATGGAGGCAGGTGGGTGGGGAATGGGCTCGATGGGTGATGGGCACTAAGGAGGGCACTTGTGATGAGCACTGGGTGTCGTATGTACCTGATGAGTCACGGAATTCTTCTGAAACCAATATTGCACTGTCTGTTAACTAAATTTTAAATAAAAAAAATAAAAACCATTTGAATTTACTTCTAGGTTAGTATATTATTTTATATAATATAGTTTTAAGCACATATGTGTATCTAAATGAATAAATGAAATGTCTAATTCAACAACATCCTTAGGTGTTTATAGACAAGTTGGCCAAAAAATGGGAGGTGGCTGCCTTACACTGGGGTTTTGTTGCTTAAATAAATGAATTTAGTCAAGTTGCAATTTCCCTGAGATGTGACTCATACTTGGGACAGAGCACTTTCATAACCACCCAGTCAGAGAGGTCCTATCATACCTTTTACGTGCGAGGAAGCTGAGGCCTTGCGATATAAGTGCCTTCCCCGAGGTCCCTCAGCTCATAAATGGCAGAGTCCAGAGTGGAATCTGGGGCTGGGTCCCCCCAGAACTAGGCAGCTCTGAGACCTCCAGGCAGACTGTACCTTCCTGGTTTGATCTTTCTTAAGCCTGGTCCAGACCCTATTACGGTCTTCTGCCAAGACCCCTGTCAGCACCTGTATTGCCTACAGAATGAACGGGCACCCCTGGCTTGCAAATAAGGCTCTCTGCCATCTGTTCTCCTCTTGATCACTTCTGGCCCTCTCCACATCCCCCGGACTCGTGTTGTGGATGCTGAGAACCAGCTGCAGTGCGTTCACTTGTCGGTGGTGTTGGGCGCCATCCTTCTCTTCCCATCAATAACGCAGCCCATACAAACATTCATTCACTCATTCATTTACACTGGACCTAGTCATTGGGCAGCGTTGCTCTAAAACCCTGTCAGAAGAAATGGAACAGAAACTCACTGTCAAGGGTGGACCCAATGACCCGAACCTGATGATATAACAGGGGGAAGGTGCTGGGACATGCTGACCAACTGCCAAGCAGTCTACCCATTTGCTCTGTCCTTCCACATCCAAGCCTGAGAACGTTCTCCGTACAAGACCCCACGTATTCATTACTGCCATAACCCTCACCTTTGTGAGCATCAGAATCATCTGGAAAGCTGGTTAAAATACAGACTGCTAGGGCCCCACCCCGAGGGTGTCTGACTCAGCAGGTCTGGGGTGGAGACTGAGAATCTGCATGTCTAACAAGTTCTCAGATGCTGCTGCAAAGGCTGGTCTGAGGACCACACATTGAGGACCAGTACATGCTGGAATAGTGACAACCCCTCTCAGGATAATGGTATTAGCTAGTTCACACAGACAGCCCTGTAAGTTTTTAGTGCCCTTGTAGATGAGAAGATACGGGTTCAGCAGAAAGGGCAAGTGAGCTGTCCAAGGTCTCACTGAAAGTTCATTCCAAAGCCGGGCCTGGAGCCAAGGTCTTCGGCCTCTGTCTTGTCAGCCTCAAAGCTCTTTCCACTCCTGTCTTCTTGTAACTGTAGCCTGACCGCATCAACCATAACAATGCAAACATTAACAGCTACCATTTATTGATCATTTATTACATGCCAGGCACTGAGCTAAGGTTTTAACACAGTTTGACTAACATCACGTTCACACCCATGCTATGAAGTAAAGATTATTCTATCCCCATTTTACAGCTATGAAGTCCAGAGAGATTAGGCCACTTCCCCAAGGTCACACAGCAACTAGCTAATCAAGTCTGCACCAGAACCCAGGGGGTTTGATTCTGAAGGCCATGTACTTCATCCGATGGTGTTCTAACATGAGGGTTCTGGTCAGAACAGCTACCACTTACTAAGTGCCTCCTTTTCGCCTGGTTCTGAGCCAGATGAATGTTTCATGCCCTTTCGTTCTTAGAACAAAGCTCTGAAGAAGTTATTATCTCCATTTTTAGCAACGAAAGATGGAGGCATGGACACAGGTATGTGCTGGTTGGGAAGCCATGGATGACAGATGACCCTTGGGCCTTTGAGCCACCTTCCTGGAGGAATGGTGGGAGATGCAGGCCTCCACAGACACATTCATGGAATTTCAAAGGGCTTGCTGAGAGTCATGAGCAGAATGCTCTCCCTGCTCCCAGCAGGCGGCTCTTGGGAAGCCTGGGCACCTGTAGCCAGGAGGAAAATACTGCACGCGGCAGAGCACGTTTGCAGCATCCTCGGATAGCTTAGCCAAGGAAAGAATTAGCACCAGGTTCTCAGCAGCAACTCTGCAGCTGGTCTGAGTTAGGCGGGTGTGTGTGTGTGTGTGTGTGTGTGTGTGTGTGTGTGTGTGTGTGAGGGGGTGGGGGGGTAAGTGATGGCATGGGGGAGGTGTTGCCATGCAGGTCCTTGGATGATAGCCCCAGATAACCTTCTGCCCCTTGGGCTGGCCTCTGGAAATCATTTTTCCCTCCTGAGCAGCAATGCAACTCCCCTCGGGGCTGGTGCTGACTTCTGGACCCTTCCTGTAAAAAGGGCCTCTGTCTAGGCTGGGCCCACCTTTCCTCCACCCCTCCCACCGGTGCAATGAGTTTAGAGTCAGGACATCTGGGATTTAGCTCCGGCACTGCCACCTTCTAGCCGAGGGACCCTGGCCCAGTCACGGAACCATTAAGGGCATCAGGCCATAACATCACCTGTACCCAGTTTCTGGTGTGCTCCTGCCTTCTTTTCACACTATTTCACTTACTCCTCCTGACGACGCCATGAGTTTTACAGAAGGAAAGCCTGAGAGTTTTCTCATTGAAAATCTGCCCCAAAGCTGCAGCCTGAGACTGGGTTGGGCTTTGACAGCTACGTCAAACAAAGCAAACCCAGGGGCCCTGATACCTCCTGCCTCTGCTGGGATGGGTTTCCTCGTGGAACAAGACTGTCCCCTGTCCCCTCATGTGGCATTTCATGACTCCCTCGCTCACATGGACCTGCCCCTTGGGACCCTCAGGGAGGAGCCACTGCCTCCTCAGGCCCACCCTGCAGAGCTATGCTCCGTCCTTCCCTGGGGTCTCCTCGCTGTCACTCCCTTCTCTGGAGGCCTCCGTTGGCGGGGATGGTGGTGGTGGACTCTCATGCCTGAACTTGCAAATGGCCCAAACACAGCACCGGGATGTATATGGTGGTGCGGGGGATGCTGGAAGGGCTGAAAAACCGTTTTTCCTTCTTAGTTAAAAAAAAAAAAAAAAAAAAAATCTTCATTCTTTCTTTATAGAAGTGATATGTACTTATGATGAACATATTCATTGTTATAGAAATAGTAGAAGGGGATAGCTGCACCCTGGAGCCCTCCTGCAACCCCCCCCCCCCCCGGCGACGCCACAAGGAACAGGACGCTTCCATGGCGTGCTGGGTCAGAGCACAGGCTCAGTCTGAAATCCCCGCTCCAGCCGTGTGAGTTTGTGGAAGTGACTTAACCCAAGCCTCAGTTTCCTCATCTACAACACGGAGAAAGTGAGAGCACCGCCTCGGGTGTCTCATGAAAATTAAATGACCATGCATGTAGAGTGCCATGCACAGAGCCTCACACATTACTGGTGTGAGTGACCAGTAAACACCAGCTGCTAGAAGGATACTCTCAGGGTTTTTGTTTGCTGGTTTGCCTTCATCATATATTCAAACACCAAACATGGGATCATATTATATATATATACACAATTTTTCATTTCTTTTTTTTAATTTTGAGAGATAGAGACAGAGCATGAGCAGTGGAGGGTCAGAGATGGAGAGAGAGAATCCCAGAGCCTGACATGGGGCTTGAGCCCACAAACCCTGAGATCGTGACCTGAGCCGAAATCAAGAGATGCTCAACCGACTGAGTCACCAGGCACCCCAATACTATTTTTCATTTCTGTTTAAACTCAACTTTGGAGGCATCTGGTCTTTTAATATAATATTCCATTGTTTAGATGTGCTTTTATTTATTCCCTAAGGATGTACATTTGGGTCCTGTCAATCTTCCCCCATTGGAAGTAAGGTCTCAACAAATAACTTCTATCCAAATCTCTGCTCATCTTTGCAGTTGTCTCCCTTGGATAAACTCCTGGGTGTGGAATTTTGGGTTGAAGAATGTGCTTGCTTTGGTACATAACAGATTTAGTCAAATTGCTATTAACAAGAGGTATCCACTTACACCACTGCAAAGCCCACAACTTTCTCATGCCAGCTCATCCGTACTGTCCGGTGGAAGCATCCTGTCTCCTGGACCTCAGAGATGAAGATGTCCTAACCCTGGCCTCCTAAGGACACGGTGCAGTCCCCTTCCTGGCTCATTCTACTGCCACCTCCTCTAATCCAAACCACGCTTGCACCTGTGTAAGTCAAGGGACTTTCCCCACAGCATCGTATCCGATCCTCTCTCACAGGGCAGGTAGGAAAGCTGTATCAGCACTGTCTGGGATGTGGGGCCAAAGAGGTCAAGCGATTGGTCCAGGATCCCCAGATGGATGAACAGATGGATGGCAAGCCAAGATGAGAAGCCAGTGCCCTGCCTTCTCACTGAGTACTCTTCCCACAACACCACCACTACCAAAAGGTGTTGAGGTAAGTCTAGGAAGAGCGGGGCAAAGGAAGTTTTATCAGATACAAATTGATGCCACTAACAGTTATTTAAAACACCTACTGTGGGCCACACACTGGGTATAGAAATGGCCTCCAGGGAACTCAGAGGCCAGTGGGTAAGACAGGTCACCCGTTGGGTCACAATTAACATGAGGAATTCAGAGCTAAGCCAGGAGTAACGTTGGGGTGGAGCCTCGTTAGCACAGGCAGCTCAGGTAAGGCTAAGTGGGGGCCTCTCAGACTAAGGAAAGGCATTTCCAGAAGAGTGAACAGTGCCTGCTTCCAAAGATGACCGGATGCATGAGCCTGGGGCTTGTGAGCAGCTCCATATGGCTGTGCGGACACATCTGTGTGGACGTCTGTGGTCTGCCCTGCCCCACATTCATTCCCCTTCTAGAAACAATGACTGGGCTTTCGTTTGGGGAACCAGCTCATCTCCACTTTCTGGTCTCCAGGATGGACATGTGACTGCAGCTGACCAATCAGAACATGGCTCAGGGATGGGCAAGGAACCAGCAGGCCAGTGAGAATCACCTTGGGGACTTCTACAGGAAGGATGGGAAAGATAAACTCTCTTTCCAGTGGGATGCCGGGTCCACAGAGAGAAAGTCTGACCTGAACGGGAAGCCAACCGAGATGAAAGTTGTGCCAAGGGACTGAGAGAGACGGAGACCGGATGAGATGGGTTAGTCTCTGGATCCAGCCAGGCCTGGAGGGTCTGCCCTGGAATTTCAACTGTGTGAGCCAACTGATTCTGATTTTTGCCTTCAATCAGATGACTAGGGTCATCTGTAACCAAGAGTGCAGACTAATGCAATGTGGTAAGAGGATGGAGGGTGGAGAAATGAGCAGGGGTCAGTTCACAGAGGCAGGTACAGGCGGGCTCTGGAGTTAAAGATTTAACCTGCCACCAGAACTGGGAAGATTCTAACCGCCAAACAGGAGAACTTCCATGGTGTGACTGTGCCTTTTGGAAACAATATGTCTCCTGGCTGAGAGAGTGTGTCGGGGTGGGGTGCGGGGATCAATGACTCTTCCAGAAATTTCAAAGCCTTAGAATACCTTTTCTAGGGTTTTCCCATCAGGATAGATGGCCTAGTCTGGAATTGGAGCCAAATTATTAATTCATCAGTCCTGTTGCCACATATCAATTTATCTTAATTTCTGAAAATGCACTCAGGCCTTTCAGACCAGTCTCTTTTGTCCATCACCAGGAAGAAAGGGGTCTTAGCAGAGATTAAGCGGAGGGAATATGGCCCTTTGAAAATGCTCCGCTCTGGCTGAAATGAACACCCACATTTCAGGGAGGCGTCTCTGGCGGATGAATGGGCTTGCCTGTCTCCTCCGCACTGTGGCAGGCTTTCCACAGGGGCTTGGGAGACAATGCACAGGCAGATGGACCGCCACGGGCTCTGGGAACCCATGTTCTCAAAGCCAGGACAGAGAAAACTGAGGGAGGAAAGTCTCCCTTCCAGACCTGGGAGCCTCCTCATTACGCAGAGCCCTTTCCCCTCGAGAGTGAAGGACATTAATTGGATCAAATGGAAACAGGAGCCAGCCGCCTCCCCCCTCTCCCGGACGAGAGATTTCCAATATGGCTTCATTACCAAGTCTTTTGTAAATAAACTGTGTGGAGAAAAATGCCATTTGTTCTGCTGTAATTGCCTGATGAGCATCATTAGATAGGTCTTTGAAACACACAGAATGAAATCATTTTGGGTTTGGGAATTCCTTTGTGCAACTCCTTCTCCATTCACTATTCTCCACAGAGGGTGTTTCTGAAGGGGGACTTCTTGACCATGGAGGCTGGCTTCTGGCCAGCGATCTACCTGCTCTGAGTGTGTCACAAACACGGATTTATTCAGTGCCTCCTCAATGTCAGGCAATCCTTTCGGTACCTGGGACACAGCAGTGAGTGAAACACACAAACAATCCTACCCTATCGAAGTTGACATTCTGGTGAGCACTCAGAACACAGGTGTGCCCATTTCTGGACACACTTGGCAGAGAACTTGATAAATCAAGTTTGCTTGATGGCTGTATTGACAAACTGTGAAGTTAAAAGTCCTTTGATTCCTTGTGTGTGATTGCACCGTACCCATAAGGATGCGACATTTGGAAAGCTAGACTGCACCGGGCTACGGATACCCAATGACATCTGTGCCATCACTTGCCAGACCTGCACTCATGGCAGACATCACTCATCAGTCACCACCCTCGTTCTGATCAGCTTGGATGCAGCTTCGGAATACATATCAACACCGCGCTGGGTCGCCCCTATCCCAGAGCAGATCAGAGATGGCTGGGAGAGGAAATCTATTTGCTACTTCTCACTTAGACGGTCATTAATTCATTTCACTGAGAGGCTGTAGAATATCCCAGTAAATTAAGTACGAGCCCAGGAGGAGGCAAACACAGAAGAAAGAGGGGAAAGACCACTGCAAACTTCTCAGGCTAGTTTCCCTCTCTAGTGTTCTCTCCTGTCCCTAAAGAGGCCCAGGAAACGTGGCAGGTCACAATGCAGGCTTTGCAGTCAGGCCCCCCTGGAGTCAGGTCCTGGTTCCGCTATTTCCACCTGTGTGGGGCCTTGGGCTGAGCCCCTCGTGTCTTCCTGTGAAATGGGTATAATGATGACACCGCTCTGCTAGGGTTGCTGAGAGGATTAAAGAAGCCAACACGTGTGAAGGGCTTGGCATAGGGTCCTGTCAGCTCCGAGCAGGGCTGAAATTCAGCTGTTGTGGACCAGAGCTGACACAGACTTGTGTCCAGCTGGTATCCGCTCTGACTGGTTGGTGCCTGGGCCGCCATCGCCATTAAATACTTTGAACACCAACTGTGGACGCGAGTGTTGGTTAGGTTAGGGGCTGGTCCCCTTCGGGGAGACAACTTCAGAACTCTGGAAGTAAAACAGACACAGCCCGCCCTTCAAACCCAAATGATGTTTTGGTAGAATTCCAGGTCGTTCTTTTCTTGCTACTCAAGAATTTATGTTCCCTAGTTCTGAACTGCTCAACCAGAGGTGTACATGGTGATGGCAATGATGTCGATAACGAACATAATCTTTGGGATGTTGTTAGGAAGCACCCAACCGTCATGGTCGCGTTTAATCCTCTGAAAAACCCCGTGAAGATTCAAGTATCATTAAGCAGATTTTGTGGCAGCACAAACCGAGGCTCAGTGAGGTGAGCCTTCCTTGTCTGAGATCACACAGTCTGTTGGAAGTGGCAGGGCCGGGATCTGACCCCAGCACCGAAGTCTCAATCACGGTGTCCCGCCTAAAAAGTTGATGCCCGATTCGGGGGGCATCAGGGTTGTGTATTCACAGGGCTCAGCCCAGTAGTGGTGCCGCTGGCCATCCCTCGCGGGCTGGGGGTATGCCCTTCCAGGGGCCCTGGGGATGCAGACGCAGACCCTGGCCAGATGTAAGGGGGCGCGGGACAAGCTAAGCCTCCCCTCAGAGGGACCGAGCCTCTGTTCATCACCTGAGACCAATATGGAATCCCACAAATGGAGGGGAGGAAGTGGCCCCAGAAGGGTGGGTGGCTATTAACCACCACGTCCTCAACTACCATTGTCAGCAAGCTTCTACAGCACATGGGCTGGTCTGATAGAGTAAATATTTACTCACTGGATCTTGAATAGTTTCTACCCATTTTTAATTGCTGGCTGTGTCCCCGGGTTGCATGTTAAACACTTCTAAGATATTATCTCGTTCGCTCTTTGCAATAGCTCTGGAAGATAGGTAGTATTATTATTCTGTCATTTCAGACGAAGAGAGAAAGCTAATCTAAACTTGCCCCAAATCACACAGCTCCTGAGTGGTGGAACTGGGATTTGAACCCACACTTTTCTGACTCCACAGCTTGGGCTCCTGACCACTAGTCTCTACGGCCAACTCCAGCAGTGGTGGATACAGAGAAAGCACACTTGAGAGGGGTGGCCACGACCCACTAAGGCTAACTGGGAATCTGCGAGGCCACGGGCCATCCCCAAAGCACAGCATCCTTCCAGGCCTGTGTGTCCCACTTACCCCGGCTTCTCTTCCCCCCTGCTGGTTTGCTGGACACCTCACTGGGAGACACCACCTTTACTGGAAGCAAGACCTGTCTTATTCCAACACTGCCATCCTAAGAAGGGGACGACGTTAAGGTAAATGGCAGTCAGAGCTCAGCAGCCTAAGGAGACACCCCACCTCCACTATACACACGCAAGAAGGAGTGGCCCACGGCCTCTGACTTGTCACCTGAGGAGCAGGGGCTGCTGAACCCTGAGCATCCAGAATCTTTCCAGGCTCAGAAAGCCAAGGGGGTGTGGCAAAGAAGGGGGCTTCCGAAGAGCCGGCTCACCTTGAATGAGATTTCATACTGCTCCCCTCCCCAGATCTCCAGGCCTGGGTCGTACCCACCCAACTCCCAGAACCATTTCCGATCCACAGCGAACAGTCCACCGGCCATCACGGGAGACCTGTCAGGGAAGAAGAGTGTGGTGTGAGGACAAAACGTCCTGGCGGCAGGCTCCGAGTGCAAGCTGACACTGCTATTCCCCCGGGGAAGGTACTGCACACTGCCCCAAGGGCACAGCCTATGTGTCTAGCAGGGAACCCAACACCCCTCCAAGGGAGGGCCCAGGCTGTCTTCTTTCTCGGCCATGACTTCCCTTCTTAAATACTGCATTTTAACCAAACGGATCCAGAGCTCCTTTCCACGGTCACTTGTGAGAGGAAATCACAGTAACGTGCGCCTTGCAGCTGCATGGTCTATGCCTCTCCAGTGCTCCCCCGGGTTAAATGGTCTGAATTGGGTCCCTCTGGGCCTGTCTGCACAGTAGAATCTCTTAGATGACAAAACACGCAGCTGTCTGGGCCCTACCCCAGACCTAGGAAGCTATCCCTGGGCGGTGGGGTCTAGGAATGCGTGTTTTCAAACAGCCTCCTTGGATGAGTCGCCCTCAGGCTGCCCAGCACTGGACAGGAGTTCTGCTGAGAGTTTGCAGAGGAAGACACAGCTTCTGCTCTTTCAGGTAAACTGGGCTAAGATGAACTCTGCACATTCACTGTCTCATTACCCACTGAGCGCCAGCTGAGCCGTAGATGCTGGAAGAATGTGCAGGTAAATCAGAGCTAGCCTGGGACTTTGGGGGATGCTAGTGTGGCCGGGCAGCTGCCTCTCAGGACAGAAGGACCCAGAAGATGGGTGGGAGGTACCAAGGGCCTCTGGGAGGTGCAGACGGCACTAAAGGAACATGGAAAGAGCGAGTGTCTGCCACCAGGTTTTGGGAGTGAGGAGAGAGGCTGGGGCAAGAGTCAGGGAGGGGTGCCCGGGGTGGTGGCATTTGAGGTGGGTTTTGTTTGGACAAGTGGGCAATGAGGGGAGAGGAAGGTACCCTGGAGGGGAAAACCACAGGAGCAAGGGCACAGAGATGATAAATGGGGCAGTGCCACGGGTAACAAGTCAGCACGGCATCATGCCAGGCCAAGGGCAGGGCTGGCATGCTGCATCCTGCCTGGGTCCCCCTGGTGCCTCACACGGGGCTGGCACCTGAGGGGCCGCCGGTACTCGCTGAGTGACAATCTCGCAGAGTGACCGTGTCCTTGTCCGGCTCCACTGGAAGACTCCAGACCCTCAAACCAAGGAACATTCCAGCAGCGAACTCCACGCCACCTCCTGGCCTTGGGAACTGCAGGTTCATGGGAATTGGGCTGATTTAAGAAGAACTTAGCCAACTCACATGCCTCCCACGCTTCATGTAGCAGATGAGCCTTGACAGCATGGCAGGGACTCCTTTAAAAGTCTTCTTTAAAAGAAGATCCCCTTGAATATTCACTGAGGGCTTGAATGTGGCAGGTGGTTGACTGAACTGATGATTTAATAAAATGACTGCTCCTTGAATTGACCTCATGAGGTGGGCCTCATCCTTATTATCCCATTGACACGTGTAGAAACCGGAGCACAGACCGGGAGGTAACTTGCTCCAGGCTTCACAGCTACTAAGCAGGATTCGAATCTCTAATCTATGCCAGAGCTCACACCCTCAGGGCCACAAAACTCTGTCTCCTATCAGGGAGGAGCCATGGAGAGGCAGGTGATGAGTGAAAAGGACAGGGGAACAGGGATGGGGAAACTGTCACTCCACTCTCCTTTACCTTTGGTGGGATGTGAGATGAAGTGTTTAACCACTGAACCCCGTATCGCCCGCTGCAGCGACCACGGGCCACATGCGGCTACTGAACACCCGGAATGGGACTACTCTGAATTGAGTTGTGCCGGAAGTGTAAGGGACACACTGATTTCCAACACTTACTGTGAAAAAAATAATAGGTCTCATTAACCATTTCAGGGATGCCTGGCTGGCTCAGTCGTGGGGCCTGCAGCTCTTGGTCTCGGGGTTGAGAGTTTGAGCCCCACGCTGGGTGTAGAGATTACGTACACATAAAATCTCAAAAAAATAATTTCCAAGTGTTGGTTACATGTTAAAGTGAGACTATTTCAGATATACTGGGTTAAACAGAGTATATGACAAAAATGAATCTTACCTGCTTCTCTTTACCTTTTTTTATGTGGCCACCAGGAAATTTAAAAGTATTTTTGTGGCTCCCCTGATTTTCTACTGGATGGTGCTCATTTAACATCTCAAAGCCTGTCCCCACATCTACACAATGAACATGTAGCTACATTTCCTAGCTCACATTGCTGTTATAGTTCTGAAAGTACCCAGTACTATGAAACATACGGTGTCTAATATCAACTTTCCTTTGTCTTCTGAAGATGGTGGGGTTTGGGTTTTTGGCTGGAGCCATACACTGCCTGGAGAGGCAGGGAGCGTTTCTGAGCCAGGGCTTCGTGGGAAATCAAACCCAAGACTCTGCATGCAGAAACCAGCCTGGGCGGGAGCCCGGGGCAAGGACCTAGGAGCCTCGGTGGAGCAGGGAGAAGATCAGCCTTAAGGCATTTTGGATGCTGGATGCTGGCCTCCAGAGGGAGGCCTCTCCTCCAGCCCCATCTATTTCCTGCCCATGTTCAGCAAGAACAACAACAACGGTTCTGAGGTCTAGTGGCTACCACTCACTTTACCGACATCATCTCCAGCTCTCACAAAGCTCTATTAGGCTCCTTTTCAGACGGAGAACTCTGGAATTCAGAAGAGCGACATACTCTGCTCAAGGGCATGCGGTTACTAAGCGGATGAGCTGTGGTTCCAACCGGGGTTGGCCCCCCAAGCCCATGTCCTTCAAACATCATTGTCGCCCTGGGCCTGCGGGTTGTTCACTTGCGGGCACCGTGGAGCGGTGTGCAGGAAATGACCAGGATTTTTCTAGTGGCCTCTCTCCTGGGTTTTGTCCAAGTACAATACAGAAAAGATACTTTTGGAAAGAATCGGAAGATACAAAGGATGGAGGGTCCCTCGGGAAGCATCTAGACCAGGGGTCTCAACTGTGACCACACAGTTCGCATCGCCTGGGAGCTTTAAAGACTGTTGATGCCTTGATCCCATCCCAGACTCTGGTGTGACTGGTCTTGGGTGGCAGGTGGCCTGGTGGGTTTTGTTTGTTTTTACAAGCTCCCCAGGTGATGCCAATGTGCAGCCAGGGTTGAGAGCCACTGCTGCAGGGCAGGCCCAACCCCTTCAATATCCAGGTGAGACGACTGCGGCCCTGGGGGGACGGGGTGGGGGGCGGGGTGGGGGGACTACTGGGGCCTCTGCTAATAAGCAGCCACATGACGTGGCCTTACCCTCTCCTCATCCTGCAATGAGGAAGATGAACGTGCCGAGACCCATCCACATAGGGCCCACGACTAAGCTTATGGTACTGGTTCAAACCACAGGGGGTTCTGGTTACCCTGAAAATTCTGTTCTCTGGAGTACCCCATTCCGACCTCAGCCTCTGCTGTGTGTCACCTCGGGCAAGTCTCATGTCCTCCCTGAGCCACAGGGTCTGTGCCAGTCAAGGGTGGAGGATTCCAATTACACCCTGGGGCTCTGTTGTGAGGGTTGTGTGCGGTCATGTCGGCTGGGACTGCTCTGCCGGCTCAGCTCAGATGTTGGCTCCTCCTTTTGTTGGTATTACTCTCCAAGAACTCGGGGCAACTGGGGCCTCGGGCGTGCGGAGGGTGCTAACTGCATGATGTCGTCTTGGGTTCTGACAGTAGTGATTGGCCATGTTCAGGAGACCAGAGGTCAGGGGAAGAACACGGACGTCTGACCTGCTCAAGCGGCACGGGGCTCCACCCATGCCCTCTGCCCTCAGCTCACACGACTCTCTTTGCCCAGCCACCTTTTATTTCCCTGAACAAGCGGGGCCTCTTCGCCCCTCTGAGCCCTCCCTTGGGCCCACAGCATCAGAGGCTCTCCTCAGGAACCCTGGTGTGCCCTGTGCCCATGACGATGGCCGAGCTGCCAAAAGACCCCTTTCTCAGGTGGGGAGTGTGAGGCGCAGGGAAGCTGGAGTTCACTGAGGTTAAACTGTGGTTAGGCAGGTGTGGATAATGGCCTCCCAAAGATGCCAATGCCTAATTCCTGGAACCTGGGGATATGTCACCTTACACAGCAAAGGGACGTTGCAAATAGAATTCAAGTGAAGGATCTGAGATGGGGAGATTGTCCTGGCGGGCCCAATGTAATCACAGGGGTCCTCATATGTGAAAGAAGGAGGCAGGAGGGTCAGAGTTAGAGAAGGAGATGTGATGATGAAAGCAGGTGCTGCAGAGAGATAGTTGGGGGAGGGGGGGGGTGGGAGAAGGAGGGGGAGTGATGGCGGAAGGAAGGAGGGGGAGACTTGGACATGTTAGGTTACTGGCTTTGGAGACAGAGAAGGTGGGACACCTGGGTGTCTCAGTGGGTTTAACGTCCCACTTTGGCTCAGGTCATGATCTTGCGGTTCCTAAGTTTGAGCCCTGTGTCGGGTTCTGTGCTGACAGCTCAGAGCCTGGAGCCTGCTTTGGATTCTGTGTCTGCCTCTCTCTGCCCCTCTCCCGCTCAGCTCTGTCTCTCTCTCTCTCTCTCTCAAAAAAACGATCATTAAAAATATTTTTTTGAAGATGGAGAAAGGAGCCACGAGCCAAAGAATGTGGGCAGCCTCTAGAAGCTGGAAAGGGCAAGCAAACCGACTTTTCCCTAGAACCTGCCTACACCATGCCTTTAGCTCAGTTAGACTCCTTTTCACACTTCTGACCTCCAGAACTTTAAGAGAATAAATCTGTGTTGTTTTAATAAGCCAGTAAATTTTGGGTAATTCATAATTGGGAAACTAATACAGCAGAAGACTGGACTTTGGCTTTGTACCCAAAGGTCTTTCCACATCTCTAGGAAGGGAACCAGAGTGGCTCACAGGGCAGCACAGGAGGAGCCCCAGAGAGACACGGGCTCTAATTCTGGCCTGGGACTGACTCACTGTATAAGTGAGCCCCCCCCCCTTGTCCTGGAGCTGCAGTCTCCCCATTTGCAAGGGACTGGAGTCCATTACCTGTAGGTCCCCCCAGCTTTCACATTCTAGGATGTCACAGGTTCACTCCACACATTGACCCCTAAACTTCTACCGTGGGACAAGCTGCCATTTCCTAACACTTCCAAGAGGGCCTAGCTGAATGATGGGACAGCTGTCCCCAGGGGCAGACAGACCTGCAGGTGCACCCAGCCTTTACTGCTTCATAGCTGTGAGACCTGGAAAAGGTGCTTAACCTCCTGGAGCCTTGGTGTCCTCACTTGGAAAATATGGATAATAATTTTTACTACGTATGGTTGTTGGGGATTAAAAAGGATCAGCATGTGATATGCTCAGCACTGTGCCTGGCATTTAGAAAGTGTTCAGCAAGGGGTGGTGGTGATGCTGGTTCTTGCTGACCATGGGGTGCTAGGCTTGAGGAAGAGAGCAACTCTGTTCACCCCCAGCTGGCAGGAACACCGCACAGAGGTGGCCAGCTGGGAGGGCCCTGAGCTGAGGCTCTGAGACAGCCTGGGAGGAGCTGTGCTTCCGGTTGGGGATGTTTGCCCTGGTTCCCCTGCAGTGGACTTTTAGGGGGAGGTGGCGGTCCCGAGTAGGGTGTGTTGGCGAGCGGTCACTAGGTCAGCCACTGGGACCAGCCTAGGTCACTTGTACTTACTCAAATGGGTCGCTTGGGTCAGCTTTCTGAAGTTCTGGAGGAATCGGTATCCGCTTATAGTACATCTCCCAGTCAAAGGCGCCCCGCATGGCATCGCCCGCCTGCGTTTCGTACCGAAAGTCATCGTGGTCGATCACGTCAATCATCGGGCACACAATGGTCTTGCGGTTCCGGGCGATGCGGTCTGAAGAAGCCAAGAGATGCCCATTACGGAGGCAGGACAGGGGAGCAGCTAGGTCCACGACCCTGCTCTGCAGCTTACTCGCATTCTTAATGTGTTCCCTGAGTGACTTCTCCGAATGCTCGAGTTTGAGAATCCCAAGAGCAAGAGAGAGGGCAGGCTTTAAGAAAGATGGACCAGGGCTCCCGTCCCAGTCCTGCTACCTGCGAGCTACATAAACAATGTCTCTGAGCCCCAGTGTTCTCCTCTGTGAAATGGGGAGAAGAGGTTCAGCACCACAGGCTGGTAGGAGGACGGGATATGACGACAGTTCGAGGTATCCAGCACGGTCGCCTGTAATGGTCAGCGCCATTGCAGAGAGAGATTAATTTCCTTCTGGGAGGGCTCCTGTTCTGGCCCTGTCAGGCTCCGCATTCTGGGTCCTAAGCTTGACTCATGGCCGAAGTAGCCAGGCACACCAGCTCCTCAAAACTTCTCAGCTATGGTCAGTGAACAAGTGGTCCTCCTTGCGAGAGAGTTTAGCTCGCTTTTTCCAACAGCCAGAACTACTGAGGAGGGCATGTACTATCCCACGAACTCCTCCTGACTGATGTACAAGCAAAGCCTGGCAAACCTCTGCCCTGCAGGAATGCTACAGGCTAGGTGATTCAAGATGGCAAGGGCAGTCCCTAGCCAGATGGCTTTTTACGGTCCCCGTTAAGCCAGGGAGAAGCTAATTCTATACAACGCACTCTGCCCAACCTACCAACCAGAATTTTAAGCTTTGGTTTGTTCTGTTCTTCGATGTTCCTTCTGCCAAGAAGCCGTGGCTGCAGCTCGGGGGTGCCAGTGATAAAGGGGCCAGTGGGCTGTGCTGGGGTGCCTGGCTGCTTGGGCCAGCAGTCAAGTTCAAGGGTGGGAATGTGGAGTCTGGTAGGGCCAGTGTAGGCTGGCATCTGCCTGGGGCTTGGGCTTCATCAAGTACTTTTTTCTTCCAGGAGAGAAAGCAGCATTCTTGCCCTTTTCTAAACTGCAAGACAACAATCCATAGATGGGTCATTAAATTGATCGAGTGTATGTGTGTTTGTGTGTGTGCATGTGCATGTGTATAATGACCCAGAAAAGAATACTGAATGTCAGGGTGCATTCCACCTGATAAGAAAAAGTACTTTTTCAGGAAACAGGTTTCCGTTATATTGCATGGGTGTGTATCTGTGTACTGGATTGAGATGTCCAATGTATTTCTAACTGTGGCACACTGGTTTAAGAAGTCTGAGAAGTGCTGCTTTCGGCAGTGTGCCCTCTGGGCTACCAGTGCCTGATGTACCCATGGGGTGTTTAAAAAACTGCCAGGGCTGCTCCTGCCCCAGATGCACCGAATCAGAATCTGTGGGGACAGAGCTTGGGTCTGCCTTGTGAACAGGCTCCCCAGGGATTCTAATGAAGTCAAAGAAACTTCTCCAGGGAAAGATCTAGAGAGGGCCTCCCTTCCTAATTACAATTATTCACGCCCATGCAGGGGATTTCACTTCTGGAGAGGCTCTGGGCTGTGGCTCTGCTGCAGGCTGGCTGAGAGCGGGAGGTGTGAGGGGTCAAGGCTTAGCATCAGAGAGGCAGCATTCCAGGGTGCTGCGCTCACTTGGGGACAGAATGCCCAGGTCCCAACCCTGGCTTTGTCACCTACAAGCAGTATAACCTTGACAAAGGTTATCTGATGCCTCTGAAACCTCGCTTCCCTGCCGACAAAATGGAGGACGACAGCACCTGTCTCATGGGGTTCCTGTGAAGACCGAGGGGGACGGTGGGGCCAAGATGCTTAGCTCAGACTCTCGCACATTCACACATCCCATTAGTGCTCCGCGGACATTGCTGTGACTAGGATTGACGAAAGCAGCTCAGAAGCTGAGCATCTTCCTCATTCTCTTTGCTCTTCAGTTTTCTCATTTGTTCTATGTGGATAATAAGGCCTGGCCTGTCTACATTCCCATGTAACTGTCAAATTCAAAAGTGGCTGTGGCCTAAAAAAAGCCAAGGGACTAGCAGAGCCATGATGATGATGATGATGATGATGATGATGATGATGATGATGGCAGAAATGAGGATAAACAGTGGCTTTCCTTCGGGGGGCTGAATCCTTCTCTCTGGCTCAGGAATGCCTCATCTGCACAGAAGGCAGAGAGAGCTGTGCATGGAGGTGTTAATGGTTTTGAGACAAAGCCCTGATGCGCTCTGTCGGCTGCTCATATTAACAGGGACAGACTTTTGCATCTACACCATTGGTTCACATTTCTATTGGAAAAAGAAAAAATAAAAAGAGGGAGAATGTTTCCTCCATGTATTCTGCAGATTATGAAAATTACCCTCATATATTTCCATAGAAACAGAGTTAAGGGCTATTTAGACTCCCAGCTCAGCTTTGTGGCCCTCCACTTCGAGTCACTGAATGACCCAACAAATGAGTTGTTCCTTCAGCACTATAAATTAGGTGATTTATGGTGAGACTTTTTTCTTTCTCTTTTTCTTTTTCTCTTTCGGTAATGAGAGGCAGACGCAGAGACCTCTTGGTTTAATTAAATACGGAGTTTACCAGAAAATCTGGGTTATATCCTTTTCCTAACCCAGTGGGATCCTGGACCCTTGGGATCAGAAGCGTATCATCTAATACTGAAGTTCCATGCTGATCTGCGTTAGAAAACAAATTGGCTGGATTAGCCCATTCAACCGTGTGGGTTTTGCTTTCTGTTCTCACCTCTGCCTGATGGTCTAACCAGTGCTCGTCCAAGTGTGGTCCTCGGACCAGCAGTGCTAGCACCACCTGGAAGTTGGTCAGAAATGCAGCTTCTCAGACCCTACCCCAGACCTCTCCAATCAGAAACTCTGGGGTGGGGTCCAGCACTCTGTGTTAGTGAGTCTCCCAGGTGATTCTGACACAGGCTCAAGTTGGCCCTGAACTACAGTCTCCTTTGCTTCCTGAGCTTTCTGTTATGGTGAGCATCCCCATTCATTTGTGAGTTTCAATTTCTCCCTGGATTGATAACGCTTCTCCAATCTGTCTCTGGCCTGTCCCTCACCTGATTCCCAATCTCAGTAGGACATTTCCTCTTTGATGTCCACCTGTTAGCACCAGCTCATCACCTTCCACAAATCTGAGCTCCGCAGAATTCAGACCTGCTTCTTCAACAAGCTATGAGGCACCTCACTGCCCAGCATCCAATCCCCTTGTCTCCCTTCTGTCCACATGGCTATGATGGATGACTTCTGGATCATGCCGCCCTGTCCACAGCCCTTTCCTGATAGCTGCTGGAAACTCTCCAGAGAGGAAATGAATTTAGGGAGGCAGTGTGATTTCTGACCATGGACAAAATTTGGGGCCAGAGAGATGGTAACTTTGACACTTATGACCCAAGGGAACAATATTGAGTCACTCAGTATCTCCAAACCTCAGCTTCTTCTACTATGAAATGGGGACACTTTTGACCTGGCATGGTTTTGTGAGGACTGGAGATAATGCTTATCACTTCCCTGGCTCAATAGCAGGGCACTGAAGGTTAACTATTCTAAGTTGCTAGGATAATGTCCCTCCACAATGTGGCTCCTACAGCAGACAGCCTTGACTTGCTTTCCAATAAAACTTGAACTAAGCTGGGAGAGGCAATCATGTAACTAGACTGTAGTGTGCTGTAGGACTTTGGGTAAGTCACCTCCCCTCTCAGCTTCCTTCTCTGTAAAACGAAGGGACAGGACTCGAATGGATTTTTAAGGTCTCTGTGAGCATTCCTGAATCCCTCATGGCACCTGGCATTGGATGGCAGCATCTCAAGCAGTCAAGAGAACCCTTGTGGATGATCCCTGCAGAAGGCTGGGGCCCACCTTGCCTTGGGAGGGTCTCTTACCGAGCAAGGGGGGGAGCCAGTTGACATTGGCTTCACAGTGTGAGTCTAAGAATGTGATGACATCCCCAGTTGCTGCAGAGGCCCCCAGCATCCGGGTCCTTATCAGCCCTTCCCGCTTCTTGGTTCGAAGAATTCTCACACTGGGGAAGAGGGCCATATAGTCTTCAAGTGGCTTCTTCAAGTGCTCTGTGAGAGAGACAGAAGACGACAGATGGACAGATGGGTTAGAACAGCTGCTCAGTAATCACTCTTGTGACTGCTCCCTTATGTGTGCACCATATTTTATAGTTTATTTTTTTATTAAAAAATTTTTTTAATGTCTATTTATTTTTGACAGAGAGAGAGAGAGAGAGAGAGAGAGAGAGCATGAGCGGGGGAGGGGCAGAGAGAGAGGGAGACATGGAATCTGAAGCAGGCTCCAGCCTCTGAGCTGTCAGCACAGAGCCTGATGTGGGGCTCGAACCCATGAGCTGTGAGATCATGACCTGAGCCGAAGTCGGACGCTGAATCGACTGAGCCACCCAGGCGCCCCTGTACTTTATAGTTTAGACACAGCTTTCCCATACAATGCCTCATGGGACCTTTCAGATATGGCCAACGAGGACAGGGACCACCACCTGCATGCTGTAAATGGGGACTCCGAAGCTCAAAGAAGTCCAGGGATAGTGCCAGACCTGGAACACACAGAGATCATCTGCGTGAGAGTGTGGGCAGTGGTGGTTTATGCTTGGCTGATACCTCTTCCCTCATTTTCTGGAATCAGCACTCTGATTTTTCTTGGTGAAACTGCCCCTCCCATTTTCCATCCATTATACTTTGGTGGGGCTCACCCACCCCTGGATCCAAGGGGGAGGAGCAGGTAGGATGGGCCTGACCAATCAGGGCATTCCATTTCCTTGCCTACAGTGATTGGTTCAGGAATGGCCATGTGACCCGAGTTGATCCAAATAATGAATCCTGAGAAGTATTTTTTTTTTTTTTTTTTTTTCAGAACTACTGAAACACCAGGCCCTTTCTTCTCATTAGAGTTGCTAAGTTGGCTGGCCATAAATCTGGAGCTGCTGGTGACATCTTTGGCAAATGAGGTGATAAGAGTTGGGGGAGGGGCAGTTCTGCTGACATTGAAGTAAACATGTAAAAAGAATCAAGAGATGGAAATTATTCTGATGGCATTTTGATTCCCCAGATCCCTCTGTGCCTAAAGCAGATAGACTCCTAAATGTTCTTACTACATACGAAACAAATTCCTCTTCTTGCTTATGCTAATGTGGGTTGGGTTTCTATCCTGTGCCTGGTAAAGTCATTCTGAACAAATCTCAAAAATTATCTCTTTTTACTAAAAAAGTCCCAGCCTTAACACTGGTGTCTCTTTAGTTTAATCAGGGTTAGAGTACTTTATGAAAAATCTAGTATGGCTACAAAAAAAGTCCTAACGTTTATACCACACTTAATGATGAAATAGCAAATGCTTTTATCCGATGATCAGGACAAAGGCTGTATTCTCTCTCATCACTTCCATTCAGCATTGTACTAGAACTCCTAGCCAGTGCAACTGGCAAGATAAAGAAATAAAGGCATAAAGATTGGGAAGAAAAAGGTAACAGTATCTTTACCTGTAGATGACATGATTATTTACATAGAAAAATCCCAAGAAATCTACAAAGAAGCTAGCAAGATTTCAGGATACTGGTTTAAATGTTGATTTAAAAATTAGTTGTATTTCTAAGTACTGGCAGATAAAAAAAAAAATTGGAAAATTCAATTTAAAATAGTAAGCATACAATTTGCAATTTAACAAAAGAAGTAAAATCTGTATACTTTGAAACTGCAAAAACACTGTTGAAAAATATTAAAGACTAAAATAAATGGAAAGACAGTCTATGTTCATGGATTGGATGACTTAATATTGTTAAGATGGCAATACCTCCTATGTTGATCTACAGATTCAGTGAGATCAAAATCACAGCTGATCTCTTTGCAAAAATTGACAATTGACAAGCTGATCCTAAAATTTATGGAAGAGATCAACAGATCCAGGATAGCTAAAAATCTTTTGATTACTTACACATGAACATTTACAGCAATACTACTCACAACAGCCAAAGATTGGAAATAACTCAAGCTTCCATCACCTCAGGAATGGATAAACAACTATGAAATATATTCACACAATGGAATATCACTCAACCATAAAAAGGAATGAAGTACTGATACATGGTACCATGCAGATGAACCTCAAAACATTACACCAAATAAAGGATGCCAGCCACAAAAGGTCACATGTTGTATCATTCTACTCATATGAAATTCCAGAATAGGTAAATTTATAGAGCCAACAAACAAATTAGTGATTACCAGAGACTGGGGTAGAGAGAGACGGGGAGTGACAACTCAATGGGTATGGTGTTTCCTTTTGGAGTGATAAAACATTTTGGAACCAAGTGATGGTTGCACAACATTGTGAATGTACTAAATGCCAGTGAATTGTATACTTTAACATGGTTAATTTTTATGTTATGTGAATTTTACCCCAATTAAAAAAAATGGGTAAAAGATCTGAATAAGCACTTCTCCAAAGGTGATATACAAATGGCCGATAAACACATAAAAGGATGTTCAACATCCTTAGTTACCAGGGAAATGCAAATCAACACCACAATGAGATACTACTTCACATCCACTAGGATGGCTATAATGCACAACTCAGATAATAAGTGTTGACAGGGATGTGGAGGATAAGAATCTCTATATACTGTTGGTGGAAATGTAAAATGGTGCAGCCACTTTGGAAAACAGTCTGGCAGTTCCTCAGTTAAGCACAGTTACCATATTACCCAGTAATTCCATTCCTAGGTGTACACCCAAGAGAAATGAAAACACACATCCACCCCAAAATTTGCGTACTAGTGTTCATAGCAGCAATATTCAAAATATCCCCATATTGAAAACCATAGAAATATCCATCAATTGATGAATGAGTGAACAGAACGTAGTATATCCACACAATGGATTTTATTATTCCACAATAAAAAAGGAAAGAGCGATTAAGACAATATGGATGAAACTTAAAAAGAGTATTCTGTGTTAAAGAAGTCAGACACCTAAGACTAGATATTATACGATTCTATTTATATGAAATTTCTAGAAAGACAAAATTACAGGGACAGAAAGGAAGTCAGCAGTAGTCTAGAGCTGGGTTGGGAGTGGGGACTGATTACAAACAGGCACAAGGGAACTTTCTGGAGTGATGGAAATATTCTAAAACTGTATTATAGTGATCATTTTAAAACTGTATAAACTGACCTAAGAACTGAACTGCAGACTTAAAATGGGTGATTTCTGTGTTATGCAAATTATACCTGAATAAGGTTGTTAAATGGAAAAAAAATGTATTTCTATAACCTGGCAAAGAACAATTGGAAAGTACAATAAAAATACCATTTATAATAGCTTCCTATAGATAAAGATCCAAATAAATGGAGAGATAAATCATACATATAGACTTGAAGACTCCATATTGTTAAAGAGTCAATTCTCCTCAAATTCATCTATAGATTCAACATAATCCCAATGAAATCACAGCAGGTTTTGAAATTGACAACTTTCAAAGAACCTAAACTGTGAAAACAAAAACAATCTTGAAAAAGAATAAAGTTGGAGGACTCACTGATTTCAAAACTTATTACAAAGTCAGAATAATCAAAACAATGTAATACTGGCAAGGAATAAACATAACCAATAGAACAGAATAGAGGAGCCAGAGGTATGCCTATATATATGTCATTGACTGACTGGTTTTTGACAAGGGCACCAAGGCAAATTCAATGAGAATATAAAAGAATTTTTAAAATGTGCAACGAAACAAATGAGCAAAGGGAAAAAAGAAAGACAAACCAAGAAACAGATTTAACTATAAAGAACAAACAGATGGTTACCAGAGGGGAGGTGGTGAGGAGATGGGTGAAATAGGTGATGGGGATCAAGAGAACACTGGGGGCACCTGGGTGGCTTAGTTTGTTAAGCATCCAAATCTTGATTTCAGCTTGGGTCACAATCTCATGGTTAGTGGGTTTGAGCCCCTGTTGGGCTTTATGCTGATAGTACAGAGGCTGCTTGGGATTCTCTCTCTCTCCCTCTTTCTCTCTGTCCTGCTCTCTCTCTCAAAATAAATAAATAAGCATTAAAATAAAGAGCACACTTACGATGATGATCACTGAGTAATGTACAGAATTGATGAATAGGCTATGTTGTGCACCTAAAATTACCATAACACTGTATGTTAACTATACTGGAACGGAAATAAAAAACTTGAAAAAATAAAACAGCTAGCATAACTGGATAAACACATGAAAAAAGATGAACCTCAACCTCTACCTCCTACCATACACAACAAATAATTTTATTTTTATTTTTATTTAAAAAAAATTGTTTTTTCAACGTTTATTTTTGGGACAGAGAGAGACAGAGCATGAACGGGGGAGGGGCAGAGAGAGAGGGAGACACAGAATCAGAAACAGGCTCCAGGCTCTGAGCCATCAGCCCAGAGCCTGACGCCGGGCTCGAACTCACGGACCGCGAGATCGTGACCTGGCTGAAGTCGGACACTTAACCGATTGCGCCACCCAGGCGCCCCACACAACAAATAATTTTAGATGTATAGCAGGTTTAAATATAAAGGCTAAAGTTATAAGGTTTCTTGAAGAAACATAGGAGAATATTGTTGTAAACTTGGGGTAGGAAAAGATCTCTTAAGACATAAAAAGCACTAACCCATAAAAGGGAAGACTGATAAATTGGACTTGATTAAGAACTTGCTCTTCAAACTTTGCTCATCACAACACATCAAAGACATCAGTAAGAAAATGACAAGGCAGGCAACAGTCTGGGAGAAAATATTCACAAGACATGAATCTGACAAAGGACTTGTATCAAGAATATGTAATGGATTCCACCAAAGTCAATAATAAACAGATGACCAACTTAAAACTAGGCAAAAAGCTATGAAACAGTTTTACAAAAATACATTTCACAAAAGAATTGATACACAAATAGCCAACAAGCATATGAAAAGATGTGACTCAAATTAAAAGCCTGAGATGCCATTTGCTATACATTCCCCAGGGAGAGGAGTTAAGATGGTGCAAGAGTAGGGGGGCTCTAAGTTTGCCTCATCCCTCAAATACAGCTAGATAAATATCAAATCATTCTAAACACCCAAGAAATCAATCTGAGGGCTGAGAGAACAAAATCACAAGTCTACAAGTAGAAAAATGACTACTTTGTGGAAGCTTCTTTTAACAAGCAGATCAAAGTACCTAGATCTAGGGTTTGTTTCTTCTTCTTCTTCTTCTCTGGACAAAATGACAAGATGGAAGAATTCATCCCAAAAGAAAGAAAAGGAAGTTGGGGCATGTGGGTGGCTCAGTCAGTTAAATGACTGACTTCGGCTCAGGTCATGATCTCACAGCTCATGGGTTTGAGCCCCGCATCAGGCTCTGTGCTGACAGCTGGGAGCCTGGAGCCTACTTTGAATTCTGCGTCTCCCTCTCCTTCTCTGCCCCTCCCCCACTTGCATGCGCGCGCGCTCTCTCTCTCTCTCTCTCTCTCTCTCTCTCTAAAATAAATAAACATTAAAAAAAAAAAGAACAGGAAGTAGAAGTAATAGCCAGGGATTTAATCAATACAGATATACAGATAGAAGTAAGACGTGTGAACTTGAATTTCAAACAACAATTATAAGGATACTAGCTGGGCTTGAAAAATGCATAGAAGGCACTAGAGAATCCCTTAGAAGAACTTTTAGTTCTTTTAGATTAAAGAACTAAAAACGAGTCAGGCTGAAATTAAAAAAGCTATAATCAAGATGTAAACCCAAACAGATGCCATAACAATGAAGATGAACAAAGCAGAGGAGAGAATCTGTGATAAGGAAGATAAAACTATGAAAAATAATGAAGTTGAAAAGAAGAGGGAAAGAAAGGTAATGAATCATGAAGGTAGACTTAGAGAACTCAGCAACTTCTTAGAGCAATAATATTTGTATCACAGAAGTCCCAGAAGATGAAGAAAGAGAAAAAGGGGCAGAAGGTTTATTTTAGCAAATTACAGCTGAAAACTTTCCTATCTGGGGAAGGATACAGACATTTAAATCCAAGAAGCACAAAGAAGTCCCATGAAATTCAACAAAAGCTGGCCATATGACCTAGACATATCATAGTCAAATTCACAAAAGACACAGACAAGGAAAGAGTCCTGAAAGTAGCAAGGGAAAAAAAAGTCCTTAACCTACAAGTGAAGACAGATCAGGTTCGCAGCACACCTATCCACAGAAACTTGGCAGGCTAGAAGGGAATGGCAGGATATATTCAATGTGCTGAATGGGAGAAATATACAACCAAGAATACTTTATCCAGCAAGACTGTCATTGAGAATAGAAGGAGAGATAAAATGTTTCCCAGCAAACAAAAACTAAAGGAGTTTGTGACACTAAGCCAGCCCTGCAAAAAATATTAGAAGGGACTCTTCGAGTGGGGGGAAAAAAGACCAAAAGCAATAAAGACTAGAAAGGAACACAGAACATCACCAGAAATACCAATTTTATAGGTAACACAATAGCACTAAATTCGTACCTTTCAGTAATCACTCTGAATGTAAATGGTCTACATGTTCCAGTCAAAAGACACAGGGTATAAGAATGGATTAAAAAAACAAGACCCGGGGCACCTGGGTGGCGCAGTCGGTTAAGCGTCCGACTTCAGCCAGGTCACGATCTCGCGGTCCGTGAGTTCGAGCCCCGCGTCGGGCTCTGGGCTGATGGCTCAGAGCCTGGAGCCTGTTTCCGATTCTGTGTCTCCCTCTCTCTCTGCCCCTCCCCCGTTCATGCTCTGTCTCTCTCTGTCCCAAAAATAAATAAACGTTGAAAAAAAAAATTAAAAAAAAAAAACAAAAAAAACAAGACCCATCTATATGCTGCATAGGAGACTCATTTTAGACCTAAAGACACCTGCAGATTGAAAGTGAGGCGATGGAAAACTGGAGTAGCCATGCTTATGTCAGACAAATTAGATTTTTTTTTTTTTTTTGGAGTGAAAAGCCTTTAGTTTAATGATACTCTGCCTCTTTTTTTTTAATATATGAAATTTATTGTCAAATTGGTTTCCATACAACACCCAGTGCTCATCCCAAAAGGTGCCCTCCTCAATACCCATCACCCACCCTCCCCTCCCTCCCACCCCCCATCAACCCTCAGTTTGTTCTCAGTTTTTTAAGAGTCTCTTATGCTTTGGCTCTCTCCCGCTCTAACCTCTTTTTTTCTTTTCCTTTCCCCTCCCCCATGGGTTTCTGTTAAGTTTCTCAGGATCCACATAAGAGTGAAAACATATGGTATCTGTCTTTCTCTGTATGGCTTATTTCACTTAGCATCACACTCTCCAGTTCCAACCACGTTGCTACAAAGGGCCATATTTCGTTCTTTCTCATTGCCATGTAGTACTCCATTGTGTATATAAACCACAATTTCTTTATCCATTCATTAGTTGATGGACATTTAGGCTCTTTCCATAATTTGGCTATTGTTGAAAGTGATGCTATAAACATTGGGGTACAAGTGCCCCTATGCATCAGTACTCCTGTATCCCTTGGGTAAATTCCTAGCAGTGCTATTGCTGGGTCATAGGGTAGGTCTATTTTTAATTTTCTGAGGAACCTCCACACTGTTTTCCAGAGTGGCTGCACCAGTTTGCATTCCCACCAACAGTGCAAGAGGGTTCCCGTTTCTCTACATCCTCTCCAGCATCTATAGTCTCCTGATTTGTTCATTTTGGCCGCTCTGACTGGCATGAGGGGATATCTGAGTGTGGTTTTGATTTGTATTTCCCTGATAAGGAGTGACGTTGAGCATCTTTTCATGTGCCTGTTGGCCATTCGGATGTCTTCTTTAGAGAAGAGTCTATTCATGTTTTCTGCCCATTTCTTCACTGGGTTATTTGTTTTTCGGGTGTGGAGTTTGGTGCGCTCTTTATAGATTTTGGATACTAGCCCTTTGTCTGATATGTCATTTGCAAATATCTTTTCCTATTCCGTTGGTTGCCTTTTAGTTTTGTTGATTGTTTCCTTTGCTGTGCAGAAGCTTTTTATCTTCATAAGGTCCCAGTAATTCATTTTTGCTTTTAATTCCCTTGCCTTTGGGGATGTGTTGAGTAAGAGATTGCTATGGTTGAGGTCAGAGAGGTCTTTTCCTGCTTTCTCCTCTAGGGTTTTGATGGTTTCCTGTGTCACATTCAGGTCCTTTATCCATTTTGAGTTTATTTTTGTGAATGGTGTGAGAAAGTGGTCTAGTTTCAACCTTCTGCATGTTGCTGTCCAGTTCTCCCAGCACCATTTGTTAAAGAGACTGTCTTTTTCCATTAGATGTTCTGTCCTGCTTTGTCAAAGATTAGTTGGCCATACGTTTGTGGGTCTAGTTCTGGGGTTTCTATTCTATTCCATTGGTCTCTGTGTCTGTTTTTGTGCCAATACCATGCTGTCTTGATGATGACAGCTTTGTAGTAGAGGCTAAAGTCTGGGATTGTGATGCCTCCTGCTTTGGTCTTCTTCTTCAAAATTACTTTGGCTATTCGGGGCCTTTTGTGGTTCCATATGAATTTTAGGATTGCCTGTTCTAGTTTTGAGAAGAATGCTGGTGCAATTTTGATTGGGATTGCATTGAATGTGTAGGTAGCTTTGGGTAGTATTGACATTTTGACAGTATTTATTCTTCCAATCCATGAGCAGGGAATGTCTTTCCATTTCTTTATATCTTCTTCAATTTCCTTCATAAGCTTTCTATAGTTTTCAGCATACAGATCTTTTACATCTTTGGTTAGATTTATTCCTAGGTATTTTATGCTTCTTGGTGCAATTGTGAATGGGATCAGTCTCTTTATTTGTCTTTCTGTTGCTTCATTGTTAGTGTATAAGAATGCAACTGATTTCTGTACATTGATTTTGTGTCCTGCAACTTTGCTGAATTCATGTATCAGTTCTAGCAGACTTTTGGTGGAGTCTATCGGATTTTCCATGTATAGTATCATGTCCTCTGCAAAAAGCGAAAGCTCGACTTCATCTTTGCCAATTTTGATGCCTTTGATTTCCTTTTGTTGTCTGATTGCTGATGCTAGAACTTCCAACACTATGTTAAACAACAGCGGTGAGAGTGGGCATCCCTGTGGTGTTCCTGATCTCAGGGAAAAAGCTCTCAGTTTTTCCCCATTGAGGATGATGTTAGCTGTGGGCTTTTCATAAATGGCTTTTATGATGTTTAAGTATGTTCCTTCTATCCCGACTTTCTCAAGGGTTTTTATTACGAAAGGGTGCTGAGTTTTGTCAAAGGCCTTTTCTGCATCAATTGACAGGATCATATGGTTCTTATCTTTTCTTTTATTAATGTGATGTATCACGTTGATTGATTTGCAAATGTTGAACCAGCCCTGCATCCCAGGAATGAATCCCACTTGATCATGGTGAATAATTCTTTTTATATGCTGTTGAATTCGATTTGCTAGTATCTTATTGAGAATTTTTGCATCCATATTCATCAGGGATATTGGCCTGTAGTTCTCTTTTTTTACTGGGTCTCTGGTTTAGGAATCAAAGTAATACTGGCTTCATAGAATGAGTCTGGAAGTTTTCCTTCCCTTTCTATTTCTTGGAATAGCTTGAGAAGGATAGGTATTATCTCTGCTTTAAACGTCTGGTAGAACTCCCCTGGGAAGCCATCTGGTCCTGGACTCTTATTTGTTGGGAGATTTTTCATAACCGATTCAATTTCTTCGCTGGTTATGGGTCTGTTCAAGCTTTCTATTTCCTCCTGATTGAGTTTTGGAAGAGTGTGGGTGTTCAGGAATTTGTCCATTTCTTCCAGGTTGTCCAATTTGTTGGCATATAATTTTTCATAGTATTCCCTGATAATTGTTTGTATCTCTGAGGGATTGGTTGTAATAATTCCATTTTCATTCATGATTTTATCTATTTGGGTCATCTCCCTTTTCTTTTTGAGAAGCCTGGCTAGAGGTTTGTCAATTTTGTTTATTTTTTCAAAAAACCAACTCTTGGTTTCGTTGATCTGCTCTACAGTTTTTTTTAGATTCTATATTGTTTATTTCTGCTCAGATCTTTATTATTTCTCTTCTTCTGCTGGGTTTAGGCTGCCTTTGCTGTTCTGCTTCTATTTCCTTTAGGTGTGCTGTTAGATTTTTGTATTTGGGATTTTTCTTGTTTCTTGAGATAGGCCTGGATTGCAATGTATTTTCCTCTCAGGACTGCCTTCGCTGCGTCCCAAAGCGTTTGGATTGTTGTATTTTCATTTTCGTTTGTTTCCATATATTTTTTAATTTTTCTCTAATTGCCTGGCTGACCCACTCATTCTTTAGTAGGGTGTTCTTTAACCTCCATGCTTTTGGAGGTTTTCCAGACTTTTTCCTGTGGTTGATTTCAAGCTTCATAGCATTGTGGTCTGAAAGTATGCATGGTATAATTTCAATTCTTGTATACTTATGAAGGGCTGTTTTGTGACCCAGTATATGATCTATCTTGGAGAATGTTCCATGTGCACTCGAGAAGAAAGTATATTCTGTTGCTTTGGGATGCAGAGTTCTAAATATATCTGTCAAGTCCATCTGATCCAATGTCTCATTCAGGGCCCTTGTTTCTTTATTGACCGTGTGTCTAGATGATCTATCCATTTCTGTAAGTGGAGTGTTAAAGTCCCCTGCAATTACCACATTCTTATCAATAAGGTTGCTTATGTTTATGAGTAATTGTTTTATATATTTGGGGGCTCCGCTATTTGGCGCATAGACATTTATAACTGTTAGCTCTTCCTGATGGATAGACCGTGTAATTATTATATAATGCCCTTCTTCATCTCTTGTTACAGCCTTTAATTTAAAGTCTAGTTTGTCTGATATAAGTATGGCTACTCCAGCTTTCTTCTGGCTTCCAGTAGCATGATAAATAGTTCCCCATCCCCTCATTCTCAATCTAAAGGTGTCCTCATGTCTAAAATGAGTCTCTTGTAGACAGCAAATAGATGGGTCTTGTTCTGATACCCTATGTCTTTTGGTTGGCTCATTTAATCCATTTACATTCAGTGTTATTATAGAAAGATATGGGTTTAGAGTCATTGTGATGTCTGTATGTTTTATGCTTGTAGTGATGTCTCTGGTACTTTGTCTCACAGGATGCCCCTTAGGATCTCTTGTAGGGCTGGTTTAGTGGTGATGAATTCCTTCAGTTTTTGTTTGTTTGGGAAGACCTTTATCTCTCCTTCTATTCTAAATGACAGACTTGCTGGATAAAGGATTCTCAGCTGCATATTTTTTCTGTTCATCACATTGAAGATCTTGTGCCAATCCTTTCTGGCCTGCCAGGTTTCAAAAGAGAGATCAGTCAGGAGTCTTATAGGTCTCCCTTTATATGTTAGGGCACATTTATCCCTTGCCGCTTTCAGAATTTTCTCTTTATCCTTGTATTTTGCCAGTTTCACTATATGTCGTGCAGAAGATCGATTCAAGTTACGTCTGAAGGGAGGTCTCTGTGCCTCTTGGATTTCAATGCCTTTTTCTTTCCCCAGTTCAGGGAAGTTCTCAGCTATTATTTCTTCAAGTACCCCTTCAGCACCTTTCCCTCTCTCTTCCTCCTCTGGGATACCAATTATGTGTATATTATTTCTTTTTAGTGTATCACTTAGTTCTCTAATTTTCCCCCCATACTCCTGGATTTTTTATCTCTCTTTTTCTCAGCTTCCTATTTTTCCATAATTTTATCTTCTAGTTCACCTATTCTTTCCTCTGCCTCTTCATTCCCAGCCGTGGTCGTTTCCATTTTATTTTGCATCTCGTTTAAAGCGTTTTTCAGCTCCTCCTGACTGTTCCTTAGTCCCTTGATCTCTGTAGCAATAGATTCTCTGCTGTCCTCTATACTGTTTTCAAGCCCAGCGATTAATTTTATGACTATTATTCTAAATTCACTTTCTGTTATATTATTTAAATCCTTTTTGATCAGTTCATTAGCTGTTGTTATTTCCTGGAGATTCTTTTGAGGGGAATTCTTCCGTTTGGTCATTTTGGATAGTCCCTGGAGTGGTGCGGACCTGCAGGGCACTTCCCCTGTGCTGTGGTGTATAACTGGAGTTGGTGGGCGGGGCCGCAGTCAGACCTGATGTCTGCTCCCAGCCCACCGCTGGGGCCGCAGTCAGACTGGTGTGTGCCTTCTCTTCACCTCTCCTAGGGGTGGGATTCACTGTGGGGTGGTGTGGCCCGTCTGGGCTACTTGCACACTGCCAGGCTTGTGGTGCTGGGGATCTGGCGTATTAGCTGGGGAGGGTAGGCAAGGTGCACGGGGGCAGGAGGGGTAGGCTTAGCTCGCTTCTCCTTCGGTGATCCACTTCAGGAGGGGCCCTGTGGCACCGGGAGGGAGTCAGACCCCCCGGAGGGATGGATCCGCAGAAGCACAGCGTTGGGTGTTTGCGCGGAGCAAGCAAGTTCCCTGGCAGGAACTGGTTCCCTTTGGGATTTTGGCTGGGGGATGGGCGAGGGAGATGGCGCTGGTGAGCGCCTTTGTTCCTCGCCAAACTGAGCTCTGTCGTCCCGGGGCTCAGCAACTCTCCCTCCCTTTGTCCTCCAGCCTTCCCGCTTTCCGAGCAGAGCTGTTAACTTATGACCTCCCAGACGCTAAGTCCCGCTTGCTGTCGGAACACACTCCGTCCGGCCCCTCCGCTTTTGCAAGCCAGACTCAGGGGCTCTGCTTGGCCGGCGGGCCGCCTCTCCACCCCGGCTCCTTCCCGCCAGTCTGTGCAGCGCGCACCGCCTCGCCGCCCTTCCTACCCTCTTCCGTGGGCCTCTCGTCTGCGCTTGGCTCCGGAGATCTCATTCTGCTAGTCTTCTGGCGGCTTTCTGGGTTATTTAGGCAGGTGTGGGTGGAATCTAAGTGATCAGCAGGATGCGCGGTGAGCCCAGCATCCTCCTACGCCGCGATCTTCTGCCCTCCCGATTCAGACAAATTAGATTTTAAAGCAAAACTAACAAGAGATGACAAATGGCATTACATCATAATTAAGGGGTATATTCATCAAGAAGATCTAACAATTGTAAATTCTTATGCCCCCAACTTGGAGACCCCAAGTATAAAAACCAATTAATAACAAACATAGAGACTCACTGAAAATACCATAATAGTAAGGGACTTTAACACCCCACTTATAGCAATGGACAGATGATCGAAGCAGAATATCAACAAGGAAACAATGGCTTTGAATGACACACTGGACTAGCTGGACTTAACAGATGTATTAAAAGAACATTTCATGGTAAAGCAGCAGAATACACATTCTTTTCGAGTGTACATGGAACATTCTTCAGAATAGATTACATACTGGGTCACAAATCAGCCCTCAACAAGTACAAAAAGATGGAGATTATACCATGCATATTTTCCAAACACAATGCCATGAAACTTGAAGTCAGCCACGAGAAAAAATTTGGAAAGACCACAAATGGAGGATAAAGAAAATCCTACTAAAGAAGTAATGTTAACCATGAAATTAAAGAAGAAATAAAGGGGCGCCTGGGTGGCGCAGTCGGTTGAGCGTCCGACTTCAGCCAGGTCACGATCTCGCGATCCGTGAGTTCGAGCCCCGCGTCGGGCTCTGGGCTGATGGCTCAGAGCCTGGAGCCTGTTTCCGATTCTGTGTCTCCCTCTCTCTCTGCCCCTCCCCTGTTCATGCTCTGTCTCTCTCTGTCCCAAAAATAAATAAATGTTGAAAAAAAAAAAAAAAAATTAAAAAAAAAAAAAAAAAAAGAAGAAATAAAAAAGCACATGGAAAGACATGAAAATGAAAACATGACAGTCCAAAATCTTTGGGATGCAGCAAAGGCAGTCCTAAGAGGGAAGTATACTGCAATATAGGCCTACCTCAAGAAACAAGAAAGGTCTCAAATACACAGCTTAGCCTTACACCTAAAGGAACAGCAAATAAAGCCTAAAGCAAGCCTAAGAAGGTAAATAATAAAGATTAGAGCAGAAATAAATGATATAGAAACAAACAAAAAACCAGTAGAACAGATCAACAAAACTAAGAACTGGTTTCTTGAAAGAATTAATAAAATTGATAAACGCCTAGCTGACTTATAAAAAGAAGTAAGAAAGGATCCAAGTAAATAAAATCACAAATGGAAGAGGAGAGATCACAACCAACACCACAGAAATACAAATAATCATAGGAGATTATTATGAAAAATTATATGCCAACAAACTGGGCAAACTGGAAGAAATGGACAATTTACTAGAAACATACAAACTACCAAAATTGAAACAGGAAGAAATAGAAAATTTGAATATACCCATAACCAGCAAAGAAACTGAATCAAAAATCTGCCAACAAAAGTCCAGGGCAGATGGCCTCCCAGGGCAATTCTATCAGACATTTAAAGAAGAGTTAATCCTATTCTTCTCAAATTGTTCCAAACAATAGAAGTGGAAGGAAAACTCCCAAACTCCTTCTATGAGGCTAGCATTACCTTCATTCCAAAACCAAAGACCCCACTAAAAACGAGAGTTACAGACCAATTTCCCTCATGAAAATGGATGCAAAACTCCCCAACAAAATAGTAGCAAATTGAATCCAACAGCACATTAAAAGAATTATTCACTATAACCAAGTGGGATTTATTCCTGGGCTGCAGGGATGGTTCAATATTCTCAAATCAATCGACGTGATATACCACATTAATAAAAGAAAGGATAAGAACCATACAATCCTCTAAATAGATACAGAAAAAGCATCTGACAAAATACAGCATCCATTCTTGATAAAAACCATCAATAAAGTATGGATAGATGGAACATACCTCAACATCATAAAAGCCATATATGAAAGGCCCAGCGCTAATATCATCCTCAATGGGGAAAAACTGAGACCTTTTCCTCTATGATCAGGAACAAGACAGGGATGTCCACTCTTCACCATTACAGTTTAACATAGTACTGGAAGTCTTAACCTCAACAATCAGACAACAAAAAAGAAATAAAAGGCATCCAAATCAGCAAGGAAGAAGTCAAACTTTCACTATCTGCAGATGACATAATACTCTATGTAGAAAACCTGAGGGGCACCTGGGTGGCTCAGTTGGTTTGGCGTTTGACTTTGGCTCAGGTCATGTTCTCATGGTTCACGAGTTCACGCCCGGCATTGGGGTCTGTGCTGACAGCTCAGAGCCTGGAGCCTGCTTTGGATTCTGTGTCTCCCTCTCTCTCTGCCCCTCCCCCACTCACACTCTGTCTCTCTCTCAAAAATAAATAAAAATCAAAAATTAAAAAAAAGAAAAGAAAACCTGAAAGACTCCACCAAAAATTGCTACAACTAATACATGAACTCAGCAAAGTTCCAGGATATAAAATCAACTTATAGAAATATGTTGCATTTCTGTACACTAATAACAAAGCAGCAGGAAAAGAAATCAAGGAATCAATCTCATTTACAATCATACCCAAAACCATAAGGTACCTAGGAATAAACCTAACCAAAGAGGTAAAAGATCTGTACTCTGGGGGTACCTGGATGGCTCAGTCAGTTAAGTGTCTGACTTTTGATTTTGGCTCATGTCATGATCTCATGGTTCATGGGTTCAAGCCCTGTGCTGGGCTCCATGCTGATAGTGCAGAGCCTGCTTGGGATTCTCTCCCTCTCCCTCTCTCTCTCTCTGGTCCTCCCTGACTTGCATGTACTCTCTCTCTTTCTCAAAATAAGTAAACTTAAAAAAAAAAAATTCTGTGCCCTGAAAAGTATAGAACACTAGTGATGGAAATTGAAGAGGACACAAAGAAATGGGAAAACATTCCATGCTCATGGATTAGAAGAGCATTATTAAAATGTCTACACTACCCAAAGCAATCTCCCCATTTAATGTCATCCGTATCAAAATACCACCAGCATTTTTCACGGAGCTAGAACAAACAATCCTAAAATTTTTATGGAACAACAAGAGACCCCAAATAGCCAAAGTAATCCTGAAAAATAAAAGCAAAGCTGGAGGCATCATGATTCCAGACTTCAAGCTATATTACAAAGCTACAGTCATCAAGACGGTATGGTAGTAGCACAAAAACAGACTCAGAGATCAATGGAACAGAATAGAAAACCCAGAAATGGGTCCACAACTATATGGTCAACTAATATTTGACAAAGCAGGAAAGAATATCCAATGAAAAAAAGACAGTCTTTTCAACAAATGGCGCTAGGAAAACTGGACAGCAACATGCACAAGAACGAAACTGGACCACTTTCTTACACTATACACAAAAATACACTCAAAATGGATGAAAGACCTAAATGTGAGGTAGGAAACCATCAAAATCCTAGAGGAGAACACAGGCAGCAACCTCCTTGACCTCAGCCATAGTAACTTCTTACCAGACATGTTGCCAGAGGCAAGGGAGACAAAAGCAAAAATGAATTTTTGGGACTTCAAAATGAAACACTTCTGCACAGCGAAGAAAACCAATCAACAAAACTAAAAGGCAACCCACGGAATGAAGGAAGAGATCTGCAAATGACACCTTGGATAAAGGGTTAGTATCCAAAATCTATAAAAAACTTACCAAACTCCACACCCGAAAAACAAATAATCCAGTGAAGAAATGGGCAGAAGACATGAATAGACACTTTTCTAAAGAAGACATCCGGATGGCCAACAGGCACATGAAAAGATGCTCAACGTCACTCCTCATCAGGGAAATACAAATCAAAACCACACTGAGATACCACCTCACGCCAGTCAGAGTGGCCAAAATGAACAAATCAGGAGACTATAGATGCTGGAGAGGATGTGGAGAAACGGGAACCCTCTTGCACTGTTGGTGGGAATGCAAACTGGTGCAGCCGCTCTGGAAAACAGTGTGGAGGTTCCTCAAAAAATTAAAAATAGATCTACCCTATGACCCAGGAATAGCACTGCTAGGAATCTACCCAAAGGATACAGGAGGGCTGATGCATAGGGCACATGTACCCCAATGTTTATAGCAGCACTTTCAACAATAGCCAAATTATGGAAAGAGCCTAAATGTCCATCAACTGACGAATGGTTAAAGAAGATGTGGTTTACATATACAATAGAATACTACTTGGCAATGAGAAAGAATGATATCTGGCCATTTGTAGCAATGTAGATGGAATTGGCAGGTATTAGGCTAAGTGAAATAAGGCAGAGAAAGACAGATATCATATGTTTTTGCTCATATGTGGAACTTGAGAAACTTAGCAGAAGACCATGGGGGAAGAGAAGGGAAAAAATAGTCACAAACAGAGAGGGAGGGAGGCAAATCATAAGAGACTCTTAAAGACTGAGAACAAACCAAGGGTAGATGGGGGGTGGGGGAGAGGGAAAAGTGGGTGATGGGCAGGGAGGAGGGCACTTGTTGGGATGAGCACTGGGTGCTGTATCGAAACGAGTTTGACAATAAATTACATTAAAAAATAATAATAATTACAACCCCACCCAAACAAAACAAACAAAACAAAGAAGGCATCCAGGTGGCTAACAGAGACATGAAAAAATTCTCAACATCACATATCATCAAGGAAATACAAATCAAAACCACAATGAAATACCACCTCACACCTGTCAGAATGACTAAAATCAACAAAACAAGAAACAACAGGTTTTGGTGAGAATGTGGAGAAAGGGGAACCCTTTTGTGTTGTTGGTGGGAACTGGTGTGGCCACTCTGGAGAACAGTATGGTGGTTCCTCAAAAAGTTAAAAATAGAACTACCCTATGACCCAGCAATTGCACTGGTATGTACCCAAAGGATATAAAAATACAGATTTGACTTGGTACATGCATCCCAATATTTATAGCAGCATTATCAACAATACTCAAATTATGGAAAGAGCCCAAATGTCCACTGACTGATGAATGGATAAAGATGTGGTATATTATATACAACGGAATATTACTCAGCCATTAATCTTGCCATTTGCAATGATGTGGATGGAGCTAGAGTTTGTTATGCTAAGTGAAATAAGTCAGTCAGAGAAAGACAAATACTATATGATTTCACTCATGTGGAATTTAAGAAACAAAACAGGCAAACATATGGGAGGGGAGAAAAAGAAAAAAGAGAGAGGGAAACAAACTGTAAGAGACTCTTAAAGACAGAAAACAAACTGAAGGTTGGTGAAGGCAGGGAGGTAGGGGATGGGTTAGATAGGTGATGGGCATTAAGGAGGGCACTTGTTATGATGAGCACTGAGTGTTGTATGATTCACTGAATTCTGCTCCTGAAACCAATATTGCACTGTATGTTATCTAGAATTTATTTATTTTTATTAAAATTTTTAAACATTTATTCATTTTTGAGAGAGAGAGACAGAGCGAGTGGGGGAGGGGCAGAGAGAGAGGGAGACACAGAATCCGAAGCAAACTCCAGGCTCCGACCTGTCAGCACAGAGCCTGATGCGGGGCTCAAACCCGCAGACCACGAGATGGTGACCCAAGCTGAAGCTGGATGCTTAACTGACTGAGCCACCCAGGCACCCCTATGTTTATTTTTAAAATTACTTATTTATTTTTATTTGAGAAAGAGAGAGAGAGAAAGCACGTGCATGCAAGTGGGAGAGGGGCAGAGGAAGCAGGCTGCACGTTCAGCATGGAGCTCGATGTGGGGCTTGACTTTAGGGCTGTGGCATGACCTAAGCTGAAATCAAGAGTCAGACACTTAACCGGCTGAGGCACCAGGTGCCCCAACTAATTAGAATTTAAATAAAAATTTAAAAAGAAAAAAAAAATGCTAACCATCAACAAAACAGAACAAAATTAAAAACTACGTTCCCCAGAATGGCAAAAAGTAAAGACAGGAACAATATCAGGTACTGGGGAAGAGGTGGGCAATTGTAACTCATTCCTTGCTGGAAGGAATACAAAGTGTACAACCACTTTAAAAAGCTGCTTCTTACAAAGGTAAAGAGGCAACTGTCCTATGTCCAGCAATTCCACTCTTAGGTATTTACCCAAGAGAAACAGAAACATAAACCTGGAAAAACAATGAAATGTTTCACAGTGGTTTTATTCATAATAGTCCCAACTAGAAACAACCTAAATATCAGCAACAGGTGAAGGGATAAATGAATCGTGGTAGAGTCATACAATAGATTCCCTACTCAGCAACAAAAGGAGCAAATTTTAGTGTACCCAACCACATGGATGATTCAAAATTACTATGTTGAACCAAAGAAACCAGACACAAAAAATAACTCGGTGTATGATCATTTGAAGTTCATCAACAGCCAAAATAATACTCTCTGTCTCAGCTGGGAAAATTGAACTGAAAATCAGGAGAACAGGGCTCTCATGTCCGGCACAGTGGGCCCATCCTTGATTTCTTCTGGGCCTTGGTGCTGTCCCTGAATCACGGTTTGGACCGGGTCTTCTAGGGCCCAGGACCCAGGCTTCATGGAAGCCCAGTTAGCACATGACCAGAGCTACCAGGTGACCACCTTTCCTAACCCAGGCTGCTCTGAATTCACTGCATCCGGGGTTAGAGCTGGAAGGGCCCTCCTAAATCAGGGAGCACATTCGGATCACCTGGTGAGCCGGCTATAAATGCAGCTGCATTGGGCATCATCCCAGGGGACTGTGACCTGCTAAGCCTGGGGTAGCACCCAGCGTTTTTAGTTTCACTTGACCCACAAGAGATTCTGATGCACAGCCAGGCCTGGAAACCGCTAGAGTAGTTCAGTTTCTTTATTTTGTAGACAGAAAGCCGAGGTCCAGAGAAGGGAAGGACTCACCTTTGACATATACTTAACAGCAGGGCTGGGTTTCAAACCAGGGTCCCCTGGCTGCCTGGTTCAGAGCCCAATGACCCTTTTATTTTTCTAACTCCGTACAGAAATGTTTCACTTTCACTGTCACATAAAGCAGATTATAATTTGCAAAGGAGCTGCACACATTTTATCTCGCTTGGTTCATAAAATCATACTCTACATCATGCTTCTTCCCACCCGACAGGTGAGAAAACGGATGTTCAGAGAAGCTAAGAAACTCGCCTGTGGTTGTATAGCCAGTAAATTGTGAGGTTTTCTATAGAGACATGATGTTTCCCCCCTTTTATGTTTCCCCAAGCTCTTACAGTCATATGCTCTGATTTTTTTTTGCCAGTTCTACTATCCCACTCTAATCTGTTTTTTTTAAATCAACTCACCTTTTTATTATTTTTTTTTTTTTAATTTTTTTTCAACGTTTATTTATTTTGGGACAGAGAGAGACAGAGCATGAACGGGGGAGGGGCAGAGAGAGAGGGAGACACAGAATCGGAAACAGGCTCCAGGCTCTGAGCCATCAGCCCAGAGCCTGATGCGGGGCTCGAACTCACGGACCGCGAGATCGTGACCTGGCTGAAGTCGGACGCTCAACCGACTGCGCCACCCAGGCGCCCCCAACTCACCTTTTTAAATTAAAAAAAAAAATTACTGAATTACGTTTACTTTAAAGGGAAATAAACATCATAAATGGAAAATTGATACCAAATGGAATCAAGAGTTAATGAAAAACCGAAACAAATAAAAATAAAACAATGTGACTCAATTTTAGGCAGATCTTCCTGCCCCTCCCTCCCACACTGGGAGCTCACGGTCTGCTTCTCTGTCAAGAAGGGAGACACGGGAAACCAACCGAGGCTCTCCATCCGAGGTAACCAGAAGACACGACAGGAGTTAGAAAGAGAAAAACTCTCCACATGATTCAATGCGGCCTAATGCAAAGTCTCTGAACCAACTGAGATCATCTCAGGAGCCACTTAAAACCACTTCTGCACAGGACACTGCTCCAGTGGCTCGATGGAAGTCTCCAGAAACTTCCACGACCTGAAGTGTGTTTTGTGTTGTATCCCCTGGCATCTTGGAGGTCGGAGCAATTAAAAGACATACAGAGAAAAGATGATCTCCACATGTACAAGCCGAGGCTGGAAGGCTGAAAAATACTCCGGGCCGCCTTCCTGCTTGCCTGCCAAGATTAATATGGCGCCTCCTGCCCTTTACCACTTCTCTTTGGAACAGTGACTCTGTAGAAAGCAGAAATCAATTTGCCCTAATTGAGGGACTAAATCTTTCCAAAAGAGACTTTCTTGGGCAGTGAAACAAGATAGCAAGAGGCATGATCATGCTCCAGATATGCTGCTGTTCGGGCAGGAACACTATCTTTAAAAAAAAAAAAGAAAGAAAAATCCATAGTCATTGTCTGTGACCACCGCTGCCTCTTGGCTGGGTTCAACTGGTAGGTCATTAAAACAAGGATGAGATAATTTCCTTCACCCACACACCACTACTCCCATCAGAGGGTGAAATATCACCCCGGCTGGCTCTAATCATCGAGGGCCCGGCTCGGGCAGAGCCCCGTCGCTAAATCACCCCGCACGCAGATGGCCGCAGTCATTACAGATCGACCAATTAGGGCCTTTTGACAGCTTGTGGTAAAGTCGGAGCAATTATTTAGGGGCAATTATGTGCCTCCTGTCCTTACCAGGAAATGCATTTACACAAAATCAGGGCCGTTGCCTTCTCTTACCACACTGTCTTCTTGGATGAGCACGTTCCCTGAAGTCACAGAATTGGAGAGCTGGAAGAGGATTTGGATGAAGATGATGATGGTCATGATGATGACAATTCTAAGGGACAATTACTGAGCCCCTGCCCACACGTGGAGCTCCCTGCTTCATACACGTAATCTCTGACACCTACAATAACACCACAGATGGGGTATTACGACCCCATTTTACAGACGATACCACGAAGCTCAGAGCGGGAAATGGAGCCTGCCCAAGGAACACAGTTCATAAATGATGAAGCCAAGGTCTACAACCCAGCCTGACTGTCAAAGAGCAGGCTCTTCCTACTGTACCGAACAAACTCCACCTCTGCCTCACTGCTCTCAGGCCCTTCGATCCGTCCAGAGGGGGATGGGGGAGGGCCAGAGAAGTTAAATGTGTTCTTGCCCAGAATCATACAGCAACACGGCGTCTTCCACCCTGGGGGTTCCCCCAGCTTCATAAGCACTAGGGCAGGGATGGAAAACAGGCTTCACTGAAGTGCCTAAGCTAATGGGTTGTAATGGATACCTAAAGCTATATTAAGAAAGGCTCTGAGGCTATATTCTGGCTCAGCATAAAAATGCCAGGACTGAGGGGCGCCTGGGTGGCTCAGTCGGTTAAGTGTCCGACTTCGGCTCCGGTCATGGTCACACAGTCCGTGAGTTCAAGCCCCGTGTCGGGCTCTGTGCTGACAGCTCAGAGCCTGGAGCCTGCTTCGGATTCTTTGTCTCCCTCTCTCTCTGCCCCTCCCCTGCTCATGCTCTCTCTGTCTCTCAAAAATAAACAAACAACAAAAAAGTGCTAGGACTGAGAAGAGAGGTGTCCCCTGAAGCAGCAGGGAGGCAGCAGTCCTAATGGCACACCACCATTCCTATTCCAGGGGCTGCTGTGACTGAAAACCAATACTGAAGTGCTTTTGTCCTTATTACCCCTCATTTAATGGTAAGTCAGGGCCATCTAGCTTGGAGTGAGGTTCGTTCTGAAGGGAAGCCCCGTCACGGCAAGGCTTTAAGCAGGTGTCAGAAGAGCCGTTAAGAGAGCTCACAGGTGGATTCTGCGTGCCCCGTCCACACCCCCTCAGCATCTGTTCTCACGGCTACCAGCTTGCTGGCACCTGCCTCTGCCCCGGGCTCTGCGCCCCCTCGGGTGGGATAGCCCCGAGCGCCTGCTCTGTGCTGGATCCCAGGGCCACCCATGGGATCGTGCACAGCTGCCCGCTCTGGTGCCATCACAGGCCATCTGTTCCCATTCTCACTGCCTCACTCTCTTGCTGGTGTTTCTCGAAGTCTCCTCCCCAAACAACTACTTGCACTCATATCCTGCCGCAGTTTGCAGGAAACCCGAATTGAGACAAAGCCAAGCAGCAGGTATGACCGAGGGGAACTGCAAGGCTGACTGTGTGGTTCTGTGAAGGTGTCCCTGATGACTTGAGCTCAGTCACACATCGTTCTCTGGTGCCTGGTTTCTGTAAGGCATTGTAACTGTGTGTTGAGAACTCAGCCGTACAGGCACTAACCCAAGGGCCTTATGCGCGTTTACTCATCTAATCTTCACAAACACTCCCTGGGGCAGCTCACCATTAGTATCCCTGTTTAACTGAAGAGGAAACGGACACAGAGGAGTTAAGTAACTCTCCCCAGGTCTACACAGTCAGTAAGCAGCAGGTCTTGGATTTAAATCCAGGCAGTGTGGCTCCACAGGCTGTAGTCTTGTTACATTTTTTTTTTTTTTAATTAGGAATCATTTCAAACATATTAACAGTAGAATAGAATAAAGGACCCCCCCCCACCCCCCGATGCCCATCGACCCATCACCCAGCTTCGGGAATTATCAATTCCTGGACACTCTAGTTTCATCTCTGCTCCTGCCCCTGGGAGCTACTGGAGTCTGTGCTCTTAACCATCCTGCTGCTGGATGAGAAAAGCTGGGGAATTAACGTGGGAGGACAGGACAGCTCCCACTGGCCCTTTCCCGAGAACACTCCCACCGAGTTCTCTCAAGGTCAGGCACACAGCATCTTCTCAGGAAATACTTGTTGATGGCCTTGCTGGACTCCTCTGAAAGCCACTACAAGGAGGGTGGGACAGGTATTATTTCCGGCATTACTAGAGAGGAGACAGGCCCAGGGAAAAGAAAGTCTTGCCCTGAGTCTCTCAGCCAGTGAGGTCTGAGTGAGGACCAGAACCAGGGCCTGTGCTTCCTGGGTCATCCCTAAATACTTGTAAGTGTCATGCTGAACACACACACATGCACACACACACACACACACACAGGCTTCCCTGGGGCCTGCAGGCTTCCTGGCTCCTGTGTTGAAAGGGAGCCTCTCCTGGGGCACCTGGGTAGCTCAGTCGATTAAGTATCTGACTCCCGATTTCAGCTCAGGTCACGATTTCATGGTTTGTGAGACAGAGCCCTGCGTCAAGCCTCCCCCGTCGGGCCTCGTGCTGCCAGCGCGGATTCTCTCTCTCCCTCTCTCTCTGCCCCTCCCCTGCTCATTCTCTTTCTCTCTCAAAAATAAATAAACTTAAAAGAAATGGAGCCTCTCCATCTTATCCAGTCTCAAGGGAGTTAGGTCTCTGTAGATGGTTCTCCCTGCTGGGCTATAGCCCAGGGAGCAACGGCATCAGAGGAGCTTCTCCAGGTTGAACGGAGTCCCCCCAGAAGATATGTTGATGTCCTAGCCCCTAGTACCTGTGAATGTGACCCTTCTTGGACACAGGGTCTCTGAAGATGTCATCAAATTAAGGGTGGGCCCTCATGCAATGACCGGTGTCCTTTATAAGACAGAAATTTGGATGCACGAGGAGAAGGCCATGTGATAATGGACACAGAAACACTCTAAGAAACACTGAGGATTGCCAGCAACACCAGAAGCCTGCAAGGGGCAAGGAAAGATCATTAGGTAGAGCCTTCTGAGGGGGCATGGCCCAGCTGACCTCTTGATTTTGGACTTCCAGCTTCTAGAACTGCAAGAGAATAAACTTGTTTCGTTTGTGTTGTTTTGTTTTGAGCCCGCTAGTGTGTGGTACCTTGTTAAGGCAGCCCTAGGACACTAAGACAGAAGGGTGAGGTTTTCACCTGGGCATTGTAACGGTGACACTGCAAGAATATGGCCCCGGTCCAGGCCACTGCTGTCCTGTGTCTGGAGCACTGTACAATTTAGGGGCAAGTACAGTGGCAATGGTTGCTGTCCCTGCTCCGCTCTGTCCCCCTTTAGTCTAGCCGGCATGCAGTTCAGGTGGTGTCTGAAAAGAGAAGTAAACTGCCTCTCGTCACCCTTCCAGTGCCTTGCTTAAACCCTTCAACGGCTTCCTATGGCTCTTGGAAGAGGGTCCAAAATCCTTACCGGGGGTGACAGGGCTGTGTGTGCCTGGCTGGTCCCCTCCTTGCTGCCCCCCAACACGCCGTCTTCCTTCAGGTGTCCAAAGGGCCCCAAGATGGCCCCTTCTGCCTCAGGCTGCCTGTCCAAGCTGGCCTTTCCACCTGGGTTGCCAAGTTCCCGAGCTCCTCCCATCTCCCCACAGTGAACTCCTGCGCATCCTTCAGCTCTCAGCTCAAACTTCAACTCGTCACAAAAGCCTTTCTGATGACCTCTCAGACCGCAGCTGGTCCCTAGGGCAGACTGTAGCAGAGCCCTGGGATGTGTTCTTCATGCCCCTCAGCTGAGGTCATCCATCGTTCTGCATTCGCGGAGTTACTCGTCTCCCGCCCACTTTAAGCTCCAGGAGGGTGGGCCCCGTGACTGCTCTGCTTGCCCGTGTACCCCACATGCCTCACGCGGAGCCAGAGGTGTCTGCGAATCCCTGCTGAACCCACACACCTCCCTCCACCATCCTTTCATTTGGTTTGATTTGATTTGATCTGATTCCCCTGTGAAGGAAGCAGGTCACGGTTCATCATCCTCATTTCAAGATGAGGGAAGTCAAGTTCAGATGATGTTGTTTCTGGTCCAAGGTTAACACAGCCAGCAAAGTAAGTGGTTTAGACAGGACTCAAATCCAGTTCGGTTTGTTCAGGGATCTTTACTCCAGCGCTGTGTGCAATCAGATCAGTTCCCAAGTAGAATACCTGAGTTTCGACTGCTGGTGCCATCAAAGCTTACAGAGACCCCTGCTGAGAAGCACGGAAAAATAAAGGAACTCTTGTGTCCCACACTCTGGCAGGGCCCAGAGCACGCGGGAGAGGGCCCCGGGGACAGGCCCTCGAGGGAAGAGGAGGAAGAGGAGAAGGGAAGTAGGGAACAAGTTACAAACCAGACAAATCAGCATCGTCCCTGTCACTTGGTTCTCTGGCCTCCGGGGTTGTTAATAATGCAGAGGCTGTGGCGGGAGAGGCTGCCCTCCACACATCCTGACTGGCTTCTGGGAGCTGTAGGTGTTCTGGGTCTCGTCATGTCTCAGCTCCACTGGGCTTCCGGCTTTTAAAGTGTCATAGCTCATCTGTGTCCAGGATTGACTTACTCACTCCTAAGTCTTAGACCGTGTATTCTAAGGCACTGCCAATCTATTTGGAGGAGGGTGGGCAACAAAGCAGTCATAAATGTCACCTTTGTCCTGTTGTGACACTCAGGTGTTTCTAGCCAAAGAAAACCGTTAAGATGAGGTAGACCCTTATCATCATTGTCATGATTTCTGTCCTGTGCTCACAGTGTGCATCTAGGCCCAGGATAAGTGCTGTTATTTATACGCATTGTCTCACTTCATTCCCACAACAACCCTACTCGGTAGGCACTGTTAACAACCTCAGACAGGGAAACTGAGGCTTAGAAAAGTTTTACACTAATCTGGGTCCAAACAGCTAGTAGGTGACAGGCAGAAGTCACACCGAGTGTTTCTGACATAATTGACTATGAAACTACATCACCCCCTCGATGCCCCTGGTCTTCCCATTCTGCCTGGTGGGTACGCTTCCAATCCCACAACCTCAATCCTGTCTCCCATCCCCTGGGATGTCAAGGGCTTTCACTTGCTGACAAAACTTACAGTCAGGTGAATATAAATAGCAGGAAAATTAAACAGAGAGGCTGGGAAGGAAAGCCGTGGTTGCACCGGGATGTGGCTTTTCGCAGGTGAAATGCACAGGCATTAAAGCATCATTCGCCACTTGGAAAAGGAAAACAGACCAGTCCTTCAGGAGAGAATACGTGTTCTGGCTCTGAGTTCTGGGAGGAACTTCAGAGTGGCAGAGCCGAAGAGGCCTCAGAGTTCAGCTCAAAGCCCTGTGTCATTCTCTTTTGATGGGGGTCCTCTCCTAAGACAGTCTAAGGTGTAACAGACACTCTTGATAGCTGGTTTTAAAAAACCAGCCATTTCTTTTTCCCCTTCCTCCTTCCTGCCCTCCTCTTCTTCTTGATAATAGCTTTACTGAGACACAATTCACATCCCATACAATTCACCCACATCAAGCACACAATTATTGAATGTCCACCAGCCATTTGTGCACTGTTGGAAGCAGCGAACCAGCTGTACCTTAGCGAAGGCATTTCGGCGGACAGAACTCAGTTCAGTTTCATCAAGAAGGCGTGTGCTGCACCCCTGCTGGGTGCCGTGAATGATGCTGGGCACACTCTTTTCTGATGATCTATCACGGTGGTTTACAAAGTGTGGACCCCAGACCAGTTACATTGGCATCAGCCAGGAGCTTATTAGAGTTGCCAATTCTGAGGCCTTACCCCAAACCTCCTGAATCAGATGAGGGGGCACCCAGTGACCTGGATTTTAATGAGCTCCCTGAGTGACGTCTATACAAGTTAGCATTCGAGAAAAACACTAATCTAACTTCTACTGCAGAAGGTGAGCCGAGGGAAATGAATCTAGGCCATCACAATCATGTTAGGATTTCTGAATGATGAGAATAGAAGCTCAGTTTTCCTGCTAGAATAACAGAAAAACTGAAGTTCTCCAAGGAATGCAAGACTATTTGCTGGCCTCAGTGACACTATGAAAGCGATGGGTAGGGGCTCAGGTGCTCTCCACCCTCTTCCTCAGACTCACGTGGCCTGGCCTCTCCTTCACCTGCACAACCCTCCTCTTGCCTCAAGTGAGAGATCTGACAAATAAATGTTCCTCCCGACAGGTAGACAGCAAGGGGCCTCAAACCTTAACCCTAAGAATCCCTGGGGGAACTGTTTTTCACAGACATTCTGTATGCCTGGGAATAGTGGCTTTCAAATCTTTTGACTGTGACCCATAAAAAGAATACATTTTACATCTTGACCTGGTACACATACATATAACCGAAATATAAGGTGTGATGCACCTACACACACACACACACACACACACACACACACACACATACATATATATACACATATTCCTATTCTGGCCTCTTGGATTTCACTTTTGTTCAAAAGCTGGTCATGATCCCTGAAACTGATTTCATGACCTTCCATCTAGTACAATCTGAAAAACCCTGGTCTGGGGTACAGTCTGGAACCGCTAATGTTAAAAAAGATGCCTCACTTGATCCTGAAGTCTTCGGCCATGGCCCCTGACCAGAGTCCAGTGCTCCCTGCCCAGTATCCATTGTTGTTATTGTTACGACAGCCAAGATTCTGAGAAAATGTACCCAAGGTCCAGTTCTGTAAATAGGACTGATACTGCATTGCCTACCTCAGGAGGCCATCACTAGAACTCCTACAAGTTGATTTGAGATTTCCGGAGCACCACAAGGGTAGGCAAAGTTATTAGTCCCAAGTGGCCACTTTTCTCTGGCCAAAGACTTCAAAGAACACATTTTAGGTGTCCTTCCTCTCACCATAAGAGCTGCTAGGAAAACATGTGTATTAGGGCTTTAGCAAGTGTGGACCCTAACATCTCTGCAGCTGGAAAATATAGAAGGACACAGCAGATCTGAGGGAACTGGGCCCGAACCCTTTGTCAAAAGCCAACATAGCTTCAACATCTGGCTGACTCACCTTTTGAATTAGTGGTTTCCACCCTCTCCTACTCAATGTCCCTTTAAGTTACAGTTATCTTTTTTTTTAATTTATTTTGAGAGAGAGAGAGAACAAGCAGGGGAAAGGCAGAGAGAAAGGGAGAGAGAAGAAGAGAGAAGATCCCAAGCAGGCTCCACGCTGTCAGCACAGAGCCTGACACAGGGCTCCATCCCACGAACTGTGAGATCGTGACCTGAGCCGAAATCGAGAGTCCAATGCTTAACCAACTGAGCCACCCAGGCGCCCCACCCCCTTTGAAGTTACAGTTATCTTGTATGGTCCCCTTTAATATCCTAAAATAAAATTCATAAGTAATATAGTCTGCATTAGCCATAACATTATATGTAATGCCCCAACTGTTGTATAAAGGAACAATAATGAATAACTTGTGTTTCAATATGTAAATGCTTGGGCTAACTACAAGAAGACAGAGAAGTAGCCAAATGCTTGTACTTAAGAGTGTCCTATACTGGTTTACATTTCAGTGCACCTAACAGGTCAGTGCAGGTATGTGGTCTGGCACCCCAGGTACCGAGAGCAGCACCCTTGTTGGCGAGGTAATTTGCTAAAACAGTGAACAACTTCTAGCAGAGTTCCAACCCCAACAAAGCACGATCTTCCCTTGATAAACAGGTATTCCTGGAAAAGTCAGCACATACCCGGGGAGGGGAGAGAGTTCACCTGGGAGAGAACACTGCACGTGTCTGTAAGCTGTGCTGAGTGGTAGTCGGCAAGAGGAGAGGAGACAGAGGAAGAGAAGGTTGGGTGAAATGCTCATGGGCACGTTCCAGTAACAAAATACGTTTCTAGGGGGAAAACTGAGGGAGGAAGACAGGGAACCAGTAAGGCTGGGTGTTATGTGTCCCAGAGGCCCTGGGAGAACAGGAATGTCTGGGGAGAGTTGTAAGTGGGTTGCTATGGAGGATGTGATGTAAAACTCCTTCTCTGCCTCTCCCAGCAAGTGTTCTGTAAAGCCGGAAGTCCTCCCTGACACCAGTGCACACGTGGATTATTTCAGGGGGCTCTCCGTCCAGGGTGGAAACAGAGTGAGTCCCTGGAGCAGAAGCCAGAAGCCGAGGACAGCCAAGTCGGCGTACAACTGCTGGGCACTTGGCTGGCTCTGTCCCACACACATCCTTCACCACCAGCCCCCGAGGGTTACCCCTACTTTACAGATGTGGAAACAGACCCACAGAGGGTCTGTTACTGCCCATGGTCACCTAGCTAGTAGTGATTTCTCTGGAACTCAAGCCCAAGTCTGTCTGTCTTCACCGTCCCTTTTAATCAGTGGCCGCCTGGTCAGATGGCTTAGAGGAACAAGTGAAGTTTTTCGCTCTGGCACCTTTCGGAGGACGAACGGGAAGCGGACCTCCACCCTAAAGACAAATTGTACACCTTCCCCAAACATTTGCTTTGAAACCACAAGCCTCTCGGTTCTTCGACATCACATTACAAATCACCTGACTCCTCGGGGCATAGGTGTGTGGCTTCAACACGCCTTTGGTGATTTTAAGAATGAATTATGCTCCTTCCTCAAGCAATCACATCCACCAGCTAGCTCCCAGAAATAGAAAGCACTTCATCACACAAATTAACTCCTCTCCCCGATTTCGCAGAAGATGAGTAATCTATTAAAAAAGAGATGCTATTATCTAAACAGGCAGCCTTATCTGCACTTTTAATTTCAACTAAATGCCTTGCTTCTTTTTCAGCGGGTGGGCAGGGCCATAAATCTGTTTAATAATCAGATGACGAATAAAAACACTCCAGAAAACACCACAGTCAAGTTAATTACAGCCTCCCCTGTTTTCTGAAAGCGACTCCCCACCAATCGGGTACAAATGAGAAGAGAAGGTTGGGTCCCTTGGACTTGGCCCACCCCAGTTTTTCACCCAGTTGGAGCCCATCCAGGGAAGCAGATTCATGGGCAGTTCGAGGGCCATGGGCTCTTGGTAGCTGCTCTTAAATTATGTCAGGTTGTCAGGTGTTGGAGAGCAACATGTGTTTCACGTAGGGCGCCCGCTTCCATGCCTATCGTTTAAGGTGTTAATAAAAAAGAAAAAAAAAATTCTTCCACTTCACAACAGAGTCAGCCTGTCAGTTTCATATTTGTTAAAGGGCAAAAGTATTCTCCTGGGGGAGATTTTCCTGCTCAGTGCACAGGAAGAGAAAGTTGAACATGTGTCAGAGCAGTCCTTACCAACCCTCTTAAATATTGCCGCCCCTCTTCCCCGAATTCCCCAACCCAACCCGGGCTCTCTGGAAATCTCTGCGTTGCAGAGTCCTGCAGACTTCTCATCCCGCCTCTTCCCTCCCTGCTTCCTTCCTGGTTAGTGCCAGCACAGGAACCGTGGGATCTTCAGCGATTTACATGAACTCCCACATCAGAAATTAATCTGGGTACACAGGCCTTCTGGTCTCTAATCCTCCGTCTCTCATCCCATCCACCCTGTTGGTATAGCACAGGCCTACTGATGTTACCTGGTGACGTCCCAGACCTCTTGGCAACGTCCAAAGCCCACGTTTCCACTCCAATCTCCCGTCTCAACCCGGCACTGATCCTTTCTCTGCAGACACTTGAGTAATTTCTTGCCTTCACTCCTTTACTCTTGCAAATCTCTCAGCTCAGAGCATCCTTCTCTGCTTCTCTGTCTCAGAGAATCCTATTTTTCCCTCGGTGCTCAGCTCACAGTGCTCCTGGATTATCATCTGTGTAAATGGTGTTCTCCTCTGAGGCTCACCAAATATAGTGCGCGCTCTGACCCCAGCTCTCTTTGCATTCCCTGCACGTTTTGGTCAGGACTTGTGTCTTTCTGTCCGGCACCACGCTTCTTGAGGGCAGGACCAAGACGGACGTATTCCCCATGCCTCACAACACCTGCAATTTGGCAGGGGCTGACAGACATCTGGTGAACCATCCTGACTTGGTATACTTTCCTTGTTGTTTGCTGCCTTTATTTTTTTTAAGTCTATACACAAAGCATGCTTCCAGAGGACTCAACAGGTCACCCATGGGAAGATGTCAAGCATATCTGGGAGTCCCTGTCATCCAGGTATTCACTTGTGAGTTTCTAAACATAGGAGGTAACATCAGGAAGCCAAAGTCATCTTCACAGCAGGATGTTTATCAATGAACTGACCACGCATGAAGTTCCCACTCACACATCACTCCCCACTTACCAAAGGGTATATCTCTGCCTATCACATCCATGTCTGTTTGTGAGATGGCTGCATTGCAGATGTGACCACCCGGCAATATAACACAAACTGATTATAAGCTTCTGCACAGAGAGCGGCGAATGCAAAGGCCCTGGGGCAGAGCAGGCAGGACCTAAAGCAGTCACTGGTTTTTCTGGTTAATGTTTAAGGCCATTTCTCGTGGGTAGACACTTGCACTGAATCCTGTTAGGGCATACCCCAAAGATTCATACAGCCTGCAGGGAAAGAAACACAACAGATACAGGGGACTCCATTTTTGGATATAAAGTGTTCTGGATATTTCTTCTTTTTCTTTCAAAAGTGGAAAAATCTTTACTACTTCTTGTGATTCTAAATGTGATACATTTGTTGTAAAAACCCTTTTATTTTATTTATTTTGAGAGAGAGTGCATGCGCATGTATGCAAGTTGGGGAGGAGCAGAGAGAGTGGAAGAGAGAGAATCCCAAGCAGCCTCTGAGCTGTCAGCGCGGAGTCTGACTCAGTTTCACAAGTGAGATCACGACCTGAGCTGAGATCAACAGTCAGACACTTAACCGATTGAGCCACCCAGGTGCCCCTGCAAAAAAACCTCTCTGAACCATCATGGAGGAAAGGAACATCTGAATGACAAGCCAGTCTTGTCTTATCCACCAGCAATGGCCACTCAACAGCTTGGTGTACTTCTCATCCAGTCTCTAAAGTTTTTGAACTTTTTTATTTTTCCTGAAACCTGTTTTGTTTTGTTTTTTTTCACTGAACAGTACATGTAGAAGTCAACAACCAGGCTCTCTGACTCTGTAGCTCATGCCCTGTCTCTGACACCAGGCTGTGTGCCTTCAGAAGAAAGGACCAGAACCGGGAAACAAAATTTTCAGAGTTTCAGTTCAGCTCAACATAAAGAAAGAACGTTCTAACAGTGAGAGCTTCCCAGGAAGGGATGGCTCATCAGTGAGTTGTCCACCACGGGAAGAATTTGATGAGATGCTGAACTCATACAAACCAGAGAAAAGACTCAAATGTTGGAGAAAGACTACATGGCCTTGAAGGCCCCACCAAGCACTAGGATTGTGTGATTCTACGGTTACAAGATGATATGCCTGTCCATACAGCCAGCTCTAAAATGGTGAAAATCCAGTTCTGAGGACCTAAGCCTTTAACGTGAGGACTCCTGATAGGCACTTAGTAATTTGCATAGAGAACATGCTTTTCTTTTCACGAGGGCTAGCCTATTTCATCTACCCCTGTAATTTTCTCCTTGCCCCAGCTGTGAGCAAATTTTACTTCTCAATGTTGTATTTGCTTTATTTGTCAAGGGCCAGAAAGCACATGGAATGCTGCCTCCAAGGGAACTCACAACGTGGGTCTGTGTGAGGCAATGCAGCCTGGGAGTTTTGTGCTTTCTGAACTTACACCGGTGCCACACAGAAGATTTTTCCAGTCCTCTGGTTGTCCATGAGTCACTCAATGCCCATGTAGTCTGATTTGTTAACTCGTGCTCAAACACACATACCCCTCCGATGCCCACTGCCAAGGCCCCCTGGGGAGGCATCTTGTTCCCATGCAGGGCCCAGGTGGCTGTCTGAGAGGCAGAGCCATAGGTGAATGGCATGACCCAGAAACCAGGTGGTAAAATCTAGGCGTGCCAGCAATGCCCCCTACCTCCTCAGCACCTTCTCTATTCGGTTCTGTCACAGTGCCTGGCTATCCCCCCTTTGCCACCCCATTCCTGTGGGTTACCACATCTTCCCTCTTGGGGAGTGGGGCATTTAAAAATTAGAGAAGTTTTTTGTGTGTGTGATTTATATACACAATGGAATACTACGTGGCAATGAGAAAGAATGAAATCTGGCCTTTGGTAGCAACGTGGATGGAACTGGAGAGTGTTATGCTAAGTGAAATAAGTCATACAGAGAAGGACAGATTCTGTATGTTTTCACTCCTATGTGGATCCTGAGAAACTTAACAGAAGACCATGGGGGAGGGGAAGGAAAAAAAATGGTTAGAGAGGGAGGGAGCCAAAACATAAGAGACTCTTAACTGAGAACAAACTGAGGGTTGATGGGGGGGTGGGAGGGAGGGGAAAGTGGGTGATGGGTATTGAGGAGGGCACCTGTTGGGATGAGCACTGGGTGTTGTATGGAAACCAATATGACAATAAATTTCATATTAAAAAAATAATAAAAATAAAAATTAGAGAAGTAAAATGTGCTCATTTTGAAAATCACTGAAAATCAGATATGCAAAAATCAATGAAAACCACTGTCAGAGTGGCCTCTTTTAATACTTTGTGGTCTGTTGCAGCTTTTCTGTCCCTTTAGTAGAACATCCCCATGATCCAGATGGTCATCCTTCCATATCCCTTACTGCACAGTTCAGTGCGAAGTGACATTTAACTGAGCCTCATGTTGGATAGGGACAGTGCAAGGTATTCACAAACCAAGAGAACCGAACTCAGGCCCCTGGTCTACTGAGGAAGGTATTTCTGCTGTAAGAATGACACGAACAGCTGCCACATAGTGAGAGTGATTCTGTGCCAGACACAGTGCTCAGCAGCCTACCAGCATCATCTCATTTAATGCTCACAAGGATCCTTGACGTGGGATGCCCTCTCCATCTTAGGGATGAGAAAACTAAGGCTTGGAGAGCTGGATGGTCCTCTATCCTGCCGGTAAGGAGCAGAGCAGGGACTTGATCTAGGGGTAAGGGGTGGTCTGACTCCAGGCTTTGCACACCTTTACCAGGGGAAGCATGAGCAATGATTAATGGCAGTTTGTTAGGAATGCATTTACTCTGGGGAGGAGACCAAGGGGAGCAGGGTCTCCCAAGCAGAGTTTCCCTGGAATCATCAGGGTGGCAACATGGGGAAGGACATTCAGGTGGAGAGAGCGACCCAAGGAATGGAAACACAGCCCCGAAGCAGTTGAGTATCCAGGGAACTAGACAGAGCTCATGTCTTCTCACCATGATAAATCTTTAATAAACAATGAAGAAGTAATTCATGATTTCTTCTAATTAAAAGTAATTCATGATTTCTTCTGAATTAAAAGGTAATTCATAATTTCTTCTAATTAAAATACACTTAAGAATGTATGGGCATCCAACAGAGGCTTTGCTAAGAAACAAAAATTCAGCCTACAAAGGATTAAGACACAAATCCTCCCCACCCTGTCTAGAAAGGGAACATGCTAAATCTCTAAAACCTTGCAGGAAATGAAGTAAACAAACTACCTCCTTTCCTTCAGGACAGTATTATTTTTTAATTAAATGAGAAATAATACACATATTCTCCTTGTTAAAACAAAAAATCCTACAAATTAAAGAGATCTTTGGTCTTGGCTTACTCCACGGGGCTTACTCAGTAAATCACCACTGTTAGGAATTAGGAGTATATGTGTCCGTGCCTTTTTCTATGTGTTTGTACACACGAAGGCATATGTATCAAAAACATCATCGTTTGGTGTGTGTGTTTACATAAATGGTTCTACAGCTTGCTTTTTACTTTATAATACATCTTAGAGCTCTGTCCGTGTCATTTAGATCCAGTCTCTTTTAATGGCTGCATCATATTCCATATTAGGGATATGTCCCATTGATATATGCCCCATTGATAGGCACTTAGATCATTTCTAATTCAGCAGGATTATAAACAGTGCTGTGGTGAGCAACCTTGTATGTGCCTCACCACATGCATGGTAACTATTTCTCTAGGATAGACACCAAGAAACGGAGCTCTTAGATTTTATAACATGCACATTACAATTTTTTGATCCTCCCAAGTTGCCCTCCAAAGTAGAATTCCCAAGTTTTAGTCCTCCCACCCCGGCAGTTTCTGTTTAGAATGGTGAGAATCTCAGGAAGGAAGGTGGCTGGAATGAGGAGAGAGATATTTTAAATGGCATATTTGATATCATAATAAAATAGTTATTTCAAAAAATAGCTGTTTTCATATTGTAAACTAGATAAAGTAGAGCTGGACAAAATCTTGGCTCGGGGTGTTACACAAAAGGAAGACTCTCAAAGAGGAGGCCAGGTCCTGCTCTTCAAGAATCTCTGGTCAGGGGTGGATACAGGATAGGATGGGCATGTTTCCTACATGGAAGTAAATGTTTGAAAACAACAACAAAACCCCAGGGGCGCCTGGGTGGCTCAGTTGGTTAAGCGGTTAAGCGTCAACTTCAGCTCAGGTCATAATCTCGTGGTTTGTGAGTTTGAGCCCCGTGTGGGGCTCTGTACTGACAGCTCGGAACCTGGAGCCTGCTTCGGATTCTGTGTCTCCTTCTCTCTCTGCCCCTCCTCCACTTGTGCTCTGTCTCTGTCTATCAAAAATAAATAAATCTAAAAAAAAAAAAATTAAAAAAACAAAACAAAACCCAGAGCCCTGTTAGGATTCGGAATAGGGACTGGGAAGAAGGGGATGGGGTAGGCATACTAGGCTCTCCTCCCCTAGGCCTGCTCCTGGTCTCCAGGCCACCTGTTTTAGGAGACAAATCTGGTCACCGTCAAAACCACAGCATGGAGCATAAATCTGCTGGGGCCAAAGGCAGGGCTGCTGCTCTGACCTCTCAAATCGCTCCTAGGGTCAAACACTCTGGCCCAGCCAGTATGAGTGAAGAAGGTTTGCCCAGCCTGGAGGGCCCAGAGTTTCAGGGGCCAGATGCAGCTCCTTGGTAAAAGCTGCCTCTGTGGACGAGGGTGGTTAGAAAGGTGCTTTTACTGTGGCTTTTAATGCGTTAATGGTATATGAAGGAGGAGACAACCCTTCAGAATGGAGCCCCGCTCTGCTCCCAAGTGTGCACCAATTAAGATGATTACTGGTTTCCTTACAACACAAATACTAATGGCCTGTCACACTCTGGCATATTTTTCTTGGTAACCTTCAACTTGGAATGATTAATATGGCTCCTGTGGCAAGGCTCATATGCACAAAGGCGGAAAACGGGGGTGGGGGGTGCCCAGCTCTGACAACTGCACATCCAATGAGGCAGACGTCTGTGAAAACAAGTTCTGGAGGACCGTGGCTGTGGTGGTGGGGCATGGCCACGATCAGTGGGGGAGAATGTCCCGGGAATGCCCCGCGGAGCTAGAATTAGGGCTAGCTATGTGACGCTACAAAGGTCCCCTTTCCCTCTCTGGGCCTCGGTTCCTCACCTCCTTGTTAAATGGGGTGGTAATCCCTTTCCTGCCTTCCAGGCAGCATGTTTGTATAAGGGTGCTTAAAGATGCTGAGTCGGGGGGGGGGGGGACCTGGGTGGCTCAGACTGTTAAGCATCCAACTCCTGATTTTGGCTCAGGTCATGACATCACAGTTTGTGAGACCGAGTCCTGTGTTGGGCTCTATATTGACAGCTCGGAGCCTGCTTGGGATTCTCTCTCTCTCTCTTTCTCTCTCTCTCTCTCTCTGCCCTGCCCCCACTCATGCACATGTGCTCACTCTCTCTCTCAAAATAAACAAACAAATAAACATTAAAAAGATGCAGAGTGGGAACATCATTCTCATTGTCACTAGTGAAAACGAAAGGGCAGGAGAGGCACACAAGACAGGAGAGAGTGCACAGCACAGCGGCTAAGAGCACGGCTCCAAAGTCTGGCCGACTGAGGTCAAACGCCTAGCTTTTCCACAGTAAATTTCTGTAAGCCTCAGTTTCCTCATCTGAAAAACGGGGATAACATAGGCCCTCCTTTCTTAGGGTGCTGGAATGAAATGAGATGATGTATGCGGAGTGTTCGGCAAGCCCAGTGTCTGAGGACAGATTGAGCGACGATACTGTCGGCCACAGTTATTATTACTGTCAATGTTACACCAAGCCAGGAAGAATGGCATCAGCCTTGAAGCTCCCAGGGAAACCCTACCTCCCCAATTCACGTTTTGTAGGCACAGTTCCCCCCATAAAGAACACTTCACATTCCATTTCTTTCACGTAATCGAGGCCAGAGAGGGCAACCCAGTTGCCCTCAACGGAATTCCTTCCCAGTGCTCCATGCGTTTTATTCAGCGAGAGAAATGCTAAAGACTGCTTCTATCTGGTCTTTTCAGAAATATGAACTGCTAGGTAGAGGCACCAACACCTCACAGACGCTTTGGGTCCAATATTCAGCAATTAATGAGGATGTAGTCAGGGGAGGCTCCCCTAACCATTCCTCCCCACTCCATTCATCTTATGTAATTAAAGCACAGTGCAAACAGGGTCTCAAAGCCTTCTCTCTCAACTCAGTCATCACCCCTAAGTCCTCAGTTCATAGGGGGAGCAGACCCTATGGGATGCCTCAAGGGTCCTAGGATGAAGAGCAGAACGGGGGCTGACATGCTTCCGGGGCCAGGCAGCTGACAGATGTGTATGAAATGAGCCAGATGGAAACCCACAAACCCAACTGGGGCTGCGGGCCCAGAGATGATATCAGGAGGACCAGAGTACCAGAGTTTTATGGGAATTCTCCCAACTTCCAACTACTGACAATTCAATCATATTTTAAAATTATTTTGAAGGCCTAGTAAGCAGGTCTGTGGGGCTGTATCCAACACCTTGAAAGGAACATAAAACTCTTCAAAGCCAGAAATTTATGACCTAGAGCAAAGGAGGAGTAATTTACCAAATGGAGTTCTCTAAACCAAAGGAGTTTAATGGATCAGAAAAAAGACAATAAAAGCCACCTGTAATTCTACTACCCAAACCACTACTAAATTTTATGCTTTCAAGCATTTAAAAATATATATATGTTTACAGATGTTTTGCATGGTTCTATATTTAATAGGAATGGGCTCAGCTGTACCTACCAATTTGTCACCTTTCTTTCCCTGCACTCGTCTCTGCAATCATCTCTGCATACTGCCCTCTTCAGGCAGCTCTGCACAGCACACCCTCTTCCCCCTCAAAATGTGCTTAATGGGCAGTTTCTCCGGGATGCACTGAGCCAAAGTTTCTCAAGTTGAAGTCATGAACAGTACTGTAAAAGAAACAAACTACTGTGGGCGCCTCCACACACACACCCAGGAATTTACTTGAGAAATATCAGCCAGATCAGCCAAGGTTTCTTTCTTTTTTTTTTTTTTTTTTAAAAAAGTTTTTTTAAGTTTATTTATTTATTTATGAGAGAGAGAGACAGCACAAGTGTGGGAGGGGCCGAAAGGGAGATGGAGACACAGAATCCGAAGGAGGCTCCAGGCTCTGAGCTGTCAGCACAGAGCCTGACACGGGGCTCGAACTCACAAACCGTGAGATCATGACCTGAGCTGAAGTCGGACCAGCCACTCAGGTGCCCCAGATCAGCCAAGGTTTCACTGACCTCCAAGTGCGAATTTTCACTGCAAAGAGTAGCATCTTTATAGTTGCTAAAATAATTTTTTAAAAGATTAAAAATCAAAATGAAAAGGCCAATTAAAAAACTCCCTAACTCTTGGATCCACTGAACCCCAGTGGAGAAACACTGGTGTAAGGCACAGTAATCGGTCCCTCAGGACCCAAGGTCCTTTAGAGCTGAGCCTGTGAAGTTTCTCTTTGGGAGCCCACCGCCTGACCTTTCTTCACTGCAAGCCCGAGAGCTTAGCAACCACAGAGGCCACTGTTTTTCACCCATACACACTGGGGCCCTGGACCGAAAGCCAGATTCTCCTCCCACCTTTGGAGGGTTGGCGGGAGGCTATACTTTAAATTATTTTCCCCATCGGGCTCTTGGGCAAGACTGCTTTCGAAAAAAGTTTTCACTATTGAAAAAAGGAAAAAAAAAAAACCCAGAAAATCACAGAGGTAGGCCATTCTCCTCATTCCACAGATGGTTAGATGATGCTCTGGAGAGAGGCAGGGCCTGTGACAGACGGGCATGAGGACACGGGTTTTTCAATGGGCAGACGCTCCCTCCGTCAGCCCCACGTTCGCCACGCCTCAGATTCCTCCCCCAGGCCCTTTCTCCTCCCACACCAATGAGGCCTCCCGGCATTCCTGTCCACCCTGAAATAAGCATCAGCTCCTTCAGTTTTCAAGGGTTCCCTATGTATTTCCTCTCACGTGTAGGTGGGAAGACATAAAACTTGAGCGGTCATCTGTGCAACATGGGGGAGTCTCCAGTTGAACCTGGCAGCATCTCAGATGTGTGTAGCTGAAGGCCTCCGGCATATTCGAGGGAGGGGGATGGTCTAGGTGGCAGGTCTGTAAATGCAGACTTAATCTTCTTAAGCTGAAGCTGGAGACACCTTTGTGATGCCATAGAAAGAAGAAATGAATTCAACTTCAGGATCCATTCCCGTTCTAAACATTAGAACAGAGGCTTCCAGGAAACGAAGGCTCCGAGTCCTGTGGCCAAACATCTGAGGATGGCGGTAAGGTGCTAGGTCTGCGACCCAGAAAGATCTGTGGGGTGGGAGTGGTCCTTGGTATGGACCTGGGTTCCGGGGCTGAGTGAGTCTGGCCTCAGACTTGCTGTATGACCTTAAACCACTCATTTATTCTTCCTGGGCCTCGATTTCCTGATCCCTGAAATGTGGCTACTACCACATAGCTGAGTTTGCTGGGTTACAGTGAGAACAGAAATGAGGGATGGTGTCTGGAGTCAGGGTGACACGTCTGTCACAAAACACCTGCATTTCAGTTGCCTCATCTGCCAAAGGACAGCAAACCAACTTATTCATGCTGGGAGGAGTAGAGAGGTATCAAAGAGTTAGGACACCAAAAGATCGATTCTTTGATACACAGTAGTGGCTATTGCCTCAAACACATCCCTTTTAGCAAGTGCTCACAGAACCAGCAAGCTTTCAAGGCATCCCCCTCCCCTCCCCGTGCCCTTGACCTTCAACTGCTCACTCTCCAGCAGCAGAGGCAAGTGCCAGGCCCGGAACCACACTGACCAAACAGTGAGCGTCCACTTTGCAGGCGTGGCCCCCAAGCTGCACGACCCCAGGAGAGGGAGACCAGCCTGGGCTGGAGCATCAGAGAAGCCTTCTCGGAGGTGAAGGACCTGACCCATTTGGGCCTCGGAGGCTGACGAGGAATGTGAAGAGGCAGAGAAACAGAAGTACAAATGGCTGTGGAGGGAAGCGTGTGAGGAAAGAGGGGGGTGCTGGGGGCTGAGAGTGGACAGGCAGGTCGGACTCTGTGCCCTGTGAGGGCAGACACCTGTCTCGGACCCTTCATCTGTATTGCTCCCTAGCCCTATGGAGCACTGGAGACACCGTCTGCGCCCAACGCATCTTTAGGAGGATCCAACTCTATCACGCATGTCCTCATTTGGCACAATCTACTACCAGTACCGTAACTTGACCATCCGGTCGGGGAGATGAGAAGTAGGCCGGCAACAACAATGCCTAACTTCTCAGGAGGACGTGGAGTACAGAAGTACAGATGACAGCACCCACGACTGGAGGCGTTCATACAGGGACAGGGTCACAGGGATACACCGGGGGTCCCGCACCACACCCGTGCCGTGAGCTCCACGAGCCGTAATACCATCGTTTTCTCTCCCATCCAGGGCCCAGCAAATGTGTAACTGTCATTATGATAAGGAGATACTAGACACAAAGCTGTGTGTTTTCTCTGAGGGTGAGGCTGAGGGCACCCCATCCATACTGGGTCACATGGAGACTTAGGAAACATAAATCACGGTAGGGAATGGAATCTGGCTTTCTGTGTGGCCACTAAGGGGCTAGGAGTGAGTCTGGACTTTGGCCAATGGGAAATAGAGGAGGGCATGCCAGGTAGAGAAATCTCCCCTCCTCTGGTCCACGTGCAAGGACTACTCCCTGATGCTGTTCCTCCCTGCAACCTACGGAGGGGCCCCCCTATTCCCACTGAGAGCACTTGCCTGCCCACGAGGGAGCTTCCTGTGTGGTGGAAGCCTCTGCTGTAACTGCCTCTTGTTCCTGGCTCCTTCTCCCTTTTTACCCTCACCCTCACTGTCTTGGGCTTGCTCCTCCCAAGGAGTGTTAACGCCTTAATCATTGCTTAGGGCCCATTTTTGAGAAGGCGGAGGCAAAGTAAGACAAACAAGGACCATACGTTCGCTTGCACTTGTAGCATAAAATAAGTCATTCACGAGCACAGGGGCTTTAGGAGTTGTCAGTAACAGAACAACCCGCGTGCAACACACCTTGTGACACATCCCGACCCACGGTGTCCTGACACTATAGAAGAGAATGAGAGACGAGAATACATAGCACCGGGAGGGCTTGATTCAAGTCCTCCAAGGTGCTCTTGTATATCTGTTCATTAATGCAACAGGCATTTAATGATGTCGCTATGAGCCTGGCATGGTGTGGGGTGCCAGGGATGCAGGGGTAACTAAGACATGGTCCACAGCCTCAGGGAACTTACAGTTGAGTAGGAAAGTCGACATGGAAATGCTGGGGTGGGCGCTATGCGTGAGCTGAGTTATTTTGGGAGGGGGGGGGGTGAAAGGAGGTTGAGGCTCCTCGCTATCTTGCCTGAGGATAAGAGAATGGGGGTTAGAGATGGCTTCCCTGAGCGTGGTCCAGAAGGGTGAACAGGAGATTGTGCCACTCCTCTGGGTGAGGTGGAGAGGGCTTCCCCTGCAAGAACCTTTTGCCAGGGACCTGGTGAATGAATAAATCAAATGTGGTGGGATGATATTTAAATAAATCTCGGGGAGCAGCAGTGGTGGTATCATTGTTTTCTTCGCTCACAACCCCTGCCTCCCTCCCTCGACCACCACCACCACTCTCAAAAAAAAACCCAAACAAAAACACCAAGGCCACAGAGATAAAAGCCATAACCAACATCAGAAAACAAACAAACAAACAAACAAACAAAAAGTTCCTGGGAAAGCTGAGGCTCTGACATAAACAATACATTTGGAAGAACACCTCCTCCGTAAGCGTCGAGCCCCCGCGGCCATCACCGTTACCCAGAGCTAAACAGGCCTGGGCTCAGGGAGTGATCAGAGAGGAGAGGGGGAGGTCAGAGCCCGTGAGGGTCCCTGCATCCAAGTGTTGCTTTCAGATGACAGAGCTCGAGACAGAAAATCCCATTTAAAAATATATTTTAATGTTTATTAATTTATTTTGAGAGAGAGAGGAAGAGAGAGAGAGAGAGAGAGAGAGAATCCCAAGCAGGCTCTGTACTGCCAGCTCAGAGCCCAACGCTGGGCTCAAACTCATGAACTGGGAGATCATGACCTGAGCTGAAATCAAGAGTCAGATGCTTAACCAACTCAGCCACCCAGGTGCCCGGGAAATCCCCCTTTTTTAAAACAAGTTTACATTTTGCCTACCTGAGTGAAATTTTTTATGTCCCGACGCAAGACTTTGGTGTGACCAAAGCTTTCTTAAGCCCAAAAACGTAAATAAAATGTCCTAAGCAGCTCTTATGGGAGTTTGGTCCTCTGAAATCCAGCAAGAAAACACTAAATGGCAGCATAGCTGTCACTTGGTGGCTGTGTTCAGGCACTTGGCAGGGCTCAGGGCTCCCCATCACCTTTCTGCATTTGGTCAGCCCACATTCACATGCCTGCCAGTGTCTCTGCCACTCAACTCGAGCTTTCCCCAATCAACGCTAACCATTTACAAGGCTTCATAGCATGAAGTGCCACTAGACAGGCTTCTGCATGAACAGATACGTAATTGGCGTAATTTGAAAAATGGCAGGTGACAGGGTCAGGTCCAAGGCCAATTCCCTTCTGCTGCCTGACTGATGGGCAAGGTCTCTGGGGGCAGGGACCAGAGAAATGGCAGAATGTAGTGGGGAGGACCTGGGGCCCACTCATCTCAGGGGAGCTCCCAGCCTTACCACTCACTAGCTGCGTGATCTCTGCCAAGTCACTTCACCTCTCCAGCCTCAGGGTCTGCGTGTGCAAAATGTGGATCATACGATCCCCACCTCACAGGGTGGCTGTGAATTACTACCGAGACACGAGTACAAACCACTTAGTGTTGAGCCTGGCACACAGTAAGCACTCAGCTGAAGACCAGGAGCCCCAAATTAGCAGGTGAACTTAATGTCCACCTGGGGAGGAGGGCTGGTCAGCGCTCACAGAACTGTTCCCATCAGAGAGGGCTGTGTTGAATTCACCGGACATCTGTGCCACAGACTGAGCCACATGGATGTGGTTAAAGTCGTCTGCAAGCATGTTGTGAGAACCTGACTCATTTCTGTGACCCGAGACCAGCCAAGGCCTTTTGTGTTGCATGCACACTTGGGGAAGTCAGCCAATCAAGTAATATTCCTACAAATGTGTTCTCAGGTTCTGGTGTTTTGTCCCCTCCCCTTGAAGGATGTCCAGTCTCTCAGCCCTCAGTTCCTGCACAATGCTGGTAGAAACTCTCTCAGCAAAAGTCTGGAAGCCAGCAGTAGTTACTTGGTAGACCAGACTGCAGTAAGCCGATGCTACTTGGCCCAGCTGGAGCAGAGAGAATAGATGAGTGAACATGTCCGAGAGCCCATGGCTAGCTCCTTCAGAGGAGCGCACTGAACCTGTTAGCAGGAGCTCTGATGTTGAGTTCTGAAAGCTACTGAGGTATTTGGTATTAAATTATAACATGAAAATAGCTGCTAATTACCATCCTCTGCCTAGTTAGGTAAAGAAAAACGTGTTTGCCAGGGAAGCAAAAATAAAAGAAGTCCATAAATCTTTATTATTTTTTTTAATGCTTATTTATCTTAGAGAGAGCGACAGAGCATGAGCAGGGACAGGCAGAGAGAAAGGGAGGGAGAGAGAATCCCAAGCAGGCTCTGCGCTGTCAGCATGGAGCCCAATGCGGGGCTCGACTCATGAACTGTGAGATCATGACCTGAGCTGCGATCAAGAGTTGGATGTTCAACTGACTGAGCTACCCAGGTGCTCCAAGAAGTCCACACATCTTAAAAACTAAAGGGAAAGGAGTTGTGACTACCACAGAAATGCGCAAATGCTACAAATCGGGGCTCCTCACCTTCACTCCATCTGGTTGTTAACTTTTACTAGCACGCTCCTGGCTATTTCCTTTGGTTTTAGCTGTTACAAACAACACTACAGCAAACACCCATGTCCACACACATAGAATTTTCTGTGATGTTCTGTCTCCGTGCTGTCCTACGTGGTAGTCACTAGTCATGTGAGCCTATGGAACACGTGGAATGTGTCTTGTGTGAAGGAGAACCTGAATTTTTAACTTTACTGAATTTTAATCTAAACTCCAATAGCCATAGGTTGTGGGTGGCTGCTCCATTAGCACAGCTCTAGGGGTTTGGGAACAACTGTGGCTTATGGTTCTTCTATAATCGATAATTATGGTGACCAGAGAGCTCTGATTTCAAGTATTCTGTTCCCACTGACCCATAAACATTGACGTTCTGGAATTTCTTAAATGTCTGGAAATTCTGATATTTTAAGAATTTCAATTACATCCTCCCAGACTGCATTTCCTACCTAGAATCTTCTGTCAGATTATGTCCCCTTAGGGACTAGAAATATTGAGCTCCCAGCTCAGCAGAGAGGCAGAGGTCTGTCACTCGAGGGGTACAGTCTGCCAAAAATCACTACGATCAGTCTATTACTGATAACACCATCCTGCCTCTGTGTTTTTGCTTATGCTATTCTCTTAGTCCAGGGAACCCCTTCACTAGGCGGGGAGGCCTCCTCTAGGCAGCCCTCCCCGATTATTCCCTTTTAGAAGTAAAGGCTTCATGCTCTGTGTGACCACTAAACATGGCTCATGGCTCAGACGAGAGCCTGGAGTCACCACCTAGGACCTACTTAACCCCTATTTTAAATAAAATTTGAATAACTTTAATACTGGATTTCTTTTTTTTTTTTTTAATTTTTTTTTTTTCGACGTTTATTTATTTTTGGGACAGAGAGGGACAGAGCATGAACGGGGGGAGGGGCAGAGAGAGAGGGAGACACAGAATCGGAAACAGGCTCCAGGCTCTGAGCCATCAGCCCAGAGCCTGACGCGGGGCTCGAACTCACGGATCGCGAGATCGTGACCTGGCTGAAGTCGGATGCTTAACCGACTGCGCCACCCAGGCGCCCCTAATACTGGATTTCTTACCCCAAGGTTTATTTGAAATAACAAATTAGGAAGGAAAAGGCTCATAAGGACAGAAACACTGGAGGTGACAAGAAGTGAAAATCATCTAGGAGTTATGCAGTATAGAAGAAGATTTTTAGAAAAATATATAAATTCCAAACCTGGGCTTCTGAAAATTAAGATATTGGGTCATTTCCCAATGGAAAAGGAAAGGGCAAAGGATACCTTTTCCAGACCTCAGTAGTTCTTGAGGGTAGGCAGGGCTATAGGAAATAACTGATATTCATTAAGACAACTATAAGGCATCAAATGCTAACTCTAAACACCGGGGAAGAGGTGAGGAAAGTCATCCTAAAGTTGTAGGATTTAAAGGTTGACAGGATTTTAGAAGTCATCCATACTTTATCGATGCAGACACTGAAACCCAAAGAGATGATGCAATTTGTTTGAGGTCACAAAGCTATTTACTGGCCGGGCTGGAACCAAAGCTGGTCTACTAGTTCTCATACCAATACCTGGAAAAGTCACTTGATGAGCTTTTTTACTCCACAATGCCATTGAGTCGATGAGGCATTAATGGAGGAAGAAATAATGTATCTTCTTGACCCTGCTATACAAACACATCTTCTCTTGTTGCTAATGATAACTGCTGGGAAAGGCTACCTCTCTGTACAGAAACAGGTGTCAAAAGGAAGGATGAAATGAGAGTTGGCATTTCTATCTTTATGATAAGCATGGTGCGAATAGCAAGACTTGAGGATGATACAATAATTGAAAGAGCATTCTCTAATTGGGGTGATTAATATCCAAACTGGTATTACACACGGGCAATATATTCAGTCTCTAAGGAAAATGAAATCCCTCAAACACACAGCTGTCCATCAAGATGCACATGGCAAAAGAGAAATAAGTGACTGATGATGCACAAATGATTTCAATGCTCTATGCATCACCAGGCATTTATTTTGGGGCTTTGGCCGTGGAGAAAGAATAATAGGATTGATCTAAGGCAGTTATAAACCATCACTGATAGATAAATATACATCTTCTTGCTCTACGAAGGAGCAGGTATTCAGAACAAGGTGGTTCACACAGACAGACAGCTCTTTAAATGATACCTTGCAATTACATTGCAGCCTTCCAGCAGATAATAAACCTTCAGTGTCTTGAATAATTTAAAATTTTCCAGCGGCATGAAGGTTGAAGGGAAAGAAAATCACACTCTGCTTTGGAGGGAGAAAAAAAAAAAATTCTCAGCAGATCAACTGTGGGAATTCTGGCAGAAAAATGCCCAGTTTTTTCATTTGTTTTTCTGAAAGGTGGATATAATTGTCCCGGCTCAATCTGGTCCCTGATTTTCAAAGTCAAGGAGCCAAGAGTGAATGGATCCATGAGAAATAAATCAGAAGACGTAAGGCATTAAATCTTTACATGTTATCACTACTATCACAAAGGTGGTAATATGCAATAGTGTATTATTCTGGATCCAAAGAAACTTGAGTTTGGATCCCAACTCAACCACTAACTTGCTGTATGAACTTGATCTTTCTCATTCTGTTTCATCATCTGTAGTATCAGGACAATAACGCCAATCATAGGATTCAGTGAGATCATGTATTAACAGTTCCAGCACATATTAAATGTTAACAAGCAATGGCGTTAATTATTACTGCCAAAAATTATTATTATTCATAATGATGGTTTAAGTTTTGAGGGTCTTCAAGGTGTAACTACAAAGGAGGATGAAGGAAAAAAAAAGGGACAGATGAACACAGAGCTTCATATCAAGGAACGTTATAGTATCTAGGTTAACGCTTATGGTAGAGTTAATCTCGGTCACTCCGAACCAGCCACTGTTCTAATCCCTCTACAAGCAATATCTCCATCAATCTGCACAGCTCTTTACGGGAGTAGCCTAATTTTACTCATTGAGACACAGAGAGATTAAGTGTTAGTTCAATGTCACCCTATTGTCTGACTCTAGAGCTAGATAGTCCTGAGAACCCAAGGATTCAAAGCCCAAACAACTTAAGGTTTAAGTTTAACATTTAGTTTCTTTTTTCAAAATAATTTGCACAAGGACAATTTTATGCTGCTACAAAAACAACATAATCTATAAGGGAGTCGATATCGTGTCATAAAAGTGGATTTGTCGAGGTGGGCTTTTCTAATTAAGCTCACTACAGACACTGATGAACATCCAAAGAAATTGTCGTGAGTGCCAATGCCTTTGTGAGATGCTACGAATGCTGTTGAGTCCTGTTGCGAGTCTGTACTGTATGTGCTGTGTTAGCAGCTAGCTCGAACACTAAAGTGGGGTGGATGCTCAACTGTACTGGTTGGGAAATGTATTCAAGGACGAGCTTTGGTTCACATTTGGCTCACACAGTAAGTCAGGGAAGGGTGGAAAAAAAAAAAGGGACATAACCAGGGTGTCTATACCTGCCGCTGTAGCCTTGCCCTTTGGGCACAGTGGATGGTCGGGCCAGCAGTTGCATACCCACTGGAAACAGCCTGGATTGGGAGATAGGGCTGTGTTCCTGACTTATGCAGGTGCCTGATAGCTTGCGGGGGGTGTGCCCAGCCAGCACCAGATGTTCCTGAATGGGAGCAGGACTTTCTCATGAACCAGCCGAATGACTGAAGGGCCCGGTGGGTTTCCACTTCTCATTTCTAAAATGTGCAGGCTAGGTAGAGATTCCTGAAAGTAGAGCGGAAATTCCCTAAACTCTGAAGTCGTGCTGCCTGGAAACACTAGGCTTCTTACCATCAGTGGAAAGCCTTGATTTCTTCCAGATTTAAAAATAGATTTTGCGTGTGGGTAACTTGCAAATGCCTGAACTTGAGGTTTTGCATGTGGAGAGCTCCCTAAGAGATAGGATCCGTGGGAGTGTGGAAGAAATATTTAAAAATAAAGGTGGAAATGTGAATAGAATTGGAGTGTCTGTTCTTGAACTTACTCTACGACCACATTTTTTAGAAATTTATCTTGTACTGGAAGGAACTTGCGGGTGGAGATACAAACAGGGTCTTCTAAAACCCAGAGGGAGCCGTGGGAAGATCAGGGCAGAAATAAACCGGGCTGACGGATGTTGTAGGGTGGAATGATTTTAATTCAATATGAGGAAATGCTTTCTCAAGAGCTGCCCAGTTAATCGTGACACAGCAGAGCAGACCTGGCACAGGAGCACAGAGGTGGCCATCAGCATTGCTGACCTAGCCTCATGACACTCTTGCAACAAACCTAAGCAGGTGAGTACACTGAGCTGAAAGAAACAAAACCAGGGTGGCCTTGATTTGAGCTTTTCTATTTCCAAAGCCATGAGTGTGGTTAGAAGTGGGCTGACATCAAGGAAGCACTTTGGGGGCAAAAAATGTTCGTGGGTGAGTTTTAAATGTCCCAGGAAAGGCCAGAAATCCATACTCTGGAGAACAGGGCTTTGAAGTCAGGTGTCCCCAGGTTGGACGGGATGTTGGTCTACCCCAGAAAAGAGAAGGCAGGGGGCTTCTGACTGAGGACCAGGCAGGGACCCAAGTGCATTCTCACATCAAAAGAATTTTTTTTTTTTTTTTTTTTTTTTTTTTTTTTTTACTGGATGTTTCAGGAGGAATTTCCTCCATGCCTGGCTGCACTTAGAGTTATGAGCTCGGTTGGGGCCTCAAACAGGTGATTATGGTAATTTAGAGAGAAAGTACCAAGCCATTTCTGTCACAAGGCCGTTCCAGCTTGAAAATAATAGTGCCTCCTCGTATTTATAGAGTGCTGAATACTTTCCAAAGCCCTTTCCCATTTATTATCTCATTTGATCCTGACAATGGGGCCAGAGATGTGGGTTGTGGCTCTGGTGCAGGGCTTTGAATGAGGGCTTTATCCTCTCGGGTCTTCAGTTTCCCAGTGGTGGTCCTGGGACCGCCTGCATCAGAATCTCCAGAGAGCTGGACAGAGTGCAGATTCCCGGGCTTCACCCAGGCTAAGAACCTGGATGTCTGCAGGGTGGGGCCCTGCAATCTGCATACTAAACATACTTCGCAGGTGACTCTTCTGCACACCAAAATTTGAGAACCCCTGCTCCAGCATTTTATACCTCCTCAGCAGGGAGATCTTGTCATATGAAACACACACACTCAGCAACTAAAAAAAATCCTGAGAAAGTATAAAATTCTGATGAGTGGGGAGAAAACAGTCTGGTGTTGGCTGAGTGTATGTGATCATCCAGATAATAACAGCTTCTCGAGGATATAATTAGTGCCCTCAAAATTGGAATATGACTGTTTAATAATTTAAGTGAGATCATCAGGATTAATGAATAGCAGTTGAAATTAAATGTGGGACCATAAATCCACATGGCCTGCTCCAGGGAGGCAGTTATTTATGACAAGGCGTCCCGGAAAACAGGGGTCTGGCTGATACTGAACTGGTCTCCTCCCCCAAGGGCCACATGTGTTTGCACCTCATGCAGTCCAGACTATGCACACATTCACAGAAATCACCATCCAACTCTATCGCAAAGCATCTGTTTGTGATCGATGTCCTGCCATTCTTATAATCTGGTGTTTTCCAAGTCTAAACACCATTTCAACTCTAGCAAAATAGTATGAGATACTGGCTGAGAAAGCAAGATTATTGGGGCCTGCCCCAGAACCACTGACTTAGAATCTCTGCTGCTGGGCCCTGCTAACCTGCATTTTAACAAGCTTCCCAGTTGATGCTTTCCCAGTTTGAAATTCCCAAAATTTTTTAATGCTTATTTATTTTTGAGAGACACAGAGAGACAGAGCACGAGTGGGGAAGGAGCAGAGAGAGAGGGGGAGATGCAGAATCCGAAGCAGGCTCCAGGCTCTGAGCTGTCAGCACAGAGCCTGACGTGGGGCTCGAACTCACAGACCGCGAGATCATGACCCGAGCCGAAGTCGGCCGCTCAACCCATTGAGCCACCCAGGCGCCCCTGACTCGTTTCTGATTTTAACTAAGCCCAGTAGTAGGCGTTTGCGGTAGATGGGGTAGCTCAGCACCCATCACCCCACATCCCAGTTAATGGTAATAAGAACCACCACCACCATAATAGCATCATTAACAAGAACCATTTACTGAATGCCAACGTGTGCTGGGCCCTGCCGAACATATTGGCTCATGAGATGGGAGAGGATGGGGTAGAACTAGTTCGGCTCAGCTGGCACCACAGGCCAGCCCCCTGAATAAGTCACCATGGCCATGGGGAAGGAACATCACTGGCCAGACGGGCCAGGGCCACCCCCATGGTATTAGTGACCAGCTGTCCTTGCAGGAGCACAGGCACAAACCATAGGTGAGGAGTAGGTCACCAAACTCACTCTGTCCCTCATCTTCCCTCAGCCAGAAGGCAGGAAGAAAACAGGGTTTTTTGTCGACCACAAAGAATATTTACAGTCAACTCTGCTCAGGAACCAGGTCTATTTATAGGTCATTTTCATTCACTCATGAGTTCAAGCACCACTTCTGTCTTACGGCAGCAGGGACAGGTTTTCCGGGAAAGGTCAGGTCTGGTCTTTCCTCCCACCTCGTTAAAATGAATCTGCTGGCTGTTGTGGAGATTCTGGGAAGGTAGTTGTTAGTTTGAGTTTTACATTAACAGAGATTGGAGTGCACTTGTTCTTTGGAATATTCTAGACCATATATTCTGACAGCCTACAGGAAAAAAAAAAAAAAAAAAAACCTAACGGTTTCTGAGAAGACTGGGCACAAAGCATAGCTTTAGAATTCCCTCTGTATTCACCCTCACTGCACATTACTAGTAATGCCCAGTAAATCCCATGCGTTAACAGGCACAGGACTGGAGGACATACAGTTGATGGTGGGCATTACTGCTTATTTTGAGACTCCTGGATGCTCATAAATACTGTGGGCATCTCTGAAGAGGTCTGCACATATGAAGCAAATAAAATTATTACTATTATTTTATTATTCTGGGAAGAATGAACGTTTTGGTCTTTCAAGAGAAGGACCTGCATGTACACAGCATCCAGAAAAGTTGGAAGAGGCAGTCTGAATCTGTTAATACTTTACAGGAACCAACGTGACTAAATCACATAAGGGGAAGAGATGTTACTATGGCCTTCCTACACGCTTATTTTTTTGTCTTATATAATGATGCAAAAGTGGCATTTTCGTGAGTTCGCTCTACTTGAGATAGTAAAGCTAGAGACTGAAGAGAGCCAGAGGAGAAATTAAACTCGCAATGTCCATGAACACTAGATTGACTGCCGGTACTGCAATTTTCTCCTTTTAATTTCTGGAGTAAGTAAATCACAGGCAAGTGTGTGGACTGGGCCTTCTTGATCTTCAGAACTGTCAAGGATCACCTATTTTTGGCTAGGAAAACTGGTGACATTTTAAGTCCCCAATGTTTACAGCTGTGAAGGTGCTTCTGGATTCAAATCAAACCAAATTGGCTCTGGAGTTGGGGGTCGCCTGACAAAAGACATGATCGAACTTTTCAGGGGCTGGAAGTTCTGCAAGGAAACTGGGAAGAATCCTCCAAGTATCTTTTTGCAATGAGCTCATTTTACAGCTGCCTGTGTGTCTGGTGTTCGCAGCAGGTTAGAGCCAATGCCTGCCTTTTTGGCCAATGTGCTTCGTTAACGGGCTAGAACCTGTATTATTTAGAGAACTGGGCCAATATTTACAGTGAATGACAGCAGCAGAACATATCTGTTAGACATAAGCATTTCTTTTTTTAATTTCTTTTTTATTTAAAAAGATTTGTTTTAATGTTTTTATTTATTTTTGAGACAGAGAGAGACAGAGCATGAGCAGGGGAGGGGCAGAGAGAGAGGGAGACACAGAATCCGAAGCAGGCTTCAGGCTCCGAGCTGTCTGCACAGAGCCCGACGCGGGGCTCGAACTCACAGACCACGAGATCATGACCTGAGCTGAAGTCGGACACTTAACCGACTGAGCCACCCAGGCACCCCAGCATTTCTTTTCTTTAAAAAACATTTTTATTTATTTATTTTTGAGAGAGAGACAGAGCACGAGTGGGGGAGGGACAGAGAGAGAGGGAGATACAGAATCTAAAGCAGGCTCCAGGCTCTGAGCTGTCAGCACGGAGCCTGATGCGGGGCCTGAACCCACGAACCGTGAAGAGCCACCCAGGCACCCCTAGACATAAGCATTTCTTTACCTAAAAGCTCTGTTGTTATTTTTACCTAAAAGTCATTTTGCTCAGGAGCTGGGGTATGGAGAGGAGGTGAAGTTCTTGTACCCTGGTTTGCACTGTCTACTGAAGGTGAATTTTCCCTTAAGGCAAATGTTGGCCACTCAAGAGGCTTCCTATAAAATGAAATACAACATGTTTAAATCACTTACAACAGTGCCTGGTACACAGTAAGTGCCACACAAGTACCATGCTGCATTACTATTATTGCTGGTATTGCCTGTTCCTTTTCCTGGATACAGACCAAATCAGCCCTTTCAGCTCCCCAGCCATGGCGCTAAGTGTGAAGGATGTGAAAAGATTTGGTTGGTTTGAGCCAAATCAACTTAGGTACTGAGGAACCTCTTACTTTCATTTCGGCCTCAAATTTCATCTCCCTCAAGACCCTGAGTAAATAACAATTCATGTCAGCCCTAAGCCAAGGGCTTTCTGTGGTCCTCCTTCTGGAAGCCTTATTCCAAGGACCTCCAATAACCTGCTCTACTGGCTGTTGCTCCTCGCCCCCCCCGCCCCCCGACATTATGTTTTCAAGGAAACACTAAAATAGTGGAAAGGGGTAGGTTTTAATCCTCACAAGAAAATCAGGAGAGTATCGGCAATTTAGCACAGTGGTGCTGTGCCAAGTTTTTAAAATGTAGAAGGCTCACCCACCTCAATAGAAACATCACCTTTCTGAAAATGTAATGCAGCTATTTTCCACTACAGAAACGATTCTTTCCCAAACATCAGGGTTTTTGATGCTTCAGATGCAATCTGAGCGATTTATTTGATTTTTTTTTTTTGCTATCTCTGTAAATCATTTATACAGCGCTTGATTCACAAAATCCTGTTTTTTTTAAAGATGCACAAAATATCCCATAAACATACTGACTCCTGCATCCTGTGTTCCTGCCAGATATCCACCAGAAGGTTTCTAGAGTTCCCTCATTATAAACTAATTGATATGCTGTAACAGCTCTAATCTTCTTAGGAGTCCTCTCCTTTGGATTCCAAGCGAGAGGCGTTGTAGATGTCAAAGATATTACAGGAGAAGAAAATCAAGAAGCCTGTGGATTTTCTTAGTTGTTAGACACCCTAGAGACTGACACTTAAGATGTGGGATTCTTAAGATTATGGAGCCCATCACGGGGAAGATCAATCCTTTCTGTCAAGTGGGATTACCAACCGAGACTGGCTCGGTCCCCCCCATATCTGCGGTTTCGCTTTCTCTGGCTTCAGGTACCTGCGGCCATCAGTGGTTCGGGAGGCGGGGGATTCTGATCACCTGTCAGAAGGTCAATGGTAGCCTGCCTCCACCTCACAGTGCCTACATATTCACCTTACTTCATCTCATCACGAGGCATTGTATCATCTCACATCATCACAAGAAGAAGAGTGAGTAGGGGCGCCTGGGTGGCGCAGTCGGTTAAGCGTCCGACTTCAGCCAGGTCACGATCTCGCAGCCCGTGAGTTCGAGCCCCGCGTCAGGCTCTGGGCTGATGGCTCAGAGCCTGGAGCCTGTTTCCAATTCTGTGTCTCCCTCTCTCTCTGCCCCTCCCCCGTTCATGCTCTGTCTCTCTCTGTCCCAAAAATAAATAAACGTTGAAAAAAAAAAAATTTAAAAAAAAAATTAAAAAAAAAAAAAAAAAAGAAGAAGAGTGAGTAAGGCACAAGAAGAGAGAGAGAGAGAGAGAGAGAGAAAGACTGTATTCACATAGCTTTTATTACAGTATATTGTTCTAGTTGTTCTATTTTATTAGTTGTTAACCACTTACTGTGCATGATTTATAAATTAAGCTATATCGCGGTTATATAGAAAAAAATATGGTAAACATGGAGTTTGGTACTATCCACGGTTTTAGGCATCCACTGGGGTTCTTAGGACATGTCACCACAGATAAAGGGGGATTACTTTACTCTAAGGGCAGGTAAGCACTTTAGGCCACTTACCACCAATCTCTTTGAGCCTCAGTTTGGTCATCTGTAAGATGGAACTGTTTTTTCTGCCCTCATACTGTAGAGGGAACAGTATTTTATGTCTGGAGCGGTCACGGGAGGTGATGCTGGGCAAGCCAAAATACACACCATCATTCTACCTGCGTGGCCTGCTCTATCTTTTCCTCCTTGTGGTGTGTTCATTGGCATAGGCTCTGCCCTGCCAGGGAGGCTCACAGTTCCTTAGCTGCTAAGCTTGTCCCCGGGTCAGTTAGTTCAGGAGGAAAGCGGTAGGAACAGATCGATGTTGTGTTCTCTGGACCAGCCTCTCCAACAATACAGCTAATATTCTGGGGACACTTGACTCCTGTCTCTATTTCACAGTTGAGTCAGAGAAGGAAAGATGTGACAGTCATTTTATAATGACAAGGGCAACTGATTGTAGAAAAGTTAAGTAACAGAAACCTGGATACAAAGTTAAATATGACTGGACGTCCACTACACAAAGTACAATGTAAAGGCACTAAACGTAGAGGGATATTAGCTAGCTATTAAAAAACAGATGAGTTAGCTCTATATCTTTTGACCCAAGGGTTATCTGTGATACATTAACAGGAATAAAAGGAGGAATGTGTACAGTATGATCCTTAAAAGGGTGGGGGGGGGGGAAGGAAAACAAAAAGCCATGTAAAGATTAGGGGTAAAGGTTTTAGCCTCAGAATGCATGGTTTTAAAACAAAGCTCTGCTTCTTTGAGCTAAGCACATATTGGCTACTCACGTAACTTCCCTGTATCTCAGTTTTCTCATCTATAAAATGGGGATAGAAATACTACCTTTTTTAAGTAGGCAAAAGCAGTTTGAGATCATTTGAGCCCAGTGGTTTTCACACTGGGAAGGAGAGAACCCATGAGAGTGTTATAGTAATGAATGAGGGAATTCACTTGGCACAAAATAGGTGCTCATTAAGTACTAGCTCTTGTTATTACATGCCGTTACATGTTAGTATTATTATGCAGAATGGTGTAGAATAACACACACCAGACTATGAACATGTTACCTCAGCTGGAGTGGAACTAAAAGGGGATTGGGAGGGTATGAGAAAGAAAATGGAGATGAAGAGACACTGGAAACCAAAAAAAAAAAAAAAAAAAAATCTACAAATGGCACACAGGCATGTGGACAGAGGCTCAACAGCACGTCATAGGGAAATGCAAATTAAAACGAGACCCTCCTACACACCTATGAGAATGGCAAAAATCCAGAACACTGACAAGACCAAATGCTGGTGAGGCTGTGAACAAAAGCAGCCCCCGTTCACAGCTGGCGGGAATGCAGAATGGTACAGTCACTTTGGGAGAGTCTGGCAGCTTCTTACACAAGTAAACATACTCTTCCCATGGGAGTCCAGCAATTGTGTTCCTTGGTATTTACCTAAGTGAGCTAAAAACATGTCCACCCCAAAACCTGTACATGGATGTTTAAAACGGTTTATTCATAACTGCCTAAACTTGCAAGCAACCAAGATGTCCTTCAGTTGAGGAGTAGATAATTAAATGGTGATATATCCTGATAGTGGAATATTAGTCTGCACCAAAAGGAAACAAGCTATAAGCCATAAAAAGCCATGGAGACACCTTAAGTGCATATTACTGTGTGAAAGGAGCCAATCTGAAAAGGCTGCCTGGAGTATGATTCCAGTTATATTAGACATTCTGGAAAAGGCAAAACCATGGAGACAGCAAACAGGTCGGTGGCTGCCAGGGGTTAGGGGGAGGGCAGGAGGAACGGGCACAGCACAGAGGAGTTTTAAGGTAGTGAAACTATTCAGTAGGACCCTATAATGGTGGATATATGTCCATCATACATTTGTCCCCACAGAATGTACAACGCCAAGAGTGAACCCCAGTATACCACTATATACTTGGGGTGATGTGTCAACGTAGGTCCATCAATTGTCACAAATGTGACTCCGATGCAGGTGCAGGGCATTGATGGGGGCCAGTGGCTAGCTCCGTGTGTGGTGGGGGTGGAGGGGTATATGGGAACTCTCTACTTTCAGCTTCACTTTGCAGTGAACCTAAAATTGATCTAAAAGGTAAAGTCTATATTAAAAACCCGAGGGTGGGGGGAAAAAGCCTAAATGTTAATAGTAATTGCCTGCAGGTGATGAGGTTACAGACGGCTCTTTCTGGACTTTGCATATTTTCTACTTCACTCCTAGTTTGGGCTCATGCTGTCCTCTCAGCCTCAAATACTCTTCACCCCATACCCCAGGAAGTAGTATCTACTGATCTCTTAGGATGGAATTTAGCTAGAATTTTCTCTGGAAGTCTTCCCTGATCTTCTCTGTGCTCCACAGTACCTGGCTCTCCACCAAGGGTCACACACTCCATGGTCTTACAATGATCTCTTACCTCGTCTGTCTGCCCATCTAGATGTGAGTCTTTGTGGAGAAGACTGTGTCAGCCCTGCTGTATCCCTAGCATCTAGCACAGCATCAGCAACAGTCGATTCATGAGTGTCGTTGAATATACGAAGATGAATTAAATCAGGACAAGTAAAGGGAAAAACAAAATAAGCAGTACAAAACTCATGGCGAAAGAACTGAAGCGATACGGTGGAGGTGGGGAATAGCCACCCCAATGGCGGTGGGGTCCTGGAAGCAAATGAAGGCTGAGAGAGGAACAGATGCGGATGCTTAGGGGCAGGATCAAGAGCGGTATGTTGAAATGCAGACCAGGGCAGGGCAGAATGGATTCCCTGATGTGCTCCCATGACTGGGCTGGTATAAGAGTGCATGTCAGAATTTGTAAGTCCCTCATGGGAAAGAGGACCTGACTCTGGCTTCACTGGTGAGGGTCTCTACTGTGTGAGCCAGTGGGTCCAGCAGTGTCTGTAATCCCCCCAGCACCACTCACTGCCAGGGACCCATCAATAGCTCTACAAACACCTGCTGAAGAATTCATTCTAAGGGGGTGCCTGGGTGGCTCAGTTGGTTAAGCATCAGCTCAGGCTGTGATCTCTCAATAGTCAGATGGGAGCCCTGGGTCGGGCTCTGTGCTGACAGCATGGAGCCTTCTTGGGATTCTCTCTCTCTCCCTCTTTCTCTGCCCCTCCCCAACTGGTGCACAGCCCTCTCCCTTTCTCTCTCAAAACAAACAAACAAACAAACAAACAAACAAACAAACAAAGACTTCCTTCTCCATGTGTTTGTTTGTTCGTTTACTGATAGGGAGTTGAGGAAAATACTGTCAATGAGATCATACCAACGCCTTTCATTTCTGTACCTCATCATCCCAGGTAGCCCATCATTCATCCAAGGACAATACCCCTTTCCATTACTGCATATCCTATTTTTCTGCAAAACCAACACTATTTGAAAGTGGGCAGGAAAAGGAGAAAAGGAATAGAAAAATACAAATGAACAAAAAGGCGTCTGTTGTGTCTCCTAATAAAAAATCTGCCATCCGGGTAGTGCCGTCTGGAGGCAGGTCTGCCCCCCTCCGCCCTCGTCTTTCTCTCCCACTCGTGCAAAAGCATCTCTGTGTCCTCTTAATCCTCAAGCACACATTTGAAGAGCTTTTGGACACCCCTGGAAAACTGCAGTGCTCTATCTGTAGGCAAGGCCGGGATTATTGTGAGGCCAGCACCAGCCTCCAGTCTTGTCCCCGGTGCTGCCTGCACAGAGCTCTGGTTCTCATTTCAAGCATTCATCTGCTCCAATTTTGTCTCCTACCCGAGGTCTCAACCCTTAGCTGAATTACAATTAGTTGCCCTGAGGATCCTGGAGGAGACTCATTTCAGAGGAAGATGCCTTCTGCTGGGCAGCACCAATCTCGTCCGTTGTTAGCATCTATGAATTTCAACGCTGAGAACTGCCTCTGCTCATGTGGCCCAGAGAAATCTGTCTTTCGTGATGGCCCACATTTGCCGTACTTTGGACAGGCCTCTCCATAGTTCTGAAATTGCTTCTCCCAAATCTCATTTTTAAAACAATCACTGCTGAGTAAGTTTTCTTCCAAAGCTGCCTTAAGAATTTCTTCTCAGAACACGAATGATGATTACCTTTCTGAAAAATGCAGGTTGCAAAATCTGACAGCTGATGTGTAGGACTGAGGGGCCTGAGGTAAGAGTTCTCTGGGGTGCACACTTGACTCACTGAGACAAAGGGGCAACACTCAGGGGCCTTAGTTCTCATTCTCATCTGTGAAATGGGATAGTATCTGTTCTCTTCCCTATCGTATTAGGGTCTGGCAACGGCACCACACAGGATCCATAATTTTGCTCTCTGGAGAAAGAGATGCACTTGGAAAATGTCATTCTTACGAAATTTACCTCTTTCTCAAGACTGTCACATTCTTTTATTATTGGAGGGTGGGTGTGTCATGTTATTTTTATCACCAAGTACAACACTGAAGAAACTGGGATATTAGAGGTGCAAACCATCGTAAGTCTAGGACTGGATGTGCTTGATAATGAGCTCTTTTTAGCAACAACTCTGCTCTTTAATACGCTGGAAAAGTAATTTATTGAGAAGTGGCCTTGGGGAAAGAAAAGAGTAAAATGCACTTCTGCAGATGTGTTTCATAAACAGCTGAGCTGAGGAGGCACAGGCCTCACTGGGAGCCCCAAGACGGGACTGTTGTCCCGTCTGCAACCACCAGCTGGGTGCTCTAGGTAAGCCCTCCACTGCTCTCGGCCCCGGGTTTCCCGTCTGTAAAATGAGCAGGCTCAGTTGTATCTGTGGTCATTACGCATTTTTAAGCAGTGCAGCTCCTCTTAGTGAACACCTTTTCAGGAACCAAATATAAACCGTGCCGAGAGAGGGATCTGCACCCCACCTGCACCTGCACATACTGCCCACGGTGCTCCCTGAGGCACCCCTGTGCTCTTAGTGCTCTGAGACGCACAGTGAAAGACAGTAGCCTACATGGTTTTAAAATTCGGGGGCACCTGGGTGGCTCAGTCGGTTAAGCACCCAACTTCGCTCAGGTCATGATCTCACAGTTTGTGGGTTCGAGCCCCGTGTCGGGCTCTGTGCTGACAGCTCAGAGCCTGGAGCCTGCTTCGGATTCTGCATCTCCCTCTCTCTGCCCCTCACCCACTCACGTTCTGTCTGTCTCTCTCTCAAAAATAAACAAACATTAAAAAAAATAAAAAAAATTCTTTCTAGCTGTTCAAGGAGAAACGCTCGCTTCTAATCCAGCTGATGTTTGGTTTATTCTCCCTCTGGAAGACTAATGTCCTCGAGAGGGATCCTGCCAAGTGCTGTGGGTCTACCCCCAGGACAGCTGATGCTTCAGAAAACAGGTGACAGGTTCCCGAGGCGGAGCACAGAGACACAAGGCTAGCACCAGTCACAGAAGGAACGTCTGTGTCTTCCACAGCCACATCTGTCTCCGTGGCTGAAGACGACCCTGCTACTAATGTGGCTTTATGTGGTGGGGGTGTAGCTGCCATGCATTTCCTTCCTTCCTCCCTCCTGGTTCATTCATTCACTAATTCGCAAACAGTTCTGAATCACCTGCTCTAGACCGCAAATGATCTAGTGACCTAGTGAGCAGGACTGACAACAAACAGGTCAACAAGTAGCCGTGCAACTATGCATGGAGAAGAGTGAATGGTGGTGGGGGTGGGGCACCTAACTGAAGAGGGTGTGAGAGTAGCTGCTCATGGGAAGGGCTGGGAAGAGCGTGTCCAGGCAGAGGGAACAGCATGAGTAGATGCCATGGGCATCACCCCAAGTATATAGTGGTATACTTGGCCCGCCCCATGAGAGAGGGCCCAGCTGTGGCTGGTACACAGACGGCGAGAGTTAGTGAGTATCACCCTTACTGCCTTATCACACCCTACTTACTTTCCCTCAGGAAAGACCACGTCAGTGAGCCCACTCAGAGCAGGCAAGTATCTCAGTCTTCTCCTCTGCAAAATGGGCTCATTCAACACCTTCTCTAATGTACTTCTCCCTTTCCTACATCTACTCAAGAGGCCCCAAATCAAAACATTCATATTTCCAGCCACCCTGGCAGAGAGGGATGCCTGGATGTCAGAGTTCTGACCAAAAATCTTTCCCTGGGGGGTGGGGGGGGGGGGGACTTTCCTGAATAAGAAGGCAAAATCTTGGGAAAAAAAAAAAAAAAGGAGGCTTTGTTCTCTTTGCCCTTTCTGCTGCTTCTTGTCTGAAAGGCACACTTTCCAGAGGTATAGCAGCAATTCTGCGACCATGAGGATGAGGAAGCAGGCACAGAGAAGTCTGGTTCTTTGATGACAGTCTGAGGCAGCTGTATCAATTCTGGGTCTTATTATGAAATTAATGAATGAATGAACCCCTTTTGTGCCTAAGTTCATCAAGTTTTCTGGTATTTGCACTCCAGTACACTTCTACATTATTACAAACAGGATAAAAACAGAACCTACTTCTGTTGTGAGATACTGTATACAGGGACACGGTCATGGCCGGGCACAGAGCAAGCATCAGTGAACGGTGGCCCAGACATTCCTGCTGCTGAAGAAGAAAACCGGCCACCCCTTTGGCCAGTCACTCGATGAAGCGTGGGGGGCAGGAAGATGGGTGGGGTGGGCCCTACCTCGATCACTGAAGTCATCAACCAGCACGATCTCGGCGATCAGCTCCGGGGGCGAGCGGTTCAGCACGCTGTGGACGGTGCGGAGGAGGGAGGACCAGCCCTCGTTGTGGAAGGGGATGATGATGCTGGTGTTGGGGAGTGTCTCCAGGTAGCGCTTGCTGTTGCAGCTAGAGGGAGACACAGGGGACAAGGAGAGGTCAGGTTCGGCTCTCCTCTCGCCATCAGAACTCAACAACTGGCTAACTGCAAAGCCCACTCCTTTCCAGCCTTTAGGGAATGAGTGAGAGCCAGGGATACCTCAGTCACTTCAGAACCTCCTTCCACCTAGCATCCCGAAGCCTGGCCTCCAGTTCCTGCACACACAGCACACAGGTATATGTATGCAAGAGCCCCCTGACTCTGTAGGAGAGCAGTTACAAACCAAAGCCAGCCAGCGCTGAGGGAGCAACATGGGGTCTGGCGCTCTCCATGTGCTAACTTGTTTAAGCCTCAACAGCCACAGGAAGGTGGCTACCCATCCTCAGGATTCCCAGTGGAAGACAGCTTCAGTCCAACTCTGGCCTCTCTCCCTACCCCTTGCACATTCCTCACCAGTGGAGGAGAAACCATTTATCCATGAGTTTGGAAGAACGGACTCAGCTTCACTGGCTTGGTCCCCTCTGCTCTCCCTCTCTGGGCTCTGCTTGCACATTTTCTCCTCTGCTCTCCATCAGGCACATGGTAAGCTTGGGGTGGGAGGCCGTGCCCTGTGGGCCTTTAATATCACTGTAACACCCCCAAAGAATCAACACAGTTCCTTAGTATCATCAAATATCTAGTTGGTGCTCAAGTTTCCCTGCTCTTCTTATGTCTTTTTACAGTTGCTTAAATCAGGATCAAGACCAGGCCCACATGCTGCCTTTAGCTGATGTGTCTTCTAAGTCTCTTTTTTTCTTTACAATGTACTTGTTGAAGAAACTGGGTCCTTTGCCCTACTGGATTTCCTACAGTCTGCATTTTGCTGCTTGGGTTGCTGTGGTGTCTCTGAACACGTTCCTCTGTCCACTCTTCCTTGGTTCCAGTACTTTGGTGGTTAGATCTAGAGACGTGACCTACTTTGATGAGATATTCTGGCAACCTCTTCCTAGTGGTGTGAGCATCCCAAAGGAAAAACATACTGTCCAGTTATCTTTCCTTTTGTGATGTTGGTGGCCACCGATGACCAATGTCTAAATCCTTCATTTCACTGGAGGTTTTTAAAATGGTGATACTCTTATTCTATCATTCTTGATTTTCTAGCAGGGATACTACAATGAAGAAAAATGACCACATCAACAATTTGTTTACCCCGAAGTACATGAAAGACATGATACATTCTTGATTATCAGTTTTTAGAATGACTCAACTCCCCAGCATCTTCCAAAGACAGCCAATTATCTGTTTTCATTAGGAGGTCATAAATGTTAACATAATATGTTTCAGTTCACTGCAAATATTATTCTTACTGGTTCCCAAATAAAACCATCGTTAGCCCAAGAGAGTCTTCTCAAGTTGGCTCCTAGTCCTTTGGATATGACCCCAGAGTACTGATAACTTCCTTGCTTTATGATAAAAGATTATAAAAGATGCTCCAGGCTTAACTTGTACATTTTCTGCCCTCACCTGGATCAGTCATTCTGCCAAGGAACCCTGGCTCCTGATTATCATCGATATCACCATTTGGATCCTGCAATACGGACACTAAGGGCCTTCATTAACTACTAGGTTGGTTATGGTTTCTATGCCTTTACACTGGTCAGAGTCAAAAATATATCTTAGTAGATTCATCATGAGTTCATGCTAAAGTTTTATATTTAATATACAAGACTATGCAGTTTTACTTAAGCTTAATCTTATATATTGAATCTCCTTTTTAATTGAGATATAATTCACATACCATAAAACTCAACATAAAATTCACCCTTTTGAAGTGTCTAATTCAGTACTTTTTAACATACTTCACCAAGTTGTACAACCATCACCACTATCTAAGTCCAGAACATTTCTATCACCCCCAAAATAAACTTCATATTCATTAGCAGTCACTAACCATTCTCCCCTCCCCTCAGGCTTAGTAACCACTAGTTTGTTTTCTGTTTCCATGGGTTTTCCTATCCTGGACATTTTATGCAAATAGAATCATATATTATGTGGTCTTTTGTGCCTGGCTTCTTTCACTGAACATGTCTTCAAGGTTCATCCATGTTTAGCATGGATTGATACTTCATTCTTTTTATGGCTGAATAACATTTCACTGCATGGATATACCATATTTCATCTATGTATTCATCAACTGATTGAAATTTGAGTTGACTGATATTTGGCTATATGAATAACACTGGCATGAACACTCATGTACAAGTTTTTGTGTAGACATGTTTTCAGGTCTCTTGGGTATATACCAAGGAGTAGAATTGCTGGGCCATAAGGTAACTCCACGTTGAACTCTTCAAGGAACTGCCAAAATGTTTTCCAAAGTGGCAAGAACATTTTACATTCCCACCAGCAACCTATGAGGGTTACAATTTCTCCACTTTTGTTATTGTCCATCTTTTTGATTATAGCCATCCTCATGGGTGTGAAGTGTTATCTTATTTTGGTTTGATTTGCATTTTCCTAATGACTAATGGTGTTGAGTATATTTTCATATACTTACTTGGCCATTTGTTTACCTTCTTTGGAGAAATGTCTACTATGAATATATTACCTTATGTGGCAAAAGCGACTTTGCAGATGTGGTTAAGGTTAAGAACCTTGAGATGACTTTGAGGACCCTGGATTACCCAAGGGGGTCCAATGTAACCACGAGTGTCCTTAAAGGTAGAGAACATTTCTGGTTGGGTTGGAGAGATGAGAAGGATGGGGCAAAGAACGGAACTGTGAGAAGGACTCAATTCACCACTGCTGGCTTTGAAGACTGAAGGAGGGGCTCACAAGCCATGGAAGGTGAGCAGCCTTTAGAAGGTGGAAACATTCCTCAGCTGATAGCCAGCAAGATAACGGGGTCTCACTCTTCATAACTAAAGTCCGCCAACAACCCAGATAAGCAAGATTCCCCCAGAACCCCCAGGAGGGAACGCAGCCTGGCCACCACCTTGATTTTCACCCAAGGAGCCCTATGTTGGACTTCGGACTTGCAGAACTGTAAGAATAACTTTGTGTTGTTTAAACTCCTACGTTTATGGTAATCTGCCATGACAACTACAGAAAACTCATACACAAGAGTCATCTTTGATACCCAGTCTGTAAACATTATTTGGAAACACTTAAAATGTAGAAGATCTCACAAAAAATCCTCATGAGTCTCATGTGGCGGCAGTGGGCTGGAGTTGACAGTGGACACCCCTCTCTATGGAGCAGGTGCTCCCAGGGCCCCCTCAGCTCCTGCTACTCCCCACAACCTTACACCAGAGCTGCGTCAGTCCCTTGCATTGCCTCCAGGACCCCTGGAGACCTCTGAAGTTGATAGCCCAGAAGTAAAAGAGGGAGCTCCACAAGGTTGGTAAGAAGTTTTTTGGAGAAAATATGTGACAACTGGGGCAAGAAACGTAACAACAAAATGTCTCCTTTCCTATGCCACTGAATCAACTGTCCAAAGGCACCTGGGTCTCTCTGTAACTTACTTTGAAACATCTCAAAAAGGAAAATAGATTGACGGATGGAGAGAGGGATGGCCAGATATATGATAAAGTCAGTAGAGGAATACTAACTGCAGAATCTAGATGGTGCACATGAGCGCTCAATGTGCAAGTCTTTCAGAGCTTTTCTGTAGGTTTGATAATTTTCAGAAAGAAATGTTAGGGGGAAAATGGGTCAGGGTCACAGTCCCCTTAGTTTCAGATTCTGCCTTTGCTGGAGGCACCAAGGGAAGCTGGGCGGGGGAGAGTAGGAATGAACCCCTGGTGTCTGGCAGTGAGGTCAGTTCCAGCTGTGTGGACAGGACCCCCCCCTAATTCTGCCGGTCCAGTTCTGCTGGACAAGTCGGTCTCTTTCCCCTTGGGACCTCGGGACTTCCTTCACATGCCATCTTGCTCCTCCATCTGGCTGGGTTGTTTTTATCCAGGCCTCACGCAGCTCCCCTTGGGCCCTTCCCCCACCTCTAATCCCTTTGGTTATGTCAGCCAGCTTTCTCTGGGAGCAGTCTCTAACTTCATTTCGTTGGCTTTCACAAATAAAGCACCTCTTCTTAAAAATCCCTTTCCCTCAACTCGGCTGGGTCCTCTGTGGCCAAGAAAAGACAGGCGATATCTAGTTTGCTACAAAAGTTCCTGCCTTCCATCCAATTTCACAGGAGGCCTGTTGGATTGAAGCAGGGTTGGGGGCGGTTGGTGGTAATAAGTTGCCTGGAGTCCACGGGGTGAAACACAATATAGCTATTACCCCGTAGAGAGTCCTGGCTCTCTCAAATCCCAGGCTGGGCCCCACAGCCTGCCAGTAGACACGCAAACACCAGCATATATTAAGGGCAGTAGGTAATGCTACGATTGACTAAACTTATTTCTAATTTAACTTAATCATGGAACTAAAGAATATTCAGAACTCAAATGAAAGGCTCAGCTTAGATCATAGCCTGGAACATGTACCTTTGTTAGGGGGCCTGGGGGCTACTCTTTTTCTCCCTCCTCTATCCATCCACTCATTTAGTGACTAAATAAACACCCAACGACACTTGACTTTTGCCATGGGCACTAGTCATTAGTTTGGTTCCAGCTTAGTAGAGGCTCTTTGTTTAAATAAAAAATTGTGTGTGGGAATGCAAGCTGGTGCAGCCACTCTGGAAAACAGTATGGAGGTTCCTCAAAAAACTAAAAATGGAACTACCCTATGACCCAGCAATTGCACTACTAGCCATCTATCCACGGGATACAGGTGTGCTGTTTCGAAGGGACACATGCACCCCCATGTTTATAGCAGCACTACCAACAATAGCCAAAGTATGGAAAGAGCCCAAATGTCCATCAATGGATGAATGGATAAAGAAGATGTGGGATATATATATACAATGGAGTATTACTCGGCAATCAAAAAATCTTGTCATTTGCAACTACATGGATGGAACTGGAGGGTATCATGCTAAGCAAAATTAGTCAGAGAAAGACAAATATCATATGACTTCACTCATATGAGGACTTTAAGAGACAAAACAGATGAACATAAGGGAAGGGAAACAAAAATAATATAAAAACAGGGAGGGGGACAAAACAGAAGAGACTCATAAATATGAAGAACAAACTGAGGGTTATGGGAGGGGTGGTGGGAGGGGGGATGGGCTAAATGGGTAAGGGGCATTAAGGAATCGATTCCTGAAATCATTGTTGCACTATATGCTAACTAATTTGGATGTAAGTTTAAAAAAATAAAAAATAAAACAAATTAATAAAAAAAATATATAGGTAAAAAATAAAAAAATAAAAAAGTGTGTGACATGCTGGAATGAATCTCTCCAGTATCCAGCAGGAAACTTGGTTCCACAGACCTGCCCAACAGCCACCTTCCTGTTGGGAGTTCATGCAAAGAGCCCCTTCTCTCCTCTTCTTTTTTTAAAAATTTTTTTTTTCAACGTTTATTTATTTTTGGGACAGAGAGAGACAGAGCATGAACGGGGGAGGGGCAGAGAGAGAGGGAGACAAAGAATTGGAAACAGGCTCCAGGCTCCGAGCCATCAGCCCAGAGCCTGACGCGGGGCTCGAACTCACGGACCGCGAGATCGTGACCTGGCTGAAGTCGGACGCTTAACCGACTGCGCCACCCAGGCGCCCCTCTCTCCTCTTCTTATCAGGCCTCAGATCACAGCAGCAAGAGGAGGCCTGGGGATGGTGGGGAGGAAAGAGAAGGCCACCCCATCCCCAGTGACACCCCCGTCTTAGCAGCCCTCTTTAAGACCTGTCTGCATGTTGTGTCTTGAGGGTTCAACACTGGGTGATGGGGTGTGCCCCGTTCTTTGGTGCGTGATAAACACGAAGCATCCCTTTGCCAAGTTCCTTCAGAAAGCAGCCAGAGAATGTGGTCTTCGGGAAGGGAAACTAGGGCACTGCTCCCAGTGCGAGGAGGCTGGGCTGGGCTATGACCACACAATAACAACTCTGCCTCCCCCCAGTGCATTGTGCCTGATGGTTTACAGAGCACTCTTCCTTCTCTCTCCTCTAATCTATATGCTAGATATATAGCATATCTGGGGTACCAACCCCAGGAAGGGAGACAAACCAGAGTGCTGATCCCATTTTCCACATAAGGAAAATAGGGCCCAGACTGGTAAGTGACTTGGATCCAGGACTCATATCTAGATAGCATTTATTTATTTACTTAATTTTTTAAATGTTTATTTATTTTTGAGAGAGAGAGAGAGAGAGAGAGAGAGACAGACAAAGCACAAGCAGGGGAGGGGCAGAGAGAGAGGGAGACACAGAATTGGAAGCAGGCTCCAGGCTCTGAGCTGTCAGCACAGAGCCCAAAGTGGGCTCGAACTCACAAACTGTGAGATCGAGACCTGAGCCGATGTAGATGCTTAACTGACTGAGCCACCCAGACGCCCCTAGATAGTATGTATATAAAATAATGCTTCTTTTAGCTGTTGTGACAGGTGTCACGTGATTTCTCATTGTGGTTTTAATTTGCGTTTCCCCGATGATTACTGAATGGCTAAAAGAAAACATAAGAAATAAGGGCTGGTGAGGATGTGGAGAAAAAGGAACACTTGTGCACTGTTGGTAGGAATGCAAACTGATGCAGCCACTTGGAAAATAGTATGGAGGCTCCTCAAAAAATTAAAAATAGAAATACCATATGATCCAGTAATTCCACTACTATTTCCCCAAAGAAAACAAAATCTAATTCAAAAAGATACATGCACCCCTATGTTTACTGCAGCATTATTTACAATAGCCAAACGTGGAAGCAGTCCAAGTGCCCATCGATAGACAATGGAATATTACTCAGCCATAACAGAGAATTAAATCTTGCCATTTGCAATGACAGGGATGGAGCTAGAGGGTATGATGCTAAGTGAAAGCACTCAAGAAAGACAGATACCATACGACGTCATCAGTGTGGAATTTAAGAAGCAAAACAAATGAACAAAGATAAAAAGAGACAAACGAATAGATTCTTTCACTACAGAGAACAGATCGGTGGTTACCAGGGAGGAGGTGGGTGGGGGGGTGGGTGAAATAAGTAAAGGGGATTAAGAGTACACTTATGAGCACTGGGTTATGTAGAGAATCGTTAAAATCATTATATTGTACACCTGAAACTAATGTAACGTTGTATGTTAATTATACTTGAATAAAAACATACCACAATGTTTTTCTTGATGACAAAAGTGATAAGGATAAAAGTCTAAAAAACACAGAAAGGCTAACAACCAACTGGTAACCACAGGAACACCCTAACACCTGGGGCTGACCTCTGCTAAACATTTAGGGAATGTCTTCCTTTGCGCTCTTCTCTGAACGTGTATTTGTTCCTATGACACGGCATATGGCAAACCCATTTGATAGCGTCCAAGTCTCTGTGGGCTCCCAGTGCAGCGTGGCCTCTGAGGTTCTTGGAAGAGCCCCTCTAGGGGCAGAAAAGAGCAGAGTAGTGCCCTTGTAGGGGGTCAAAGCAGTGACACCATGTAACTTCCAGCACATCAATCTTGATGCCCCTTGCCTCAGTATTTCTGGCCCCCAATGGCACCATAAAAGGGGCACTGTGGAGTTTCAGACCTTTAACCAAATCAAGTGAAAAACCGTCCATCCCTTGCACAGGCACGTCCATCACCACCTGGTTCACAATCTGATGAGGTCCCAACCCAACAGGGCAAAGTTTAGTTACACGTGCACAGCAGAAGGACAAAGGGGCATGGCCTGGGTTGCTCCCTGACCCACTCTGAAACGTGAAAAGAAGAGAAACAAAGTGACAGTCCATCTAGAGGGAAAGATTAAATAAATGGTGAATACTTCAAACTATGGAATACTGATAAGCAGTTAAAAATAAAGTGGAAGATGATAATGATGATAACAGAAAATATCTATTAAGGATTTCCATTATGCCAGGCAATGTTCTAAGCACTTTATATGCAGAAAGTAATTTTATTTAATTGTCACAATGCTCTTTCAAGGTAGAGACTATAAAGAGGAGGAAACCAGACACAGAGAAACCAAGTAACTTGCCTAAGGTCAAACAGCCGGTAAGGGCTAGAGCCTGATTTAAACCCATCTGCCCTTTACACATATTAGTAGTTTTACACAGATAATGTAGCAACGATATTAATTATACAAGCCAAAAGAAGAATGAAGACATAAAAGACAAAAATTGAGGGAGTAGGAGTCTGATGCCCTGGCTTCTAATTTCTGCTCTGCATGCAACAATCCAAGCCCCCTCTTCTTGCTGGACCTCAGGTCCCCCTCATGCCAATAGGAAACTGCATAGATGCAGTGGGCAAGACCTAGGTGCCTGCTCTGTATTCTTTCTCCTTCTTTGGTAGTAGCATCCTGATTTTCCTTGAGGAATCTTCCACCTCTCAACTCTACAGGGTTCAGGGGGAGGTCCTTGCCTTGCCTTGAGGCTGGGCGAGGGAGTCTGGCTTAGCCAATCAGAACACTGCATCTTCCCAACCACAGTGACAGTTCAGGAACAGGGCACCTATAAATCAGAGTAGATCTTTGCTGAGATAACCAGGAGAGAGAGAGAGAGGCTCTTTTTTGCTGAAACTGAACACGGGAGGATATAAATCTGGTCTGCCTGGGGCCACCATGTGTGTTCCCTGTCTTAAACTGAATTCAACAGAATGGAAAACAGAGCCAAGAGTTGGAGAGAGGTTCCTACTGGCATCATTTAGGGATTTGGATCCAGCTAGAGATGAAGCCAAGCTCTGCTCGTGGTCTTTCTAGTTACGTGAGTCAATACATTTTCTTAAGACTGAGTTGGGTCTCCGTCACTCGTCACTAAAAGAATCCTCGCTGTTTTAACTCTAGGCCCTTTCGGTCAAATGAATCTGTTTTGGACTTAACGATGGTTTGTGAAGGACACAGGCATAAATGGTTCCCCAGGAGTTACCTCTGATCTGTAGGGGGCAGCTTCTGTCTCCCGTTGCAGAATTCATCACTGCTCTTCACTGACTGGGAGAAAGGGCCTGGGCTGAGGGCTGTGGAGAGGGTGGGAGGCATTGGGACCACCGGGAGATAACTGAGCCCATCTGTGACTGGGCAGCCCCCAATTTAATACTCCCTAAAGGATTCTGAGCCCTTGGGGCACAAAGACAAATCTAATACACTGGCTCTCAAGATGCACCCTCAGGGCTTAATGCTGGAGCACTAGAATATAAAAGAAAAGAAGTCAAAATCAAAGGGAAGCATTTCAAAAATTTTCTCTCCAAGTCAACTTTGAATAGAACAATCCAATCATTTTGAAGGGAATTACGAAAGACATTTAATTCCCTCGCACAGGACACCATCCACAGACCAAACTGAAATACAAGTCAGTTGAATAAACCTGATGTTGTACATGCCTGAGGGAGAAAAAGTGGTCTAGATCTGGGTTCAAGTCCTGACTCTGCCACTCTGCAGCTGGCAGAGGGTAGCTTTCTATCCTCACTCAGCCTCAGTTTCTTGTCTATCACATGGGGATGGTAACACCATGAGAATGTTATAACTAGGCGAGACTGCACATTAAAAACAGCCACATGGAGGAAGTAGTTACCTCTGTCCTTGGAGGTGGGTAAATGTGGAAGAGAAGTCACAGCAAAGAGAATGCTCCTGATTTCAATTCTCTTGGAATCAGGGATGGATATTCCAGAGAAAGACATAGGGCTTTAGTAAGGCTTAATTAAATTAGAGTTTTGCTCTTGTAGACATGAGTCCTATTCTTGGTACCCCACACTGTAGCCAACTCATGGCTCAAAACATTCTCATTTGCTCACTCCCTCAACCATGCATGTATTCAAGAAATGTTTACTGAGCCCCTGCTATGTGACAGACACTCTGCTAAGCCCTGGGGATTACCCTAGTGAGGAAAAAGTGATTGTCCCTAAGGGGATAGTGTTGAATGGGAGGCAAATAAATAAGCAGTAATAAATTATGATAATTTTTCCTACCTCCCTGCATGTGGCTGTGAGGTGAGAGCAGAACGAAAACAGCCAAGAAAGACAAAGCATGAGGGCATTAGGAGTGGTGTACCCTCACGTCCAGCTCTGCGCCTTGCCAACAGAGAGCAGGTCATTAATGGTTGCTGGGTTGAACTGGAGTTGGAAGGGCCTACTCCAACCCTTCTGTTTTCCAAGTAAGGAGGTGAGGCTTACAGAGGTTGCACGGAGATCCCAGACCACAAGGCCAGTGGATGTTGGAATGGGATCCGACGCTGGCTCTTTAGTTAAAACACAAAAAAGAAAGCCTTTGGAAACTCTGGATGTAAAGAATAAATCTGAATCATACACAGTTTCAAGGAGCTGATGTCTGCCGTCATGTTCCAAGTGCTGCCTGTGGGCTTGGCGGGTCTGTGGGCAGCTGGACCACACAGCCTAGAGATGTGGGTCTCTGAGGGTTATGATGAACTTCAGCATATAAACTACCACTGGTAGGAATGTGGATGCTTTCAATAAGCTTGCTGATATCTGTTCAACGTTTGTTCACATTTATCAGAAGTAGTTTGTATGGATGTGGAGCCAAAAAGACAAACTATTAGTTGCATAACCTTGGGCAAGTTACCAGACCTCTGTAAGCCTCAGTTTCCTCATTTTTAAAAACGGACTTACTGGTATGAGCTGAGAAGTGAACAGGATAGGAACATCTTGGTGCTCTGTAAACACAAGGGTGCATCAAGTGCCATCTTGGTCTGAAAAGAAACATCTGTGCTGATGGTCAATCATGGTGCCTGCCTTGGCCATGCCTGAGGAAGGCTAAGAAAGGAGTCCTGAGTGGGTCCCATGACCACACCTTCCCTGGACATCATGGTGCCTGGGGCAGGAGCAGAGCCCTGGCCCAAGGGCAGTCAATCCATCAACTTGCCAGTGGTCAACAGCCTAGCAAGAAATGTGCCTAAATGGGGGGCACCAGGCCAAATTCTCTTTCTCCTTCTTGGAGATACACCTTGATGTATGGAAAGGGAGTCTAAGAGTTAATGAAGAAAGCTGACACAGAACTATACAGAGAAGAGCTAAAGCCTTGTAATGATGGGATCCAGAAATGTCTATGGGTGAGGGTGTCATAAGACAATCTAGTGTTTGGATGTGGAAAGATCTTCCCATTTCAGACACTGGGAGCCCTGGCTATGCCATGGTTCCACCTCCCCCTCCTGGAGAGCCTTGCTGGCTTTTCCCACATTCCAACTGGCTACATTCCCCTTTTCCTTTAATGCTTCTGCCTCCTTGCAGGGGACTGGCCCATTGGTTAAAGTAACTTTGGGGCCAAGGAGTCCATCCTATTCCTAAGCCCATTCTCGGGAAAGAAAAACAAAAACAAGCATCCACAAGTTGTACTTGAGCTGAGTGAAGTGTTCTTATTTCCTCTTTATTATTTTGAAAAGAATGGGTTCTTAAGGAATTAAGATTTCTAAACTCTAGAAGTAACACTAATATGGAAATCTGGACTTCCAGGTCACGGACAGGTGAGGCTGTTGGGGCACACCGTATTGTTTCATCTGATCAGCGATGCTCTATCGACACCATGCCGACTGAGCCACGATGGCATCATAAGCAGTCACCTGAAGCTCATGGTGTTCCACCACCACTGTGCTCTCTACACTATAGCAAATTGTTCTTCAGTAAATAGAAGGGTGAGTGGTGGTGGTGGTGGTGGTGGTGGTGGTGGTGTGTGTGTGTGTGTGCGTGTGTGTGTGTTTTAAGGGAATGATCATTTGAAAAAATCCTTGTGGAGTGACTCTGTTGTTTGAAAGCTCCCAGTGTTTGTACTCTTAGATAAACAACCTTCTTCTAGAAATGGGCGCACCATTTTAGCACTTTCTCATGGGAACTGAATCAACACGCCCTCCTCCGCCAAACAGATGATAATTTCAAGCTTTCCACTGACCAGATGGGCCTTGGGGAGTTGGGTTTGTGTGTCTTGGGGGTGGCAGAAGCCAGGATCTCTTTGGGTTGAGGAAAAAGGCCCACTACTGTTTCCAGGCCACATGTGTAGCTTCCACGTGGAAAGCCAATGAGAATCACTGAATTAGGAAGGCTGGAAGGGCCCGAAGGTCACCTTGTTTGCATTCCTTATTTTACAGATGAGGAAACGGAGGCCCAGAATGGGGAGATACCTTCCTAGAGTCACAGAGTGAGATGACATACCCATATCTCAAAGAGCGGGCCTTGAGAAAGAGTAATGCCCCAAGTGGCAACTGCAGGTGTGGGGAGGGAAGTGGGGTGGGCTAGAGATCTGGATCCAAGTCCCACATTTAACACTGGGTCACCTTGGGGAAATCACAGCCTTCCTAAGTCTCAGTTTCCACTTGGGTGAAATGGGAATATGATTCCGTCCTCCTGAGGCTGTCACAAGGAAGGAAAGAGATACCTTAGGTGAATATAGCATCTGGCTCATAAATGTGAGTTTCCATCATCAAGAGGCCACAGTGTAGGTCATTTTCCAGCAAATGGTTTCAGTATTCTGCTGTCCTTCCCTCTCTGTTTTGCATAAAGGATAGTCCCTCATAATAAAACATTCTCAGCAAGACTATGTCCAATGGGCTCTGGAGCTACCAAGAAGTTAAGAAGAAGTTATAAATAGCTCCAGGCTCTGGAACAAAAGGAAGAAACTGGGTTTTAGTGGGCAGAGTGTGAAAAGCTCCTGCCCCCCTATCCTCCCTCCAGATGCAGATCTGGGGCCTCTCATGACACATCCCTTCAGCAAGCCTTCTCTCCTCAGCTGGGGCTTGGCTCCCAGCCCTTCTGTACACCTCTCTGGGGGATGGGTCAGGTGCTGGCTTTCTCTTCAACAGCCTGGCTGGAATCAGAGGAGCCAGAAGATTAGTGTGACAACATGTGCCAAGGCTGACATCTTGACGAAGGTCCCTTTCCATTCAGGGCAGGCTTTGCTAAATGCCAGAAGCACCTACCGGCTCTTCCCTCTTCTCAGTGGATAGCGCAGAGGATCACAAAGGCTTGTTATGATTAATTATGCGCCATCCGTTTGCCACCACTGTTCCACCCCCTAACCCACACCAGACTTCAGATACAAGCAGTACTTAAGGGATCTTGGTTTGTGCTCTCTTTTCCTTCCCTTCTGAACTCACATTTTGGAAAGCCCTTGGTTCAGACCGTATCTAGTTTTAACACAGTTGTAAAAACAACACAAAAAAAAATTTTTTTTTTCTTTCAACGTTTATTTATTTTTGGGACAGAGAGAGACAGAGCATGAACGGGGGGAGGGGCAGAGAGAGAGGGAGACACAGAATCGGAAACAGGCTCCAGGCTCTGAGCCATCAGCCCAGAGCCCGACGCGGGGCTCGAACTCACGGACCGCGAGATCGTGACCTGGCTGAAGTCGGACGCTTAACCGACTGCGCCACCCAGGCGCCCCAACACAAAAAATTTTTTTAAAGCACACAGCGAAATCCAACATTTCTTCACATGGCTGTCCCACATGATAAAAGGTGGTCCTCCCACAGATGTAACACGCAAGGTATTCCATGTGCTCAAGCTTTAAACACAGGCTGACAGCAGGAAGGAGGAACTCTGGCTAATCAACATGGCATGTCAAGGTGCCCGGAACGATCGGCATGAAATAACCACCAGAAGGACCACACTTCAGATCTCAGTTAAATGCCAATCGCCAGGCAAACATCGTTAAGAGGAAATGGGCTTTAATTATCAAGATTCTTGATTCATGAAAGAGGAAAAAAGAAAAAACAAAACTGTAAAGACATGTGTTCAAGGAGGTTGCTGCCACTCTATGTCCAGGAACAGAGAACTGAAAACCATTGGTATGCCCATGGACAGAGCAAGCACTCAGTAGGTTAAGTTCTTGTGAAATATTACACAGCTGTTAGAAATGTCTTGGAAATCTTAAATATGGAGAACAAACAGAGGGTTACTGAGGGGGTTGTAGGAGAGGGGGATGGGCTAAATGGGTAAGGGGCATTAAGGAATCTACTCCCAAAATCATTGTCGCACTATATACTAACTAGACTGGATGTAAATTAAAAAAAAAAAAAAAAAAAAAAAAAAAAAAGAAATGTCTTGGAAACATGACTGCAATATAATAAGTAAAAAATGCTACTTGTAGAGGAGTGCCTGGGTGGCTCAATGGGTTAAGCATCTGACTCTTGACTAGAGCTCAGGTCATGATCTCATGGTTTGTGAGTTCGAGCCCCACATCAGGCTCTGGGCTGACAGTCCAGAGCCTGCTTGGGATGCTCTCTTCCTCTCTCTCTGTCCCTTTCCCGCTCATTCTCTCTCCACCTCACTCTCTCTCTCTCTAAAAATAAATAAACTTATTTTAAAAAGCTACTTGTAGAATAAAATATGTATAGTACCACCAGATTTTTGTAAAAACAAAACAAAACCAAAAACAAACCCCTTCATATGTCTATATATGTTCCATAAACAAAGAAAAAAAAAAAACTATAAGAGGGCTAAACTGTTAGCTTTCACTACCTGGGCAGATTTAGGATTGGAGGTGGGTGATTGGGGGGGGGGGGGACTATTGATTTATTCCCCCCCACCCCCGAGGTTTACAGTCAGGGGTGAACGATGTCCTTATCTATGCAACACGGCTCCCCAACGACCTGCTCCACTTGTCTCACCGCCACACTGCCCAGGATGCCACCTTAATGAAGGGAGAGAACAGATAATCACCCTTATCTTACAGTCATCTTTCTCCTTTTCCTTAAACCTTTTCAAGGCCAACACCACTTCGAAATCAAACTCATCTCTGTAACCACTTTTACTGAGTGTTATTTGTCTGCTCCCGGACAAACATGTATTACCTTCAGCACGGTGAGTGAAATGCAACCTGAGTAGTCTTCTGCTTGTGTCTATTTATATTTATCTAGCCAATCCTGCTCGCTATGCCTGGCCCAAGAACCTTGACGCACAAAGGATTCGAATTTAAAAACTGTCTCCCTCCTTCTCTGTGAGGAATAGGTCTCAGTCTGCTGTGTGTGAAGCAGCAGAAAGAGCATGTGCTTGGATCTAGGTTTGAGTCTTCTCTGCTTTCTACTGGCTGAGCTCAGCTGAGGTTCAGTTTGTGCGTCTGGAAAATGGAGCTAGTGATCCCCATTAGATACAAACAATTTCAGAGAGGCTGGAGTTACAAAGAGTTGTAACAGTGTTTTTGTAAATGAGAAGACAATGCTGAAACCTAAAGGAAAAAAAATATGATCACACAAAACCTGAAAGTGGGAAGAAGTAAATCGAGGCAGGCTGGTAAAGTGCTCAGCCCTATGCTTGGCACACAAGCACTTGATAAATGGGAGACACTGTTATTACTCATGGAGAACACAGCATCCATTTCTAGAAGACTTAGAAAATGCATTTGTCTGCAGAAATGATAAAAGAACACAAACCACACATCAGCTCATGGGGATGTCAAGTGGTTTTTGCCTAGCATAAATTGTAGGGGATATATATGCCCATTTTGACACACAGCCATTTTTGCTTACAAGCCATTTATCTCCGTAATTTCAACCCAAGGGCTGAATTCACTGAAATCCGCTTTTAAAATTACAGGAAAGAAGTCAATTGGAGAGATTTTGTTGGCTGCCATTTTATTGTAAGGCTCATGAGGACCTTTAAATTCCGGTATTAGGTCCGATGGGTCAATCACTGTTGTCTGTTCACAAGAGAGTCGTTTAATTTCAGAGGAGAACTGATTTGAGCCTCCTGAAAAATCAGTGATGCTCCCAAGGAAATCCGGACTTTTTCCTTTCCCAGCTCACAAATCACTCAGGCGACAGCCCTCCTCTCCGCCCTCCTGCCCCTACCTACACAACCGCCCTGCTAACAGCTGCCAAACTAGGGAGGCTTCACCCCTCCCGGCCTGAGCATCTCGGGGGTGCTCATCTTATACTGAAGTACTCCATTATAGAAGTGCCAAGCAAGCTCACTCCAGCACACGAATCATGATAAAAAGGGTAAAAACTGCTAATACTTACTAAATATGTCTTCCAAGCCTGTCACTGTTCTACAGAGGGTCTGACAAACCTCTCCGCACCGTGGCGGGTGGGAGAAGGGTGGGTGCGGACTCCAGCCGGTCATTCCCATTGCCGACGGCGGGCGGGGGTGGGCACAGCCCCTGCCGTGACCCGAACGTGCGCACAAACTCCGTCATCCCACACACCACACCGCAGACAACAGCCGATCTGGGATCATTTTTAGATTTACTATCCATGACGCCTCAAGCACTTCTTGCTATTCAAGGAAAGCAAGTTAATTAAAACCACAATAAAAACACAGCAACTCAAAAAGGATCCCGTCACCATTCCCATTTTTCACAACATAAATGGCACTGTTTATTAAACTGCCTACTTGACCTCGTCACTTGGATGTTTAAGAATGTCTTAAACTTGGCTGAAATAAAAATCTTGATTTTCCCCAAATCTGCTCTCCTCCAAGCCTTTGTGCCTGTAAATGGCAACTCCATCTTCACAGTTGCTCTGGCCAGAAACCTCGCATTGTCTCAGTCTCTTCTCTCTCTCGCTCTTTTTTTTTTTTTCCCATATCCATATTGTCTATAAGTAAATCCCATCATCTCCACCTCCAAAATATTTCTAGAACGTGGCCACTGCTTCTCTGCTCCTTCTCTGCCACGGTGGTCTGAGTCATTGTCCCTCTCCTCTGCCCGCCTGGCTGTAATAAACTCCTAACTGGCTTCCCTGCTCCACTCTTGGCCGCCTACAGTCTATTCTTAACATAGCAACTGAAGTGATCCTTTGAAAATGAAAATCAGACTATGTCGCTCAGTGCTCAAAACTCTCCAGAGTTTCCCGTTTTACTCCCTCTGGTCAAAGCCAAAGTCCCACCGTGGCCCTGACATCTCTCCAGGCTTGCTTCTCATCACTTTCCTCCTGGCTCACTGGGCTCCATAAGGCAAGTATGATGGCCCAGGGGCCTTTGCACTTACTGTTTCTTCTGCCTGCAGGACTCTTCCCCCAGTTAACTGCCCTGCTAGATGGACCTCACACTTCCTCATATCTCTGTTCATGTGTCATCTCATTAGAGAGGCCTCCCACTAGCAGGGAAATAAAAATCCATTCCATTCCTATTACTTTCTCTACCCCTCACTCTGTTTATGTTTCTTATATCATTTATCACCATCTGAAAAAATAATGCATTTATTTATGACCTCTTCCACCCAGTAGAATGTAAACACCAGGAAAAAAGGAAATTTTGGCTGTTTTGTTCATTGCTGTTTCCCGAGGGACTAGCCTATACAATAAGCACACATGGTAGGCACATGATAAATATTTGCTGAATGAATGAATGAATGAATGAATGACTCACAGAGACAGTTAACAGTGACTAACAGGCTTGAGACTTCCTTAAGGCAGGGACTGACACTTGATCGTTTTAGTATAAATGAGTAGGGGCTAGCTGTATTTTAGGTGGGCTACAGACTCGGGGTGGAGGAGTGGGAAAGAAGCCCAGTGACTTTAGATTAGGTTCCTGATTTAATTAGCTCTGGGTACATCCATGACATGGCCGTGCAGGGGGCAGGTTACATCCCTGGCCTTTCTTGCTCAGGTTTACATCACCATTTGAGAAGATTCTGGGAGTACCAATAAAGATCAGGCTTTCCTGGTTCTCAAACCCTCAGCATCAGCAAGGCCACACTATCAAGGGGGGGAGGTGGTTGTCCTTGAATAGGACCTCAGCATTGCCAGCTCTCCTGGGCCCATGGGGCCATTTCCCCTCAGGGCTTTCCCTCTTCCTGATTCCCTACCTCTTTTTCTGGGCGTTTTGGATACTGCAACGGTTGGCAAACCACGACAACAAATCCATTTCCAACTAAACTCTAGTTAGAACTCAGGGTGTACCTGTGTGACTTTTGCCCCAGATCCCTTTCCCTCCCCCATTTTGATTCTTCTATTTGCTGATCTGAAAAAAAAGGTGAGTAATGACAATGATAACAATAACAGCACCTGTCCAATCTGTTCATGAGGGACGCTGGTCAATAATGTAATTTTCTCGCAATATCTTCGCCTTGTTTTAGTATCAGGGTAATGCTGAGTTCACAATGAGTTGGAAAGTACTCCACTCTCTTTAATTTTTTGGAAGAGTTGGTGTAGAAGAGTTGTTTGTATTATTTCTTAAATTCTACTTCGTGGAATTCACCAATGAACCCATCTGGGCTTAAAGTTTTCTTTGTAGGGAGGTTCTTAACTGTAATGTCAATTTCTTTAATATACATAGGACTATTTTGGTTAATTATTTCCTTTTTGAGTGAACTTCCAAGGAATTTATCATTTCAACTAAGTTGCTGAATTCACAGGCATAAAGTTGTTCAGAATATTCCTTTACCATTCTCCTAATCATTATAGAATCTGTAGTTACATCACCTCATTCCTGATATTGGTAATTTGCGTCTTCTCTTTCTCATCAGTCTGGTTAGAAGTGAATCCATTTAATTGACCACCTCAAAGTGTCAGCTTTTGGTTTCATTGACTTTTTCCTATTGTTTTTCTCTTTTCTACTTCATTGATCTCTGCTTTGATCTTTTTAAAATTTCCTTTCTTCTGTTTATTTTGGATTAACTTGTTCTTATTTTTCTGGTTTCTTAAAGTAGAAGCTGGTGGTGTCAATTTGACACCATTTTTCTTTTCTAATATAAGCATTTAATGCTACAAATTTCCCTGTAAGTACTGCTTTAGTGACATCCCACAAATTCTGATATGTTGTTTTCATTACCATTCAGTTCAAAACATTTTTTTTTAATGTTTATTTATTTTTGAGAAAGAGACAGAGCATGAGTGGAGGAGGGGCAGAGAAAGAGGGAGACAGAATACAAAGCAGGCTCCAGGCTCTGAGCTATCAGCACAGAGCCCGACGCAGGGCTCCAACTCACGAACCGTGAGATCACGACCTGAATTTGAAGTCGGATGCCCAACGGACTGAGCCACCTAGGCGCCCCAGTTCAAAACGTTTTCTAATTTTCCTTTTGATTTCTTCTTTGATCCATCTATTATTCATATGTGAGTTATAGTTTCCAAACATTTGGAAACGTTAAGAGACTGTCCTGTTATTGGTTTCTAAATTTAATTCCACTGTGGTCAGAAAACATACTTTGTATCACTTGAATCCTTTTAAATTTATGGAGACTTGTTTTCCAACCCAGAATATGATCAATCTTGGTAAATGCTCTGCATGTACTTGAAAAGCATGTACACTCTGCTGTTATTGGGTAGAATGTTCTATAAATGTTAACTGGGTCACGGGGTTGATGACGCTGTTAAAGTCTACTTGGGGCGCCTGGGTGGCGCAGTCGGTTAAGCGTCCGACTTCAGCCAGGTCACGGTCTCGCGGTCCGTGAGTTCGAGCCCCGCGTCGGGCTCTGGGCTGATGGCTCAGAGCCTGGAGCCTGTTTCCGATTCTGTGTCTCCCTCTCTCTCTGCCCCTCCCCCGTCATGCTCTGTCTCTCTCTGTCCCAAAAATAAATAAACGTTGAAAAAAAAAAAAAAATTAAAAAAAAAAAAAAAGTCTACTATATCCTTGCTGGTTCTGCTTGTTCTACCAATTTTTGAGAGAAAAGTGTTAAATCTCATAATTGTGGCTATGTCTATCTCTCTTTGCAGTTCCATGAGTTCTTGCTTCATGTATTTTGAAGCTCTCTTATGAGGTACATAAATATTTAGGGTTGCTATATTCTCTCTCACTCCTTTTTTTTAAATGTATGTTTATTTTTGAGAGAGAGAGAGAGAGAGAGAGTGCGTGAGCATGCATGAGAGCAAGTGGGGGAGGGGCAGAGAAAAGGGAGACAGAATCTGAAGCAGGCTCCAGGCTCTGAGCTGTCAGCACAGAGCTGATGTGGGGCTCGAGTCCAGGAACTGAGAGATCATGACCTGAGCCAAAGTCAGACACTTCACTGGCTGAGATACCCCAGTGCCCGGTTGGTATGTTCTCTTAATGAAGGATCCCTTTATTAAATTATTAAACTACCTTCTTTATCCTGATATTCTTTGTTTTGAATTCTACTTAAACTGACATTAATACAGCCACCAAAGCTTCCTTTTGATTAGTGTTAGCATGGTAGATTTCCCCTATCTTTTTACCGTCATTTGTACCTTTATATTTAAAGTGTGTTTCTTGCAGGCAGCATGGAGTAGAATCTTGTTTTTTTTTTTATCTAACTGGGTAAAAGGCAGAGAGTTCTGCCTTATAACTGAAACAATTAGTGCATTTACATTTAATGTGATTATTGATATGGTTAGGTTAAAGCCCATCATCTTGGTATTTGCTTTCTATTTGTCCTTTCTGACCTCAGTTCCCTTTTCTCTCTTTTTCTGCCTTCTTTTGGGTTAATTCAATATTTTCCATTATTCAATTTTACCTCCCTTGTTGGCTTATTCGCTATAACTCTTTGCTTTGCTTTTTAGTGCTTGCTTCAAGATTTATAGGATACATTTTAACAGTATACCTTCAAATGATACTATGTCACATCACAAGTAGTATGAAAATCTTATAGTAGTATATTAGCACTTCTCCTCTCTGACCTTTATGCTGGCATACATGTATAACTTTACATAGGTTTAAAACCCAACAATATGTTACTATTATTTTTGGTTATTTTGTCAGATACCTTGTAAAAAGATTTAAACAATAAGAAATAGTGTATGTCTACCCACATAGTTACTATTCTCAGTGATCTTCATTCTTTGTAAATGAGGATCCCTATTTCTACCTGTTACCATATTTTTTTCCCCCTAAAGGACTTCTTTTAACATTCCTTATAGTACATAACTTGTGTAATAAATTCTTTCAGTGTCTGACAAGTCACTATTTTGCCTTTATTTTTGAAAGATACTTTCACTGGGTGTAGAATTCTAGGTTGGTAGAGTTTTTGCTTTTCATATCTTAAAAATGTCGTTACACCATGCTCTTGCCTCTATCGTTTCCACTGAGAATTCTGTCATTTTTGTCTTTGGTCCTTTCAGTTTTATTTCTCTGTCTAGTCTAAAACTTTGTCTTCATCACTGGTTTGTAGCAATTTGATGATGATATACAGTGGTGTCATTTTACTCCTGTTTCTTAAGATTGGGTTTCATTGTGCTTCTTGGATTTGTGGTTTTATAGCTGTCACTCAACTTGGAAAACTTTTGGCCATTATTTTTCTCTTCCCTTTCATAGACTCCAATTACATGGACATTTGATTGCTTAACGTTGTCCCACAGTTCATCAATGCCCTTTTTATTTTGAAAAATTCTTCCTCTGTATTTTGAGTAGTTTATTTTCCTACTCTTCAGTTTTACTCCTCCCCCCCCCCCCCCCACACACACACACAATATCTAGTCTGCCATTCATCCCATACACTATTTTTCATTGCAGACTTTGTTGGTTTCATTTCTAGAAGCTCAGTTTGGGTCTTTTTAAATTGTCCATGTGTCTATTTAATTTTTGAAACATATGGAATATAGTAATAATAAATGTTTTAGTGTCCTCTGCTAATTCTAAAATCTGTGTTAATTCTCGGCTTTTTTTTTTTTAAGTTTATTTATTTTATTTCGAAAGAGACAGAGGCAGCACACTTGGGAGAGGGGCAGAGAGAGAGAGAGAGAGAGAGAGAGAAAGAGAGAGAGAGAGAGAGAGAGAATCCCAAGCAGGCTCCACACCATCAGCATGGAGGCCCACATGGGGCTCGAACCCACAAACTGAGATCATGACCTGAGCCAAAACCAAGAGTTGGACGCTTAACTGACTGAGCCACCCAGATGCCCCTGGGTTGGTTTTGATTAGTATTAATATTCCTCATTAAGGGCCTGTGAACTCTGGCCTCTTTGGTCTCCTTGGACTTCTTCTCCTCAACTCAGGAAGTCCTCTGGGCTCCACTTGGGTTCCCCTCCCCGTACCATGGCCTGGAAACTCTCTTGAGACAAATGTTGGGGTACCTGTAGGGCTCACCTCATTTGTTTGCCACCTCTTAAGATTTACAGCCTGTCACTGACTGATGTCCAATGTCTTACAAACCATTGCTTCACACGGTTTGTCTTTAGTTGTTGTTATTTCAGGCAGGAGAGGGTCCTGTTACTCTGTCTTGGTCCCTAAATAGCATTTTTTGTGTGTCTGTGTGTACATTCGTATTTGGGGCCCTGTTATTATCATTACAACTAGTGCTATCAATGTGGCTGATTTAAACTTGTGCTGGCAACCGGTCTTTCTTTCCAGAGTATATATTTAATAAATGTGTGTCAAAATGTATAGACTCTAATTGGCTCCCTTGTTGCTTTTGTAACCTGTTGGAGATGTAAAGGCGATCAATAGAACACTGGCCTATTATAATAATATAAACTTCTAAGTTCTTTTGAGGAAATTCAGCCCATACCATAAATCAACCGAGTTAATTTCACAAAAAGGAATCTGGTAGATTTGGGCCTTTTATTGCAACAAAGATTCCATTCAGGTTCATTCATTACTGAAAGCTAAACCAAGGGACTGGGTAAAGCAGGTCAGGAGTGTAGATGGTTTTCACTCCTACCATGAATGTTCTCTGACGGCTTTCAGATGGATGGTCTTCGCACCGGAGAAAATGACTATTTTTTCAGAGGAAAAGTTTGCACAGGAAGCTTTGGACCCCAGCCACTTCAGCAGTCGGGGCTGTTGCCATCAGCTCTGTGTCCTGGAGGGGCCTCCATGGATGGTCGCCATGCGGCCCAACCCGCCTCCCAGGGAGCAGGGGAAGCGGGCCAGCGCACCAGCCATCCTCTGTTCCTGCTCCCTCGGCAGGGGGTGCAGAGGGCAGGCCCGCTGAGCCAGCTGGCCACCTCCCATTTACAAGCCCCAGCAAGTCGGGTCAGACTGCCCTCTTTCCCTTCTCTGGGTCTCCATGGTCCTTGGTGCAGCTTCTGGTGGAAGCAAATGCAGCTGGCACAAACAGCCCCTCAATCCTGTTCTTGATGTGATGTTGCCAAAATTCAGTTGGAAGAAGTAAAAGGCAAACATTACCTCAGCTCCTGATGGAGTTGTTTCAGCTCAAAGAAACCAGAGGGAGGGAGTGTCTCCACTGCTCTAATCTCACACATTTCCAAGGTCTGCAGGAAAGATCCACCCCCCGCCCTCTCCCCTCCCCAGCCCAGGAAGGAAAGGAATAGCTCTTCAAGACATCTGTCAACTCATTTCTGGAATGTCCGCTTCCATAGCTAGGGATTCTGAAAAGCCAGGGGGTCAGGAGAGGGGCGGGGAGTGTCAGGAGCACTGGATTTAGTGACATCCTTCATGGTGACTTAGATGCTGGTGGGGTGGCTGGGAACAGAGGAGCCTGAGGCGTCCTTTGGCTCAATTCACACCCACCTAGAACAGTGCTTCCTCACCTCACTGATGCCCTGGACCCCTCTGCCAAGCTGGTGAAGCCTATGGTCACTTCTCAGAGCAGCTTGTATAATGCATAAAATAAAGCAGGTTATAAAGGAAATCAAGTGGACTGGAATACAGTTATCAAAATAATTTAAAAATCTGAAATATAGTAATAAAAGTGTTTCCTTATTAACACATTAATCAACACGATCTAGTGGCTGTTCTAAAAACTACCTTCACTTCAAAGTAGTGATGAGCATTCGTTACATTTCTAGATATCTATAAAGTGATGTAAAAGTAAATGATTTCTTTTGGGGACAAATTCACAGGTGCTTTGTTGCCTACAGTCGTAACAGAAAGGAACACCGTGCTTCAGTTAGAGGTTAGTGAAAAGAAAAACACAGTGTTTTCCACATCCAGATTTTTAGAGGCTCCTGAATTCTATCCACAGACTTGTCTGTGGGCCCTGGGACTCCGAAATTAAGAAGAGCTTTCTTTTTTCTGAACTGTTGGGAAAGAGCTGTGCACTGGAGACATGGGGGCCAGGCCCCAACCTGGGGGCCTCTATCCAGCTGAGAGACTCGAACTTTTAAGCCCAAGGCTGTGCACTTCTTGCCTATTTTTCTACCTGCAGTGTCTTCCCGCAAAGGCCGGTGCTGGGTGGGGGTGTCCTTGGGAGTTCCAAAGCACCCGGAGTCTACCCTTATTGCCGATCTTCTCATCTGTGGTGTAATGACCTGCTTAGCCCATCTGTCCCCACCTCTTGCACGAGGCAACAATCATGGCTCATTTATTGTTGTGTTCCTGATGTCAAGCACAGGGCTTGGCACGTAGCCCATTCATATATATTTAGTGACTCAACAGATGAATGGACAGATGAAAGCTGTGTCCACACCTAGCTTCTCCCTCTCGTTATAAAAATATTCCTTGATTGACACCAGTACTTCTCAGCCCGGGTTACGTAAGTGAGAATTGCTTCCCAAAGCTTCAGAAAATACTGAGACCCAAGATGGACCCCCCACCCCCACCCCCCAGAGATTCAGACTCCAGTGGTCTGGGGTGGGACCGTGGCCCTTGTACATCTTTAAAACCACCCCAGAAACAGCCAGAGTTGAGAGCCCACAGAGCCACAGAACAGCGGCTGAGGCGAGGGTGTAATGTTCCCAGATGAACTTCTTTCGTAGAGCCAGCAAGATGAAATTAGTGCAGAATTCTGAACTCTGCAAGGGGCTAAACACATAAATTGAGTTTCTGACCCTCGGAGTTAGGTCACAGCTCTGTGTCCAGCAACATCAGTGATATCTGAACTACAGTCTCAGACTTAGATGAAAAATCTTGGGCTTGACAGTAAAGACCATGAAACAAATTGCAAACGCCATGGACAAGCGCTCCGAGCTCCGAGGCCCCACACTCCCTGCCCTCACAGCAAGAAGTCCCATGAATGGGGCCTATCCTGGATAAACAGCACCCCTTTTGTGTGGTTTCCTCATCTACAAAGCAGAGATGATAATAAGGCCAATCTCACAGCACTGCTGCGGGAACTGAAAGATAGGAATAGGGCAGAAAGCATTTCGTAAGTAGCCCAAACATGCCACCAAGATTAATTCTTTCTTACAGGCTTGCTTCAGTTTAGGTCACTTCACTTTACTGTGTTCTGTAGATGCTGTGTTTTTTACAAATTGAAGGCCTGTGGCGACCCTGTGTTGAGCAAGTCTGTTGGTGCCATTTTCCCAACAGTATTTGGTCACTTCGTGTGTGGGCCACATGCTGGTAATTCTCACAACATTTCAAACGTTTTCATTTTTGTTATTATATCTGAATTGCTGCAGTCTCATGATAAAACCAAAATGGATGAGGACTTGCTTCCTATGGATGAGCAAAGACAATGGTTTGTTGAGATGGAATCTACTCCTGGTGAAGATGCCATGAAGACTGTTGAAATGACAACAAAGGATTTGGAACATTACATAAATGGGAGTCGATAAAGCAGTGAGGTGAGGTTTGTGAGGACTGATTCTGGTTTTAAAAGAAGTTCTCTTGTGGGTAAATGCTATCGAACAGCATCACATGCTACTGAGAAATCTTTCTTTCAAGGAAGAGTTCATCAATGCAGCAAACTTTATTGTTTTCTTTCAGGCAATTGCCACAGCCACCCTGGTCTTCGGTAACCACCACCCTGATCTGTCAGCAGCCATCCACATTGAGGCCAGACCCTCCGCCACTGAAAGCCGAGACGATGGGTAGCATCTTTAGCAATATATATTTTTTAATGTTTACTTATTTTTGAGAGAGAGAGACAGAGTACCAGCGGGAGAGGGGCAGATAGAGAGAGAGAGAGAGAGAGGGAGACACAGAATCGGAAGCAGGATCCAGGCTCCAAGCCATCAGCACAGAGCCCAACACGGCGCTTGAACCCATGAACCCGTGAGATCATGACCCGAGCCAAAGTCAGACACCTATCCAACTGAGCCACCCAGGCGCCCCATTTTTTAGCAATATTTTTAATTAAGGGGTGTACGATGGACTTTAGACACAATGCTATTGCACACTTAACAGAAAACAGTTTAGTGTAGACACAACTTTTGTATGCATGAGGAAACCAAACAATTCATTTGACTCACTTTATTGCGGTGGTCTGGAGCACAGCCGGCAGTATCTCTGAGGTGTGCCTGTACTGCTTTCTACCAACTGCGTTCTTACAGGTGCAAAGATCTTACGGATTACAGATGCTACGTCAGACTCCCTGCTTTCAAGTTCCAGCTCCACTACTCAGCTGTGCCATCGCATGCAAATTACCTAACCTTTTTGTGCCTCAATTCCTTACCTGTAAAATGATGATAATAAAGGTACATACGTCGTTGGTTTTTGGAAGGTTTGGCCGAGTGAGGGAAGCGCTTAACGTACCTAGAATATCTTCTAAAACTTAAGCTTTGCAACAGAATCACCTGGAGGGCTTGTTAAAACATGGATTGCTGGGTGCCTCCCAAGAGCTTTTGCTGCAGTAGATCTAGGCTGAAACCGTGAATCCACGTGTCTCATAAGCTCCTAGGTGCCCATGACGTTGCTGGTCCAGGAACCACACTCTGAGAACCACTGGCTAAGAATGATGCCTGGCATGCAGTAAGCACCTAGTAAATGTCAGCTGCTATGATCTTTTCCTGGGCTCTACTTTCTTAATTCCTGAGCAGCACATTTTATGCTCTGGTGCCACTCAATACCGCCTTCCTGTAGAATTCCCATCTGAATTCCCATTCTAGACTCCCATTCTACCTTTGGTGGTAGTGTGGACCCAAGATAAGCTGCACCAGCATCACATGGGGGCTTGTTCATAATGCAAGTTCTTGGGTCCTGACCCACATCTATTGAATCAGGATTTATGGGGGTGAGGCTTAAAATCCTGGGCTCTAACATCCTTCCAGGTGATTGTACTGCACACCAACTCTAGGCACTACCGCTCTAGCAGAAAATCACCACGACCACAACAGCTCTACTGAAGACACGTAGGGAGGCAGGACAGCCTCAGGTCCAGAGTCTAGTTTTTGGTTGAGCTGGAGACCTGGCTCAGCTTCTTGGCCGCCTGTGGCCTTACAGGACTTACGACATTTAAAGCAAACGAAGTGCCTGCACATGATACCTGTTCAATGGATGTTAGCTGCCATTATTATCTCTTTATCATCGTTACAATGTGTCCTGTCTCAAAATGACTTGAGGTAGCTTATAAAAAAAAAAGACACAAATACCCACATGCACACGGCAGCTAAAACAAAGTCCCCTGTTTAAGAAAAGGAAATAAAAATGTATCTCCTCACGGAGAGCACAAGGGTTGAAGCTGTCGTTGCAATGGTCTGAACTTGAGTTTTGAACTTCCCCGTGGGCCAAAGAGGGGAAATGCAGAGGATACATGGGTCCCACTGCCTGCAAAGGGGAAGGAGACTGGCTGTCTTTCATCCCTCTGCCACACGACCGCTAAATCTAGGAGACTTGGATCACACAAACCTCTGCGCCAAGGCCTGGGCTACCAAGGAGGGAATTTCCTCCAGCAGAGCTTCATGTACCTGTTTCTTTAATTCTCATCAAGAGCCACGGGCAAAATCCTTAGATCCCAGAAGATGAGAGATGTTACACTCACTTTGGGTGCCGAATATCCGGGAGAGAGCGATTCAGGGAGATTTTATCACTGACGTAAATGTTAAATCCATTTTCTCGGTACGCCTGATCCACTCGCTCAGCGTCGGTCATGGGGTAAGGTCTCCCTTGTTCTCCATTTCCTAGGAGAAAAGAGCAAAATCAGTGTTGCTAACTGAATGGGGTGGGGGAAGAAGGATGAAAAATATAATTAAGCCACAGAGGTAAAACTTTAGCCTTGGATACAGAGCGGACCTCCAGATTTTGTGAGGTAGGGGTATAAAGGGGGTAGGGGAATGAGGGTTTATTCAGCCATGGCCATGCCATGTACTTGTCCTCATGTAATGCCCACAGCAAGTCATCAGGGTGGACTTGTGAACCCTCATTCTACAGATGGATAAACTGAGACTCAAGAAGGTTATAAAAGCAGGTCTGTGGGCTCCAAAGCCCATGCTTCCCCAATTCGCCAGGGGCCCCAAACACTCCTGACCATGGATCCTACCACTGGGATGGGAGGCCAGGCCTACTTAAGAGCTGACCAACCACGGGCCAGTCACACCAACTCTCTGAATTTCAAATGTGAAGTTGCATCCATGACAGAATTTGTGAACGATAAATCACTTACACTCCTGTGAGGAATAGGGTTACTCTCTAGGCAAGGCAGACTTCATATGCAAATAAAAATGGCCACAAATGATAAAAGATGTTTTGATCTTTTAAGCCAGCAAACAATTAAGATCTGTCTAGCCTAGGCCAGGATTGCCTGAAAAATGTTGCTTTGCGTCATGGATTTGGGTGGATAATGCGCTAGCTGTCCTTTCTCTACACAATCCATTTGGGGAAAGAGACCCTGATGGTCCAGGAAATTATTCTCTGGGTTCTCAGGGTGCAGATGGTGAGTATGAATGTCCACACCAACCCCCGCAATAACAGTCCAAGAATCTGCAATGGGAGAGAAATGGTCATAAAAGCAGCTGATTAAAAATCACCTCACCTTCTGGAGCCTGTGGTCTGAGCAACACCCTATTTACTTTGCAAAGTAAACATTGACAACATCAGCTTGATGGGAAGGTGCAAGCTGAGAGGTGGGGCCAAGGCCTGTGCCTACAGCCTTGTGGCTCCAGCCAGATGAGAGAGAGGACGCCGCCATCGTGCAACGCTCCATGAGAAGACGCTGCTGCCTAGTGCCCAGGCCAGATTCCGCAAGGGACACAAATGCAGCAAGCAGAGAAAGAAGAGCCAGAAGCATCTGCCTGGGGAGGGAAGTTTCAGGAGTGGGTACCGGGAAGCAATTCAGAGCTCAGGCCCTAGAATCTGGCAGAGTACAGCTTAAGGCCCAAACCCGCCACTCCCAGCAATGTCACCCTGGGCGTGCCATTAGCCTTTCGATGATCGGGGTTTGCTCTTTGTACTAACTGGGATAAAAGAAGGGCCAATGTAATGACTAAGGAGACAATGTCACGCCAGATGCCTGGCACAGAGTTCACACTCAACACAAGCTGGTTATTATTATTCTTAATACCGTTTCCACTGCTTACTCTTTCCTTGCTAGTTAGCCCAATGTTCTAATAATTCTGGTATATCCGTCTGGAGAATCAGCTCTTTTCAAATGTTTCCTCTCCCAGCTTAAGCAGAACCCACCCCCACTTCATTTTAAATCACTGGCTTATAGAAAAATGCATGTCATGTCTTTAGATTTCCCTGACCATCAGTTATTATATCAGCTCTATTTGGAGGCTTGTTATAGTCTGGGTTTTTTTTTTTTCATAATGTAATCTAAAAAAAAAAAAAAATCAATAGTGGTGGTGCCTTTAACTGGGATGAAATGAATAAAATACCAATCCCTCTATTTGTACAGTGCTTTCCAGCCTTGTAAAGTTGCTTCAAATCTGTCCCTTTCCTTGTCACAACACCCAGTCCGTGGTGTTGGGGCTACCCTCCTGACCCCTAAGTCCAGGCTCTCTAGAGACGACTCTCCACGTAATTTCTATATACTCCCCCCGCCCCCAACCCTTCCCAACTTCCTGTAACAGGAACTGCTCCAAAGACTAATTAGCCAAAGAAAACTTGAGCCAAAGCCTGCTAACTCCATTCAGTCTTATGGCTACAGAGCTGGGTAGGGATCGACTCTGTCCTCCAGAGCTGGGTTCAAGTCCCAAGCCTGCCTCTTTCTCACTGTGTGACTGCAGGCAGATTACCCTGCGTCTCTGAGCTATGGGCCCCTTCTCGTCAAATGGGCCACAAAGGGTGACTTGGGGTTTCACTGAGAAAATGTGCAAAGTGTGCAGCACGGGCCTCCATGCTCACTGTAGGTGTTTAATAAATGTTGGCTCTTATCATGACCGCTCTTCATTCTAGTGGCAAAATACCTCATGAGGAGGAGACATCTACTCCCCAGTAAAGGTAGTAGGAACAACTCTTGAAGGCAGTGGACCTGATGGTTTGAGTGGAGAAAGGGGTCAGCTAACAGGTGAAGAGGGGGACCCCCAGGAAGCAGGGGGAGGAAGAATGGTAAATGGAGAGGGAAGCAACAGGAGGTACAGACATGCCTGCTAAACACACACACACACACACTTCACAGGACCTGCCAGCCGGCAATACCACTGTCCATACCTACGCGCTGGGCGTCCCTCCTGATGGCTTCTTGGTCATGCCAATCCTTCAGCTTTTGCCCATCTCCCAGGAAAAATATCTTCTTCTGCTGATTGTGGGAGCCCTTAAAAAAAAAAAAAAACATAACAACTGTGAAAAAGAAGGAAAGGGGAAATAAATTTAGTAACAGAGTCCCAGAAATTGCACTACCTATGGGACGTGTTGGTTTTGACTGATGGTCTGTCACCATTTGTTCATTTATTAATTCTCTCAATATACCTCTGTTAGCATTGGCCATACGCCAGTCAGGTGGGCAAAGGTCAGAAGGATGACAGGTACACATGTCCACCCTCCTGGAACTACAAACCGGCAGGAGAGAAAACAGATGGACAGACCTTCCTTTCCCCCAAGGGAGAAAGCAGTAAGTGTGACTCTGTCCAACAGAAATCTAACGTGAGCCACAAATGTGAGCCACACGTGTAACTTTAGATTTTCTAGTATTCACGCTAAAAGAAAAAAACAAACAAAAACCAGATGAATTAGGTTTGGTAATATATTTTATTTAACCCAATATACCCTACCTAAAATATCGTCATTGCGAAGGTACTAGGTTTGAAATCAGGTGTATTTTGTACTTGTGTTCACCTTAATTCAGACCTTCCCAGGTGCCTAGTAGTCACAGGTGGCTCGTGGCTACATACTGGACAAGGCAGGTAAGCGAACCTTACTTAGATCAGAGGCCTGGAGACAGGGCCCCAGGTGTTCACTTCCACCTGGGAGAACCGGAGATAATTTCACAGACGTGAAGGCATTTGGGCTAAGCTTCAGGTAAGCAGAAATGAGAGGCAGGGCATAGACTTCCAGGTGTGGTGGAGAGTGGCCAGAGCTGGGCTGGGCCTGAGGAGCTCTGAGCACGGAAGCAGAAACCAGCTCTTGGTCACCTCTACAGTCCCCAGAAGAGCCTAGTCCCCAAGAGGGTGAACATTTGGCCAGTGTGTGTGGAGTGTATGAACAAGCAATTGGATGGCTGAAAAAAAATGGGAAAATACAGCGGCCACAAGAGAGCAGCCCCCTGGGGCCAGGCTCTGAAGGCATTTCCTGTGTCTGGGAGATGAGCCCATCCTGGTGTGCCCATTAGGAAGCGGTTTCCCTAATTAAAGGAGTTGCATGCGACTGTCTGGGGTCATCACAGGGCACCAGATGCTTCCCCATGCCAACAGTGAAGTCTAAACACTTGGCCCCGGGGCTCAGTTAGAGCCTTCCCCAGGTAACGCTGCGCTGCACGGCTGTTTAAATGTCTTCCTGTGTTCACGAAAATGAGAATGGCTTTCCACATCACCTTGCCCATTAAAAATCTTGCAGACTTGTTCTTGCCACTGTGGCATGCAGGAGGCAACAGTCCTTTTTCCTATGTAATTAGCTACGAAGACCCGCAGCATGTGACACGCTGTGACATTAGCAGTAACAAGAAGCCACCAGAAGAAAATCATCCCCAAGCCAATTTTTTAAGTCTCTGGCTGATCCTTGTGTTAGCAGATTTTCCACAACGGCTCAATATCCTTACATCAGCTCTAATGATAATCGCAATCCTTTGCATTCATTCCCTCTCCTACGGACCTCTCTGAGTTGCAAGAAGCAAATTCTGAAAGTTAGCATGCCAGACGTGTTGGTCAGAGAGGGAAGGAAAACTGTGAAAACAAAGGCCACGTGCCTGCAAACAGTTCTCGGGGCTCTCAGAAAACACAGAGGCTGCGCTGGAAGCCCCTTCAGCAAGTTTCCACTGCATTCAGCTACATTTCCACAGGAGACACTCAGCGCTGCTTTGGGAAGAGGGGTTCCGAGAGGAGGAGCTTGGCCCCCTTTGAACCACACCAGCAATGCATCTGTCTGTTTTCTGTACCAGGATTCCTTGCGGGATTTCATTTTAAAAAGGTCCTCTGCTGAAAACAAACCGACAACCAAATCTCCTAATAAATGAACAAATACAAGTGGAAACTGATCAGGGCCACATCTCCATTTCGAAGAGCAGCCAAGCCTTGGGGTGGGTCAGGCGCCTGCCCAAGAAATACTCCATCACTGAGATGTCAAGAGGGATGGGTCAAGGGCTGTTTAGCAATGTTTTGTTCAGCCCTCCCTCCCAATTCCTTTTCCTTCTCCTGCTACCCAAAGACTGGAAACTTCAGGTGACTGCTCAGCTCACTGGTGGAACCAAGAGGCTCTGCAGACTGAGGCCACCTAAATGGAAGAAGCCCATCTAAAGAGGTTCTCAAAGTATGAGCAGCACTGCCCCACCTGGGAACTTGTGAAAAATGTTAATTCCTGGGCTCTGCCCCAGTCCTCCTGAGACAGAAACCCTGGTGGGGGGAGGCCCTAAGATCTATGTCTTAACAAGTCCTCCAGGGTGCCTGGGTGGCTCAGTTGGTTAAGCATCTAACTCTTGATTTCAGCTCAGGTCACAATCTCACAGCTTCGTGGGTTCAAGCCCTGCATCATGCTCTGTGCTGGCAGCATGGAACCTGCTTGGGATTCTCTCTCCCTCTCTCTCTGTCCCACCCCCCCATAACACACACACACACACACACACACACACACACACACACACACACACACACTCACACGTCCTCCAAGAGGTCCTAAGCCGTTCTTGAGTTTAAGAACTACTAGTCTCGAATAAAGAGGCCATAATCCTGCCTGCTCTGAGTTGCTCAGACCAAACCTAGGCTCTAGTATCCAAGTTGAACAGATTGATCATCAAAGGTCACAAAAACCTTAAGTATGGTCGCTAGCAAAAACAATCTGGTGGCTTTGAGGTTTGGTTTTGTTTTTGTTTCATCTTGTTTCTTAATTGCCAGTGCAGGGGTGGGGGGCAGGCAGGGAAGGGAGATTTCCTATTGTTCTATCAAGATTTTTGGCTTCTCTTGAAAACTCGAAAGACATGTCAATGTTCAGGCTGAGTTCCCTCAGCTCCTCAGCGGGTTGTGACAAGAACTGCCCTGCTTAGGTGAGGCAAGCCTCTCCAGCTTGCCACAGTCCCTACCATTCCTTACTGCTTTTCATCTGGTTCCCATCTCTCATTTGTGTCGCTTGCCTGGCCACAGCGAGTCTGCATATTGCCGCAATACACACTATTGTATAATATACGATGTACAGTGCTGCAATTAGAAACTGTGTGTTAGGAGGACTAGGAGATGAGAAGCCATGGGGAACACAGAGGAGTTATCTTGTTCTCTGAGGTCCTGAGGCTAGAATGAGCGACAATGGCAGGGGGCTTCGCTCAAGGTAGAGAAGAAATTCTAAAAGTTGGATCGTGCTAGGATGAAACAGGACCAAATAGGAGGAAGATATTAGAGGAGGCCAGGAATAGGATACTTGATAGTTCATCAGGATGTGAAAGAGGGGAATCACGGCTGGATTGGGGCTAGTGCCTCTCAAAATGAAATCAGCAGGGGCGCCTGGGTGGCTCAGTCAGTTGAGCATCCTACTCTTGATTTCAGCTCAGGTCATGATCTCATAGTTCGTGAGACTGAGCCCCACGTTGGGTTCTGTGCTGACAGTGTGAAGCCTAAATGGGATCCTCTCTCTTCCCCTCTCTCTCAAAAAAAAAAAAAAAAAATTAATGTGCAGTGCGATCACAGAGCAGGGGTGGGAGATCTTGTTAAACACAGATTCTGATGTGGGGACTGAGACTCTGCACATCTAACAAGTTCCCAGGTGATGCTGGTGCAGGTGGTTCATGAAGGACACTGAGTAGCAAGGGCTAGGTGACCCTTAAAGGACATTTCAAGAGTCTAAAATTCCACGGAGGGCTCTGTTTCCTCCATCTGTTCATCAAAGTCTTCCCTCGACACGGGAAATGCAGCACGGGATTGAATCGCACAGTTGTGACCTCATGGAAGTAGGCTCCTTGAATCTTGTTCTCAGAATGAACAGTGAATTGCTGAACTGACAGGGTAGAGAGTTGAGGTTCCAAAATTCTGGGAGTTTCACACCCTCAGCTTCTACGACCTGCACTGCCCTTTGCTTTTATGACGTTTGGCCTTCTGGAATGCTCTGTGGACAGGATCTATGCTGTTCAGGTGGTCCCACTGGCCCTTCCATCTCCCTAAGCAAAGAGGACGTCAGAGCCTACAGACACAGGGAGTTCTGCACATCTAAACACATAGTTATAGAGAGTCCTCAAATATCCAAGCTAAGCAGATACTCAGAATCAATTAGTCCACTCCTCCCCCATTTTACAGATGGGGAAGCTGAGGCCCAAAGAGGCCCAGCTACCCAACCAAGGCCACATAAGCAGGCAAGATGATAAGAACCATGTTCTCTGACTCCCAGGCTAGTCTTCAGTGAAGAGAGTCCTTGTGTTGTGACCTTGGACAAGGTCCAGAAGCCACAAGCACCCTAATTTTCCCACCTGGAAAATGGAGACAGCACTACTGACCCAAAAGGTACATTCAGATGAAGTGAGAAATCATAAAAACAGGATGCATCCCAAGAACTTCCAGAATTTTCACATACATTGTGGATATCAACTCCTCTAGAATTTTAAGAATCTACTGTAAACTGACATCTTCTCATCAGATCACCTGGATACAGAACTCAAAGTTTGCTATTAATTGCTTCACAATTAATAGGTCTGAGCTTTCAGTAGGAGAAAATTTAGGTTTCAATCCTAAAATCACAGAGTTTTCAGTGCTCAGAGGGCTCTTTTAATCCTATCCACAAACCTGAACAAAAGTTGTGGTCAATTTCAAGTGGTTCAGGACTCTCTGAGGTCCATCCATGGAAACCCCACAGACAGATCATCCAAACTATCACCAAACATTTATCAAGACCTACCCTGTGCCAGGCATTGGGGATACTGGCAGGACAACACAAAGCCTGTACAAGTGTTAATGGGGGCTTACAGCCCAATCAGTCTCTCTCAAAGGGTGGTTCTTGGGAGGCCTGGGACCTCATTATAGATGTAATTTCCTGGCCCTATCCTGAACCTATTATATCAAAGTACCTGGGGGTAGGGAGCCAAGATGTGTTTTTATTTATTTAATTTTTTTTTTTTTTTTTTTTTTTTTTTTTTGAGAGAGAGAGAGAGAATGCACAGGTGGGGGAGAGGGGCAGAGGGAGACAGAGAGAGAATCTTGAGTAGGCATCACATCAGCACAGAGCCCAGTGCGGGGCTCAATCCCATGACCCTGGGATCACACAGCCAAAATCAAGAGTTGGACCTTCAACTGACTGAGCCACCTAGGCGTCCGATGTGTTTTTAAACACAATCCCCAAGTGATTCTGATTCACAATAAAGCTGGAAAAACCACTTGTCTAAATCTAGCTGTCTCGATATGAAATCTGAGGCTAACAGAATAGAACAGATTTTCCCTAAATTCCTTGGCTTGCCAGCCCCAAAGCCCAAACCAGATCTGGCTGTTCCCTCCCTGGGACAGACTGTGAGCCTCTTGAAGGCAGGGGCATCACCTGTTTTGGTTCATCAGTGTGCGTTCTTAGGCCAACACCTGGTCCGTCTTAGGCCCTCAATAAATACCAGCTGAATGACTGAGGGCTGCTCATCAAAGGGGCAGGCTGCCTAGTTTAATGACTCAGAGCATTCCGGCTCCAGAGCTGGAAAAACCTAGGTTTCACTTCTGGGGTAGGTGGACCCCAATTTCCCTGACTGATAAATAGGGAAAACTAACAGAATAACCATAACCTGTGGGTTGTTAGGGAGAATGAACTGAGCTAATCAATACAGAGCATCTAGCTCAGTGTCTGGCACAAAGTCAGGCCTTCTCGGTAAAGGGGGCCTAGTAATACATTATCTTTAGAGAAAGCTTATCACCCGGTGTTTATGATAGCCACGTTTGGAGGAACAGAAGAGGGCGGGAATCAAACAATAAAACCATAAGCCCTGTAGATGCAACCTATGTAACACCTGAGCTGATGCAAGTGGCCACTGCTGATAACAGGATTTAGAGAGTCTCCTCATTCACAGGAGGGCATGTACCCAGGTGGAAATTCTTCAGAAAAGAAGAAAGTTCCTAGTTAAGAGTGGCAATCTGCAACAGAAACAAATGTCACAGGACCCTTAGCAACAAGAAAGGCGTGGACAGCACTTCTCAAAAGACAGCAATTCCTCCGCAATAGCAATCACTTAATATTATGCAAGCAAGCATGTCTGGATTTTCAATCCAGGGCCAACGGTAAATTTCTTTAATTCTACAGACTCGAACATTTGTCTGTGAAAGCTGTGACTGCTTCCCTTCAGCAACCATCTCTTGCCCTTGGTTTCCAGAGGTCCTTTTGGCACAGGAATCAAAGGGGCTGGGAGGGAGCATGGAAAGAGAGGTGAGGGAGAGTCTGTGGAGGAGACTGGCAGAATTAACGTGGCAATCCCATTAAACAATAAATGGGAAATGGATTTCGACTGGCTGCTCTAAATAACTGCTTCTGGTATCTGCGTGCTTTTACTTAACATTCCACGGAAAGAATCGATTAGTGTTCAAACAGCCACACACTCACACACACAGACGGAATTTTAATCTTTTGTTGAATCACTATTTAGCGTGCCTGGCACTCTTCGGAGGGCAGAAAGAAAGACGGTGAAGCAAGCCAACTGTGTTCTGCCCAAGAAGAAAGATCTATCAAAGTGCACTCTAATCCCAACATTGCAGACTCTGCGACTCCCACTCAGAGGACTCTGGCATCCCTCGCTCAGCTGGCGAGTGTCTTCAAAATACGGAAAACAGGTGATATGCTTCAAAACAGCAATGCCCAAAGTCAAACCGAGAAGGTCATCTGCTGCAGCCAGGGTCTGAAAACATATGACAAACCAGATTCTGCTGCAAATTTAACATGGCTGCTCCCCCTGACCCTCCTTTCACCCAACCCTACAAAGGCACTGGAATGATTTTGCTTTGAGGTTTAAATGGCTCTGTATAATTCCAAACGTTTGTTTATCTGCTAAGTAGATTATTCTAATAACCTTCACACACACACACACACACACACACACACACACACACACGCGCATACAGCAAAGCATTCTCCTCAAGGTTGCCTGCAAGGTTATACTTCAAAGAGGGCCAGGTACAGCTTGATTTACTGAAAGCATAAAGTTACTTTAAGCAAGAGAGTTTGGACAACTGGATAAATGTACTTCCTTTATGAGTTTTGAGGACATAAGCTGGATTGTTTTTATTTATTCATCCATCCAACAAATAAGGATGACTCTGTTGGTAAATCGGGGACCTACTATGTCCAAAGAACTGTGGGGGAGACAAAGATAAATAAGATAGTCCCTGGACTCAACAAATAGCATGGATATGTGACAAGGACATAAGAGGAAAAAACACACAATACTAATATAAGGGCGCTGAAACTTGTACGGATAAATTCTATAGATATTTACAAGAACCAAAGATTAAATTCTACCTGGGAAAATCAGGCAAAGATTCCTACAGAAGCAGAGTCTATGAGAGTTGCCTGAAAGGATGGGTAGGATTTTGACAGGCAGCAATGGGGGGTGGGGGGGGGGGGTTCGGCTGTCAGAATCTAGTTGGAAGGAAAGCATGTACAAAGAAAGGGACTTCATGAAGTAAGGGACATGTTTACTTAACGGCAAAGAGCCTGACTCAGCTGGAGTGAGTAGAGTACAAAAGAGAGTCATGGGCCATGAGGCCAGGAAGTCTGAACCGGACTCTGAGCACCTTACACTGGAGCTGCTCAGCAGGTGGGAGCCACAGAAGGTCTCTGAGCAAGGAACAGGGGGGGGTAGAGCTCTAAGAATAAAATGTTACTACCTATCCACTTGCAACTCATCTCAGAATCTTCCTCTTCCTGGGAGAGAGGGTAGAAGATGGTCTTGTTTTCATTCAGAGGAAAGGTTCCCTCTTTCTGGCCCAGGACCACTCTCCTTCCGGCATTCCCTGGGTCAGACTTCTACGGGGCTGACCTTACCCCAACCGCTATCTGGTAGGCTGCTGTTCAGAGACAACCTGCCTTTCACCATAACCAGTACCAAGCTGTATGAGACAACCATGAAATGTAAAGGGCACTGTCTACGAGGGATGAAGACACTACAGCCCAGTGACCACGAGACTGCCTGAGTCTGCTGAGCGCAGGTCAGGTCAATCTGCTGTTCCACTCAGCAACTGTCCATTTTCCCAGCTCTGATAACTCCGCAGTCTCGATGCCAGGATGTTGGAATCTGAAATCTAGAAGGGGCCCCATTTCCTAAGAGGGCAAGGTCATTCACAGACAGGAACCACCGTTTAAAAAGGCTGATTCTGGGGGCGCCTGGGTGGCTCAGTCGGTTAAGCGGCCGACTTCGGCTCAGGTCACGATCTCGCAGTCCGTGAGTTCGAGCCCCGCGTCGGGCTCTGTGCTGACAGCTCAGAGCCTGGAGCCTGTTTCAGATTCTGTGTCTCCCTCTCTCTGACCCTCCCCTGTTCATGCTCTGTCTCTCCCTGTCTCAAAAATAAATAAAAACGTTTAAAAAAAAATTTTTTTTTAAAAAATAAAAAGGCTGATTCTGTACTTTCAAGGGCAGATCCACCTGTCCAATTCACCTTTTGTATAGATGGCTCTAGAAAAGGTCATTTGCTACTTAAGGTGTGAAAGCTCATTAAGAGACTTTTTCAAGCAGCAGAGAGAAAAATAGCCAAGATATTTGTAATGTCTATTATCTAAAGGGCAAATGGAATCTTTAGTAACTTCTTGCTTCCATTCTAAAAGAATGACATCAACTTGTACTATTTTCTTCAGAGGAAGTTCCCAAATGTTTTATCACCTGGTGTGTGTGTGTGGGGGGGGGGGGGCACAATACTCTGATCCATAATTTTATAATGTTCATTTGAGTCTCTCACCCACCCATCCACCCACTTAAATGTTTAATGAGTACAAGCACATGCTAGACTCTGTGCTATGTGTCCAGGATATTGGGGAGCAAGACAGACAAGGACCCTGCTCTTATAGAGCTGCAGTATGGTGTGTGGCAGGGGGGATTATACACTTTAATCCAGAACCACAGATAAACTGGAACAGCTACAGTGGTGTGTGCATTAAAAAAAAAAAAAAGTACATGGTGCAAAAAGGTTCCTTTCTTTCAGATCAGATCAGGAGGGTTTGATCCCATCAAAGGTTAGGGGAGGCTTCCCTGAAGAAACGGAGGGAGTATGATTAGGAGTTAATTCAACTGAAAGAGGAAAACAGAGCGTTCCTGACGGAGGGAAAAGCAAGGCTATGCAAAGGCCCTGTGGCAAGGCACAGATGAAACATAGGTGGGACTGAAAGAAAGCAGTGTGTGTGGCACACGGACGAGGAGGGAAAGGCTGATGGGGATGAGAGGTGGGCAGGTGTAAGGATTTTGTCTGTCCCGAGATTTTATATAATAGGAGGTGGCAAGATCAGGTTGCATTTGGCAGGCTGTGTTATAGCCCAGTGGAGAAGGGATTAGGAGACCAAGAAGGGTAGAACTAAGGGAGGAGGCTCTCACAGTGTATACGTATAGGCAGAGATGATGCCAGCATGGGCTAGGAAGACACAAGTGGGGATACACACGGACAGGTTTTTTTTTTTTAACAGAGTCACAAGGGTCTATAGTCCGCAGGTCTATAGTCCAGAAATGCAGGCTGAGAACTCTGACACTTGGGCGATAAGTTTGTCTTTAAGGTCCATAAGCCCAAAGTCCTGTCGATGCAGGTGGGGTTGACCCGGGGTCTCAGCCCAGATCTCCCTTGGTCTAGCCTGGTGTTTGCCTCATCACATGTTACTTTCAAGTTTGAATCCTGTTCATGGACAACCAGTCACAAAATCAGACCCTAACAGAACTGTATCATCTGCATAGTAACCTTCAGGAATTGCATGACACGTGGTCAAAGAGAAAGAGAAACAAATCGTAACCGGGGAGGCTGGCGATCCTCCCGTCCCCAAGCTCAGTGAGCCACTGCCACGGATGGTGTCCCTAGAGGCCTAGTTCTCTCTAGCCTCTGGCATGTGAGCACTTCAGCGCTGAGTGAGCCTTCTCTTGGAAGACAAGTGATTTCACTACCTCAGAAGGCACTGCGATGACTTCAACTGAAGAAATCGTCACCGGTGTTACAGCCAGGGGAAAAAAAGTCCTGCCTAAACTGGACTTTTGAGAGGTGGTTTGTCATTATATTCCATGGGCAATTGTCAAGGGCCATTCTGATTTTATGTTATTTCCCCCTAAAGTGGTGAGTTTATTATAACCTAACCCTTTTGTAAGATGAGACTTTACTATATTATTATTGTCATTATAGCCACTTTGAAGATGACAAAACTGAGGCCTGGAGAGAAAATCAATAGGAAAGTGCTTTGCAAACTGCCAACCACCCCATGAGCGTAATCATCACAGCTAATGGTTCCTTCCACACACATCTGCCCACTCCCTCCCACGTCTCAGAACACAGTCCGTTCTCGGGAAAGAAAAACTCGCTGGAGTGAATCATACTTCTGTGCCTTGTTCACAAGGGGTCTTGCAAATCCCAGTCTAGCCAGTAAGTGATCAACCACAGGAAAGCCTCCAGAGTGTTCTCAGAGGCTCGGCGGAGGGAGCCCAACAGAGGGTCACTGCCCTGCTCTGCAGAGCAGATGTGGATGTGTACGGAGGAAGGCGGGCAAAACGAGGAGCTGCATACAAGGCAATTTCTTAGCTTTCAGGGGTGGAAAAATGGCTGCAAACACATCTTATTGGTCTTCTGCTTGGGGAATGAGAACTGAGACACCAAGCAATTCAGTTCTTACTCTATTAATAGCACTAATTACAATCAGGATCCCCTATACTCTGAAGACAGCACAACCAACTGTGTAACAGCACCTGCTTTGGAGTCAGAAACACCTAGGCTTGTGTCACAGTTCTGCTTCCTAGCTGTGTGACCTGAGGCAGGTTACATTGTTTTCCCCAAGCCTTGGTTCCTCAAACATGAAACGGGGGATATGAATAGTATCTGGCACACAGGTTCCTGTGAGGAATACATGAGCTACAGCCAGTAAAGGTCTTAGCAGAGTTTGGTATTTAGGAAGCACTAAAAAATCAGAGCCACCATTATTAGTTATTATTTGGACAGTACTCCGCAATCGACAAAGCATCTTTACATACGCCATCCTATTTCTTCACCACAATCACACCAGGATGAAGGCAGCATCATGAAGTTATCATAATGTTCTTCCTTGTGGATCCCAGACTCTGAGAATCCTCTCAATATTGTGCTCCAAGTGGCCCGTAACAGTCAGCCGGCAATGACCAGAAGACAGGATGTATCCACCATGCCTGCCTTGAGCTGGAAGAGCGAATTCCCAAGAACGCCTGGTAAGGTGTGGGCCACTGGCTGACTTCTACCATCTTAGAGCTTCAGGCTGCTGACTGTTCACTGCTTGCAAAGGTCCCCAGGGCAGTGGGGAGGGGAAAGTGGGAAAAGCAGGTGACTGATGGCCACCCCCGCCTCTAGTGCTGCCCTCCCCTCACCCACAACTGCCAGGGTCTTCCCATGTGCCATGCCTCAGAGTCACAGAATCTAGGTGCTGAATGGGAGCTGAGGTTCTTTCTGCTCTGTTGGCCCACTGGACCCAGTAACCCTCTCTTTGCCGTAACGCATGGATGGTCCCTGAGACTGGCTCGGGCACTTAGGGGAGTGTCTCCGCACAGATGGCTACAGTTATTAGAAAACTCCTTTGGGTACTTAGCTCCTTGGGCTCCTTCTTGGCCCCAAAGGAAAGTCTCTGATGGACTATGATCCTGGCCTCGTCCATCTGCCATCTTGGAACCTCTAAACTCTTCTTCATTTCTCTTGGGGTGGGAACCAAAAAGGGCTCTGAACCTCCTTGAGTGGTATCCCCACCACTTCCCCAGCCCCTACCTTGCTCTCACTCTGGCATTCTTGTTCTTACACACTGATCTCTTAAGACATACAGTGCCCCAGGCAGGACACATGAGGTGTAGACACAGCAGCACACAGGATGGTGTTCTGAGAATACACCACTTTGCTATGAAAGTAGACACCCCTGTAGGAACAAATCCCAACTCTCAGGGGCGGGCCTTCCTTGACCTCCTTGACTACATCATAATCTCTAAGTGTGCCCTGATGGCATCCTTACTGCTCCTTTGTGATTTGTACATTCATTTGGGTGATTCTTTCATTATCGTCTGCCTCTCCTCAAACTGTGAACTCCATGAGGGTAGGAGATAGGAATTTTTGTTAAATGAATGAACAAATGAGCAGAGACATCTTTTTTTTTTCTTTTCTAGATAAAGTCATCCATGATCACACATGTCTACTACAGTCCCAAGGGATTAATACCATAAATGGGTTCTGAGGATTAACTTTATCCTCTTGACTGAAAGGTTTCAGGTCAACTTAATGGGTTCCAAAACTAAAGAGAGCTGCTGTGCCTGGATCCTAAAGTGATTTCTAAAACTTTATGTTCCCCAGGAGCTGTTCTCTTTTTTCTGTCACAGTAATCGGAATTTTAGCTGGGAATATGACTTCTCAGCATGCAGATATTTCCCAGACATCCTTGCAGCTAGTTGTGGCCTGACTAGGTCCTATCCAACGAGAGGCGAGTGCAGGTGTTGTGTGGCATTCCCCGGAACCCACCTGAAGAAACCTTCGTTCCTTCTGTGTTGCTGCCTAGAATGCAAGTGCCACCGGGATCATGAGATGGAGGGTCACTCCCTAGAGATGGTGAGGATACTGGTGGGAAGGAGCCCTAGATTCCTGAAGACTTCAGGGATTGGAGCTGTCACACCAGCCCTGGACTGCAAACCTCCAGACCTTCTTCTCTTGAGGCTTGAAAACCTGAGAAATCACTTGGTGTGAGACCGAAAACCCTGAAGGAGAATCCAAAAGATCTAGTTTTCAGACTTCTGGCTCTACACGTACGAAGAGTGGGACAGTAGGCAGGTCCGTTGTCTTTCTAGATCTCCATTCTTTGAATATAGAATGGAGGTCAAAATATCTGCCCACAACATGATTATGTAAAAAATGCTAAGGAATCTACAAAAAGGTAGTAGAACTAGCGAGTTCGGCAATGTCACAGGATACGAGGTTAACAAATGAAAATCCAATTGCACTGCTAAATACCAACAATAAAACATTGGAGATTCAAATAAAACATACCATCTACAACGGCATCAAAAATATGAAACACTTGAGGGATCAATCTCACAAAAATATGCAAGACCTAAATACCGAAAACTACGAAAGAAATCAAAGCTCTAAATAAATGGAGAGATACATCATATGTTTATAAATCAGAAGACTTGACGTTGTTAAGATGTCAATTCTCTATCTGTGGACTCAATGCAATCTTTGTAGAAATTGATACGCAAGGGACATAGAAAAAGAGCAACAGTTGGAATGCTTAATATCCACTAATTTCAAGGCCTGCTCTGGGGCCACAGTGACCAAGGGAGTGTGGTACTTGAGTCAGGAAAGACATGTGATCAATGGGAACTGCATGGAGAGTCTAGATGTATCATCAGTTGATTCTGAACAGAGGTGCTAAGGAAACTCCATGGAAAAGGATAATCTTTTCCACAAATGGTGTTGGAACAACTAGATATCCATATGTCTACATATAAACCTCAATCCTTACCTCACACTATACACACAAATTCACTTGAGATGGATCATTGACTTACATGTAAGAGCCAAAACTATACAATTTGTACAAGGAAGTATGTGAGCAAACTTTAGCAACCTTAGTTTAGGGGACAGTCTCTTAAACAGGACACAAACAGCATAAAATATGCATAAATTGGAATTCATTATAATTAAAAGCCTTTGCTCTTTTAAGGGCAAGCCATGGACTAAGAGAATATATTTGCAAGAATATATTTGATGAAGGACTTATATTCAGAATGCACATAGCATATGTTACAGCTCAACATCATTAATCATTAGGGAAATGCAAATCAAAACTACCATGAGAATAGCCAAATCACGGAGAGAGCCCAAATGTCCATTAACTGATGGATGGATTAAGAAGATGCGATGTACACATATGCAATGGAAGACTACTCACTGATGAAAAAGAATGAAATCTTGCCATTTGCAACAACATGGATGGAACTGGAGGGTATTATACTAAGCGAAATAAGCCAGTCAAAGACAGATATCTGATTTCCCTCCTATGTGGAGTCTGAGAAAGTTAACAGATGATCATAGGGGAAGGGCATGAAAAATAAGATAAAAACAGAGAGGGAGGCAAACCACAAGAGACTCTTAAATACAGAGAACAAACTGAGGGGTGATGAGGGAGGGGCAATGGGGGGGGTGGTGAAGAAAACAGATGATGAGCATTTGTTGGGTTGAGCACTGGGTGTTACATGTAAGTGATGAATCACTGGAATCTACTCCTGAAGCCAAGACTACACTGTATGCTAGCTAATTAGAGAATTACAAAACAGGAAGACAAAGCAAACAAACAAGCAAACAAACAAAAAAAACCAACTACCATGAGATACCATTTTACAGCTACCCAGACAGTGATAATTTTTAAAAATGGAAAATAACAAATGTTGGCAAGGATGTGGAGAAACTGGAACCCCTGTACAATTGGAGATTGTATGGAGAGGATACAAAATCTCACAGCTACTATGGAAAGCAGTTTGGTGGTTTCTCAAAGGTTAATCATAGAAGTATCCAGATGACCCAGCAATTACACTTCTAGGTACGTTTCCAAAAGCACTGAAAGCAAAGACTCACACAGTTGTTGTTGTTGTTGTTGTTTTTTTTTAAAGGAAAACACCACATCACTGGTGGTGTTGCCCACACTCCTGATGAAATCATTCTCTTTATTTTATTTATTTATTTTTTTTTTTAATTTTTTTTTTCAACGTTTATTTATTTTTGGGACAGAGAGAGACAGAGCATGAACGGGGGAGGGGCAGAGAGAGAGGGAGACACAGAATCGGAAACGGGCTCCAGGTTCTGAGCCATCAGCCCAGAGCCCGACACGGGGCTCGAACTCATGGACCGCGAGATCGTGACCTGGCTGAAGTCGGACGCTTAACCGACTGCGCCACCCAGGCGTCCCAGTTGTTGTTGTTTTTAATGTTTATTTATTTTTGAGAGAGAGAGAGAGAGTATAAGCGGAGGAGGGGCAGAGAGAGAGGGAGACACAGAATCCGAAGCAGGTTCCAGACTCTGAACTGTCAGTGCAGAGCCCGACACGGGGCTCGAACACGCTAACCGTGAGATCATGACCTGAGCCAAAGTCAGACACTTAACCAACTGAGCCACCCAGGCGCCCCTCACATAGGTATTTTTATGCCAACGTCCACTGCAGCATTATTCACATACCCAAAAAGTGGAAATGAGTCGACTGTTCCTTCATAGACAAAGGGATAAACAAAACACGGCACAGACATACAACAGAATATTTTTCAGTCATGAAAAATTTGATATATGCTACAACGTGGATGGATCTTGAAAATATTATGCTTAATGAAATAAGGCAGATACAGACGGATGCATATTATATGATTCCACTTACATGAGGTATATAGAATAGGGAAACTCATACACACAGAAAGCAGAATACAGGTTAACAGGGGGAAGAGGGGAGTTAGTGCTTAGAGGGAGTCATTATTGTTGGGGATGAAGAGAAATGTTTTGGGTACAGTGTTAATGGTTACACAACATTGTGATGTCTTTAATACCACTGAAATATACTCCCGCAAATGGTTAAAATGATAAATATTGTTACATACCTTTTACCACACTAAAAAGAGACACCTCCCTCCTTCTCCCTCATCTCCCACAGAAAGCTAATTCTTCCAATTTTCAACCCTTACATATTCTAATGCCCCCCTGGAAATTTACAATGGATGTTAACATACTTAGGCTCTGTAAAGTGTCACAGAAAAGAGAGCTGCCTAGCTTTGTGTAATCCAACATTTCACAAATTTATTTGATGAGAAGTTCCCCCACCCACCCACCCCCGCCTGCTCGCAAATGATTAGCATCCTGGGGAACCCAGGGACCTTGTTTTGAAACGCGATGCTAATGACAGGGTTTATGAGGAAGAATACAACACGATTCCTCCCCTCTGCAATGTGCAGTCAGTTTTTTGGTTTTTGCTTTGAAGCACGTAGACGTGGAACAATGACGTGACGATTTCAAGCTGACATACTGACATGGAAGGAGGGAAATAAAGTTTATGATAATATAAGATTCTCTAAAATAAAGCTCCAGTCACCTACTGAGGCATCTGTCATCTGTGTCTACTAACACATCCATTCATCCAGCTATTCATCCATCTGATGAACATTAATTGTGCAACTACTATTTGTTGGCTCTGGGTTACATGCTCCAGAGACTATGATACATAAAAGACACAGTTTCTGTCTATGGTAGAGCCAGATTTGAGATCATTTCCTTCTAAAAAAAACCTGCTACTGAGATCTAAAAGAACAGCCATGAATTATTCTAGAATAACTGTTCTGGAAACAGCTCTGCAGAGGGCACTGAAGGATGAACATAACGTGGGCTGGTGAAGGCACCGCAAAAGCAGAGGTGGTAAGGTTGTCCAGGAATGTCCACACAGAAGAGTGCGGACTATTTTAAAAGCCTGGCTTCTTATAACTCTGGTTAATGGATCACTTTACCTTTTCACAGTGGTTTCTCATATTTAACTTTCTCTGGTTAGCTGGAGAAACAAGGCATTTGAGGCTGGAAAAGAGGCTCTTGTTTCTCCTCAAGAGAATTCAGGCAGATTTTTCAGGGTGACGGTGGTAGACGGATTGCAGAAGTGGCCCCCATCTTCCACCCCTCCCTGTATCCATGTCCTCTGCGATGGGACCCCGAAGCTCCTCTCATCAAGAGATGAAGTCTTTTGCCCCACCTCCTGAATCAGGGCCGGCTTCGTGACCTGCTTTGGCCAACAGAAGGAGGCAGAAGTGACAATGTGTCAAGCGTGAAGCCTCAAGAGACTTGCACTCTTCCCACCCCTGGTTTTTGTTCTTCTGCCCGCCATACCCCTAGGGAACAAGCCCAGGCTAGTAAGCTAGAGGGGTGTTGAGGGGCAAGTGGAGGAGGAGACATGTGGAGAAGAACCATGGTCATCCTAGACAGAGAGCCAAACCCCAAAGATGTGCCCACCCAGCCCGCCCACGGCTAGCCAGAGACACATGGCACAGCGCAGCCAAGACCAGGGAAGTGACCCAAATGATCTGAAGATCTGTAAGGGATAATACATGGTTACTGTTTGAAGTCACTCACTGAGCCCTGGGGTCAAGTTTTTAAGGCAGCACTGTTTGTGGTCCCAGAGAAGTGATAAAATGTCCTCTGATTCAGTTCAGTTCTGTGTTTACATCCAAAGGTGCCAACATAGAAACAAAACTGCTGGAATCCTTTCCTCCTGCTTTTTTTTTTTTTTTTTTTTTTTTAAAAAAAGATCCAAATCAGGGGCAGCTGGGTGGCTCAGTCAGTTAAGTGTGCAACTCTTGACTTTATCTCAGGTCATGATCCCAGGGTCCCGAGATTGGCCCCGTGTCAGGCTCTGTGTTGAGCATAGAGCCTGACTGAGACTGACACTCACTCTCTCTCTCTCTCTCTCTCTCTCTCTCCCCCCAACCCCCGCCACATGCTTTGCCTCTCAAAAAAAAAAAAAAAAATTAAAAACAAATAAAGATCCAAATCACACCTGTTTTCTAACGCTCAATTCAAATACCAGATCCTCAAATACCATATTCTAATTCTATCTCCTTTCACTTAAATAATAATCTTCCTCCCACTAACTTCTCCCTGTGCTCTCTACCCCTTTCTTTTTGGAAGTTAGCCCTGAAGGTTTCCAATTGTAGCCATTTGTATACATGTCATTCCTTTCTAGTGGACTCTAAACCAATGCTTTCAAACTATCTGCGATGAAGAACCACTTTGTTTTAATTTCCAATTCATTGTGAACCAAACCATCTGTGGTAGACAGAATTCTAAGAATGACTCCCAATGACCCTCATTCTGTTATTCTCCTCTCCCATTGAGTGTAGGTGGGGCCTGTGGATACATGAGATGTTACTGCTCTGATTACACTGTGGTACAGAACAAAGGACATTATCCAGGTTGACACAATCTAACCACACACAAAAAAAGCAGAGAGACTCTTCCATCTGGCAGCCTAAGAAGTCAAAATGATTCAAAGAGTGAGGAGGATTCGATGTGGCTTTGAAGATCGAGGGACCATGTGTGGGTAGCTTCCAGGAGGAGACAGCAACCCCAAGCTGACAGCCAGTGAGGAAATGGGGACCCAGATCCTACAACCACCTGCCAACCACCTGAATGAGCCTGGAAGTGGATTCTTTCTCACAGCCTCCAGAAAAGAGCCTGGACTGGTGAACGCCTTGATTGTGACCTTGTGAGACCCTGAGCAGAGAACCCAGCTAAGTCTGCTTGGACTCATGACCTATAAAACTATAAGCTAATACATGTGTATTGTTTTCAGCCACAAAGGGTGTGGTAATTGTTGCAAAACAAGGTTAATGCAAACCCGTAGAGCATGGCAGATTATACATTCCAAAGGCGTTTGTAACAATAGGTCCCACGTATTCTTCTAAAACCATTCTACAAGCCCATTAAGAAGAGGTAGAATCTAGGTTTCCTCCCGTTGAAGATGCACAGACCTTTGTGAATATCTCAACCAACAGAGCCTGGCAGAAGAGACACAACGTGACTTCTGAGACTAGACCATGAAAGTTCTACGAACTTCTGCCTTGCTCTCGAGGAGCCCAGCCACTATGCTATGAAGAAGTTATCTTCCTCTTCCTGTGAAGAGATCGACATGGAAAGGAGCAGACAGCCAGCACCACCTGGTCAGCCACGTGAGTGAGCCAGCCCGGAGGCAGACCCTCCGGCCTCAGTGGAGGCACCCCAGCAGGCACCGTGTGGATCAGGGAAGAGCTGTTCTGCCCGGCCGGGCTCAAACTGTAGATTTGTGAGCAAATAAATCACTGCTGTTGGTGTAAGCCACTGTAGTTGGGACAGTTTGTTAAACAGCAATGGTAATTGGAACTAGTACGCAGCTTGCACCGCATGAAATTCACCATTTAAGTTCAACAGCACGTGAACAGATCTATATCTACTCAACAAGATACATCCACTGAGCATGTGCTTGGCTGTAACAGCAACGTCAAATTGCCATAAAAGTTTCTAAACGCTTGTCTTCTGTATTTTATCTCATGGTGAACTGGTGCCATTCTGCAGACTTCACTTTGAGAGGCATGGCCGCCAGACATCTCCCGGCCAAGCCCATGCTTACTCACCTCTGCATCCTCCCAAATGCCTGTCAGAATTCCCGGAAACAGGAGGAATTCAGTAAATGTTTATGGACTGAACAGAACACCCAAAGAAAGTCAAGGTTGAAAGCTCAACTCTCTCATTTTATAGATGGCAATGTGACAGTCCAGAGAAATAATGGGATACATTCAGGGTCATGGGATGAGCTAGTGATTTTAACCTAGGCTTTGCCAACCCAACTGCCTACGTGGAAAGAGGGGTTGGCCAGGTGTCAGATAATATAGAAGGAAGGGGGCTGGTGAAAAGGCAGGTGTATGCACGCCCATGTAAGGCAGGGGTGGGGGCAGCCGCCAGCTGACTGTCACCAAGCGAGGGAGGGCAAGTAAAGACAGATGTTCAGTTTCTAAAAAGAAACTGGAGAATTCAAGTTTCTAGATGCTACTTCTTAATTTTTAATATAATACCTCAATAAACAAATATGTTTACATGCTTGATTTTGCCCAGGAGACCACCAATTTGCAATTCCTGAGCACCTCTAATTTAAACGGAAGAAAACTACGGTCCTGAGAGGTTACAGATTTAACCGAGAACCTACAAGAAGAGGTGGCAAGGTCATTTCTGACTTGCCCAGGAATTCGGTGAAGATGATGACTGACTGGTACTACCACTGGTCACCGAACACCTTCACTGAGCACCTACTACGGGCAAGGCACTATGCCAAGCCCTCGGCTCGACTGAGACTGTAATCTCATGTAATCCTTTCGACAGTCCTGGAAAGCAGGCACCAGTGTTTCTTCTTTTTTTACAGATTCAGCAAGAGACTCAGACAAGCTAAGTAACTTGCCGAAAGCATAGTGTAAGTAGGCCGGGTGTCTGTGTTCAAAGCAAATTTTTACACGGTGAACAGGTCTTCTTACTGTCCCTTCGGCATCCTGCCTATGGAAGTTCCCAGGTACAGTTTTACCTGGAATGGCTACAAAATCTACCCTTTAACATCTATCATTTCAAGCCAGGAGAAACCACCCAAAGGCGACCTGTTTCCTGTCCCTCAGAGTCTGAGTGATGCTGAGCCCACGTGCTATTCTTCTTTCCCAACTGCTGACTCCCCAGAGGGGGGGCAGGCTGTTTCAAAAACTATGTTCAATGGGTCCCTTGGAGATGCTGCAGCTGGGAGCTGGGGGGTAGGGGCGTCTTGGCAAGAGGGGCTCTGATTTCTTCTTGGTCATACGTTCATCAGGCTTTTAAGCAAGATGATGTGACAAGTGTTCCTTCCGCTGCTTAAAAAAAAAAAAATTTTTTTTTTGAGAACCAATGATCTAAGCCAACCCCTTCACTTCGTTTTCTAAAGAGAGACCCTATAATTTGATTTGCAATTATAACAATAATAAAGGCACATAGTGAAAGATTTTAAAAGCCGAAACAGTATACAATGGAAAATATAAATCTCTCTCTTCTCCCAACCTCTAGTCCTACCCCTTAGAGATAACCACTGTTAACAGGTTTTTGAGTACTCCTTCCAGAATTTTTAATAAGGAAATTGAGCTCCTGAGGTTGGCTTATCGGAGATTATTCAGCCAAGGCTACGTACAAGACATTAGGCTCCTGGCATTTCTCTCTCCCTTCCTAACTTGCAAAAGTCTCAAATGTTCCCGGAGATTGCAAACTCTCTCTCCAATCCACCTGTAGCTTCAGAAACCATATATTATGCATCTTCTGGCCTCACTCACTGAGCAGGAAAATTTCATGTCTTTTTCATGTGACCATATTTCTCCCTGGTCTTCGTTTCACATGGTAGAAAAACAACCAGAATCCCATTCTCAACTGGCCAGTGTTCAAGCCAGCAGTTGCCAGCAGCTGAAAGCACATGCTCAGCAGGAAGTCTGAGCCAACGGACAGGAACTCAGGCTCGAACCAAAATTCTTGAAGTTGTAGGAGGGGCAACATCTCCCTGAGCTCCTCTGGGGTGTACTGTCAACCTCCCCACTGGTCTCCTGGCCCTCAGGCTACAGCCCCCAATTCCCCACCTTCCTGCCTGCTTCCTATGCCTTGTTCCCCTACATCTGTCTGCAGCCCCTTTTCCTACCTGCCTCTATTGGACCCATCTGCAGACTGAACCCGTTTTCTTCCTGGTAGGAAAGAGTATGGAAGTGCACTCAGAGCCTCTTTCTCTCCTAGAGAAGACCCCAGAGGGCCGATATTTATTGGGCTTCCCATTTGCCAGGCTTTGCTAGGCAATTTACAGGCATCATCCTCACAACAAGCCTGGAAGACGGCACTATGATTATTGTCCCATTTTCCAGACGAGGAAACTGACTAGGAAGCTGGCATAGGAAAGCAGAACTGCTGATCCCAGGCTCAGGAGGGACTTGTTCGAGTTCCTAAAGTGAGAGAGTTGCTTTTGGCCCTGACGCCTCCGATGTCACGTCTGCCCATTACCCTGCCCAGATCATGTTTCGGAAGGGGAAAAAACACCCACGATACCCCCTGGCAGACTCTTAGTTACTCCTCTACCCCGTTGTCCAAAAGCCCAGCCCTTTCTCACGGCTCTTGAAGTGGACTCTGAGCATAAGAGATGGTCGTCGACCTGAGAAAAAATTAATCCCATGTTACTTGTCAGCAGAGGTGCAGACTCCCTGCCGTTGCCTAGGTTACGTGCCTGGAGCTTAAGCCACTGCCGATCACTCCCCTATTTACCTTAATTAATCAGACTGGCGTGGCTCCCTCTGGAGGGGGGCTTGGCCCTCCCCACCGCCCCCAGATAAACAAGGGATTTGGGGAGAACTTCTTGGTGAAATGACTTAAGTACCACGGAGAGGCAGCCCTGGAGGCCAGCGTGGGTGGAAAGAGCACCACAGAGGGGCCACCTGGAACCAAAGGTGGAAAAAGAGAGGTTCCTTGTCAATGGTATTCACTTGCCCAGAAATTGTGACTGGCACCCACAAGGCAAAAATACGCTGCCAGGCAGGGCATAATTATAAGTTGTATTATTCAGGCTAATCAAAAGGAAGGCGTGAGACCTGAGAAAATAGCTGTCTCATATGTGAAAGGGCCCCATTTCATTTTTTTATGCTTTTAAAAATTACACAAGAAGGAAGCAGAGGAGGGAGTAAGCCGCTCAGACTTCATACTGCAGAGGACTTATTCCCTAAGAAACACACTACGTCGGCTGACCTGAATCTGAATGTGGACCCCACCTGCATTTCTGGCTTTCAACCCTCTCCTCTCTTGGTGTGTGTTTTAGTTTCCTAAAGGAGTCACGGGCGACTGGACATGTGGCACTTACTGGGTCTGAAAGAGGTCAGGGCTCAAAGAACACAAAATTTATAGATATATTAACTTCGGCCTCCTTGCCAGATAGAAATGGACACATAAGACAGACACACCCACAAAAGCCTGCGACTCGGAAAGCTTAAATGCAGCAAAATCAACTACAGGATGTTAAGCCCCACGCTGATCCCTATTTGCTCTACATGTAGCCACACCCTCATATACAGGATTTAAATATCTGTCCAGGCTAGTATTTCCCCAATCTGTCTCCAGTTCAAGTTCTCTCTGTCTCTCTCTCTCTAAGGCACAGAAGTAAGCAACACAAGCCACTCCCAGTAGGTGAATCCTGACTGGCTACGTGATGACCCAGAAGCTCTGACTTCACATGTGACCCTGAGCATGGTGCCTAATGACCAGGCCTCAGTTTCTTCATCTGAAGAAGGGGCAGGATAACACCTGCCCAGGCAACTGTATCCGCTGTAAGGAGGCTCAAAGGAGACCATGTATATATATGAAAGCATTCTGTGGCTATGAAAGGACAGACATGCGGGAGTGGCCATCATACCTTCCGAAGCCATGAAACCAGAGGCTGTTGGTTGTTGTTTAGCTGAGGGTGTGGAAATCACTCTGCCCATCTGCTTCCTGTCTATAAAAAGTCTGCTGAGTCTGTGGGCCCAGGCCATTTTCAGTCTGGCCCTGCCCTTGTTCTCAGGCAAAATGATGCTAGGTTTGGATAACTCTGTAACTGGTTATCCAGTCACACACCTAGACTGGAGCCAGATCAAAGCCTGGCACGAGGGAGACACTCTATCCTGTTCCAACTTCAGGATTCACCACTGACGGATGAGTGGGTGAAGGCTGAAAGATGGGAAACACAACTTTCGTCAGGTAGGAGAGCTCCGGGGTTGAGCCAGAGAGCTGACAACAACAGCCCAGGTCAAGCACAGTCACATACGGAGGAAGCAAATATGTTCTGAGAGTTGGGATCACTTGACCCACACTAGAGACCTTGGCCAAGTCACCCGCTTTGGGGACCAGTGAGGCCTCTGACAGGAGAATGAGTAGGGTCACCGGACCCCAGATTTGGGGAGTGAGCATTCTCACGTGGGTCAGTGAGCTTCGGTGCCCAAACCCCTTCACCTGGCTGTCCCCTTTAGTCGTCTGGCCCACAGCCCCACTCCTGCCCTCTGCCAGTCTGGCTCTAAATTCCCTCCCCACAGGTACACCAACATCCTGTCTGCCTCCCCCGTGCCAGCTTCCTCTTCTTCTCCTGCCGTCCCACATCCATGCACCGTCAGAGGCCTGCAGGTGGCCTGGCTCGGGCTGTGGGAGCCTACCCGGCTCAGCAGGCCTCTCGAGTCCCTGCCACATCCAGCTGGGCCCTGCTCCACCTCCCGTGGTCTCACCTTTCTGTCCTGGGTCCAGGTTGCTTTTTGTGTCCTTCCGATTCCACACAGAGGAGGAAGCACATCATAATGGACTGAGTGGCTCCAGCACGTTACAGATCCTGCTTTCAGACCACCAAATAAATCAATAGGGCTGTTGTGTGTGTGTGTGTTTAAATTATATATTCATGGAATCCAATAAGAGAGCCAATACTGTTGGGATGTAATATAAAAGTTTCCGGAAAGGAACAATAACAGCTAACATTTATTGAGCTTAGTAATTTTTAATTTTTTTTTTTTCAACGTTTATTTATTTTTGGGACAGAGAGAGACAGAGCATGAACGGGGGAGGGGCAGAGAGAGAGGGAGACACAGAATCGGAAACAGGCTCCAGGCTCTGAGCCATCAGCCCAGAGCCCGACGCGGGGCTCGAACTCACGGACCGCGAGATCGTGACCTGGCTGAAGTCGGACGCTCAACCGACTGCGCCACCCAGGCGCCCCTTGAGCTTAGTAATTTTTAAGCCCCTGCTTAAAAACCTTCAATGACTTCCCATGGCTCTTAAGATGAAACCCAACTCCTTAACATTCTCACGAGGTCCTACATGGCCTAGCCTCTGCCCACCACGCCAGCCCATCCTGTACCACGCTCCCCTTGGTCTCAGAGCTCTGGACACTTTCCTGAGTTCTTCGAAGGCACCCCACTTTCTCCTGCCATAGGGTCTCTGCACGTGCTATTTCCTCAAAAACAACGGTCACACTGTTCCCACTGCACCAAGTTCATTTCACATCTCAGCTCAGATGCCACTTCCTCTGAGAAGCCCTCCCTGACTTCTCGGTCAAGGCTTCTGGCAAACACAGCAATCCTATTCTTCAGAGCATCAAGTTAATAAATAGGCCTTGGGTGGGGGGGGGGGGGCGGGCGACTGGGTGGCTCAGTGGGTTAAGTGTCTGACTTTGGCTCAAGTCATGATCTAATGGTTCATGAGTTCGAGCCCCACATCAGGCTCTGGGCTGACAGCTCAGAGCCCGGAGCATGCTTGCTTCGGATTCCGGGTCCCCCTCGCTGTCTGCCCCTCCCCTACTCACACTCTGTCTCTCTCTCAAAAATGAATAAACATTTTTTAAAAAGGTGAGCAAGTAGACATTTAGAGTGATTATTTAATTAATGCCTATCTGTGCCTGCACTAGAAGTGCCAGAAGAGAAGGGCAGGGGAAGCACTAGTTCTAGGGCAGCTAGCTGTAGCAGTCACAGAGGTGCTCAAAAACTGTTAGCTGAATGAACTGAACGGATGAATGGGTGCGTACTGTGTGCTAGCCCCTGGAATAATTCCCTCTCAGTGCATCATCTCATTTACCCTCAAAACAACCCTCTGAGGTGGGTACAATTATTTTCCCCAAGTTGCAGACAGTAGCTAAAATTGTACAAGGCGTTGGTAACTTGCCCAGGGCCACGGATATAGCAAGTGGTAAAGCCGGGACTTGAACCCGGGTCTGTCTGGCTCCAATACTTGTACTCTGTACTCTGCAAAACCTGATCCCAGGCAGTGGAGGTCATCTCAAACACGTTCCCTTTGTTTTTAGAGTATACACTCCACCAGTGGGTAAGCACAGGGAAGGGAGAATTTTCTTTTTTGCACCGCATGACTCTGAGCCACAAAAAGATGAGACATCTCAGGTTCTTCATGTTTCCCCAAATGAATTTTAGGTAAGTTCCCTGGGAATCTCTCAATAATTCCACCTTCCCCCTCTCCTTTCTGGAGTGCTCTGGAGACCTACGCCAGAGTGTAATTTGTAAATGAGAAATAAATCTCTGTGAGTTACAACACTGACATTTCAGGGTTGATCTGTTATACCGCCTAACATTACCAATAAGAATGCAAATCCAAAATCACGCACCAACATAACTCCTTGAATAGATTTTCCTGGAGGGAACTTAATGTTCTTTGGTCACCTTTATGAACTTAAGGATGTCCTAAATTGCTACTGAAATATACAAGCTGTTTGCCCAAATGTGTCTGCTCTATTGTCCCTTCCCTTTGGATGCTGGCATCTGATTCTCTCTAATCCAAATGCGCTGTCTAGTCTGAAGGGGAAGCCTCCCCACTCGTAAGGAGTGAAGTGCTTGGACATTGGTTAATCTCTTCAGCTCCTCCTGGCCAGGGGGCTCAGGGGTAACTTTACAAGTGGACTTATAGGGGTCTGAAGCTCCAGGAGTGGGGTGGCCCTGTGACACTGAAGCATTCGGTGGACCGCAATGTTAATGGATGGTGCTGCTCCCAACATCTGAAATGACCTCATGGGTGAATGGCTTAGGAACACCTGTTCCCTCACAAGATGCTTGGCCAAGTTTGCTTTGGTGGTGGAGTCCGATAATTGCATTAGTGCACGTAGCATCTGACCTTACTAATAACTGTTCAAGCTACAAACTTGCTGAAAGTCACCATGTTTTAAGCAATTATTTGGCTCTGTGCAAAAATGTTAATTTCATGCTTTGTAAACACATCTTTTGTAAAAGACCAACTTGCCTATAAAAGTTGCTTTTGGCATCTCTAAGATAATCTTTAGGAGAGAGAAAAAGTGGGAAAAATGGGGGTGTCTACTTAATCAATTTCTACAACCTTCTTTCACTCGAGTTTTTTTTTTTTTTTTTTTAATGACAAAAGAGACGTGCTGACAGGAAAGGTCAGCAAGAGGCAGAAGGAGACCCAAATCAATGAAGACTAGCTTCCAAGGAAGCTAATGCCCTTGCAGGTTCCCTGTGCATTGTCCTTCCCTAGGTGTCCTTCCCTCCTTCCCAGGAGTCTGAGAAACCTGGGAAAGTCACACGCTTCACGCTGACTGACCTGAGCACCTCAGAGTTAGAGAGCCCACTGGAGTGCTCTGGTCTGAACAGTTCATTCTGCTGGCAAGGAAGAGGGGGCCCAGAGACAAGACGTCCTGCCAGGTTCCCACAGAGGTCAATGCTGGTGTCAAGAAACCAACCCAGGGCCCCTGACCTCTCAGGATGGGGTGTTCCAGCAAGACGTGGCATGAAAACAAAGACAAAAATCTAAACCTTGTCTTCAAAAGTTAAGCAGAATGACCAGTCATGCTCTTTCCCATGATCTCCAACAGTGCTGTGTGTTTCCCGATATTCACCAGACGGCATAGTTCAACTCAGGAAGCATTTCTTCAACATTCACTAGCAGTGTTTCTCAGTGACTCTGCTTTATCTTAAATATTCATCACATCTCAATTCTTACTTTCCACTCTATAATGGATGTCTTAATTTAATCTAAAAGTAATGTGTTTCTTCCTTTTTTTAACATTTATTTATTTTTGAGAGAGAGATGGCATGAGTGGGGAAGGTACAAAGAGACAGAAGGGGACAGCGGATCCAAAGAAGGCTCTGCACCGACAGCAGAGAGCCTGATGTGGAGCTTGAACTCATGAACTGTGAGATCATGACTTGAGCTAAAGTCAGACGCTCAACTGACTGAGCCACCCAGGTGCTCCTGTTTCTTTCTTTTCTTCTCCAAGTAGTTTGAGTAAACTGGAGGCTTCTGGAAGTATGTCCTGTTGTTCCAGCATGAACTCACTGTATGAAAGTCCACTCATGGGCAAAGATCTGATTAACTACAAGATTAGCAGGTGCTAAGATCTACAGTGGACCAAAAGGACAGGCAATGGGATTTGGGGTCCAAGAAAAGGGAAGACAGACCAGTTACAACCTGGAGCAAGGTTCTCTGGAAGGATCGATAACTTTGTTTTTAATGACAGCCCTTAATTTTGTTTTCCCTGACTGTAGATTTTTTTGGAAACCATAAAAGCACAGAGAAGAAAATTTAAATACCCTATAGGAAACTAGGGAAAAGGGTGCAGAGGACCTCTTTGTGATGTTTTTATAACTACATGTAAAATCCACAATTATCTCAAAATTTAAAAAAATATGTAATTTAAAAAATCCTCAGGGTGCCTGTGTGGTTCAGTTGATTGAATGTCTGACTCTTGATTTCGGCTGAAGTCGTGATTAGTTGTGAGACTGAGCCCCATGTCGGGCTCAGCGTGGAGGGCAGGGCCTGCTTTGGATTCTCTCTCTCTCTACCAAAATAAATAAATAAACTTTAAAGAATAAAAATAAGAAAATAAAAAATCCTCCATAATTCCACCATCCAATAGTAACCACTGCTGATAATTCTGTGGTTACCCTTTCTATCTTGTTTCAAGGCATGTGGCTGAAATCTGAAGTCTGGAGGCATAACTGGAGGTCTGAAACCATCTTTCTTCACCTGTCATTGTGTGTCAATAGAAATTTCCTATCATTAAAAATTCTTAGAAAGTAGTATTTTCAAAGGGTGTATTATATTCTATTACATGGGTGAATCATATCCCCTACTGCTGGACATTTAATTGCTTCCAATTTTCCACTATTACATTTTTTTATGTTATATATATTTTACTATTATAAAAAATTTTTTTGTAAGTTTCAGTAAACATCCTCACATCTCACATTTCTGATTACCACCTCAGGTTGGACTCCCGGAAAGCAAATTCCTGGCTCTTTTTTTAAGAGTCTCATCACATGTTAATAACAAAGTTCTCTCCTGATGGGAATGGAGGGAGGTGGGCAACGTATTTTAAAAATCAAGCTGAAAAGTGTCTTAGTAGAAAAACTCCAGGTGACTGCAAAGTGCCTAACTGGTGATTTTCAAATGCAGGGCCATCTGGGAGCCGGGTAGGAGAGTCCAGGAAACCCACAAACCCAACCTGCCTGCAAACTGGGGTGGGTGCCTCATCCAGCTGTCATGCTCTCCTCGCATCTCAATGCAAAATGATCTTTGGAGAGAGACACGCGAAACCAGGACATATGGGACTGTCTTTTGTAAAAGGAGGTTGTTCACTCTTCTCCTAGGAGGGTAATAGCTTGGGAAATATGCATAAACCATTGCTGCTAGGATATAAACAGCATGAAATTATCCAAACTTGGAGCCATTAAAGATGCACATTGTGAATTTAGAATCAAAACACTCTATAAATTTATAGCAAATCTGCACATTGAAAAATCAGTCTGCAGACTATAAAAGCAATTGTTGGTTTAAAGCTTTCGCAAATGCTCCTGACTACACTTTGTGGGTGGGCACGAGGGTGAGGGCAATGGATTTCTCTCAAGGAAGGTCTCGTCGGCATCAGGAAACAGGGCAGCTCTGAGGCACCTTCCACAGGGGTGTCCCTTTCTTCTGAGGTCTGATGTTCTCCACTATTGTTCCTCCCATTTGTTCTGGAACTGATGTGGTCAAATTCTCCTTCATGAGTCTAAAGACTACCTGAGACCCTGCTGGTTCTTTCACATATGGGGGAGCAGGACAAAGAAATAAGGGACTGGACAAGTTACCATAAGGCTCCAAAACATCCCTTCTCAAAATATAAATACTGCCAACAAGGGAAGAACACGTAAGGCTTGGAAAACTCACTGAGAACACTTGCTCTTCAGAAATTATACTTGCTATCTTTCAGTGTTTCCCTTCGAGAAGAGAGAAAAAAAGTCTGCCCACCAAGGCTCCTCCCCTTCCCTGGAATGAGGTCAGAGAGGGAGCTGTGGGGGGCAGGAGGTCCCCTGGGCTGTCAGTTCTGCCCATTGGAGGTCAGGAAGTTGACAGGTGGGCTTGCAATGTTTGGCTGTGGTTTCAGGCACTCCCTAAGAGCTGAGTGGGGGTCTGTACTGCTCAGACAAGGAATTAATCTCCTCTGGGGAAGGCTGAAACCAGTGTTTGTTTAGCCTTGTGCTAGAGAGACTAAAGGGTCACGGCAGAAAGCCAAAAAGCCCTTTAAATTGTCTCTGTCCCTCGGTATTCTAACATTCCCACCTCACTTTAAAAAGTGAGATTTGCCAACCTATTATTTTGAACAATTTCAACAGAAAAGTTGTATGAATAATAAAAAGAACACCACCAGTATACCCTTCTCTTAGGTTTGCCACTTATTAGTATTTACCACATTTGCTCACCAACCTCTTTATACGGTTTTTGCTGAATCATGTGAAAGTAAATTGCAGACATCATGATGCTTGACCACTAAGTACTTCAGTATGCATTTCACAAGCAAAAGAACATTCTCCTATATAACCACAATTCCATTATCACATTGATATCAACTATTATCTAATATACACTCTGTATTCAAATTTTCCCACTGTCTCTCAAATTATTTTTATTAATTTTTTTAATTGGCACATGAGTCACATAACATAAAATCCACCCTCTTAAATTGTACAATGTAGTGGTTTTTAGTAGTCTCACAAAATTGTGCAATCTTCACCACTAATTCTAGACCATTCTCATCACCCCAAAAGGAAACTCTGTACCAATATCAGGCACTCCCCATTTCTTCCTCCCCCCAGTCTTTGGGAACCACTAGTCTATGTTCTCTCTCTATGGATTTGCCTCTCCTGGACATTTCATATAAATGGAATCATGCAATAGGTGACCTTTTGTTTCTGGTTTCTTTCACTTAGCATAATGTTTCCAAGGTTCATTGTGTTGTAGCAGGTATCAGTCCCTCATTCCTTTCTACAGCCGAATGATATTCCACAGTACTACGGATAAACCAAATTTTGTGCATCCATTCATCAGTTGACAGACATCTCAGTTGTCTCCACCCTTTGTCTGCTACGAATAATGCTGCCATGAACATCCATGCACAAGTTTTTGTGTGGATGTATGTTTCAGCAAGGATTGGAATTGCTGGGTCACATGGCAACTGTGTCCAACCTTTTGAGGAACCTGGGCGCTGTTTTCCAAAGATACTGCATCATTTCACAGTCTCACCAGCAATGCATAAGGGTTCCAATTCCTCTACTTCCTCGTCAACACTTGTGACTGTCTGTCTCCAAAGTGCTTTTACAGTTATCTTTTCCTCAAACCAGGATCCAATCGGGGATTCTGCCTTGTATTTACTTGTCATGTCTCTTCTGTTTTCCTTTAATCTGCACCTGCTCCCCAATCTCCTTTTGCATTTCCTGGTGTTGGCAATAAAAGAATAAAAACAAAGTCTAGTCCAGAAAAGGTATTCCTCCCTGATCCTGGTGGATCATAAAGCACGTTCCTCTTGCTCACCGCATCAACGGCTTGGGAGCAGTCTCTGGTTGATGACTTTTTTTTTTCAACATTTATTTATTTTTGGGACAGAGAGAGACAGAGCATGAAGGGGGAGGGTCAGAGAGAGAGGGAGACACAGAATCTGAAACAGGCTACAGGCTCTGAGCTGTCAGCACAGAGCCTGACGCGGGGCTCGAACTCACGGACCGTGAGATCATGACCTGAGCCGAAGTCGGACGCTCAACTGACTGAGCCACCCAGGCGCCCCTCTGGTTGATGACTTCTAAGAGTTCTTGGTCAGAGCCCAGCTTAGTGCCAAGCAAAATGATCTCATGCCTCTTAACTAGGAAATGCTTCTCAACAACTTAAGGCCTCCGTTTGGCATCAGCAGCCATTTCAGGGGAGGGCAGCAGGTGAGGCTGAGGTGGAAGGGAGTGCATCTGAGGGGCACTGCAGAATCTGGGTTTCTGTGTTGAAAGTGGCCCTCCAGGATACTTGGCCGGCGGGCTGTCTTGACTGCCGGAGTTAACTGGGGGCACTGAACTGTAACAGGGGACGGCATTGCAGAGTGATACCCACCAGCTTCCCGACAGTAATGAGCTCTGCCATGTATCACATCTCAGACCGGAGCTAATTAAATTCTCCACAGCTTCTCCAAGAGCAATGAAGCCTTGAAGCACTGAGTGGCGGGTGGCAGGATCAGGGATCCTGGGACTTACTCCTGGCTTAGCCACAGATTGCCTGCATGATACGAGGCAGGTAAATCAACCTCTCTGGGCCCCTCCTTAATCCATAACATGGGGGCAGAGGAACACATGGGAGGTGTCTTTAAACGCTGGGAGTCTCTCATTCTAGGCACAATACTGACAGTCACTCAGATGTATTCTCGCCAAAAGGTAATCATAGCAAGAGGAGCTAATGCGATATAGCTACAGCCTAGGACATGACAATAGTGCCAGTGACTCACAGGAACTCTCTCTCCACGTTCATGTAGCACCTATGGCTCTTCCACAAATGTCAGCTCGCTTGTCCCCACATGGGGTAGAAAGCGAACAAGTGATCACGCCCATCTTGCAGAAGAAGGTTTGCAGATCTGAGGTGAATCCACTCATTCTTGAATCGTCACGAAGCATCCACTGTGTGTCAGGTGCTGTGTCCTAGGCCCAGGGGACACGGCGGTGAGCTAGATAGGTCGGACTGGGTGGGGAGGATAATTAAATGAGCTACAACAACAAAATGTGAACGCTGGTAAACTGAGGGAACTGCAGGAAGTCCACGCAGGGGCGTCTAACCTGGGCTAGTGGTTGGTCTCAGGTTCACAGATCATGTGACTCCTAGTCCTAGTCCAGGGCTCTTCCCGGTCTTTTTTTTTTTTTTCTAGTGTTTATTTATTTTTGACAGAGAGAGAGAGAGAGACAGAGCATGAGCGGGGGAGGGGCAGAGAGAGGGGGAGCCACAGAATCCGAAACAGGCTCCAGGCTCTGAGCTGTCAGCACAGAGCCCGACACGAGGCTCAAACTCACAAACCGTGAGATCATGACCTGAGCTGACGTCAGATGCTCCACAGACTGAGCCACCCAGGCGCCCCACTTCCCGGTCTTTTAAGGTGGAGCAGATATGCTTCAGGTAGTGGGAATAAAACTCTCAGCTGGGGCCAACTTGGCTGGTGGAAGAAAGGCAGCGGGACACTTTTTCCCTTGGTGCTTAACACAGAGCTGCCGAACAAATGAGCTCCAGTGCCCAAGGGCCTCATCTCCTAAAGGGACAAGAAATCAGGGCAAAGCTGCTAAGGGATATTGGGTTTGGGATAAACTCTCTGAGGTCCTTGGCTTCACCAACTGCATGCAGTGCTGTCAGACAGGGCCAAGGGCCAGGTCCCCCTCTTTCTGGGCCTCAGTTTCCCAGTCTCCCCACCTGCAAGGCTAAACTAATGCTTGCTCTTTTGTTCAAATCTACTTACGAGCCTTCAAAACTGTCTCTCTTTCTTTCTCCATCAAAAGACAAAGACAAAGCATGAATTGATGCGTTTCAATGGCATCTAATAAAATGAAATTAATGGTGTCAGGAATCTTTATTGACCTCTGAAGTCAAATTCTTGCAGGCTGATTGGCTGGACACAGCTGTTTAATAACCAGTACCCCCCCCCCCCCGCCCCGCTTCCACCCCACCTCACACTCTTTGCAGTAATCGGGCCATCCCATAACTCTTCCCATGAGAAGGAGAAGAGAGAGAATGGCCGGTGTCTACACTTTCTGCAAAGGCTGGTTCATAAAGCAATATTTATACATTCCCTTTAACCTGACATTGCATAAGATCTATTACCAGTTAATTAAATTGTAACCGTTTTACACATTGACTTCTGGTTGTGATCAGCATCTAAATTTACAGATCCACAAGTCTGCATCGACTTGCGTGAAGAAGCTAAATAATATTCACTTAAAAGAGCATTAAATTGTGCAGAACCATCATGAACAGTCAATAAACGCTTCATGTTAAACAGAATTTAAAGAGATGGTATTTGCTACTTTACTCCCTCGAGAAACATATGCCTTTAAAAGTTATTTCCTACCCCCTGAATTCCCCGTGACTACAGGGGTTTTGACAATTTTCTGATTTGTTTAAAAGGAGCGATTATAAAACTTCGTTAGAGGCACTGCATTCATCTAAAAAGGGGGTGCATCCTGGATCCTGCCGCTGTCATAAAGGGAAAAGAGACAGGAGACTAATTAAGTAACAAAGCCTCAGCCAGAAACCTCCTTTCTAGAGGCATAATCTCCTTTGCCAGGCACAGGGCAGATGACTGGGTGCACGCTCCCTCCTCGGCCTAATCCTCCCTCCTCAGCAAGAAGCATCAGACAGTGTCTGGAATAATAATGTAATTACGGACAGCTCAAACACCTCATCCATGAAGGACAAGAATTTGGAGTCTTTCAAACATGGGAAGGAAAATCAAAGGCACCAAAGGGTGGCTCTTTCTGGGGGGACCGAGGGCATTAGAACAGTCTCTCTCAACTCTTTCCCCCCCCCCCCCCCCATTAAAGTACACATGCTGCTCAGGAGGAAAAGTAATTGCTTTTGACCAAGATATGATGGCTACTCAGGTCAAAATGGTCTCTGCATTCACTCAAAACACAACCCTCAAAACCTCAAGTATCTTTCTTTCCTAAAAAAAAAAAAAAAGGAAAAAAAAAAGCCAAATTTTGTTTGTTGGTTTCTTTTCTCCCATCACGTTTCTTTCTTCAGTCTAGATTATGGAGTTCTCACTGTTTGGAAAGAAAAGATGCAGGATCCATGGGAAGGGATTGCATTTTGTGGATTTTATATTCTCTGGATTTAGCACAGGGATTGCTATACAGAAGATGCTAAATAAATGTTTGCTGATTGACATCAGGTGTACCTCATGTCGTTTAAGTTAAATCTAACTATGTTCTTTTCAGTTTGGAAGAATAGCATCCTGTGGAATATTTTGAGTCCAGGGGCTCACGGCGTACGTGTAGGTGTCGTAAAAGCCAAAAGCCAAACGCCACAGTCCAGAGCCGTGATTTTCACACGGCATTCCACAGAGGCTTATGGGTTCAACAGAGGTGACTCAGGGGTTGTGTTGGGGAGGGAAGCGGGTGGAGGCTGCTGGGCTGCCAACCCCATCCCGTGTCTATTTCAATAAAAACCCCTCATTTCTACCTGTTTTCTGTGCTAGGCTTTCCCATAAAACATCCTTTGAAGAAAAATGTCCTACAACTGGACTTTCACATAGTCTCAAAGTTATCTCCCTACAAGATACTTACTAATTGCACAGGGGAAAATAGTAACTGTATGCTGGAGAACCATGGCATACATCATCCGAACACTGCTGGTAATAACTCGCCATGTATCTCTGATGTGATGAGCTGAGAAGGGCACATCACCTCTGTGGTGTTCTTGCCCAAATGCATCAAACGAATTATGAGAAACATCACACAAACCCAAATTGGGGGACATTCTACAAAATAACGGGTCGCTCTTTTCAAAGCGTTAAGGTCATGAAACACACAAGACTCAAGAAACATCACAAATTGGAGGACACTGAGGAGACATGACAACTAAATGTAATGTGGGATCCTGGAACAGAAAAAACAAAGACTAGTGGGGAAAAAAATGGCAAGGTTCAAATAAGGTCTGTGGATCAATTAATAATGTCGCTTCATGGTCTAGATAATTGTATTATGGTTGTATTAGATGTTAACATTAGGGGAATCTGGGTGAAGGGTATAAAGGAATATTTTTGCACCATTTTTTGTAAATCTAAAATGATTTCAAAATAAAAAGTAAAAAAAAAAGTTTCTGAACTAAATGAAGTTTTAAAAAATCACCATCTGAGAGAAATATAATTGGAATTTTGGATTGATCTTCAAATATGAAAAAAAGTATATAGAGAAATAACAGAACCCCTGTCGTGCCAAGTCTGATTTAGGTATATGTGTGAATTTTAATGCTATTCGTTTTAAAAAGCTTGACTATCTAGCTTTTCCTGGCAATGCTCAGTTATTCCCTAGAATAAAGTAAAGACCAAGTAGTGATGGAGAATAGCTCAAGACAATATACACTTAGGAAGGGAAAAAAAAAAAACAAAAAAAACATTGCAGCTTGGACACGTTGGTGAAAGGAAACAGGGATGGGAGGGGAGCGAAAGGTAGAATCTGCCTAGTAACAGAATCGACTCAGGTTTCATCTATAAAATTCATAAGAATTTTGCATTCTACTCCATAATGTACTTATGGTTATTTTCATATAAACATTACAGTTATTGGCCCACCCCTGAATGATGTCCAGAAAAGAAGAGCCATGTTGATGCTGTGGATTCTCATACCTACTGGAATATATCCTAACTTCAGAGAAGCATGATGTTTAAATGGCTTAGGAAATGTTTATTTATATTCCTCATATCAGCGCATTCTGTTAGTACAAAGAAGTGCTTCAAGAAAGTTTTTGTTTTGTTTTGTTTTGTTTTGTTTTGTTTTTTTACAGATTTATATCTTAAAAACACAAATGCAGAATCCCACTCATCCAGAAAACCTCACTCCCTAATGATGTCAGATAAATGAAGCATTGCTCTACTAGGAAGTTGTGTTAAGACCTCAGGAAATTGGCATTGTACATATATTAGTTATGCATGGGAAAAATCAAGCCTGCCCTTTCTTTTTCTATTTTGAAAAGTGTGGGTTTGGCAAATGTCCCAACGGTTCTTTAATTTTTTTTTAAAGAGAATATCTGAACTGCTGATAACAGATTACCTGTTTTTGAAGTGGTGTTAAAATTCTGCATTTGGCCCTTCTTTCTTGGAAAGCCAGGATCCTGGTTAAGGGTGTTTTTCAGTCCCTACGACACTTAACACTGAAGTATCTCTTGTCTTAAATACAAAAGCAGGCAATTGCCTTCTCAGTCTTCGTTCCTTTGTTTTTCTAGAACCTACACCTAGATCTTGGGGAACCTGCCTTCTTCCAGCATCAGTTCATGAGGTCTGGGGGTGGGGCTGGCTTCTCTCTCAGTTCCACAAGTAGAGACCTGACCTAACAAAGAGTATGGTACCTTCCTGATCTCTGTAAAAGGCTTACAGACAAGGGCATGGCCCAGAGTGGACACAGAGATCGGCTCAGTGACTTTGATTACAAAGATCAGAAAAGAGCCTTTCTTTCTCTGCTGGAGCTGCCAAGCTGGAGGAAGGAAGCCTAGAGATGCTGGCGGCCTCTCGCCACCACAAGGGGGAGAGCCAGCCAGAGGAGAAGCAACCAGTCCCAAGCAGAGATTACTGAAGGCTTCTCAGCCCCAGGAGCCAGCCATGCCTGAAGGCAGTGCTTTCCCCATCCTTCTACTTACATACTCCAGTTAAGTCCCTTTTTTGCTTAAGCCCGTTTGAGATGAGTTTCTGTCACTTGTGACTGAAAAAGTCCTAATACAAACATCTTTTTTTTAAAAAATAGGGAATATTAGGAAGCCTAAGATGAAGTGGGGCTTTCTAACCTCCAAGATCCAGGGTCAGACAATTCTACTCAGATAAACATATAGTCATAAGGGCAAGAAAGCGTAAAGAAGTCAAAAGATATTGGTTTTGAAGTTCAGCAAATGAGATTCAAAACGTACTCTGTAATTGACCAGATAAACAGCCCTGGGCAACTGCTAACCCTCTCTGAGCTTCCATTTCTACATGTCTAAAATGGGAGTGATAACTTCACAACGTTGGTAGAAAAACCCAAGAGATAGTGCATGACACCGTGAAGGAAGCACTGCCCAGTCAAACAGGGTTCTTTCTTTCCTTCGCCAGGGCACAGATAAGGTGACTGGGGAAGATGGGAGCATCTGGGTTCAGGAGACGGCTGCTGATGCCCATGCAGAAATGCTGACATCAGAATCACTTGTGGTCAACTACGAAACAACGAGGAATCAAGCCGTCCCGTCCAAACAGCGTGACAGTGTTTGAAGACAAATATGTGAACCCGGTATCTGACTACAAAGTGTGTCACAAACCCTTCTGTTTGGCCTTAAACATCAAAGAATACAATTACATAATTCTTTAAGCCTGCAGTTGTTTTGTATGGTTTTCTGTATCCTGGATTTTGTTTTATGATGGAAAGATTGTTTTTCAAAGATAGGGACAGGAGGGAGAAAAGAAAGGCTCACTTTCATTCTTTCTTTTTTTTAATGTTCGTTTATTTTTGAGAGAGAGAGAGAGTACAAGCGAGGGAGGGGCAGAGAGAAAGGGAGACACAGAATCCAAAGCAGGCTCCAGGCCCTGAGCTGTCAGCACAGAGCCTGACATGGGGCTTGAAATCACAAACCATGAAATCATGACCTGAGCCAAAGTAGGACACTCAACCGACTGAGCCATCCAGGCACCGCAGATAGGCTCTATTTCTATCCCTGTCCTGGACATGTCTTGTGTCGAGACAGGGATCATAGAAAGGGTGTATTCCAGATACAGGGCACAGCCCAAGCAAAGGCAAGTGGGAAAGAGGAGATGCGTGGCACATTCCGGCAACAGCGAGTGGTCCTATTTGGCTACCCAACGGCTCCACGCAGAGAACGGTAAGAAATTAAAACTAGAAAAGTAAGTTGAGGGCATACTGTGAAAGTCTCATTCATTATGCCTGTAGAAGATGTTAACAACTCAGAACAGAAAGGGTAAATGTTTCTAAACAAGGATTGATACCTGGATTAAGTCACTCCAGTGATCATTTCTCACCCCAACCCCTTCTCCCTTCCTAAAAGAACTCTGATTTTGTCCAGTTATCCATCCTACAGATTTCTGTGCCTACATGTAATGTCTGGAACTACAGCAGCCATCTGGGGGCAATGAGGAACTTTAACATGGCAGAACATGCTGAGTATGGCAGAGCCAAAAGACGGCAGGAATACAAATCTCAGATCGTGTTGCTGAGCCACAGAATTACTTAATCCCACAGATGCCCTTCGCCAGGGTTCTTGTTATGTGAGCTAATAGATCCTTGTATCATTTAAATGACTGGGTCTTCCATTACTTGCAGCCCAAAGTAGCCAAAGTGACAAATGGGTTTTAAGGGAAAATAATTTAAAAAGCTCCCCTAGGCACTGATAGGTAAGACTCCAAAAAATGCCTTTAAAAAGGCCCCATGCCCTCAGTGGTCCAGAGGACTTATGACCCAACTGCTGCCCTGAACAATCGCCCACTTCGTAGAAACACACAGAAGGTTCTAGCAGCCAGCTTAAGTTTACCACTTAATCACACAACTCTGGCTGGTGTCAAGCTCTTCAAGGAGTTGATCCCAGGGAACGGGGAGAAAAATGAAAAGGAAATAAAATTGAACAGTTGCCTGCAGAGAACACCAGCTGCGCGTGATTGATTTCCATGTAATCTCCATTTGTCTCCCTGAGATTTTTTCATCAGATCTCTGGCACAGGGTCACAGAGAGGCACGAGGCTGCCCATGCCCAGAGTGTGGTCAAGAAAAAAGCCTTCCCTTATGTGCCCCTGAAGGCCAAGGAAGCAAGACAGGTGACGCCGGGGAAAGCGCGCGAGAGAAGCTTTTCCTCCCCTCACCCCATGGCAACACTCAGGCCACAGGCCACCGCAACCAAGGTGGAAGGTTGGTCTGTTGGCTGCTCTATGAGAAATCCCACCCCTCAGGCTGGTGAGCTTCTGAGATCTGCAGAGAGGACGCCTGCCCTGCGTGTCCATTCATCAACTGCTCAGGGCAGTGTCTTAGCCCAAACAACAGTTGGGATGTAGGGTTCCTCCATTGACCCATCATTCCTGAAAACCCCACAGGGAAACAGATTACTCTGGGGAGGGGGCTGGACTTGGGGTCACCGGTGGTGGGAAAAGAATGAGAAGGAATAGAAGAGGATGGGAGGGCAGGGTGGACTGCATCCTGTTATCGTTTCAAAGTGCCACACTTGTCACTTGTTTAGTGCTCTTTGCCTGGGGCTGAGTGTCCTCTATACCGGTACTGGAGCGTGCACTCACGTGCCTGGCATGTTTGTGCCCACTGGAGTGGGGCCGTAAGCTCAAAGGGAAGAGGGACAGCACCCACCACTCGGGGGTGCTTGAGGCTAGCTCCCGGTACAACAGCATCAGCAGCTCCTGAAATGCAACTTCTTAGACCCCACTGTAGGCCTAAGGATCACTATTCTAGGGGTGGGTCCCAGACGTCTGTTTTAACAAGCTTTCCAGGTGACTTCATGCACATGTGGACAAGACTGACCACCTCATTATGTAGGGGGGTAAAGGGACCTAAAGTGACTTACTTACTTAGGATCGATCATGTGGCTGGAAACCAGTAGAGGCTCACCTGCAGGCTGGGTCTGACCCCCCCCCCCCCATCTAGTGCCCCTCCCACTGCATCAGAAATCGAAGCAAAGCTGCAAAGCCACGGCGCTACTGAGAGCGATTTCAAAACCATCCATAACCAGTTTTAGTATTGCTGCATACATCCTAGCAACTTATCTGAGCCCAAAACAGTTCTGTTCTTAATATGGAACGATAAGACCAGGGCACCCTCTCCCCTTCTGACTCCTCTACATGGCCGACACTAGAGCAAAGTGTCCACATTTACCTAGTGACCAAAGCCAGAAACCCCAGCAACCGAGGGGCAGTGCACTTCAAAGCAGGAGTTTAGGAAGCAAACTGCTTGGGTTCAAACCCCAGCTACTTGACTTGTTCTCTTTGTTACAGTGGGCAGGTTGTGACCTTTCTGAGCCAATTTTCTCAGCTGTGACTCGAGTACAGCAAGTTTATAGAGATGGCGCCTGATTGGGGATTAAAACGAGATAACCCACGCCGGGTGCTCAGCGCTGTGCCTGGTACACAGGTTAAGTGTGCAGCACACATTAGCTGTCACTACCAGCCTCAATGTCCCCTTGCCCCTTCCTCCCTATGTCCTACTGGTGACCTGGTCGTGCTGACTCTTGCCTCTCCGACTGCTCCCACATCTGGCCTCTTTTCTTTGGCTTTGTATACCCATACCCATTGCCACGGTGGTGGTTCTGGCCCTCATCTCGTCCTCCTGAACCACCACGCAAGTCTTCAAACACGTCTTCTGGCCTCCACTCTGCTCTCCAAGATGACAGCTCAGTGAGCTTTTAAAATTGCAAAGCTGAGCTGCTCATTTGGCTGCTTCCTAACTCCCTGCATTGGCTCCCCACGGTCTTTGGGGTCAAGGTTCAGTTCCTGGGCGGAATGCACCAGTCCCCTGGTGGTTAGCACCCCCATCTTTATCTTACTTCTGGGCTCCTCCCCTGCGCTACACCTAATTACTTTGCGGAACACAAAAATGGCGGGCTTTTCACACTACCGTGCTCTGTCCCTTGCCAGGAACGCCCGGCCCCCCCATCTGCCTGGCAAGTAAGTCCACGTTCAACTTCCCAGACGTAGCCCAGAGTTGGTGCCTGCTCAAAGTCTTATTCTCAGGTAAACGTGACTGCCCTGCGTGTGCCCTCTCCGGCTGCTGCACCTGCTCCCCTCACAGCAGCTGTGCCACCTTATGGGGTTTATATGTTTTCACATCTGCTGCCCTGCTGACTGCTGGATTATCACCCTCCCTGGCACAGAGGAGGTACTCTAAACTTGTTTATTAAATGGATAAACACTGAACTCCCCCAATTTCACCAGTCTGGGCTCACAGAACAAAGCTGCTCTGATGTTCCTCAGAGAAAGCCTTTCAGGGGTTGGAATCCCATCTCATTTTCACAGCGGGGCTAGAATGATTCTCCCTATAAATGCGGCTGTGATTATGCAATGAGGAAAGCAGACTTGTGTGAATGATATCTCACAATGTAATCCACCCATCACTGGGTGGCCATTCGGTTCTCAGCATGGGCAAAGCCCTGGGTTTGGGAGGAAATGAGCCTTCTCATCTCCAACTGGTGTGTAATGTGGCAATGAAAACCAAGAGTTTGTGGTCATGGTCATGGTCATGGTCTTAGCACTGGGTTGGAGGCTTGGCTTCTGGTTCCTGGCACTGCCTCTCCCTCGTTGGGTGACCTTGGCAACGTCCTTCCCTGGTTGGGCCCCTGACCCTTGTCTGTGAAACCAGGGTGATGAACTAGAAGCTTTCTAAGCACCTCTTAGAGCTCAGAGCTTGAACATGTCAGAAGTTTAAGTGCCATTCATGAGCAGAAAACAGGGATGACTCTCTTGCCTTCTACCCCCACTCTCTCTGAGCACTTTGCAGTGCACATGGCAGACAGAGGAGAAATACAGCATTCACTGAGCACATGATGTGACTCTTCCTGTCTCTGTCTGGGTGCTCTTGAACATAGGACTGGGTGCTCTTGGAGGCTTCAGCACCTTCCCCCATAAACAACTTCCCCTCTCTTTGAGATTCATCCAAAGGAGGCAATATTGCAGAGCAGTTAATAATGCACAACCAGAATCAGTCTGCCTGGCTTTGACTCCTGGTTCTTTCATTTAGTGGCCATGTGACCTTGAGCAAACTGTTTAACCACTCTGTGCCTCAGTTTCTCATCTGTAAAACAGGGACAATAGTAGTTCTACCTTATGGGGTCATTGTGGGCATTAAAATAGTCCCTATAGTTAATTCCCTAAGTAGTGACTGCTACAGGGTAAGCACTCAACAGAAATTATTAAGTTATGTTTTCTCAAAGATCCTTTGGGAAAAGAGTACTGCTGTCTAACGGCATTTTAAGAAAGGCACTAATTCATTCAAGAGAGTGCAAACCTCATGACCTAATTACCTCCGAAAGGCCCCACCTCCAAATACCATCACATCGGCTCTCTATTTGTGGTGACAACGAGAAATCGAAATTGCCAGTCTGCAACATGGAAGAGGCCTTCACCAGATCCTGACCGTGCTGGCACCCTGATCCTGGACTTCCAGACTCCAGGGCTGTGAGCAATAAATTTCTGTTGTTTATAAACCATGCAGTATGTGGTATTTTGTCAAAGCAGCCCAAACTAAGATGCATAACAACAATAACAAAAAATATGAGTGGATAGATACCAAAATGTGACTGTGGTTATCTCTGGAAGGTCATAATCACTGGGGATTATCTTCTTGTGTTTGTGCTTATCTGTATTTTGTAGCATTCTACAATACCCTTTATCTCCCTCCAAATGTCTCTTTCCACATTCCAGGGGCTCCGGGCTGATGGATCCTGTAGCTCTGCTCCCCAGCTGGGGCCCAGCATTCCAAGGAATGGCCAAACTCCAAACTCATACTCCTCAGGAATGGGCTGGGGTGGGGTGTCTCCAGAGGGGCCTCATCTAGCTGGCAAGAATACATTCTATCCATGGGCATTTCCAGAAAGAACCTCAGTCAAAAGTGAAAATGACAGGTATCTGAAACAGACCATCCATCAGACAGAATTCTGTGCGGCTCAGATTCTTGGCAAGGAGCCCCCTCAAAGTAACACCTCCAGCCATTTACTGAGCATTTAAGCTCTGCTCTGCACCAGAGAGCTATGCTAAATGCATTCCAAGCATTATCTTATTTGATCTCCACAGTCTTGCAAGGCAAGTATTTTTCACCCAAATCATGATGAGGACACTTCAGGCTCTGCCATGTTTGTTCTGCCCCGGGTTACAGAGCTAGGAAGGAGCTGACAGGGAGTCAGCCCCAGGTCTAACCCTGTGACACATCACACCGAAACGGCACCTTCTGGGTTTTGTAGACCTCAGTGTACCCGGCCTGGAATTTCCCTTTTCTCAACCAATCTCTTGTTGACACTTGCGGTTGCTAAATAAGGTTTATAAATAAGCTACCCCCGTGTGACTTTTCCCCGACTTCCCAGACTGTTCACTGGCCACAGAACAGAACTGTTGTTTTCAATCAGGGAGCATTTATTAGATGTTGAGTATACACCTTCCAGGTACTAGGGAGACTCACACCCAACCGAGGACACAGACACACACACAAAACCAATGGAAATGGGCCATGTCCTTAAGCATCTCTTTGTAGATCTATAACCGACAGACTGGGACACCCCAAACTGTATCAAACTGACCCTCACTGAGTACTCTGACCTGTAATTAGGGTCTCACTAACACTTCTGTGCTAACTGCTACCATTTACTGGACCCACCACACACCAAGCGCTTTACGTATTTTCTCTCCTCTAAGGCTTACCATAAACCTGCGAGGTATTCCTCACTGTTTTATAGGTGAGAAAATGTGCTGAGAGTATTGAAGAGACTTGCCCAAGGTCAGCCAGAACCAGGAACTGCCCTGTAGCATTTATCATTTGAGGGTTATTTTTGTGTCTGTTACCCTATCATCCTGTAGGCCCAGAAGGACAGGGATAACATCCTATTCAGGACTGTGTCCCTCACTGACCTAATCCTCTACCTGATATCTAGTTAAGTGTAGGCTTACACACACACACACACACACACACACAGGAAATACTACTAACTCAGAAGGGGGCCTGTGGATTCAGACAGATCTGGGTTTGCATAGCAATTCTGCCATATCCTGAATGTCTCTCCTTTAAGCACTTAGGTCTTCTCTGACCTTCAGTTTCCACACCTGTTAAATGGGGACTCCAATAAACTTACCTCCCAGGAAGGGTATGGGAAATGACCAGGAGTCTGGGGTATCAATCTGTGAGTAGAGATCTGACACATAGTAATTGCTTATTAAAACACAGACATCTATTACTACAAGGCCAGAAACAGAAGTGCCCAATTAATGGGACATGTGGAGCTGAAGGTGTTCCATTCCCCCAGTGGAATGTGAGCTCCTGGAGGGCAGGGATGGTGCGTTTACATCCGCGACCCCAACACTAGCCAAATAAGTGGTGTTCAACAAATGGCTACCACTGATAGAGACCCTTCCTGCCCGGGGTAGTGACTCCAAGCTGTGCACTGAAGGGCAGGTAGGCGGAAGGGAGGACAGAGAACCTCCTTTCTTGCAGCAGAGGGCTCCTGAGCCAGCCTGGCCTCTAAACTGTGGATGAATAAATAAGTAAATAAATAAAATGGGGATGGAAACAGTACCTACCTTGCAGAGTTCCAACGAGGCAGAAATGAAACACCATGGAAAGGCCTTCTGCTCACCTGAGACTGATGAGAAGGGGATGTGACAACACAGAGAAGAGTGGGCAGTAAGGCTGGGAAGGCCCTGAATGTGGACCAAAGAAAAGCATTAACAGGGAGGGCTCTGAAACCCTACAGTTAGGGGTACAAATCTCAGCTCTGACATTTACCAGCCTTGAGGATTTCACCTCATTGAGCTTCAGCGGCCCCCTCTCTACAAGGAGGAAAAGAAGGGAACCTCCCCCAGGAGGCTGTTGTGAATCAAATAGAAGGTGTGCTGAGCCGCTGGTACATAGTAAGAGCTCAATGGTAGTTTTATTAGGGAGGATACGCTTTTTTCTGAAGGTAGAAGCCCAACCACCTCAGACAATAACAGAGCTAGGGAGGAATTCAGCTTAGTGCAACTAAAATAAAAATAGGAGAGCCGAAACCATTTCCCAAGGATGACTATTTATGAGACCAATTTCAGTTTCCCAGCGCTAATGAATCCCCCATGGCAGCCGGCGCGCAGCTCCAGAGTCCGGAGCGCGGGGCCGCGCCCTCCCCGGAGTTCTTCCAAGCACCGCACACCCTCGCGGTGCTCCCTCTGCGCTTAATAATCACAGCAATAATCCGAATAATGATCGGGGTAAAGTGCAGGGGGAGCCACAGAGGGTGCAGGTGGGGAGGAATAACACTTCAGCTACTTGGTTTCTTCAAGACAAACTTCTGCCCAAAATAGATTAATTCAATCTGCATATTAATGTGGATTACTAATTAGTGACTAAAAAAATGCTTTCAACACAGGGAAAGTGCAATGCAGATGCTTCAAACAATAATAACATCCAGGAGTCACAGGGTAAGTATGGAAAGGAAATAAGGTAGATTCTTTTTTTTTTTTTTAACATTTAAAATTTTATGGCTGAAGGAAATGGAGGGCATTAGGAAAATTCACTTAAAGCACAAAAACATAAAAGAGGAAAGCCTGGTGTGAGGGGACTTTCTTCGTGCTCCCAGGGAACCTTCTGGCTGCACAGGTCCTATGACGGCACACCTGTGGTTTTGCCTTGCGTTCTAGACCCTGACACCCTGAGGGCAGAGCCCACTTCTTACCCACCTCTATATCCCGGGTCACCAACACTGCGCCAGGCACATCCGGAGTCGTTACTAATACGTCATGACCCCCAAATAGAGGGTGGGGTGCACCTGGGGACTTCTGTCTAGGGAGTGCAGCATGAAAAGGAGTGACTTCACAGTGGAAAAGTCTGACCAGCGCCACCTCAGCCAGGTGATCAAGGTCCACATCAAAGGGTGAAGTCATGTTAATGGTATGTGCCCTTGATGTAATGCAGCCTGATCTGCGGTCCTTCCTCCCACAAATCCATAACTCTCATCTAAAAACAGCAGAAAAATATCAGACAAACCCAAAATCAGATTTCACAAAATACTCAACCTCGAAACTGTCAAGGTCATCAGAAACAAGCAAACTCTAAGAAACTGTCCCAGCCAAGAGGCACAATTTAGCGTAAGGTGGCATCCTGGACAGATACTGCAGAGGGAGAAACGGGTCTAGGAGGAGAAGGGGCCCGTCTAAGTTCTCATAGGCTCTCCTGGTGGACAGGCTCTCATAACATGCATTACACAGTGACGGAGACAGTGCTCCTTTTTATACACAGTGAATGTCTTGATTTTTTTTTTTTTTTTTTTTTTTTTTTTACTGCAACTTAGATGTGATTTCCTTCCTCCTCTGAAAACCCTCAACTCTACTGATCAAAACTCCTGTATGAGTTAGCAGCCAAGCATCTCATGGGAACCAAGAGATTCAATGGGCTAGGAGAATGGTCCTCAGAGCTCAGCAAGACCAAATCCTCCCATTTAGCAGAGGAGAAACTGAGGCCCAAAGTAGGGGATGGTGTCTCTCCCACTGCCAGTTTAGTATGTTGGTGCCGTATTTCCCTCACACTTCCCCACTTGCAATATCCACAATCTGCCCCACTACCTGGGACACAAAGAACCAGTTTAGGACCACGGAGGAATTCCTGCCAAATCCTAGCTCTATCTTTGCCAACCTCATGGCTGTAAAGGGCATCCGTGTGGAAAACAGTGTGGTATTTAGCTGCACGTCTTTTTGCCCCAGGCCCTTGGCCATTGCCAAGCAGAGAGCCCAGGCCTGGCAGGCTAAGGCCTGAGACATAAAGACGGCTTCCAAGCGGGGTGTAGGGAAAGGGCACAGCTCAGGCTGGCTGGCAGGCCACGCTTCCCTGTGCGGCCCCATCCATCAGCCACCCCGGGGGATCTCATTTTCCAGCTCGGCGTAGGGCACATCTTCTAAATGTGACCCTGTTTCTGTTATGAGAATCAAAGTGCTTCAACCACGAGATCATAAATACTCAAAAGTGACGGCTAATGGCAGTGGCAGTTTGCAAAATGCCAAATGGCAGCGAGAAGTGGACGCCGTAAATTACAGCCCGACTCCTCCATTCTCACCGAGGTGTTTTGTGGGGTTTTAGTGATGAGATCCGCTTTCAAGTGGATTTACAGGGGCTCCCTGTGAATTCAGACAGAGCTTTTAAAAATACTTCTAACAGATGCTAAAAAGAAAACCAGAAGAGCCTACCATTTCAAGCCTAAAATGAGTTTATTAAGAATGCGTTTAATGCATAATGGCCAAAATACGGAAAGTGGCTCATTTGAAGATGGATACGTTTAGTGTGAAAATGGTAACAATTATAATAATAGAAGTAATGGCAGCAAAGGCATATAAGGCATATTGGGTCAGGCACTGGGCTACGCATTTTATACGGATTATCTCACTGAATGCTCTCAATCGGCCCATGCAGGAGGTGCTACTATGATTATCCCTATTTCACACATGTGGTAACTCAGGTTCCAAGAGGTCAAGTCATGTGTCCCAGGTCATGCAGCTGGCTGGAGTGACAGACTGGAGATTTCGAGCTCAGGGTCTGGATGACACTCCCAGTCTCCCTCCAGCCAAAGCAGACCCCACATGGTGCACATCAGGGGCTCCCCCCACCTCAGCAGAACGTCACTGTGATTCACGGAAGTCTGTGGACGACGCAAATGTCAGCCTGCAGGACCCTGTCACCAGCACACCGAACACCAGGACAAACCTTTAGAAAGTACAAGGACCCTATTATGATGAAACTGTGAACTTCCAGGCCTGGCTTTTTAGTCTCAGTTCCTGCATCAATGAAATGAGGGTGATACTACCTTCTGGCTGTTAGGACAATTTGGTGAGATCGCATACGTGAAAAGCTCCTTGAAAAGCCCAAGGCACTGTACAAGTCCTGCTATTAGAGAAGATACTAGATCAACTTTATCAGGAAGCGTGCTAACACGCATTCCCTCATGTCCCCTTCACAGAGGCAGAGACTGAGATTCAGGAGAGATTAAGTAACTTGCTCAGGGTCCCAGAACTGACAGTCAATGGCAGAGCCATGACAGAGGGCCTAGAGGGCCATGTGTTCTCCTTGTTCTCAATTCCATTTTCAGACACACATACACACACACACACACACACTCACTCACTCACTCACTCACTGGGGCTGCAGAAAACACGGGCTGAGCACTCCTCGGGAGATCACTCTCAAAGGTCCCTCTAGCACTGAAGCTGAAAGCAGTGTTTATGTCTGCAGGTGGCAGGGAAAGACCGCAGAGGGGGTGGCTTCAGAGGACAAGTGACCTCGTGGTCTCAGAAAGAGCCCCATCTGCGCTGCCCTGAGCACAGTGTTTACAGCTGCTGCTGTGACCAGTGACCTGCAGGCAGAACCTTGCAGGCTCACTCAGACCACGAGGTTCCCCCACTTAATGCTCATTTGCTTCATCTGCAGCTGGTGGGGACATTACTGAGGAGCGACAGGCAGGCCTGTGCTAGGCTGTGAAGCTGCCACTGCCAGCTGCCTAAGGAAACGTCTCCAGGTTCTGTGTCCTTCCACGGATTTCTTTCCTTGGGGAACTGTCCCACTTTTTCACAAAATGCTATGCAGCAGACCATTTCCTTCAGGCCCCGTTTCCTCTATTTTGTGAATTCTGTAAAGTTGTCGAAGGGAAAGTTACAGAATCATAGACTGCCAGGGCTCAGCAGATCTCAGAGATGAAAAGTTGTCTACGCCAACCTTCTACCCTCCCCCCACCCCTTCCTCCCTGCGGGCACTTAGGCCCCTTCTAGAGTATTTCTGCCAAAGGGTCAGCCAGCCTCTGCTTGAATATCTCCAAGGACGGAGAACTCACTACCTATCCTGAGGTGGCTTGTTCCATATTCTATCATCAGAGTAAGATAGCGAGAGGTGAACAGCATGGACCCTGACCAGAACTGATGACCTATCTTTGTAAGGCCCAGTGCCAAATGAAACCTCAGGGATCCTCGTTCAAAACTGATTTCAGAATTTTAAGATGACAAGAGTAGAGCAATCAACCTAACGCAAGGCCTTTCTGAGCATGCGACCCTGAGGAACTGCCCTGGTCGCAGCCCGTGTGGCCTGATTCTGATGGTAAACCCCATGGGATTAGATCCCACTTGCTAACCAGTACTAGCCTCATGTGTAAGATGGAGGTAATAATCTCTCTTTCATAAACTTGTCTCTGAGGATTACATGAGTCACTACATGAAATGCTTAGAGCAACGCCTGACATAGAGCAAACGAATCTTTTTTCTGCCCATGCCGCGTACTATCTGGAGAAAAAGAAGTACACACAGCAATCTCTGTGTCAGCCCTTTTGACACCTGCAGGTGGCTCTTACAGCCTCGTATGCCTTCCGTCCACGCGGAGCAAAGCTGCTGGCTCCTGCTACCACTGCCAGCCACTAAGGCCACAGGTGGAAAAGTCACACCCACCACCAAGGGCAGATTCAGTTCTGTGGGACCTGCTGTTTGCACTGGGGGTGAGGGTAAGAAGAGGCCTGTTAAGAAAAAGATGAAAAGGCATGCACACAATGTATTTTTAATATGCTGCCAGATGCAGTCCCAGATCAACTTTCCCACCGGAGGACCCCAAAAATGCCTGGGGTCACCTACCACTCGACCAGAGGAGAAGTCAGGGTTGAGAGGGACAGAGGTCTTAACTGAGAGTGGTTAAGCCATCCTGCATTTGCGCATTTCAAGAGAACATACAAGCACAGGACGTATTGCCAGGGCCCCTCCTGGGGCCCAGAGCACAAGGCAGAGGCTCTGAAGCTTCATGGTAAAGCCGACACTGGCCACCACCGCAGCTCATGATGTGTGCTGACTGGTTACATGAAAAGGAAACTGCCCGAGAAGCTGGTCACAGTTCCAAGTCCTGTGGATTCTAACCCTTGTGTGTGTCTCCTCTCCGTCAATCTGCCTGGGCTTCACAGCCTTCCAGGTGGCTGTCCTTCTGGCACTCCTGTCCCCTCCCGGAAAGCCTCTACAGAGCAGCTGCAACAACCCTTGAGGAATGACAACCTGACCGGGTAAACCCTTCGACGGCTTCCCATGCCGTGGGGATAAAATCCAAACCCATTACCATGGAGCACGTCTTTCTTCCAAGACCAGACACTCTCAGCGCTCAGCCCCTCAGGGGCCACACTTCAGACGAGCCACGGCCTTGCAGGATGCTCTGCCTGGCATCCTCTCCCCATCCCACACTCCAGTCTGCCTAATTCATCCTTGGATATGTGCTTCAATGGCGCTTCTCCTGAGCTTTCCCTGGATCCCGCAAAACGAAAACGAGTCTGGGTCCGGTACCTGCCACGTGCTCCTACTGCACCTTCTACTTGGCCCATGAAAGTACTTCTGTCACCTTCTTGCTGTGACACTACTTAACAGTCTGTTTCCCAGCCAGGGTGTTAGGGCCGGAGGGCCCAGTCTACGCTGTATCCCCGGGGCTAGTGAGGTATCAGAGGCACGGTAGGTGCCCCATACCACCAAGCGCTGGGGTGGCACTCTGAGGACGGTCCCATCCCAGTGCTGGTCCTAGGTAACCCAGGAAGAGGCTTCCACCCTGGGGGCCAGACACCAGAGCCTGTGCTCTGCCAGAGGCACCAGCAGCGTGCCCACCCGCGCTTGCAGACACGGCACGGAGAGGCCGTTCCTTTCTGCCGCCTCCTATGCACAGGAATCTTGCAGGCGCAGCCAGACCTCAGAGCCCTTCATTTATTATTCATTTATCTCCTTGTAATACCATCGCTACTGCACTCAAAGGACATGGCCCCGGCATGGGTGTACCCCCTGCAAGCGAACACAGATTCAACTGAATCACAGCAAATCTTGTCTGAAAGTCTCCAATTATGGACAGCCAAACAAGCCCAGGATGCAAAGAGGCAACCTAGGGTCAAGACGTCCTCTTTCCCATTAGCCATGCTCTTTAAACATCCCAAGCACGCTCACATTTAACATTGACTTTAAAAAAAATCTTATTTTAGGGCGCCCGGGTGGCTCAGTCGGTTGAGCAACCGATTTCGACTCAGGTCATGACTTTGCAGTTCATAGGTTTCAGCCCGGTTCTCTCTGCCCCTCCTCGCATGTGCTCTGTCTGTCTCTCTCTGTCTAAAAAATGAATTTAAAAAGTTTCAAAAACATTTTTTAATCTTATTTTCATCACAATCCTCTGATGGATGGGACTCAGGGTTTATTGTTCATTTTCCAGGTAAGAAAACTGAGGCTCAAAAAGACAGAGTAACTTGTCCAAGGCTGGAGAACTCCTAAGTGACAGAGCTCATGAGAACCCAGGGGACCATGGGTTCCACGGCCCATGCTCTGTTATACTGTATTCTCCCTTCTAGATTCTAAAGATATTTTTTTAATGTTTATTCTGAGAGAGAGAGAGAGAGAGAGAGAGCGAGCATGAGCAGGGGAGGGGCAAAGAGAGGGAGACACAGAATCTGAAGCAGGCTCCAGGCTCCGAGCTGTCGGCACAGAGCCCGATGCGGGGCTCAAACTCACAAACCGCGAAATCATGAACTGAGCCAAAGTTGGACGCTCAACCGACTGAGCCACCCAGGAGCCCCGATTCTAAAGATATTTTTAAGAATGATTTTAAAATCTTGAACATATCTGTAAATTAATTTTTATTCCCCGAGACAAACAAGTTTGAAAAATAGGAAGAAAAGCACGAAAGGTAGTTGAGGTTACTCCACACCTTCTGAAGTCAACCACGAGTCTATTACAAGTCACAGCACTCCGGCCACAATGCAATCCGTTCTTAGTCTTCAAGCAAGCCAGCTCCCTGTGACCTCAGAGCCCCTGTACTTGCTTCCCTTCTGCCTGAACACCCTTGCCCTGGCTTCTCCCCAGCCTTCAGGTCACAGCCGGACCACCGTTCCTTCACAGAGACTTCCTCAAATCCCCTCCCTTGACTCTCTTACACCAACCTATTTCTGACAGCACCCATCCTCACTGTCTTATTAACGTGTTTTCTCGTCTGTTTCTTCCACTAGAAGGTAGGCTTCCTGAAGGCAGGGTCTGGTTTTCTCACCAGTGTATCCCATTCCACAGAACTATGCCTAGCACATACCAGGCACTTAGTGCACTGAATACAGGAATAAAGCTTATTTGCATCTGACCATTGTCAAAGCTCACAGTAACTCATTTAAAAAAACCAAATTATATACATTAGCCAAGTAACCTTACAATAATGAAATAAATGTAGGACAGATAACAGCCTTCTATTTTTATTCAGGATGAAAATAAGAGCCCCAGAGAAAATAAGTGGCTTGCCCGAAGTCACACAGCAAGCAGAGATGCGGCTAGGCCTTGAACTCACCAATGATTTGGCTTTCTAATACTGTCAAATTGTAGAAAAACCTGCTTAAAATATTTTTCCTTCAGTTCCTTCCCACTGCCTCCAAGATTCTCATAGGTCACTGGGTTGTTTGCTGAGCCCTCTGGCTCTCCCTCCCAAGAGGACAGAGAGGTGCCCATGTCTGCAGCATTTCTTTGAGCTAACATACTGCAAGGGAGTGTGAACTAACAGGATCTCTAGGGTAATGCTAATCCACAACCCAATGTACCCAGGATCCTGTGCCGAAAAGCTGATGGGCACATAAATCAGGTTTTCTAGGATTCAGCAAGTATCCAAGAACTCATCTGTATCCCAGAGAGCTAAAAGGTGTGCAGAGGCAGAGAATGCCAGCAGTAAGGCTCCTACCAAACCCATGACCTAGAAAACATGTGCATGGCCTTGATACAAGGGACCGAGACGCTGCCCCACAATGACCCTGTTCCTCCCCAAAAGCGGGCTCCACTCACATTTTAATATGCTCATGGTAATATCATAAAACCAAAAATGAAATTAATCAAAACCCAAACTTTACAGCTAAGAAAGGGAAAGCCACCTCTCCCCATCCCCATTCCACACACTGGAAACGCTAAGGCTGTTCAGTTTCAAAATCAACTAACCTGGCAGTTCTCTGACTTGTGAATTCAATGGACTTGCAGAGATTCCCACCCCCCCCCCCAACCCCAACCCACTTTCAAAAAATGTTGGGAAGAGAGTGTTGTGTACTGTTCACCAACTACACGCAAAACAACAAAGAAGGCAACGTACTATCATTTCACAAAACAAAGGATACAGAAGGACATATTCCATAAAATAAAGGACATTGATAATCAATACCGAGTTGGAAAGACCTCCAGCCAGGATCAGTAACACACCGAGCTTTTTGACAAAACTCATCGCCCTCCCCTCCTTTTCTCTTTCATTTTACCTGGGACTGGTGAACATTTAAACAACTGGAACAAGTCTGTGGACCAGTGAGTGGGAATCACAGCTCCAGCCCAACCCCTTCTACAAATAAGGAAAAGACAACTCTGCGGTTCACAGGGCTGGTTAGTGGCAGGGGCCCTCAGGAACTGCAACCTCTGCCCCGCCTGGTGTCAACCTTGTCTTATCTGTGAAGACACGTGCATAAAAGAGATGTCAAATGAGCTTGACTTTCCTTTATTTATCAAAAGTTTGTATCTATTCTTCCTAGGCTGCCCCAAACCCCAGGGCTAGTCTGGATTCCAAAAAGACTGAGAACTGCAATTTGGATTAACTTCAGTCACTTAACTTTGGTTTATCCCAGAAGCAGCTAGAAAGCAGTGCACACAGAGGAGGCACACAGCAGGAAAAGTGCACACAGAGGAGGCACACACAGCTTCCCAATGCCTGTGTTTTCTCAGAGGGATCTAGGCAGCCCCACACAAGAGATGTTTGCAGGTCCAAGAAGCACAGGAATTGTGGGCTTGTTACCTGTCGTGTTTCTAGCCTCTTCACTCCTAGGAAGCAACTTCTAAGACCATAAACCTGCACCTCAGCAAGTCAGACACAGAGGCCTAAGGTGTGCACCAGGGTCCCCTTATCTGTGCCCTGTGCTGCAAGGCCTAGGAGTTTTCTACTTATGTCCATTTAGGGCTTCTATGGGCAGGTCAAGTCCTGATGTTCACATTCCCAAACAAAGTCCTGAGGAAAGGCACCAAGGTTTTATTTGAAACTCACAATTCACCCAAATTACTTGACATGGTCTTCAGCATACGGAAGCACTCAATACTTACCTGGACTAAAAAGAAGGCTAAGACAGATGTTTCACCATCTCAGCAGAGTGTGCCCCTCCGGGCTGTTTGGAGGACACAGAGCATAGTGACCACGGGATTATAGTGTTTAAACCCTGGATCATTCATCAATGGTGAGGTTACGCCCAACATAGTCTAGGCAAATTCCTTTGAACTGGGAAATTCTAACAATGTAAACACTGCCTTTCCTCCACTGGACTCTGGGTTCCTTAAGGGTGAGACTCCTGTTTCACCCACCTTTGTACCCTCCAAGTGTGTCTGGCATGGAGAATGACAAAGTAGGGGCTCCACAAATGGCTGCTGAGCTAAAACTGAGTCATTGCAAATTTCTGCTTCCTCGGTGTATCCTGACATACCCTGCCATTCATTCATGCATTTTGTTTATTGAGTATTCTTTGTGTCAGGCACTACACTAGAAAACAGGAATACAGTGGGGAGTAAGGTGGTCCTGGTCCCTGATCTCACAGAACTTATATTTTTAGCAGGAGGGATAGATTTTAATCCATCATCAATACAAACAATCATATAGCTTTAAATCAAAAAAATAATCTAAAGGAGAGCTAGAGAATAGTATGAGAGTACATAATAAAGGACAGACTCTAGATGTTGTGGAGTGTAGGCATTTTAATCATACTAAAACAAAACCTCAACTCTGTTGGCATAGATGATTTAGTAAAAGGAAAATGTGTAGAGCCCAGGAATTCATTAGGTGGTTGTAATACCACAGTGTACAGATCAGCAATATAGGAAAAGTAAAAACCTTCATCCCCTGGTTCTCTAGTCTTTACCAACGGAAGCAACAAAAACTGACACGAATGCAATTGATTCCACAGAAGAAACCATTTTTAACAACCGCAACATAAATAGTTTGAGGCTCAGCTTCCATCTCCAGTAGTATGGTGGACTGGATACTCTGACAGAACCACTAACTAAAAGCAACTAGAAAGAGAAAAAAAAGCAACAACAAAAACAAAATCACGTATTTTAAATCAATTAATAAACTTGCAAGAAAGCAAAACATAATCAGAAACCAAAACCAAAATGAAAATAGGAACTCAGAGGTGAATGGACACCTGAAACTACCTTATTTATGTATGTATGTATGTATGTCTGTATGTCTGTCTGTCTGTCTGAGGGCCTTCACACAACCAGGTTTAATGCAAATGTTGATCTGCGCATCCTCTTAGAACACAGGACACAGGGAACAAAGTCAAAGTCCATGCCAGGTGGGAAGCTTGAAAGAGATCCACTCTACATCACCACTCACGGACAGCTGAGACATCCTTAGTATAAGAACAAGTTAGAAACAAACCAGAAAATTGGCTTAACTTTTGGCAATGAGTAAACTAGGTGGTAGGGAATCTCTCTTGAGAATCTGTTACCACAAGCCACCTCTCATACAGGTTTGTGGTCCCTAATCAAAATACCTAGGAGTCTGAAAAACTTCAAGCTGAGAATTAAGTATAAAGGGGCCCCGCTAGGTATGTAGCAGAACCAAATGCCAATCTTTTCTGGAAGAACACACCTTCACCCAGGCCTCAAAGAACCCCAACAGAAAAGAGTGTCAAGAGATATAAGCAAAACCAAACAAATATATAAAATATATAAAGAAAAGAGGAACCAGAAAAGCAGTGGGGGGGGGGGGGGGGCAGCAAAACCGGACCCACCAAAAAAATCCTTAAATTACCAGACATGGAATGTGTTTAATCATGCTTTCATAAATAAAAAGGATTAAAAATATTAAAAATAATGAGGCTATGAAAAAGAATGAGCAGATTTTTTAAAAATCCAAATACAACTTTTACAACTCTAACAATAGGAGAAAAAAAAAACTCAGTGGGAAGGTAAAACAGTAGCCTAACTAGATCTCAAAATGAACTGATGAACTAGAAAGGAATTCTGAGGTAATTATTCAGAAAGCAGCACTGGTAAGGAAGAATAAGGAAGATATGAAAAAGATAAGAGACACGGGGGTGCCTGGGTGGTTCAGTCAGTTGAGCGTCTCTTGATTTCGGCTCAGATTATGATCCCAGAATTCTGGGATGGAGCCCCATGTAGGGCCCCTCTCCCCTCACCTCTCTTTCTTTCTAAAATAAAAAAGGAATAAAGGGGGGAAAAAAGAAGTTAAGAGACATGGAAAATAGAGTGTAAAGGTCTAAAAAAATGTGTGAAATAGGAAAGGAATGACCAAATGGGGCAATGGAAATACTAAGGAGGTAAAGACTGAGAAATCTCTTGAAAAGAGATAATAATTGAAGATTCCACAAAGCTAATCCTAATCCACACAGGATTAAAAAATATATATTAATACCAAAACCAGACAAAGACACTAAAGAAAACTATACACAAATTTCCTCTTCAAAACCGGTATAAAAATTCTAAATAAAATTTTGGCAAATCAAATCCAACAATACATAAAAAGGATAATAAATCATGACCAGTGGAGTTTATCCTGGGAATACAAAGTTGCTTTAGCATTCAAAATCTATCACTGTAATCCACTATATTAACAAATCAAAAAAGAAATAACAAATAATTATCTCAATAAATGCAGAAAAAGTTTTTGACAAAATCCAACATCTATTCCTAATAAAGACTTTCAAGAAACCAGAAATACAAGGAAATTTTCTCAACCCGATAAAGGACATTTACAACAAAACCTACAGCTAGCATCGCATCTGTCACCATTAAGACTGAATACTTTCATCCTTGGATCAGAAACAGCACAAGGATGCTCTTGCCACCTCTATTCAACAATATACTGGAGGTTCTAGCCAGTGCTATAAGGCAAGGAAAAAAAAGTCATCTAGATTGGAAAGAAATAAGTAAAAATGTCTTTATTTGCAAAGGACATGATTGCCTATGTAGAAAATCTAATAGAACCTACAAAAAAAGCTACTAGAACTACTAAATGAGTTTGGCAAGATTACAGGAGACAAGATCAATATGCAAATAACTGTATTTCAATATATTAGCAATTAACAACTCCAAACTGAAATTTTCAAAATACCATTTATGAAATCATTAAAAATGATCAAATCCTTTGGATAACTCTGAAAAAGATGTAAAGACTAAAAACTACAAAACACTGCTAAGATAAACAAAAACCTAAATCAATGAAGCTATACAATGTACATGTCAAAAGACTATTGTTAACATGTCTACTCTAAAACTGACCTATGGGCCAATGTAATCCCAATAAAAGTCCCAACAGGTTTTTTCATAGAAATTAGGATTTTAAAACTCATCTGGAAATGCAAAGCACCTAGAATTGCCAAAACAACTTTGGAAAAGAACAAAGTTGGATAACTAACACCTTATTTCAAGACATATTATAAAGTGACAGTAATCAAGATGGTGTGGTAGTGGCATAAAGAAAAACAATAGATCAATGAAACAGAACAGAGGGTACTGATACAGACCCACACATATATGGGCAACTTATTTTTAACACAAATGCAAAGGCAATTAAGTGGAGAAATGACAGTCTACTCAACTAATGATAATGTAACCACTGGATGTCAATATGCAAAAAGATAGGAGAAGGAGAAAGAGAAAGAGAAGGAGGAGGAGGAGGAGGAGGAGGAGAAGAGGAAGAAAAGAAGATCCACATTTTACACTACATATAAAAATTAACTCAAAATGGATCACAGGTCTAATTGTAAAACCTAAAATTACAAAAATTCTAGAAGGAAACAAAACCACAACAAAAACTTTGTGACCTTGGGTTAGGCAGATTTCTTAGATATGACACCGAAAACATAATCAATGTAAGAACAAATTGATAAACCAAACTGAAACAAAATTTATAACTTCTGCTCTTCAAAAGACACTGTTAAGAGAATAAAAAGATAAGCTGCAGAGTGGAATAAATACTCATAAAGGACTTCTTTCCAGAACATAAAGTATGTATCTCATAAAGGACTTCTTTCCAGAACATAAAGAACTCTCAAAATTCAACAACAAGAAGCCAAACAACCCAATTTTTAAAGAATGGGCAAAAGATATCAGCAGACACATCATCAAGAAGATATACAGAGGGCAGATAAGTACATTAAAAGATGCTCAACATCACTGGTCACCAGAGAAATACAAATTAAAACCACAATGAGATACCAGCACACACCAATTAGAAAGGCTAAAATTGAAAAGATCGATCATACCAAGTGTTGATGGAACTGAAGAAGAAATGGAAACACTCAGACACTGCTGCTGGGAACATAAAATGGTACCACCACAATTTTTAAAAAGTTAAATATACACCTAACATAACACAGTTGTTCCACTCCTATATATTTGCCCAAGAGAAATGAAAGCATACGCCCACACAAAGACTTGTACATTAAAATTCAAAAACTTTGTACTAACCCCAAACTGGAAACAACCCAAATATCTACCAACAGGTAAATAGACAAACAAACAGTGGTATAGTCATACAAAAGAACACTACTGACCATTAAAAAAGGAAGAAACTATTGATAACGCTACAAGAATGAATCTCAAAATAATCACGCTCCAAGAAAGAAGCCAGACTTTAAAAAGAGTACATACTGTATGACTCCATTTGTATAAAATTCCAGAAAATACAAACTAGTCTACAGCGATAGGAAATAGATTAGTAGTTGCCTGGGGACTAGAGGAAGGCAGGAGGGACAGGAAGAAGGGGTTATACAATACAAAGGGACACAAGGAAACATTCGGGTATGTTCATTATCTTGACATGACAGTGTCACAGGTATATACAGATGTCAAAAGTTACCAAATTATGTATAGACTTCAAACGTGTGCAATTTACTATATGCCAATTATACGTCAATAAAGCTGCTTTTAAAAATCTACATTATAGTGAAACTGCAGACCAAAAAGAGATAAAATCTTTTTTTTTAAATCTTAAAAGTAGCCAGAGAAAAGACAGATTTAATATAAAAGAATAATCATTATACTACCCCTGGCTTCTCAACAGTTATATTAAACCTGGAAGGCAGTAGAATAATGTATTGAATATACTGAAGGTAAAAAACGGTCAAACTGGAATTGTATACCCAGAAAGAACAGGAGCAAAATAAAGATATTCGCAAGCAAAACCTAGAGTTCGCTCTTAAAATACCCTCAAAGAAATGTAAAACAATATTCTTCAGGCAAAAGGAAAGTGATTCCATTCGGAAGGCCTATATAAAACAGTAAGAGTACAGTCTTATGGAATTAAAAATAATAATTAAACATAAGGAACACAGTCAACATCATTACACACAATATCAATGTGATAGTGATATAAGCGGACAGATGGTAGGTATACTTGTAGTGATAACATGATGTATAAACCTGTTGAATCACTAAGTTGTATACCTGAAACATAACATTGTGTGTCAACTATACTCAATAATAGTAATAACAATCACTAAAATACATGACAACAGTAGTGTGAAATCAGAAGAGGGGGTGATCAAAGGTGAGGTGTACTGGCTGGGAGTAGGGTAAGTATATTGATTAATTTTAGATTCAAGAATACACGTTAAATTTTCTTAGTTAACTATTCAAAATGTAGAAACAGAAGACTGAACTTTTATAGCAGAATAGAGGGAAAAAGCAAAATGAGAAAAAATTCCCAAAGAAGTCAGGAGAGAAGAGGAGGAAGAAATATAAAAACGTGAGACAAAAAGAAATGCCTGAAGACAGCAGGAAAAAGCCTCCACTAAAAGGTGAACTTCTGTAGAGGGAGGCTGTTCGATGCTACACACTGTGAGCCTACCATAGCGTCTGGCACATATTTCCACTTTTGATAGATATCAAATGACTGAGTTTGGTAAGTAAATAAACAAATGTTTGGAAGAATGGATTGCATAATAAAAAAAATATATATGGTCTCAGTCCCAAGTTCCTGGCACAAATCTCTGAAAACCCTTGGAATTTCTAGAGTGGCAGGAGTGCCTTTTGTCATTCATAAGTCAAAGGGAGCCCCTTTTGAGCACAGGTGAGTTTATGCTAATAAGGTGATGTAGGGTGGGACCCCCGGATAGCCTGAGGATGGGGCTGGTCACCAGAAGGGGCAGGGGGCTGGGTTGCAGATTAAGATATACAAAAACTCTTGAATAAAAGGATGTGATGAGCTTCTGGGTTGGTAAACATGAAGGAAGAGTAGAACACCCCAGTTCCACTGTGACAGAAGCTCCTGTATTCAGGACCCTTCTGGAGCTCTCACCCTATGCACCTCTTCATCTGGCTGTTCACCTGTATCCTTTATAACACCCCTTATAATCAACCGGTAAATGTAAGTAAATATTTCTCCAAGTTCTAGCAAATTAATCACACCTGAAGAGGGAGTGGTGGAACCCTCTGATTGATAGCCGGTGATCAGAAACCCAGGTGAACTGGACTTGTGATTGGCATCTGAAATGGGGGCAGTCTTATGGGACTGAGCCCTTAGCCTGTGGGGTCTGATGCTAGCTTGAGGCTGACAGTGTCAGAACGGAGTCAAATTTGTAAGACACCCAATAGCATCCACTGAGAACTGGAGAACTGCTTGATGGTATTGGAAAAAAAACCCATCGGGATGGTAAATGAATGAATCTGGTTAGCTGAATGAATAAATGTATGAATAATATAAAACTTCATTTTGGCCAAAAGACTCAGCCTTCTCCAGGCACCACTTCATTTATCAGAATTAGCCAACAAATTACAGACAGGACAAACTGGGTTTCTCTCTTCTCCCTGGCCACTGTCTGGGAGCAATGAAGTATGAGAAATACAGATGGACAAGAAAGGAAGTGACAGAAAGGGGACTGGGTCAAATTAGCCCTGGCTTATGGAAAAGTCGGCAGAATAAAAAATCATGTACAGGAGGTAGCTTCTAGTTTTGAATTATATTATTTATTCCCTCCTGTCCATTTCTATGACTAATACCCTAGTTGAGGCCCTTGATACCTATAGTAGCATCACAAGGCCCTCCACTGCCCTTTGTCCCTCTTCTATGTCCTTGTCCATCCAGACTCTATCCCATCACCATACAGAGCCAGCATATCACTTGCCCCCAATCCTCCTTTCTCAGATGTTTCAGTGGGTCCCAACTGCCTCGTGGAATCCAGTTCAAACTTCTCAGCCTGATTTTTGAGGCCCTTGGAGTTGATTTTCAAGACCTTTTCTTGTACCTTTCCCCCTGAAGAATACTGGACTTTGGTCAATAGGTCCCATGACCCTTCTAACCTTTTCTACATCCTTGCTCATGCCGTTCCCTTCAACTGCCATTCCTCTTCTGCCATCTTTGTTACTGAGGTTGTAAACACTCCTCAAGGCCCAACTTGGATGTTAACGCCTCAATGGTGCTTTCTGGTACAGAACCAAAAATAAATTTTTTCACTTCTTGTTCCATAACACTCTGTTTATAACTCTCGTATGATTCTCAACACATCTTAGCTTATGCTCTACCTGGAAGGCAGTTAGTCTAACGGTTAAGTACATGGACTTTGAAGTCAGACAGAAGTGAGATTGAATCCATATCTGCCATATCATAGCTGTATGCTCTGGGGAAGTTACTTAGCTCCTCTAAGCCTCAGTTTCTTCATCTGCAAAACGGGGAAAATCTACATTAGAGGGTTGTTCTGAACATTAAATGAGATCATGCCAATCAAGCATATAGTATACACAATAATTACTGTCATCGGAATACGTGTATATGCTCACTCTTCCATGGATGTGAGCCCCCTAAGAAAAGTATCCACATCTCAGGATGTTTCTACATTTCCTTCCATCTCTTCTAATACCTAGTATGGTGCCGCACACAGTGCTTTTCTCAAATTATGTAAAATAATTTCTAAACCAAGAGGTAATGTTATTAAATACACTCTCAATCATGTTGGTACCAAGTTTGGGTTCTACAGGATTCTTAAGGTTTATTGCATTTGTTCAATATTCAATGGCTTTCATGTCCCTGGAAACCCCATATGCTCCAGATTTTACTAAACAATACTGACACCTTATTAGGAAAACAGCCACGGACCGGGAGAATGCATTCCCAAAACATGTATCAGACAAAAGACTGGTATTACAGAATATATTTTTAAAACTCTTAAAATTCCATAAAGACAAACAACCCAAATGAATAAAAACTGGCGAAAAATTTTAACAGGCGCTTCACAAAAGATACAAAATAGCCAACAAACCCATGAAGACAGGTTCTTCGTGACAGCACGCAAATGTCGTGTCAGGAGGCGTGAATATTGCACACCCCACAGAAGAGCTAAAATTGAAGACTGATCATTCCAAGTGTTGTCAAGGACGCTGAGCAACTGGAACTCTCACAGGCTGACGTGGGCACTCAAAGCGATACAACCACTTTGGAAAACAATTTGGCAGCTTCTTAAAAAATTAAACATACGCCTACCATACCACCTAGCCAATACACTGTTTCTGGAGGTACCTATCCACCCAAGTGAAACAAAAGCCCAGACCTGTACACAAATGTTCGTAGCAACTTTATTTGTACGAGCCAAAAGCTAGAAACAACCGAAATGTCCACCAACACGAGAACGGATAAACAAATGACGGAACAGACACATAATGGGAAACTGCTCAACAATAAAATGAAACAAGCTGCTGATACACAGGAGGACATGGAGGAGTCTCAATGATCATCTTGCTTGGTGAAAAAAGCAGGCAAAGAGGAACACACATTGGGTGAAGTTCTATGCAATTTCTAGAAAACACAAGCTCATCTAGAAAGAAAGCAGGTCAGTGACTGCATGGAGACAGAGGGAAGGACTAGTTACAAAAGGACACAAAGAGGGGTGCCTGAGTGGCCCAGTCAGTTAAGCATCTAACTTCTGCTCAGGTTATGCATGACCTCAGGGTTTGTGAGTTTGAGCCCCCCGTCAGACTCTGTGCTGACAGCTCTGAGCCTGGAGCCTGATTCGGATCTTGTGGTCTCCCTCTCTCTCTCCTCTTCCCCCACTGGGGCTCGCGCGCTCTCTCTCTCTCTCTCTCTCTCTCTTTCAAAAATAAAATAAAAATTAAAAAAATTAAAAAAACAAAAGGGCACAAAGAACCCTCCGGGGATGATAGAAATGTTTATTATGATTTCGATGGTAGTCTCACAAAGTTTATACATATGTTAAAATGGATTAAGTTACACACTTTCAAAAGTGTGCAATTTATTGTAACTCAAATACCCCTCAACACAGTTGTCTGAAAAATATGTACTTAAAAATTTTTTTTTTCCTTATAAAAACCAACCACAAAATAAAACGAGCAGGATGTTCACCGGCAAAGTAAGCAAAACCTAAAGTTAGTCTGAAACCTGCTCTTGGAGGCATGGCCTCAGCACAAGAGCGGCGGGAAGGCCAAGAGGCAGGAAGCTCGGCAGACAGGCCTCAAATCACAGCGGGGAGCACCATAAATGTGGCTTGGATAGGACCAGCGTTCTGTGGTTGCCTTCGTGGCAAAGCTAATTTACTCAGCGGCTGAGTCCATGGCAATCCAACACTTGGAGGCTGAGACAGTTGTCAGGTTGCATTCCTGTGGCCTTTTTTCTTTTCCTGTGTGCATTTTCAAAGAGCTTCCTGGGTGCCTGTGGAGCCTTCACCCAAGAAGAGAGCTGTAATGGGAGATTTCAGGTATGGCTGGACGTCCCAGATCCTTGGGGAAAAGCAGAGGCAGAGCTTTTGCATGGCTCCAGGCATGGGTGTGCAGGCTGAGCAGGCACAACCCCGGGGGCGGGGGGGGGGGGGGGGGGGGGGGCGCCATTCACAGACACCTCAGTGCAAGAGGTGCTCCAGGAGCAGTGCAGGGAGGGGAAGGGAAAGTGACTCGGGGAGGCCGAATCCCCTGCTCTGGCCCTACCCCCAAGAAATACTGAGCACTCCCAGTGCACCCTTTATCCAACATTATTTAAAAAAAAATTTTTTTTTTTCAACGTTTATTTATTTTTGGGACAGAGAGAGACAGAGCATGAACGGGGGAGGGGCAGAGAGAGAGGGAGGCACAGAATCGGTAACAGGCTCCAGGCTCTGAGCCATCAGCCCAGAGCCCGACGCGGGGCTCAAACTCACGGACCGCGAGATCGTGACCTGGCTGAAGTCGGACGCTTAACCGACTGCGCCACCCAGGCACCCCTATCCAACATTATTTTAAAAGAAAAGCTTAAAAATGAAATGTCACTGGAACGAGCAGGGAAGAAACTCATTGCCCTCTTTGTTGCCTTAGCCCTCGTCTGCTATTACCTTGTACTTCCAGGCATCCTTGTTTCCCCATCTGTTGGGTAGAGAGATAATCCCTACCCTGCCCACCTCACTCATTTCACCCCTGCCTGAAAGCCTGAGGTGCACACAAACCTGAGATTCTTGGAACAGAGGGGTCAGACTGGCAGGCCATGGCCAAGACCCAGCGGGCACAGATGGCTTTATTTAGCTCACACAATATTTAAAACGAAGGAGAGTCCATATTAAAAAAAAAAAAAAAAATCTAGAAATCTAACTTTTCTTGAAAAAACCCAAAGACCTGGCCTGTTGGACCCGCATTCCCAAGCAACAGCTGGAGCTGAGGAAGGAACAAACCCCTTCCCACTTGCCCACAGCCCCAGCCACAGAACCCTTCACTCACTTATGTCACAGGCTGGGGCCTGTGGGCATTTGAGTCTGCTCTCAGATCAGTGAGAAGGGCACTTAGACTTCACCTGGTCCAGACTACCCCTCACCCAGGACACTGGGTGACAGGCCTGTAAGATGGCCCCCACCTTAAACACTTCTCTTGATGAGAAACTCATCCATCACCTTGGAGGATGCTCTTGCTTACACCTTCAAACGGAAGGTCTCTCCCACCCTCAGGCCAGGGTTCCGCTTTCCTTTCATGCTCTCTCCCTGCCATTCAAGTCTTTCAGACACAGCCACTGGTCCTTCTATGAACACCTAAACGTCCAGTGTCTTTAGCCCTTCCCTTTAGAAACATTTCCTCATCCCTTGGCATTCCAGCACTTTCCTCTGAGCATGTTCCACTTTATCTCTGCCACATGTGGAGCTGGTGGATCCTTCCTCCCCATTTTGTCCTACTGAGCAGGTCAAATTAATTATGAACACATGTTCCTACATGGTTTCTCTCTGGCAAGCTCTAAAGAGAGGCAGCATCACCGAGTACTATAAGCAATGGTAAATATGTTCTGTCGGGTTTAGTCTCAACATCCTCATATGGATAAAAATAGACCTTGTGGCATCAGGCAGGATAATTCATACTCTCTACAAATCATTTCTGAACCAGAAAAATGAAACATCAGGGATTTCCAACATTGCAAAAAATTACATAAGTCTTGGAGTGAAAGTAATTGTTTTGAATTTTAAAAATAAGTACCCCATATTCTGAGGTTGCATACTTTTTATGGAAAGGAAATGAAAAAATATGCCAAAATTCCCTAGTTCAGACCTCAGGGCAGAACAAAGACAAAAACAAAAATTCTCTCTCCTGTGCTTCCTGTGGGTTTCTTGAAGATCAACATTTCAGGAGTAGAAAAAGCACTGGGCCTTTATTTTCTTTCTTTTTTATGTCTTAAAGAAGTGTGTGTATGTGTGTGTGTGTGTATGCATGAGAGAGAGAGAGAGAGAGAGAGAGAGAGAGATTGAGATCTACAGAAATCACTTACTATATCTGTCTCTGGATCTAGCTTTCCTGTTTTGTAAAATGCCAGGCTTGAAGGAGATCACTGAGAGGTCCTCAAATCTGCATGAGAACCACTTGGGTGTGCACATGCAGATTCCCTGGCAGACCCACAGAAATTCTGCATCCTGGAGGGTGGGATGAGGCCAGGAAGCTGGTGTCTGACAAGTGCCCAGGCGACTCTGATCCCCCCCCCAGGCTTCTCATCTAATGATAACATCCCAAGCCGTTTCTCCATCCCATTATTTGGCATGCACTCTGTGGCAGGAGGCATGCTAGGGCCATGGGGGTATGATGGTAAACCAGTCACACAGGCCTGGGTCTCAAGGAGCTCATGCAGGGATGGGGGTGGTAGACAAGGAGAGGTTTCCACGGAAATGGATGTGGGTCCTGGGATGTGGCTGGGGCCATAACACCCATAAATGCACAGGCTGCCATGGGAACCCACCCAGACTGAGGAAGGCAGGGTGGTCAGGGAAGGTTTACTGGGGGAGGTGATGTCTCAGCAGAGCCTTCAGTAGCATGTAGAGGACCTGGCTTTGGAAAGCCCAAACTGGTAGCATGCTCAAGGCCTGAGAACCAGAGCCAGAGTGGATGGGCTCTGGCTTAGACCCGAGGGGACTGGAGGGAGAGCCGGAAACGGACACCGGAGAAGGTGGCAGGGGCCAGGTCATAAGGGCCCAAACAGCGACACCAAGAATTCTGGATTTTAGCCTCAAGGCTACAGGCAGCCATGGAAGGGTTCTAAGCAGGAAAGGAACATGATCAGACTTGTGTTTTAGAAAGATCACCTGGGCTGCTGTGTGCAGAATATGCTGCAAGAAGAAAGCAGGAAGAAGGAAGCAGAGTCCGGAATAAACAAGGCTTCTTTCTTGGCTGTGAAGGCTCAGGGCTAGAGGTGGCCAGTGTAGTGAATGTCAGAACAGCTGGAGACCCCAATTCCCAGGGAAAAGCTGAGGCTTTTGACTTCTTATCCCAGGTCCCACTTGTATGATCACTTTTCCTCACTGGAGGAACCCACACTCCACCCACATACCCACCTGCCTAATTCTGTCTGGGCTGCTTGCTTCTCTCACACTCAGAAAGGGAGACGGAACCTGCCAGCTGGTCTTAAGGTATCAAGGAAAAAGAGGAAGAAATGGCTCTGAAGAGAAACATCCCTCATGCTTGCCCCTTGGGAATACACATACGCTCTTAGTAATAATTTACCTGTGGCCAGCACACTACAGTTTTCAACACTTTTGATCCCCACACCTTGCTGCGGGGGCTCCCAGCACTCCTGGGAAATAGGCACTCCCAATGCAGAGAACAGGCAACTGAGGCCCACAGGGCTTGTGCACCTGGTGCAAGGGTGCAGAGACAGTGGGAAACGGAGCAGAGGCTAGGAATTCATTCCAAGGCTCTTTACTGCTATTGATCCCTGAGCCCATGGGGCCTGTAATTAATTAAAATGTCTCTCCTCAACAGTGGAGACCACAAGCTGGAGAATTCGATGAAAACGATCTACCCTGGGTGGAAGTGTTTCATCTTGAAGTCCCCGGAGGGCTTCTGAAATGAGGGGGACTACGAGGTGGGGAGGGGAAGATGCCGCAAGCCTGTGAGGAAATGTCATCTGGGCTGAAAATGCCCACGCCGAGAAGGCTGGCGCCGCGCAGCTCTTGGGCAGTGGAAGTAACCCTGCTCCTGATGGAACAGGGGATGGCGGCTGGGGTGCTGGGGTGTGGAAGGGAGCCAGGAGGAGGGGGCGGGGCAAACCACACAGAGTGCTCCTTTTCCTCTTCCCCACTCCCGACACGTCCATCTGGGGCCCGTCGGGTCAGTTAAACCGCCCAGCTTACTTGCAGAAGGGAAACCAGCCTCTAGACACTACTATCACCAAAGAATTAATAGCTATTTTTAAGCCCTAACAAAGTGACAGTCTCACAATGAATCTCCAGCAGTTGGCGTATGCGGTTGGTGACCATTCTCTCCGTTTCCCACGTGGGAAAACGAAGGCCCAAGATGGTTAAGTTTCACACAACGATGACAAGTGACACAGTGATTCAAATCTAGGCCTTTCTGACTGCTGAGCGTGTTTTGCTTGAGGCGGGGCTGGTGTTTGAGGGAGAGGCTGCTTCCCCAGATTTATTTTGAATACAGGGAAAGGAGGGATGTGCTCGCTCTGTGTGTATGCGTAGGACCCTTCCCTGATTTTACTGCACTTAGAAGGTAAGGGGCGCCTGGGCGGTTCAGTAGGTTAAGCGTCCAACTCTTGAGTTCAGCTCAGGTCATGATCTCATGGTTTGTGAATTTAAGTCCCGCTGATGGGCTCCGTGCTGACAGCATGGAACCTGCTTAGGAGTCTCTCTCTCCCCCTCTCTCCGCCCTTCCCCAGCTGGTGTGCTCTCACTCTCTCTGCCCCTCAATAAAGAAATAAATAAAACTTTAAAAAAAGAAGAAGGAGGAGGAGGAGGAGGAGGAGGAGGAGGAGGAAGGGACAGCGGCACGGCAAGCTGGGACTCCCTCCATCTCCTTTACTACCTGCCTTCTTGGGATGAGAGAGAAGGGAACATAGCAGCAGACAGGGCTGGGGCAGTGCACAGACACCAGTTCCACCGGGAAGAGGCAGCAGAACCTCGGATTCCCATGGCAACAAGCACTCCACGACCAGCACTGCCCCCCTGCCCTTACAACACACTCTGTGAGCAGGGAAGGTGGGGTGATACCCTCATTTTCCACAAAGGACAGGGTTCTAACCAAATCTTGGGATCCATCAGCATCGAGGACTTCAGGCTGAAGCCACTGTGGTTCACAAAAAAGGGGAACAACAGGAGTGGGGTCACAGAGCTCTGCCAAACAGACTGAGAGGCAGAAAAGACATCCAGTGAGTGAACAGGAAGGAAATGGGGGCTGCTTGGCTTCAAGGAGGCTTAGAGGTGAGGGGTGATCTCTGTATCATTCTAGGTGTTCCACAGCGCTGGACTGATTTTTATGGGCACATTGCCCAAGAGGCCTCTGAGCACATGGGGGAAAAAATGGGACAGGGGGTAAAATGTTATGGGCTTACAATAAAAGCATGACCATCTGGGATTGGGCAGAAGAAGAATTTCTCACTCATGCGCACAGGTCATGGATCAACAAAATCTAGAAGTGAAAAATCTGCCAGGGTCCACTCACAAGTAAAAAGCAGGTGCTCAGACATAAACATGAAAATAAAAATAGAGTTGCCAGTAGGCCTTCTTCTATGCAAATATCATGTTACCTAAATGACCTGGGGCATAATTTAAGAGGTAAGCAATGATGGACTAGAAGAGGGTCCCAACTACTCTAACGGATGTGTTCTGTGAAAGGGTGGTAGGTTTTCAGTGAGTGAAGCCTTTTATTACTCAGTTGCATTTTGTTATTATACATTTTAACTTTTCAAACCAATAATATGTCCTTAGTGTAAAGTCAACCAATGAGGACAATGTGGTTTTCTGATCAACATAATCTGACCTCAGGAGTGAGAGACAAGAGCTTACAGCTGACATCTGCCTCAAAGTACCGTTTCTCTCTTTTGCTTTCGTTACTCAATGCTGAGAAAACTTTTTTGATATAACAAATAGCAGATACACTTGATGAATAAGTAGATGTATTTTTTTTTTTTTTTAACACAGCCTGCCCTATAATTTCAGGATTCTCTTCAATTAAACAGATGCTGGAAGAATAAACTGGTGACCTCCGACATGTAAAAATGTAGTACATAATACATGTAAGTGATTTAAAAACATGTTTTCTATTATCGTAGTTTAAAAAGAGTCAACACAAGGTGAAACCATGTTTACAGAATCCCTGAAGACCTCCAGAGACAGTCTGTAAAGTGTTCACCAGGATGGTGTCTGAGGTCTTTCCAGCCCCAGCTTCGGCCTCCTCACCATTACATCTTGCACGGGGAGGAATGAAAACCCCAGGGGCAGGAGCAGGCGTAAAGTAAACAGGCTTTCCACCAAGTGCTGACCCCGGGCTTCCCCTTTCAGAAGGGGAAGTGAGGAGAAGAAGAAAAGGAAACAATTGCGGCCAGACTGTACCTTCTGAGATAAATCCGTATCTACCTATAGCTAAAACAAAACAAAACAAAACCACACCAGTTGAAAAAGAGAAAGGCATTCAGGCACACAGAACTAAGAGGGCCCTGCCAGGTCGTCTTCCTGCTCTGGGGCTGCAGGCTCAGTCCTGATAACTCAGGAGCTTCTGGTACGGAGAATACCAGATCCCCCAAACAAGCAATTCAAATACTTTGGAGACTGGCTGACATACCTCCAGCCACAAAGTGTAAAGACAGCAGATCTGCATAACGCATGCTATGGCATGCTTACTCATTTTTAACCACGACATTATTCTTTTGCTGTCTATCTTAGCGAAAAGAAAATCACTGGCATGTCCTATAGCCTGAAGAACAAAACTGGGATGATTGGGAGAAAGAAGAGGGAGAAGTGGTGACCTCCCCATCCCTGGAGCCATTCAAGCCAAAGGCTGCCACAGAGGGGGTTCCTCCCCCACGGTGAGACAGCATAGTAAAGGATTCCTAAGATTCCCTTCCAACTTAAACTGCGTCTAAAAATAAAAGCAACCCTTGTAAAACTTATATTTAAAAACCCGTACAAGTTATACGTGTGCGCAATCATATCTCAGTACCAATAACGGTATAATGGCATTTACAAAAGCACTTTTCCTGCACAGATTTTCTCAGATAATCATCGCCACAGCCCTGCAACGCAGCTATTACTGTCATTATCCCCATTTTAAAGGTGGGACCGGGCTCTGAGTTTAAGCAATTGTTCTGAGGTCAGACAGCTAGAGAGCTGACAGCTCCAGGCTTCTCTCTGACATTTCTCCTCCTCCTCCTCCTCCTCCTCCTCTTCCCTCAACCTCTCCTCTTTCTGTCTTCTGGTAAGTACAGTTTAACAATGGGAAAATGGAGGAGAGACACTGAGAGCGAGCCTCTTATACAGATAACTGACTGAACCCCCTCCCATCACTTTGCGCCACCAGAGGATCCAGGGAGGGCTTACTCATAACCTCCTTGGGTAATGAATATACAGAGATGTGCAATAATTTTGCAAAAAAAAAAAAAAAAAAAAAAAGGCTCATGCATATCCGAATTTTAACAAGAGAAAATTAGTCCCCTTTTTTAAGTTTAAAAAAGGAAGTGTTTTAGTCTAAAGTGAGGAAATGAAGGGAGGAAGATTTTTTTTCTTTTTCGAAGTGGGTTCTGTCATTCCCACGGGTGGTGAGTGAGCACACACTGCCTCTGAGATCACAGTGAATGAAACATTCGGATGAATTCCACAATGAACTGGCGCAGTTGACAAATGCCCATTCATTAAAAGAAGAAAAAAAGATTAATTTCAAAAGATAAGTCCCCCAAGTTGGTTATGGGGTTTGAATTTTCAAAAAGAGCACCACCTGGTCCTTGATTTTGTTTAGCAGCTGATTTGATCCTCAGAATTCAAATCGAAACTGATTTTGCTCAAAAATGTTTTAGTAAAGAGGGTGTGGGTAGAAGGAGTGACTCCCATCACACGGCCTTTCGGTATACCAATTGCTTAAAGAAGCCACAATTTCTCAAATGGTTGGAAGGGAATGAAGAGGCCCAGAGCCTTGCACCAGAGTTTCACGGTTTTCAAAACACACTTTCTCCATCTTCTTTCTGACGGACAACCCTGGAGGGAAGGCCCTCGGAGCCCAGAAAGGTTTAGTAGTTGGCTCAAGGGCCCACGGCACAGACTTATATCCTAACGGGCATTCAGTCCGGTGCTCCTCGCCTCTCAACAGGGAAAGCACTTCCAAAGAAAGTTGCCAACTCACGTTCAGCTTCCTAAAACCCAGCTTGGCCACCGTCTGGGCCTGTGCAGAGGAGGGATTGGGCAGGTGTCCCTCGAAGCATCCACATCTTCATGGAAGAAAGCAGACACTGGAAATGGCAGAATCAGTCACTAAAGACGCACTGCATGTTCAGCCTGGACAAGTTCTTTGTCCTTGCAAATTTGTAAACCCTGCACATGAAGAGGGCGGCTGTAGTTACCACATGCTTCTCCCATTTCAGCCCTTTATAACAAACTAACGCAAAGAACTTGAGGTGACAGCACAGCTGTGTGTTTGACTGTGAGCTGATAACAGCAGCAGTAGTTAATGCTTACCACACGCCAGGCACTACACTGGGAACATTAAGCAGTTTTATATGCATGTTACAGAGGAGGTAACGGACATGCAGAGAGGTTAAAGTCAGTTACTCAGGACTCTAAAGCTCTGAAAGTACAGGAGCTGGAAGTTAAACCTACAGGGGCCTGTGGTCTTAAGCCCTCTGCCACTTACCAGCTGTAGGATCTTACATAAGTCACTTAATTTCTCTAAACTTTACTTGCATAATCTGTAAAATGGGGATAATAATAGCAATCCCACAGGGCAATTCAAAGCATAAATGAGATTACAGAAATGAAGCACTTGGCACCAGGGCTGTCCTACTGCACGATTCCAAGGAATGCTACTCACAAATGGAGATGCGCCACGAGGCGGTCCCCCTTGGCACAGCGCCCACCACGGTGAAAATGCTCAAGTGCTACCATCAGTATTCATTATCATTGTATGACAGTGCCATGATCAGGGTCAAGAGCCAAAGTAGGAGCTGCTCATCTGCAAAGGCCCAGCTTAGGCGTTCCAAAGAGCTCCCTTGGGTTACCCATTCGGACTTAGCTTGCCACGGAGTATCTTGGTTCTCATGACCAATTTCCGAGCATGTCTCACCTCCCCAAGCAGATGTAAAACTTCTAGAGGGCAGACGGTGGTCCACGCCTTGGATCCCCTGAACCACCTCTAGTGCCCAGCACGTGGTAGGCCCTCAGGAGCTGTGGTGGTTTTAAAATGTGCCCAAGTTCTTTCACACTCCTCCCTTCAAGAGGTGGGGTCTGCTAAACTTAGTGACTCACATCCAACTAACAGAGCAAAGCATACACGACAGTGTGCAACTTCTGAGACTAGGTCACACAAGGAACTGTGACTTCCTGCTTGCTCTCACTCTCAGATCACTCGTTCTGGGGTAAGCTAGCTGCCACGCAGTAATGACACTCAAGCTTCCTTACAGAGAGGTCCAGGCGTTGAGAAATTGAGGCCTCCTGCAACAGCCATGAGAGTGAGCCTTCTTGAAAGCAGATCCCCTAGCCCCAGTCAAGACCTCAGATGACTCCAGAGCTGGCCAACATCTTGACTGTAATCTCATGAGAGACCCACCATGAGCCAGAGCCACCCAGCTGAGCCTAGATTCGTGACCCACAGAAACCACACGGTAATAAACATTGTGTTAAGCTACCACATTTTGGGATAATCCGCTATACAGCCACATATAACCCATACAGGAACCATGTGGTGGGCTTAACAACAAACAGACAACAGGGAAGTTGTAGTTTTCAGGTAGGAGGAGTAATCCTCATACTTGGATGAGAGCTTCCCTATTATTAAACTAAAAGAGAAATCAGACGGAAGACCCAAGATGGGCTGGCTTCACCCACTCAGGCTTTGGCTCAGTAATCACCATAGGGAAGAGGAGAGGGAATGTGGAGTACTCAGGCTAAGGCTGGCCGAACAGCTCAGTGCTTCACCCCCTCAAAACACAAAGGCCTGCGGCCCAGATGAGGGACCCAGCTCCAGCCAATCCTGCCCCACCCCCAGCTGATCCCTCCCCAACCCCAGGGCCATGCTCCAGCCACACAGCCCCCTCAGAGCTCCCCAGAGTGACCAAGCCCTTCGGAGAGCACTCCTCCTAGCATCCCTTTTCCCTTTTGTTCATTTGTTTCTATTCACTGAATTCTTTACAATATCTTATTGTGAAGTAACTTTGAAGTTAGAGAAAATACAAGAACAGCATGATGAACTCCTATATATCTTTACCCATGTTTGTTGTTACATGTTTTATCATTCTCTCTCCCAGCTATCTAAACTTCAATTTTTTTTTTTTTGTCCTGAAACATTTGAGAGAAAGGTGAAGACATATAACCCCTTACTCCTAAATTCTTTAGCATGTATTTCCTAAAATAAGGATACCAAAGTCAGGAAATTTAACACTGATACAATACTAACAGCTCATCTACAGTTCCTAAGTTTCCGTAATGTCCTTTATAGCTAATTCTTTTTGGCCTGGTTTGGGATCTAATCCAAGACTGTCCATTCATTTTCTCCTTGATCAAATATGTTGCATGTCAGGCATTGTGTAAAGCACTGGGGATAAAATAACGAGGGGGAAAAACAGACATAGCCACCAACCTCATGGCATTCACCATTTCAGAGGGTGACACAGTAATCAACTAATCACACTAATTATAAGTTTGTGTGATCACGAACTAAGATGTGTGTTAAAGAAAAAAGGCCTGAACCAGGATGAGGGCTGGGGGGTGGGGGGGAAAGATGGTCAGAAGGCTATCCTGAGGTTAAGACACCTGAGCTGAGATCCGAAGCGTGAGGCGGTGTTAGCCGAGCCATTTGTGCATGTGTGTTTGTGTGGCGGGGAGACTGGAAGAACACTCCAGGTAACAAGATGGCTTGTTCAAGGTCAGTATGAATGGAGGGCAGGGGTGGCAGGGAGGGGAGTGTTGGGAGGGGGCCTGGAGTGAAGTTTAGTCTTTACCTTAGCCAGTGGCATAATGGACATTTTCCAAAAGACCCTTGCTGCTGTGTGGAGAAAGGTAATGAAAACACATGACACAACCATCCCTTAGCCTCGATTTCAGGATCCAAAAGCTTTTTCTGTAACTTTTTTTTTTTTTTTTTATAACTCATTTAGTGACAAAACCTGGCCTGAATGGACACGAAGCTACTTATGCTCTTTATCCACTTAGCATGAATATTCTTACATTTTTGCCACAGAAAAAAAAAAAAATAGTATGTTCTGGTTATGGAGAGCTACCCATAGACCCCACTGGGGCTATTACATAATATAATATATGCAATGCATCAGCTTCCCTAAATCAGAAAGATTCTTGTGCCCCTGACCAGTTTATTGCCTCCCAACCACAAATGCACCTTCCCTGTCTGCTGTGCAAAAATAGATCTGGGCCCTTTAAACATTTTCTCCCTCGCTAGACAACATGATGTTAATAGTAATCACAGTGACAGGTCGAAGATGCTAGAGAGACACTGTGGGAGGAAAGGGTTTTCCTGTATGTTTTCTATCCTGGTTCTGGTACATGTGCCAGGCAGGCAGCACAGATGACTTTGTTACCAGCTGGACCCCGACACCTGACCTTTACTGCTCACCTGCTTGGACCCACCAACCTCTGTCCTACACTTTTCCTTACGCTCTTTTTTGCAGCTTCTCTCTTAATTCAGGCAAAAGACCCAAGAGGCATAGCATCCGGTGATGGAAACCAAAGCCACCTCTCAAGCAATGACAACTGCCCGGACGAAGGGCTCTGGAGGCCCAGACCACACAGACCAGTTTGAGCCTAACCTCTGACCTGTACCTGTACAGACGGACCGCGGAGAGACCCATGCAGCTCCCTTGACACTAAAATCTCCGCCCAAGGAGGAGCACAAGACGCACTTAAATAGCGTACAACGTACATACAGGCATGACCTTACGTTCGCCTCTACATAACGATGAATAGTCATCCTAACCTTGAGTGAAAGCAACCCATTCGCCCTTGTCTGGGGGCTCACGGCTTTGGAAGTTATTCCCCATGATCTCCTTATTTGCTGCAAATAAAGTTTCCTTTGTGTGACCACGCCACCTGGTCTAGTTTCTGTCTGTGACTCACTGAGGAGCGAACTCACGTTAGCCTGATGACCACGTCTCTGGCACAGGGCCAGCCAGAGCCGCAAACACAATGTTTCTATCGTCCGGCCACAGTGTACAACGGCACCAAGCCGCCAGCAGCCTCCCCATGTTACCCACTCCCGTGGTATTGTAGCCGACTGCCTTCTGGGAGGCGCCTCACCACGGACAGCTGTCCCGGGCACCCGTCACTGGCGTGGCACCACAGCTGCTTCTCTACCATTCGCGAAGCACAGCTGTGCCCTCCCCAACAAAGCCAAGATCTCTGTCTGGGGGCCTCTTCTACGAGTGCTCCATCTCAGCCCCAGGAGGGAGGATCTTCCTTTCGAATTTCATTGCAACCGGGATGGGGGTGCTCCTTGGTGCTCTACCTGAGCCCTAGGGGGAGCCACTGCTCCTACATCTGCTATCCCCACATACTTTAAGCTATATTTAAAGCACTCGTTACTTCATAGCAGTCAATCCTTCATTGCTGCAATCTCTTGTCAGAGTTCATAATTCTTTATATTAAGCTTTCAGTGTTTAGATAACTGGGCGGTTTCTCTCACCTGATTGAACCCTGACTAACGTAATTCTGAAACCTAAAATGTGCCTTGTACAGAGGGTTTAGGCTGAGGGATTCTGGACCTAAAGTAATAAGAGCATCTATGGAGCACTTCTTGTATGCCAAAGCACTATCCTGACTGCTTTGTGGACGTGAACTAATTTAATCCTGATGGCTATCTGTTGAGGCAGATACTACTACCGTGCTCATTTTAAAACAGAGGACACAAAGAGATTCAGTAACTCCCAACGTCACACAGCTAGTAAAGGGCAGAGCTGGGATTCAAATCCAGGCAAGCCTGTGGCTCTACAAGGCTGGGAGTGGGGCGCCTGGGTGGCTCAGTCGGTTAAACGTTCGACTTCAGCTCAGGTCATGAGCTCACGGTTTGTGAGTTCGAGCCTCGTGTTGGGCTCTGTGCGGACAGCTCAGAGCCTGAAGCCTGCTTCAGATTCTGGGTCTCCCTCTCTCTCTCTGACCCTCCCCTGCTCACGCTCTGTCTCTCAAAAATAAATAAGTGTTAAAAATCGTTTTCTTCTTAAGGCTGGGAGTGAGGTGGGGAGGGGGCAAGGAGAGAGGCAGCAGCAGGGAGACTGTGCTTCCTCTACTGTGCTCTCAGGGCCCAATGCCCACTCCACCGACTGCTTGCATCCCACTGCCCTAGAATTATCTGCCCAGTGGTCCAGCTGGCCTCAAGGGCAGAGACCATGTCCTTTCCTCCTGGAATGTCAAGTGCTTAGCAGAGAGCCAGCCTGGGCACGTTCAGCATTCAGTCAAAATCCGATGGATGAATGACACATTGAATGAAGCAGAACTACAGACCCAAACACCAGCTAAACAACTAGCTGAGCCTTCCGGGTCACGTCCCATGCTTGGAGTGCTCTGGCCTCACGAGTCCTGTCCTGGGAGCTCCTCTGTGTCATCTGCTGTCGCATGCAGACATCTGACAGCGATTGACAAAATGACCTCCTGGACCTCTTCCAACTCTTGGTCCCATCAGAAAGCAAATCTGGTCACAAGACTTCTCTGCCCAACGCCCTTCATGTCTCTGGCAACCACAGGGTAGAGTCTAGTCCATGGACCTGGCCCCACCTATATGCTAGCCTCTGCCAGGCCCACTCCTGGCTTTACTTACTAGGGGACAGCAACACTGAACTTGGAAGGCCCTCAACACACCATGCTGTCTTCCCCTTTCTGGGACTGTGCTTCCCCTCCACAGAAAATCCCTATGCTCCCCATTCTACAACCAGCCCTTTGACTGCCTGGCTAAATTACCCCACTCACCTTCAAAGACTTAGGTGACGATTCCCTCCTTGAGTAAGCCTTTCCTGCTCCACCCACCCTGCCCATCTGGGTTAATTTGCTCTCCTATGTGTTCACATGGAACTTTTACCTGCAGTTACCAGAAACAGATCTCACTGTATTCTAAATGACCTTTGGGTGTATGGAGTCAAGGTTAGTGGTGAAGGCTCAGGACCCTGCAGGCCAATCACAGTTCCATCAGTGACCAACTATGTGACCTTGGGTGTGACATTTCTTCTCCATGGTGCTTAGTGTCCTCCTCTATAAAATGGAGATATCACAGTGTGTACACCATTAGGTTGCTGTGAAAACTAAGAAAACCTTTCATGTAAGGTACTTAAAACTGTGTTGGGCAAAGGTAGCCTGCATGGGAGTTACTATTATCAGTATCTGATGCTCAGAGGCTGCAAGTTATGCCTCTTGGTGGCCTCACTACCTGGCACGGTGTCCAGACCACAGCAGAGTATAGTGGACAAATGAATGGACTCCACCCACATAGCCTCCAAAGTAGCCCACAGCCTCCATTACTTCCTGCACTGCCATATCCACCTCTCTGAGCCACCCCTCTATTCAGATCATCTTTTGTGCAAAAACTGCCCATGGCTTCCCAATTTCTGGAAGTCCAGCCTCCCCAGACTCCCAGCAGAGCCCTTGTGATCTGGCCCTTACCTCCCTGCAGTTATTTGATATCTGAAGGTTCAGTGACTTAGGCATACTCCCTGTTCCTAGAATAGGTTCCCCGCTTTCTGTGAGCTGAGAGGTCCCAATCCTTCCCTGGGGCCACCTTAAAAGTCACCACCTTTCAGAAGTCCTTCCTGACCTAAATCAGTGTGACCTCCTCTTCCCAGCACCTCACAACACCAGGCTGACCCCTCCCACGGTACTAAGTACGCTCTGCCTTGTGTTCTACATCACTGTGTACTTGTCTATATCCTCTATAGACTACAAGCCCTCTGAAGGCAGGGCTATTCTCTGTACTTAACACATAGTAAGCCTCCAAATCAAGTGAGTTGGGACCCAGAACTAAAATAGGTGGTTGAAATCACTGTAGTCAAAACTCAGAAAAAGAAAGATAATAGGGTTAAATAAAAGGCAGTATGCACCATGTTTACTCATTGGTATTCCAGGCTAATGGCTAAGTTTAAAAAAAAAAAAAAAAAAAAAGGCTGATCTGTTAATAAGGAGTGTGGCTTTAAAGAATACATACGTGCAGGGTAATATGCTAATCCTCCATAGGAAGAGAGGCTTTTTTCATGAGTTAAAAGGGAATCGAAGTAGCTAGAAGAGATTATGACAATTATCCCTGCCTTGCAGAGTGTTTTATCCACCTCTACCCAAACACAACGCATCAACACACTCATGCACACCCATAAAACAATCTGATGAGAAAATGGAAAATGGTCCATGTATTGGTTTCCTGGGGCTGCCTTAAAAAAGCACCACCAACTAGGTGGCTTCAAATAACAGAAATGTATTGCCTCATTGTTGTGGAGGTTACAAGTTCAAAATCAAGGTGCTGGTGGGGCCATGCTCCCTCCAAAGCCTCTGGTGGAGGATGCATCCTTGCCTCTTCCAGCTGCTGGTGGCCCAAGGTATTCCTGGGTTTATGCCAGCATCACTCCAGTCTCCTCCTCCGCCTTCCCATGGCTCTTTCCCTCGCTGTGTCTCCCCTCTTGTAAGGACCTAAGTCAATCATATGGGATTAAGGGCCCACCCTACACTGGCAATTAGTTAATCTTAACTAATTACATCTGCAATGACCCTATTTCCACATAAGGTCACATGCTGAGGTACAGGGGTTAGGACTTCAACATATCTTTTAGAGGACATGATTCAACCCATAACATTCCATTCATCCATGCTGGGAGAAGGACCTCAGCACCCCCAAGGTCACACAGCAACTAAAGTCATTTGATCCACCAGGAAGAGACTAGAACACGGGTCAGCAAACCACAGCCTGCAAATCCCGTCTGCTGCCCGTTATTTTGCAAATAAAGTTTTATTGGAACACAGCACACTTGTTCATTTATGTATTGTCTCTGGCTGCTTTCACACTACAACGACAGAGTTGAGAAGTCGTCGCAGAGACCATATGGCCCACAAAGCCTAACATATTCTCTGGACGAAAAGAATACATAACATACACTGGCCAAGTTTGGAGATGGACTTTCTAGATACAGGAAGAAGCCCAGGCCCACATGGCAGTTCTCTAGTATCCCTTCTCTCCAGCTGGAACCTCACCCAACGAGCTGTCCTACTGGGAAAGCTCCTTCAACATTACTTTCCTCTGCCTAGAGAAATGGCAAAACATAGCACTTTAACATTCGTGCCACTAAAGCTGTACAAATTAAATTCTATAAGCATTTCCAAGAGACAGAGATTAATTCTAACTGGAAAGATCAGAAAAGACTTTCTGGAAAAGGAAAGATTTGAGAGGAGCCTGAAAAGGAGAGTGGGCACTCAAGAAATCCTCTAAGCCTCCCTGAGCCATGGCAGATTACCTAGGACTCTGCTGAGCTAAGAAAGTGAGTTCCCTCTCACTGGAGGTGTGCAAGCCAAAGCTGGCTGACCGCCTGGCAGGGATGAGGTTGGGAGAGATGGCACAAGATGAAAGACAGTCCCTTGGAATCGTGGATTCTTCAGTCTCAGCTCTCATCATACTTGCTGAGTGAGACACACACAGCACAGAGACAGCAGGGGCTGGAGGCAAGGAGGGAGACACAGACTTACGCAGAGACAGGAGAGGACTGAGGATAGGAGAGGGGTCGAAGAGGTGTACTCACGCCCAAAATCAGAAGGCCCACGTGAACTGCACGGAGAGGAAAGCCACACCTGTTTCCTTCCCACTTAACTTCTACAGAGAAAGAAAGAGCAAAAGCCTGACTACTAGGGTTAAAACTAATCAAATGTCCCTTCAACACCTCTGGCTTGGCACCTGGCTGCCTTCTGAATGTGCCCCATTGTTCCCTGGGGCAGGGCTCGGCTGCCTCTCCTATTGCCAAGGGAGACACAGGGAGGCACGCTCCAGACGTACAGGGCTGCCTCCTCAGGCGAACCCTGACACTCAGGAGCAGAGGAGCCCCGCCTACCCCGGAGGGAAAGATATCACGGCAGGCGGCAATGCCTGACAGCTGCCCAGAGCCAGGGGGACAGGCAAGAAGAATGGGTCTGAAAGCTGATGAGCCCTTCTTATCTGTACTCTGCTGGCATGCCAGGAACACATTATCCCCACTTTCCAGGGGAGGAAATGGAGACCCAAAGAGGTTCGATGGCTTGCCAAGGTGCCAATAAAGCATGGCAGTTAAGAGCACAGGTTTGAGAATCAGAAATCTGAGTCTCTGTCTTGCCACCTACATCCTCTGCAGGCCTGGGAAGTTGCTTATGCTTCCTGAGCCTCAGTCTTCCCACCTGCGAAATGACCACAGTAAGACTGCTTACAATGCTGAAGAAATAAGAAGGGCACAGTGCATGGCATGCCCCAAGAGCTCAGTAAGTTAAGAAACATTACTGTTACTGTGGTGGAGCCAGGGCTCAAAGAGAGCGAACTCTCAGCCCAGAACCAGCTGTCACACCTCTGTGCCCCACACCCCATGCCCCACTGCCACACCAGCAGCCATGTGGAACCTCTAAGGGAAGGTCCCTGGAGTGGGGGCGGTGGGGCAGTGGGGCGGGAGGTACAGCCACTCCTGCTCTGACAAAGGGTCATCCCTGCACTCACAGGTACCGGGGGCTGTGTTCGGCTGAACTGCCTCACCCAGATAGCTCAGGGCCCTCACACAGGCCCTCTCTTTTCTAGCAATGCCCCCAGATAGATGCCTCTGAGGCCCCCTCAGACAAGGGAATGCGGTATGTGCCATTTCTGCTGGAAAGCCGTCCTGCCTCTCACCGTAGATTCCTAACACTCCCGCGGTAACAAGAAGGCACATTCTGGGCTTTCCTGACATGCCAGGAAGCCCAAGGCAGAAAACAAAATGCACTCTGTGCTCACATCACTTCTAACAAACAAACCTACGGCAGCCCCTCACACAGCTGGAGCAAACTTCGTTAGATGGGGTGGACCTCAAATTCAGAGTACCTAAAAACACAAAGAAACAAGGTAAATCGTTCTTGGGCTCAGACAGAGCCACAATATAAATCATGTGGATGTAAACTTAAGGGAGTTTGTTCAAGAGCCATAGGTCTATATGTTTGTATTTCCAAGTAACCATTTCCCCCCACCCTCCGCCCAGCCTCCCCAAAAAGTACATTGGGCTTATAGTCAAAAAGGACTGGCCTTGGGGAGCCTAGGTTGGTTAAGCACCTGACTCTTGATTTCAGCTCAGGTCATGATCTTGCAGTTTGTGAGTTCAAGCCCCAAGCCGGGCTCTGTACTGACAGTGCAGAATCTTCTTGGGATTCTCTCTCTCTCTCTCTCTCTCTGCCCCTCCCCTGCTTGCACACATGTGCTTGCTCTCTCAGAATAAATAAGCATTAAAAAAAAAAAAAGACTAGCCTCAACTTACTGGCTCTGTAACCAGTTACGTCACTTATACTATTTGAATCTTGTCTTTCTCTTCTGCAAACTGGGGATCACAAGCCTTGTTGTGCCTCCACCATGACATAAAGAGGACAAATCAAAGGGCTCCCAAACTCACATGTCTCCAGAGGCCAGGCTGGCTACATGAAAGGCTGAAGAACCCAGGTTCAAGCTGAGACCTCTCTACAGTGGGCAACTGCTACCCAGATCCAGCCACTTTTTGTGATACTGGAACCTGGACCCTGTTGCCAACACTTTTACGGTTTTCCTCATAAAAGCCAGAAATGAGCATTTTTTTCTTTTAATGTGAAATATCCCAATGTTCACGTGCTGACAACTCTCCGACACTTAAAAATAAAGACACTCATCCATCTATGGCCCAGCACTGGGTGAGCCACATGAAACATATTTCTGGGCTACTTCTGGCCCCAGGCCACCAGTCTGCAATCTGCATTAAAGTATACAGGTAAGGTGTAAAAAACAAAACAAAACAAAACAAAACACAGTGCAAAGGTCAAATGAAGTAATGTAAGAAGTTCTCTGAAGAAGACTGTCATTAAGGTTTACTGTCAATAAACTAACCAGGAATCCTACTACAGACCCTGATGCCCCCAAAACACAATCACCAACTTTTCACTAGTTAGGTACCAAATTTAGAAACTTACTCCTTCACAAATAGACATGCACACACACACACATTTTTTAACTGTCAGCAGCTGCCTCTGATCAATGCTCAGGAGGAAACACGCAAAAATAACAGTTTTCAGTCGAGCACATACAATGTGCTTCAGCAGCAGGAAGTAATTGTCGCACACATTCCCCCGCCAGATGTTTCCAACCTGTTCCCTTTAAGAAACCCCCTTCCTGCAGAAGCCCCGCCAGCAGCCTCTGCTTAGCAGCCGGCCTCCCTGAGAAAGCTGACATCTGTAACTCACGGAGAGATTCGTACAAACACACGACCCCAGTTAACTGGGCTCTTGGGAGGCTGCCCGAGGGACGCTCCCGAGAGGCACGTGGGACCTGCTGTAATCATGCCCTGGCACTGACGCCCGGGCATTCAGCTCGCGGAAGAGCTTTCTGGAGCCAACACAACGCATCCAAGAACCAGGCTGGCGGGGCCTCCGGCAATAACCTCCCCCTGCAGCCTCCTCATGGCCTGGGGAAGAAGGAAAGGTAGGCCTCACCCAAGGTCATGGAGCAGGTAGGTGGCAAGACAGCAGAAGGAAGCCTGGGGCTGGGTGCTCCACCTGAGTGAGAGACCTGGGTTGGAATCCGGTTTCCATCACTTCCTAGCTGTGTGACCCTGGATATGTCACTGTACCTCCCTGCACCTCAGCTTTCTCATCTTCAATTCACTTAATCACCATGGTGACACAGTGAAGCAGTGACCATTGTGCTCATTTTAGGATAAGGCTGAGGCTGAGGTCCAGAGTTGGACACAGAGTGAATAAGGGACAGTGGTGGGCCCGGGAATCAGAGGAGCCTGCCCCCAATCCTATGCTCTCTCCAACTCAAGGAAGAGACTCACACGGCCTCCCTAATGTCGCACCTTCCCAGGGAGGCCCTGGCTCAGTACTGCCCTCAACCCCCACCTACAGACACCTCCTCCTTGCCCCCTTGGCAGGAAGGCAGAGCACCTGTCCTGGAAAGGCAAGAGATCACAGGTATCAGAGGAAAACAAAACCTCAGGGCCCAGAGAGTCCCTGTGGCCCACGGCAGAGGCATTTTCAAAGTGCACCGCCCATCCCGGATCCCACCCCTGCACCACTTGCGTCTGACACAGTGCCATTGATAACAGCCCTCTGTGGGCACTGGTTGGCAGCTTGGGAAACTGCAGATAAACACGCTCCCCAGAAATACAAGTTCAAAGGCAGGTCCCAAAGCGCTCCTGTGGAGATTGGAGTGGGCCCCTGGGGAAAGTCAGGTCTGCTTCCCAGGGATGCTGACAAGTTGGAGATGTGGACAGAGAGGAGAGAGTTCCCGGAAGGATGATCCCTGGCCCACCCCAAACCGGCCCAATCATGCTCCTTGGGCGCGAGCCCTGGAGCCCCGGTGTTAACAGGCTCCCCAGGGATTCTGAAGCACCCAAGAAGAGCCGTTCCTCAAGGCTAAGCTTCCTGCACTCCGCCAGCAGTTACCAGGCACCAACCAGATCACTCCTTGCTTGCTGCTTCAGTTGTTTGGCAAATATTTGGTGCAAATTAGAGTGGGCAACCGAGACAGAGGTTAGTTCCTGCCTTCAGGAGACGACAGTCTGGACAGATCAAATAAAAACAAATCAAATAAAAACACACGACACATTTATATAAGGGGCTCTGGGCTCCTGGTAGCAAGAGGACAACCCCAGGCTGCCCCTACAGGAGCGAGGGAGGCTTAGGGGCCAGGTGGCAGGGAAGAAGGGCGAGAGAGGCAAGGGAGCAGTGTGTGTGGAGGCGGAGAGATGTGAAATACCCTGAAAGGTACGGGGAGTGGGCAGCAGAAAGAAGCCCCAGGCCATGCCTTTCTGGAAGTTTCTCCGACCTAAGTGGACAGGTGATAAAATCAATGCTCAGGGGAACTAACACTAGTGAGCAACTCCTGGGGGCTGCAGTGACCAAAAAATACTTCCCGGAGGTGGCAAAAAACACTTCTTAGAAGGACGCAGAGGATCAGGGTTCTCGCCCAGCGTAGTCAATGGGAAGGTTCCCCCAATAATTGCTTTGGATTCCAGAGCGTCAGGGAGTGGACTACAAAGAGCAGCTGTGCAAACACACCTTCCTTCCCACCCCCAATCACCAGAGACACTGCGGCCCTGTTCCACCTCTGAACGCTGCACCAAGAGGCCAACCACCTCTCCTCAGACCTCACCTTCCAACAACCATAAAGAGGCCTCCCTCCCTATCTGAGCCACAGGGAAGCTGAGTCCCTACTATGAAGAACTGGGTCCCTGCTATAAGCCAGGCACTTCCCACAAACAGGAGCATAACCACGGTTACTGAGGACTCGTTCTGTACCCAGCCTGTGCTCAGGGCCTTACCCACTGTGACTCATTCAACCATCAAGGCACATAACACTGTCTCCATTTTACAGACCAAGAAATCCAGGCATGGAGGCCAAGTGACTTGCCCAGGGCTAGGGATCTGAATCAAGCGGCTCCAAAACTGGAGCCCTACACGCCGCCCCATGATGTCTCGGTCTAGGAGGACGGGGGAGTTGCTTTGCCAACAGGGCTGCGGGGGCGGTTTGGTGAGGGGGCCTCTTCAAGTGACCATGTGGGCTCCACCTCAGCCGCTGAAGAGGGTTCAGTCTTAGCACAATGGTCTTTCCCCTCTGCTCAGACAGCAGGGCTCCCGTAGCAGCCTCGTAGGAGTGGGTGTCAGGGCAGGGTGGGAAACAGGTCCTCTGTCCTGCTCAGGCATTGGATCAGAGACCCACAGGCTCAAACACCAGCCCCACAACCACAGGCTGTGTATCCTCAGGCCACTATGTGCACTTCCGCGAGCCCTGGTTCCCTCATTCATTCCCACCTGTTTATACCTGGGAGTATTTAACAAGACATACAGGTAAAGGGCTTCTTAGTCCAACACCTACCAGAATAAGTGCCAAAGAAATGGTAGCCACTGTGATTATTATTATTAACCTTATCATTCTCCCTGTCATCTATACCATCATCATTCTTATTAGTGTCATTTTACGCTGTGGCTTTTTATCACCTGCGCAAACAGAGGAAAATTCAGCATCTGAAGCTCAGAATTCTCTCAAAACCAAAGGGGAAGGAAAACATGGGCCTGCTTTTTTCCCATCCTTCTCCTATCTACACTCAGCAGAGGGCAGCAAACAGGAACCATCCAAAGATAAGAGAGAGCGAAGAGAGACACATGGAGAGAAAGCTACACACTCATAAATACACACCCACCCACCACAGCAAGCGGAATTGTTTAGCTTCCAAAGTATGAACACTCCGCCTCCTCCAGCTAAGAGGGCCAGGCAGAAAAAAAGAGTCAAAGCTGAAGAGACAGAAGTTCTTTTTCAGCTTGAGAGAAATGTTCAATGAACTGACTTTTAATGGGGGGCGGGGGGTGGGGGACGCAGCTCTCAGGACGTCTGTGAGGGGAAGGAAGGCGGCAGCAGGACTCACAAGATTAAATAAAGGCAGCTTTCAAACTGCGCTTCATCTCAACCCTCTACTCCACACCAGCAAGCATTCACATGCGAGCTTCCTCAAGAGGAAACTGAGGCTCAGGGAGTTAATCATCCCAGCTAAGAGGTGGCACAGCCGGGACCACTGGAATGCCAGACATCCAGACTGTAGGTCCAGTGATCAGCACTGAGTCCTGGATGGCCAAGAGATTTGATCGCGGGGACCAAGCCTGATTCCAGCAGTGACTGCCTGGGACACTGTGCCAGTGAGATTCTGGAATGGACAGCTGTAGTCGTCATCCCTACACTGCATTTCCCCTCCTCTCCACAAAAGTGCCCGGGCTTTTCTCTGGGAAAAACCTTCCTACAAGGCGGATGGCCCGAGCCTACCCCTGGCTCCTGCGTGGGTTAAGTCAATCAGCATCGCTCATCCTCTTGACAAGTGTGAATGGTTCAGAGAGCTCATCAGATCCGGATTAGGCTGATGATACCTAAGGAGATCTTGCTAGCACTTCGAGGAAAAAAGTTTCCTCCCTCTTCAGCAGAAGCTACCAGAGGAGACAGACTCTCTCCTCCAGGATATGAGTATGAACATGAGGTCGGGAAGAGCTACAACCGCTTTTAGCTACCACAACGGCTCAGTCTAGGGCAGGAACTTCTAGATGATACCATACCTGAAGCCACTGCAATTACAGGAGCTAATATATTCCCCTACTCATTTCAGCCCATGTAGCGTATTTCATTCTGTTGTTTGCAACTGATAGAGAATCTGAAGTGGCTCTCAAGCTCACGCTAGCTCCACAGATAGCAGTGACGATGCCACACGCGATGCATCCGTTTAATTTCTCAATTTCCCAGCCGGATCCCTTGGCCACCTTAAAATTTAATTCATTTTACTTGCTTTAACACTATAAAAATTTGAGAAGAAATGTATAAAAATGGAGCTGCAAAAAAGCCAGGTAAGTTCCAGCCAATAATTAGTCAATAAGTACTGGGCTCCAAAACTGGGAGTGATAATCTCGGCTCGTGCGGGAAATAATGGTAGAAAAGAATCAATTATTAGGATGTGGAGGGAAAAAATATTCGTGGTGAAAGAGAGCAAGAATTTGGAGAAGAACTGGGTTCTGGTCTGTACTCCCCGCTCCTGGGGCTCAGTTTCCATACCTACAAAGCAAGGTGGGCAGACTAGCCAACTTCTGAAGCCCCCCTCCTGCTCTGACACATATCGATCGTTCAACAAACATGTCCTGATGGCCTTCCAAGGGCCCAGCCTTAGGCTGTGTGCTAGAAGAGGATGTAGTTCCTCCTTCAAGATACTTCTGGAAGGGGAGGCCACGATGTACTCGTTGGCCACAGGAACTCAGGCACGCATAGGGTACCTCCTTTCCCCACCGCACTGGGCATGAGGACGGTGGTTCTCTGAGAAGCAAGACTCTTAGTTCAGTCTTCCTGGGAGCTCGGATACATAGATGGGATACGGGGAGTCAGTTACACGAAAATACAGAACACACTGCAAATATCATCATGAGCAGTTACCTGCCACGGGACGTACCACAGACGGCCAGTTTGCCTCAGGGTGTTTTTCAGTGATGAGATCCTGATGCCATATCTCTCGTGAGAGCTGACGGTGGTCACTGTACAATTAGCAAGCTAGATGGTTCCCTTTAAAACGGGCCCTCGCGGGGGCACCCGGGTGGCTCAGTCGGTTGAGTGCCCGACTTCAGCTCAGGTCATGATTTCATGGTTCGTGAGTTCGAGCCCCACGTCGGGCTCTGTGCTGACAGCTCAGAGCCTGGAGCCTGCTTCGGATTCTGTGTCTCCCTCTCTCTGTGCCCCTCCCCTACTCACGCTCTGTCTCTCTTTCTCTCAAAAATAAACAAACATTAAAAAAGATAAAAAATAAAACGGGCCTTCGCGTTTTCATTCCCGATTCCATTATTTGTTATGTCACTGGCGCCAACAGATTAAAGGCTGAATTCACATCCTCAGACCACAGCCTGAAAGAAGGCGCTGGAGTATGAACATATCCCCAGGTAAGTAGCGGCTTCACCACAACTCCGGTACGGAGGTCTGTTTTAACATACTTTCACTACCTAGGCCTTTTCAATACATGCTTCCAAAGCAACTCACAGAACCCCAGGAAATTAAAGTTAGAAACCTCCTCACGAAGGATCTATTCCCTGTGTCGCAAATCAGTTTCAACATGCCATTAACTCCACTTGAGAAGCAGTGTCCAGAAACAGGTGGTGTGGGCTTAGTGGGACAGAGACTGTTTAGCCATGTCTGCCCCGGCCAGGGGAGGGGAGCACCATTATGATACACATTTCCCTTTCCTCTTCTGAATATAAGCCTTCAGTGCACAGTTGAGAGATCCAAGGCCCAAAGAAGTTAAGCCACTCTCCTGAAGTCACACAGTGAGTTTAGGGGTAGGAGAGAGAGTGAGAACCCAGGCCCCTGTTCCCAGGCCTTCCTCAGCTGGGCTCCTTAGGAGACTATCTACCTAGGATGACAGGAGGAATGCAGGGAGCCAGATTTGCTCAGGTAACTCAACAACCCAGCCCCAGTGGCATCAGGTTTCAGCTGGGCATGCAGACACAGAAGAGATTAATAATATAAAGGGTTCCAGCCCCTCTGCAGAAAATTAAAGAACTCATTCCAAGGCTACATTTCTAGGGTACTTAACTTTCTGATGGGTAAGGCTCTGCCACCAGGAAGACTGAAAAAAGCGAGGGAAAAGGTATTGATTTCTAGATGTTCCGAGAATAAAGTTCAGCTCTGACACAATGAGAAAAACTCTTGATACTTGAAAATTAAAGTCATTGGTATTCTATTATCCTACCAATTTCTATTCCACAGTTGCTATTATCCAATGAAGTCATTTCTCACTTTCAGATTATGGCTCTGAAATGGGGAGGGACTGCATCACGTTCCCTAACACGGGTGTTTAGTAGCCAGTTCCCAAGTCTGGAATATGAAACAGACGGTAGGATTAAACCAAGATGTTAAATGGTAGGATTAAACAGAGATGTTAAACAGATTGGGGCTACGAATGAGAGGGACCCCTAAATTAAAATGAAGATAGTTTCAAGACTGGCTTTTCTTGCTTGGTTTTACAACTTTCTGAGGACAAAGCTGTCTGACTAGATGAATGTTGAAGTCCTGAAAGCATGATGTGTCCTTTATAAATCAACTGCCCCACCCAGCTCCAGAGGTATGCCTAGGATGAGCTAGCATGACAGTCGTACAGACTTACTTTCCAGCAGATGATAAATGCTCTTAACTTGAAACTCTCTATCCTTCAATCCACTGGAGAAGTCCAAGAGTTAAAGGGCTGCTCAAACAGTGGGTATGTTAGCCCTCAGACCCACAGGGAATATATTTTGCATTTGGATAAAGTCCTGTCAGCCTTCCCTCCAGGGCCCCTGTGGTTATTTCTACCAGAAAGATCAACGAGGTGTGCTGGGATAATTCTCAACAATTACAAGAGTGACAAGCTGAGCTCAGAACTGGTCAGCCCTGTCGAGAGAAGCCCTGTGTGCTCAAGATGCCAGATTTCCCAGATAGCAGACTAATGGGTTACGTCCATGTTCCAGTGCACGGGGATGAGGGATGGAACCCCATCGCTCTGAGAAGTCAGCCTCCTCCCTCAAGGCCAGCTGACATTCAGACAAGGGACTGGGGGCCAAGCCCAGTGCTGTGCATCTGCAGGAGAGTGAAACAAAAAGTGGCTGTGTGGAAATTTGGCAGAGTGTTCCTGAAAGGGAGCAGATGAATGCTGAATCCCACAGCACCTAGCAGAGCTTATCATTGGGGAAACAGCTCCTTTCTGCTACTCCCAGGAAGCAAAGGAGTTCCTTCAAAGCAAGGATAATCCATCGGTACCCACCTCAATCACCACCACACCCCTTCACCCCTTCTTCCTCCTCTGCGTGATATTCCAGAGCAAAAGAAATAAACAAGAACTAGACCTTCCCAGATGAGCCTATCTGTCCATCTCAGTTAAGGGCTCTGAGCAGTGCCCAGCTGTTGCTCCCCTCTCTCTGCCCAAAAGGCTGCTTTACTCCATCAATTCCCTCTTGCACAAGTGAGTAATTTACTTTGAAAGCTCAGGCCAAACTGGCAGTTAACCTTGACCTTCTCTCTACACATCTGGGTCTATAGAAAATGAAAATCAGGACGTCTCTGGCATCCACGGCAAATGAAATACGAGGGCTTTCTCCAGGCAGAGGCGGAATGTCAGGAGCTATTTTAGAACTGGCTACAGCCATTCCAAAGGAGAGTTAGTGCTCAGGCAGGGCACTCCCCCCTTGACCTGGGGCTGTGTCCAGTGTGGAGCCCCCACAGGAGGGATGCTAAAAGGGACCCCTGCCCTCAGGAAAGAAAAAAGACGTGGCCGTTGTACTCCTCACTGATTCACTGATGCTATCACAATGCTGGAGCTGGACCAATAACTACATTTCACAGATGGAGAAAAGGAGGCTCAGAGAGGGAGCTGAAAGGTGATCAAGGGCACACACAGCAAGTCAATGGTAGAGTTGAGGACAGAACCCTGACCTCCTGACCCTGATGCCAGTACAGGGAAGTGAAGAAAGACTTCATGAAGGAAACACCAATATGCACACAGAATTTAAGGGGAAGAGGTCTAATATGGCTGTCAGGGTTTGAACCAGGGTGGTAAAAGAGTTGAGGAGCTTAATTTCCAAACAATAAGAGCTACCAAAGAGATGAAGGAGGCCCTCCAGGTTTGCAACAATTACCAGAGTGACAGGCTGTACTCAAACTGGTCATCCCGGTAGCAAGCAGCCCTCTGTGCTCAAGCAGCCTGATACTAGGAAGAGAAAGAAAAACATCAACCTCAAAAGTCAGTCTCTTCCCTTATCCTGCCAAGGATAAGTCAAGTTGGACAGTGATGGACAAATTATCCACCAAATTATGGGGCCAAGGAAATCCTGTAAGAAAACCTGAAATGTCCCACTGTGTGAAACAGTTTAAGCATGCAAACACTCACTGGCACCTATCTACCCGGGAGCTGGGGAGGTAGGAGAGCTCTGACAGAGCTTCTGCTATCAGTCTATATGTACGTGTGACACAACAGACACACACGTGGGGGAGTTCAGAGGAAGCAAGAACAATTAAGGTCCCAGTCTTGTGCAAGAAACAACACACCTAGTCAGATTGGACAAGTTCAAGAGGGATCATGGGTACTCCGAGAAGGGACAGGGAAGGCACCTGATGTTCCAACCTCAGGGCACCCAGGCACAAACACCTCTGGGAATTTGGGGGAATCCATCCACCAGAATCCCCGCTTCTGGACTCTTGAGAAGGTCAAAGGCAGCAGGCCCCTCAAGAACGAGGAGTCTCCCCGCCCCCCCCCCCTGCCCCGCACAGTGCATCCTCCAACAAATCCACAGATCTGGGAAAGAGGGAGGGTGAAAAGGGGGGAGGGTACACAAATGGGGAGAAGAGGGAGACCTGGTGTCCCACTGAGCAGGGAACACAGAGATCAGCAGGTAAGGGAAAAAGCAGAAAAGACCTGGACGCTAAACAGAAGGACTGGCAGCTCCTGAAGAAGAAGTCATCCTGGGATACAGGGGTACAGACAGGACCTTCCAAAAGCAAGAGCTGCTGAAAGAGGTAGGGGATACCAGACATGAAAGGAAAGGAGAATGGTAACCTACAGTAAGAAACACACCTTCAGACTGAGCAACAGGAGTCTCAGTCTCTAGTTCTGGTTCTGCCTCCGACTGACGTGGGGTCCCTGGACAAGTTCCTGTCTTTCTCTGGGCCTCAATTTTCCCAATCCCCAAAATGGGAAGAACAGAAGAGTCTCCGGCGCTGACACGGAGAAGGCAGAAAGGGAAAGGTGGAGGAAGGAAGCGAAGGCTACAAATGAATACGAGGAGAGAGGGTTCCCACCCCCACAGCAACTGGGGGACTCACCAGTCCGGCCGCCGGGACCACCGCCGCCCCCGATCCTCCGGGGGTGCCGTCGGGCTGCCGCTCACGGTACAGCGCCCAGAGCCCCACGTTGGGCAGAAGGACCAGGGCCGCCAGCACCAGCGCCACCGCCTGCAGAAGCCGCTTCTCCTTCCGCCTCATCGGGGCCGGTCAGCCCCGCCGCGCCCCGCCGGCCCGGCCGCGCGGCCCCCGGCTCCGCGCGTCCGCCCGTCCGCCCGGCGGCGGCAGCAGCTCGGCGAGGAGAAGCTGCCGCGGCGCCGGCCCCGCTCCAACTCCGCGGCACTTCCGCCGCTCGCCGGCCGGGGAGCCGGCCTCTACCACCGCCCCGCCGCCGCAGGGGGGGTGTCGCCGCCGCCGCCGCCCCCGAGCCCGCCCAGCCGCGCGCTCAGCACCGCTCCTCTCCCGCTCGGCCGCCGAACGTTGTACGCCGCGGGCCCCGACCTTCTCGCGACTTTTTCCGATCCGTCCGGGAGCGGCGGAGCCCCCGGGACCGAGCGCTTCCCCCTCGCGGGCTGCAATGGTGCGGCCCGCTCCTTGGCGGCTGCCCCGCCCGCGGCAGCTTTGCGAAAGTCGGGGAGTTGGCGAGTTGGGCGCTAACTGGTGCGGGCTGGGCGAAGGTGCGTGTTCGCGCGCTGGGACGCGCGGGAGACCTCCCGCAAGCTGTGCCCGCAAGCTCTGCCCCGTACTCCCCGAGAATTTACGAGCTCCCTGGGGGGGATGCAAACGGTGCTGGAGCCCTGCGGGACGCTCCGGGCTGTGACTGCCCACCCCACCCCCCCCTCGGCTCCGCACCGAGGACCAACTTTGTCCCGGGGACTCAGTAGTCCTAGGCGTGAAATGGAGCCGCAGCTGTGCTCGGCGCGCGCGGATCCGCGGCCGGGCCCTAGTTTTCTTCCTCTCCGAGTTCCGGCGTTAGTTGTGAACGCCCTCTGTGAACTGTGGAGGGCTGCGCCCGCCTGCCACCCGTCTGCTGTCCCTGCAGATAGGCGGGAGAGGGAGACCAACCTCCATGGAGTTGGAATGCCCGCCGGTCCCACGAATACTTCTGGTTGCTTAGCTCACGGAGCCCTTTCTCGAAAACTCTTGTCGGTTTCTATCTCCCGCGCAGCTACTCAGCTAACCATTAGTGAATGCCTACTATGTGCCAGACACTATGCCGGGCACCGTTATGAAATGAAAACAGACTCAAGCTCTGTGGTCTGGGAGCTGAAACAGTAAACGCATAATCGCATTAGGCGGGGGAGTGTGCCCATAACCATGATGAGGGCTCTGAGGAAGTCGGCCGCCTGGGCGCTGGGAAGGGCTGCGGAGCTGGCTCCGACGGTGATGCCTGTCTGTGGCTCCTCTGTGCTCTCCACTTAATTGCTTCCTCTCTGACGTCGAGGGATGAAGCGCCTCTCCCTGCCTTCCTCTTTGCCGGCCCCGCCTGCGCCCTCTTGATTCTTCGGGTCTCCAGCCCAACCGCTGACTTCCATGCTTAGCCATCTCCAGCCTTGGACCACCGACCTCCCATTGCTTCCAGCTCCAGGCTGAGCGATGGGGATTCAGTTGTCTGAAATCATAGCTTGGCTCTGGACATCTGCTACAAAACCTTCAAAACCCCCATCACTTAGGCTCCAGCGTTCATCCTTCTTGCCGAGACCTGCTGGGGCTGATCAAACATTATTATGTCCTCTGCCCTGCCATGTTGCTGTTTTCCTTTATGTGCTGTTGACGGTGAAGTTCCTTCCACCCTGACAGCTCGGAACGTGCTTGGGATTCTGTCTCTTCCTCTCTCTGCCCCTCCCCTGCTCGCTCTTTTTAATATTTTAATGTTTATTTATGGGGTTAGGGAGTTCAGCACAGAGCCTGACACCGGGCTCGAACTCATGAAGGGTGAGATCATGACCTGAGCCAAAGTTGGAGGCTTAACAGCCTGAGCCACCCAGGTGCCCCTATGTTGGTGGAATTCTTGTCCATGTCTAGTTGAACTGCTGCGTCCTCCATGAATTCCTCCAAATCTCAGAGGGCTGCAGTCTTTCTCTGAACTTCTGTCACAGTAATGCTTACCTTTTATTAAGGGCTTACTCTGTGCCAGGCATCATGTTAAACCCTCGACACACATTACCTCTTTTAATGCTCACAGTTAGCTACCCTGTGAAAAAGTGCTTTTCTTACCCTCCTTTGCAAATGAGACTCCTTAAAGAAAGCGGAAACCAGAATGAGGCTGTTTTAACAAAGGTTAGATAGCATCACCCCTCTGCTCAGATCCCTCCAGTGGTTTCCCATCTCCTACTGGACTCCTACAAGAAGCTACAAGATCCCCCAAGGCTGTAGATGAATAGCCCTCACCTGTTCTTTCTTCATTGTGTCCAGCCCTTTTGCCTTCTTGCTGTTCCTTAGAGCACACAAGGTCCTTTCTTGCCTCCTGGCCTTTGCCACTTGCCACTTGCTGTTACCTCTGCCTAGAAGGTCCACTCTTCTCTCCCTAGATCTTAGCTCCATACCTTAAAAAATGTTTTTGGGGGAAGCGCCTGGGTGACTCAGTCAGTTAAGAGTCCGACTCTTGATCTCGGCTCAGGTCATTCATTATCTCATGGTTTGTGGGTTTGAGCCCCACTACGGGCTCTGTGCTGACAGCTCGGAACCTGCTTGGGACTCTGTCTCTTCCTCTCTCTGCCCCTCCCCTGCTCGCTCTCTATGTCTCAAAATAAATAAACTTAAAAACATGTTTTTAAAATTATTTTAGTGGTAAAATATACATAATATAAAACTTACCATTTTAACCGTTCAATGGCATTAAGTACATTCACATTGTTGTACAATTATCGCTATCCATCTCCAGAACTTTTTCATCATCTCAGACTGAAACTCTTTACCCATTAAACCCTAACACCCCATTTCCCTTCCTCTCGACCCCTGGTAACAACCACCATTCTACTTTCTGTCTTTATGAGTTTAACTACATACTTCATACAAGTGGAATCATGCAATATTTGTACTTTTGCATTTGGCTTCTTTCACTTAGCATAATGTTTTCGATGTCCATCCATGTTGTTGCATGTATCAGAATTCCATTGCTTTTAGTGTGGCGAACTAATCTTTGACAAAGCGGGAAAGAATATCCAATGGAAAAAATACAGACTCTTTAACAAATGGTGCTGGGAGAACTGGACAGCAACATGCAAAGGGATGAAACTAGACCACTTTCTTACACCATTCACAAAAATAAACTCAAAATGGATAAAGGACCTGAATGTGAGACAGGAAACCATCAAAACCCTAGAGGAGAAAGCAGGAAGAAACCTCTCTGACCTCAGCCGCAGCAATTTCTTACTTGACACATCTCCAAAGGCAAGGGAATTAAAAGCAAAAATGAACTATTGGGACCTCATGAAGATAAAAAGCTTCTGCACTGCAAAGGAAACAATCAAGAAAACTAAAAGGCAAACAACGGAATGGGAAAAGGTATTTGCAAATGACATATTGGACAAAGGGCTAGTATCCAAAATCTATGAAGGACTCACCAAACTCCACACCCGAAAAACAAATAATCCAGTGAAGAAATGGGCAGAAAACATGAATAGACACTTTTCCAAAGAAGACATCCAGATGGCCAACAGGCACATGAAAAGATGCTCAACATCGCTCCTCATCAGGGAAATACAAATCAAAACCACACTCAGATACCACCTTATGCCAGTCAGAGTGGCTAAAATGAACAAATCAGGAGACTATAGATGCTGGAGAGGATGTGGAGAAACAGGAACCCTCTTGCGCTATTGGTGGGAATGCCCCCACCAATGGCGGCTGGTGCAGCCGCTCTGGAAAACAGTGTGGAGATTCCTCAGAAAATTAAAAATAGATCTACCCTATGAGCCAGCAATAGCACTGCTAGGAATTTACCCAAGGGATACAGGAGTGCTGATGCATAGGGACACTTGTACCCCAATGTATATAGCAGCACTTTCAACAATAGCCAAATTATGGTAAGAGCCCAAGTGTCCATCAACTGATGAATGGATAAAGAAATTGTGGTTTATACACATAATGGAATACTACGTGGCAGTGAGAAAGAATGAAATCTGGCCTTTTGTAGCAACATGGATGGAGATAACTGGAGAGTGTTATCTAAGTGAAATAAGTCATACAGAGAAAGACAGATACCATATGTTTTCACTCCTATGTGGATCCTGAGAAACTTAACAGAAGACCATGGGGGAGGGGAAGAAAAAAAAGGTTAGAGAGGAAGGGAGCCAAAACATAAGAGACTCTTAAAAAGTGAAAACAAACTGAGGGTTGATGGGGGGTGGGAGGGAGGGGTGGGTGGGTGATGGGTATTGAGGAGGGCACCTGTTGGGATGAGCACTGGGTGTTGTATGGAAACCAATTTGACAATAAATTTCATAGTAAAAAAAGAATTCCATTGCTTTTGAAGATATAGTGATATTCCATTGTATGTATATACCACACTTTGTCTATCCATTCACCCACGGATGGAAGTTTGGATTATTTCCACCTTTTGGCTATCCTTAACAATGCTGCTATGAACAGCCCTATGTTTTTTATACTGCAGTTGATAACACAGTATTTATGTAATTGAATTTCCATGTCTCTGACAAAAGTGGAAGTTCCTGAGTTGAAGATAATGTTGCAAAATTCTTTTATGTGCTTTCCCAGCAGAAGCACAATGCTAGAAACAGAGTAGCGAGAGTGATCCTTTTACAAACACGAGGCTCACTTTGCTCCTGGGAACTTGCCTGGGACTTCCCATTTGTTAGAATAATCTCTGAGAATCCTTAACACAGTCCATGAGGCTCTAACCGATCTGACCCGATTTCCAGACTTCATTCTCTCTCCTTCCCTTCCAGTCACACTGGTCTTCTCGCTGTATTCCTCAAATGCACCAAGTTGATGATGGCCTCTGGGCTTTTGCAAATTTGCTGTGCTGTTGTCTAGAAATCTCTTGCTCTAAACCTTTGCTTGGTTCTCTCAGGAACCAGACCAAATGTTCTGCCTTGGAGAAAGCCTCCCTGACCAGCTGATCTAAAATATCAAAGAGCACCCCATGTCTATTTGCTTTATTTTTCTTTAGAACAGGTATCATTTTTGGTTTCCTCCTCTAGAATATGAGCTCCAACCAAAGAGGAACTTTATATATATAGACATAGATAGATATAGATATATAGATATATAGATATAGATATAGATATAGATGATATAGATGATATAGATATAGATAGATATAGAGTTGTCCTTTACAGTATGTCCCGCCTCTGCTAGCACATACTTCTCCTTTGGGGGGAATCAGGAAACTGGTACTCCTTCCAAGCAGAGGTATCTACAAAAAGAGTACCCCCCACCCCCCTTCCTTGAGCCAAAGCAGCAGGAGCTGAGCCAGGGTACATGGATTTCAGCTCATACTCCTGCTCAGAGCAGACAAAACCAAGCTGTTCCCAGGCCTGGAACACAATAGGTGCTCAATAATTACAGGATGAGTGAAGTATAGCAGCTGAGGTCATGTACTGGAAAATCTTCAGTGTCTCTCCTCCCCACCCCTTCTTCCAGCTCCCTAGAGGAGTCTGTACAAAATTGGATTTGAGCTTTTTCTTGTGTCTTACTGAGTGACTTCTTGATCAAAGCTGCACGCCAGCTCGGTCAGCCTTCAATGGAAACTCTAACCCATGAACCCAGCTTTAATCCCAGGCTTCTTTGATCACCCTCTACAACGTAGGATGCTGAGGGGAGCTCCTGGGGCTTTATCCCACTCACTAAGATGATACCATTTGAGACATGTGGGCAGCCTATTACCTCTGGCTGTTTTTCTGGGAAATCTGATCTGGTCACTGAATAAAACTGAACAAGATATGTTACTCTCAGACTGACCTATCCTAGGCCCGTTATGGGCATTAAATGAGATAATGTGCATAAACGGCTTACTCCAGATGCTGGTGTGATGAAACTAGTAACTGACTGAAATAAAAGTCCAGCACCACTAGGAACACTGAGGAGGGATGAACAGGATTTCAGCTGCAGGGCAGGAATTTTCACCAGTGGCCTGGGGCCTCTGCAATCTCATCTCCTATCACTCTTCTGTCACTCACTCCAAATCAGCCACACCCACCTCCTTCCCGGTTCTGACCCTACTCCACTCAATCCAGCCCCAAGGCCTTTGAATTAGCCCCTGTCTCTGCAGGGATGCTGATTCCCTGATCTTCCTCCGTTGTTCCACCCTCTCATCCTTCAGATCTTAGGTTAAAGTCACTTCCTCACAGAGACCCTCCCTGCCCACCCACCTGAAATACTGTTACAATGCTTTACATCTTGTTATGTGTTCTTCATAGTGCATATCCCTCTTAGCCACAATCTTATTTATTTGCTTATTTACTTGTTTATAATTGAGTTCTTCCGGATAGAATGTCAGTTGCATGGAGCAGAGACCTTGTCTGCACATTCCCTGCTATATCCCCCAATACTGCAACAACATACCTGACACACAGAAAGGATTTAATATCAACATTTGATGAACGCTATCTCCTCTCTTGCCCCATCTTCTCATCTTTTCTTTCCTTCCTTCCTTCCTTTTGTCCTCCTTCTTCTCCTTTTCCTTCCCCTCCTCCTCCTCCTCCTTCTTCTTCTTCATTTTGTTTATTTGTTTTGAGAGAGAGAGAGCATGCATGCATGAGCATGAGCAGGGGAGGGGTAGAGAGAGAGGGAGAGAGAAAACCCCAAGCAGGCTCAGCGCTGTCAGTGCGGAGCCTGATCTGGGGCTCCATCTCATGAACTGTATGAGCCAAAATCAAGACTCCGACGCTTAACCAACTGAGCCACCCTGTCGTCCCTTTTCTTTTTTTACAATGAGCTGCTTGTTCTCTTGTTTACTTTTCTGTTTTCCGTCCTGTCATCAGTCACAGGCAGATCTTTCGGGGTCCCCTGAGACATACTTCAGCAAGAATGGTCAACCAGAAGAGAAATGATAGAGACAGGCCCTCATCCTTCCTGTTGAAGATAATGAAAACCTTTTTTTACTAGATGTCTTCACCTTGGCTTTCTTAGGGTCCTTTGTTGCTGACCCCATTTGTCCAGGGTTATCCCCTCAGGCCAGTCTGGTCTAGGCCTGAGCTGAGGGGGTGTGAAAACGGAACAGAGCGACAAGCCAGGGGATGTTGGTCTGCAACTCAGTGTACCTCAAATACTCTTTAACCCTGGCCACATCCTTTAGATGTTCTGAGTCTCAATTTCCTCATCTGAAATGGGGATAACTATGACTCTTTAATGATACAATTTCCAAGCTTGCAGGACAGAAATCTGCTTGACCCTAAGCAAAACCTAAGAAGCTCTGGGTATTGGACTTCTGTGCCTTCTTGGTCTTTCTCTCCTTGGAGATCATCAAGATCAGCATGTTCTTGAAGCAGCCTGCCTACCTTTCTTTATGGACTAAGCTCCCCATTCGTGTAACTTCTTAGCAATGCCTGTCCTTAACAGTCACAACGTTTATGGCTCCTGGGTGATTGTCCTCCACTAGACTGTAAGCCCCTTGAGGACAGGGGCTTACATCATGCATAGATGTTGTTTGTTGGTTGGTTGGTTTTGCTCCCCAGGATACTCTCATTGTCTAGTATAGTACCTGGCTCAAACAGGTTCTCAGCAAACACTTGGGAAATAAATGAATGAATCAATTAATCAATCAAACACCCAGCTCTTTAAAACCTGCACTCAGGAAACTCATTAACACAGGGGTCAATGACCCAAATTGCTATCTCTACTGGATTGATCATTTAACAAGGCTCAAACTTCTAATATAGAGGAAGAGAACAAAAGTCCTGGAGCTGAAATTTCTCCAGCTGGCTCCCAGCCTGGATCAGTCCAGACTTTGCTCTTAACTTCCTGTGTGGCTCAGACAGGCTACTCAGATTCTCCGAGCATCAGGCTTATTATGTATGGGCCCATGAATGTATGTGATAGCAGGAATTAAAGAGGTCTAGATAAATATAGAATATGGTTGCATTAAATACAGCCATCCCACCAGATGCCCTTTGAGGTCTTTTTAAATTCTAAAATTCGGGGACTCAATCTCACAAGGTAGGGTGGGAGAAGGGGAGCCAGACATGGAACACCAGCTCAGGTGGTTCAGTCCAGAGTGTGCATTTAGTGGCATTTCAGCTCTAGTTTGAATAAAAAGAAAGAGTTTGCAGGATGCCTATTTGAAATGACCTCTAGACAGAAAATTGTCTGTCTCTCTCTTGGAGTCTACTTTGTCATTTCCACAATGAGATGCCAATTAAGCCAGTCCTGCCAACTATAAAGGGATGCTGCTGAATCAAGGCAGCACATGTGGAAGGGGCTTCAGGTAGGATACATTTTGAAAGAGCAAACAGAGAATGCCATAAATCTCAAAAAGTAAATCTACTACGTCACGAGGTGGGTACATCTCAAACAGAGCATTAGTCGGCAGTGTCAGACGCAAATATCAGGTATATAGGGAGCCATCCTCCTCCTGGAACTGCCACTAAAATAAATATTAGGGCTTGGGAAATGAGAGGGCTTCCTGTTCAATTACTTTTCATTTTTTTTTTTAATGTTTTATTCATTTTTGAGACAGAGAGAGACAGAGCATGAACGGGGGAGGGTCAGAGAGAGAGGGAGACACAGAATCGGAAGCAGGCTCCAGGCTCTGAGCCATCAGCCCAGAGCCCGACGCGGGGCTCGAACTCACGGACTGCGAGATCGTGACCTGGCTGAAGTCGGACGCTTAACCGACTGCGCCACCCAGGCGCCCCTACTTTTCATTTTTGCACAAAGGGGAAACGTTGTCTAAAAACACAAACGGAGAGGTGGTGGGGTGCAGGAGAAAGGGGCTTCTTAGGAGTCTGAGACTCTTGGCTCCCATCTGTGCACACCTCTGTACCACGAAGGATGGAGTACTCTATGGCCCAGTGGCCTCCACCTTGGCGATGCATACAATCACCAGGGGACCTTTTAAAATTCCAGATGCCTGCCCTGCATCCCAGACAAATTAAGTCAGAGCCTCTGGGGGTAGGAGTCAGCCATCCCCAGGTGATTTGTCTGCAGTCCAGTTTGAAAGAACCATTGCTTAAAGGCTTTCAGGGCTCTAAAACCCTCCTAGGGTTTCTTTTTGCCCAGGCGACAGGTCATCTGATGTTCCACTAGGTGGCACCTTCCAGCAAACTTCAGTGGGTCCAGAGAGGTCTCGGGTAGGTCTAACTGCGAAGAAAGAATTCAGAAAACAATGCTTGTGCTCCTTACTGGCTATGGGGGAGGGGAGGGGGTTCTGCACTGTTGATGAGCGGGATGAATTTGTTGGTAAGCAACTTTCTGGTGAGTGTTGGAACCAAAGAATATTACGATGCATCTCTGCTAGGAAACAGGTCCAGAGAGGGGGCAGCTTCATCCCTTAAGGGCTGGGCTCACCATTCTCCAGTGAACTCTGGTGTCTCACCCCCAATATGTCCAGCAACAACAAGAAAACCCCGTCAAAAGTCTTCAACAAGCCCTGTTATGGGCAGTAGTGGACATCTGTTATTTTTATCTGGTTAGTTGACACCACCCTGATTTTCCTTGAGGATTTACTTTCCCCTATCTCAGCTGGGAGGTTAGATCAGAGCGGACTTCACCCTTAGCTTCTGGTGTAACCAATCAGAGCACGCTATTCCTTTCCGCTCTAGTGATTGGTCCAAGGATGGATATCTGACTTACCTAAGGCACATTAGAACAATTGCCTTCTGTGGTTCTTACGCAGAGGCTATCAGGAAGTAGTAGCCACTTGCGGATTGGCTTTAGGCCCCACCGTGACGAAAGTACTGGATGTCTTAACCTGTGTCCTCCAAGCTTCTCCTGCCCCAGAGCCGGCTATATACAATACGTCGATGGGCTTCCTTGCTCACTGGTTCCCTGTTGGGGTTAGAGCTTAGACAGCCAGGGCAGGATTTCAGAGGGAGAGAGAAGAACTAAATCAGATGTTTCTTTTCCCAACTTCCTTAATGGGATATAAGGGCTGGATGTGTCTGCACTAAAGGCCACACAGCTCTGGTCAGGCAGGCCTCCCTCCCTGGATTCAGTCAGCTGCACCTGCCCTCCCCCTTCAGGCATAAGGCTGGACAGCACCTATTGTTTCTTACCCCAGGGTACTGCACTCTCCCTGGTGGTTCTCCTGTCCTATTGTCCTCGCATTAAACTCTCCTCACGTTTCCTGGTGTGTGAGAGCCAGAGACCCTGACTGAGTCAGGTGGAGAAGCTTCCTGAGAACCCGAGAACAGCACCAACAGAGAAGAAAGTGGAGCAGAGAGATCACCCAGTTACCCAAGCCAGCCCCTGACGTCATCCTTGCCGCTACTCCAGCTCACCTCCCACATTCAAACAATTACCTAATAATGCTGATTTTATGGCCTAATAAATTTTAAAGTTATACCTTCCCCTCTAGGCCTACTACACAAGACGTATTTCAGGTGCCTGCAAGAAGGAGAACCCTGCTACCTCAAATGGCCAAATTCCCTGCCTTGGGAACCAGCCTCCATCCTCATCTATGGACTGGCGTTGGCCTAGGATTTGCCTGACCCGGCTAGAAAGGATGAGTGGAGCCTCTCAGATTCTGTCTCCGAAATTGGAATCAAGTGCCACAAAGGGAAGAAGGCAGCTACTGCTGGTCCCCAAAGGTGGACGTTCAGGTAACATCAGGGTGGAGATTACTCCTGGGCCACACACAAGGAGAAAGCACAGGAAAGCAAAAACCTCGGAGAAACACCGGAAGTACATCAGTCAAATGAAGACAATAGAGCAGGAGTGCAAGGAACAGAGGCACCAAGAGAGAAAACGACGCACGAGAACCACCTCGGCTCCTGGTTTTCTAGCTCCAGTGCTGGTTTCCGGGATCCTGCCTGCATCCCTGCCCTGGGGCTTCTGCAAGGTTTCCTGCTATATTCTCTTTCCCCGAAGTTGTGAGTGAGTTTCTGGCCCTTCTGATCCCAGGAGCCCTGGCCTTGGTACCCTAATCTCAAAGTCCAGGTTAAAGCCTTTATCACCGCTCACATGAATTGTTGCAATAGTCTCCTAACTCCGCTGGCTGCCGCTTTGGGCCCGCATCCCTTAGCCGTCCCCCTCCCCGCCAGCGGTGACTATTCCGGTGTGCAAATAGTCCGGTGACTATTGCCATGTGTTTCCCCTTGGCGGTTTCATTGTCTTCACCATTGAGTTCCCGCGGCTGGCCTTGCACTTCGTGCGAAACAACCTTACTTAACCATGTTGTCTCTCACCTCCATGGCCTTGCTTATGCTGGTCCCCCTTCCAGGACTATCCTTCACAGCCTTCTGTGGATGAATTCCTACTGAGATGTCATTTCCTCCCTCGCTTATGCACTGACTTCTGCTCCTCCAAGAGCCCCTTCCTCTTTTTCCCATAGGACTTGTGTAATTTCCGCTTTAGTATTTACATGTTAATAAAAATGAGGATGAGGATAATTATGGAGCTCTTATTACATATCAAACTCTAAGCTAGCACTTTACAAACGTTATTTCTTTTAATCCTCACCAAAACCCTATGAGGTAAGTTCTATTACTATTCCTACTTTCCCGAAGAGACACCTGAAGCAGGGAGGTGAAATGACTTACCCAAAGTCACACAGGTAGGAAATGGTGGACTTAGGTCTATTGTTCATCTCTTCCTTAAAAAAAAAAAAAAAATTAGCGGCTTCCAGGGCTCAGTTGGTTAAGCATGCAACTCTTAATCTCTGCTCAGGTCATGATCTCGCAGTTCATGAGATCGAGCCCCGCATGGGGCTCTGGGCTGACAGTGCAGAGCCTGCTTGGGATTCTCTTTCTCCCTCTCCCCGCTGCCCTCCCACTCGCATGTGCATGCTCTGTCTCTCTCACAATAAATAAATAAACTTAAAAATTATTTTAAAAAATATCAGCTTTATTGAGATATAACTCACATGTCCTACAATACACTCACCCACTTAAAGTGTGCAATTCAGTGGTTTGGGGTATATTCACAGAGTCGTGTGCAACCACCACCATAATTTTTATTTTATTTTATTTTATTTATTAAAAAATTTTAATGTTTATTTATTTTTGAGAGAGAGAGAGACGCAGAGAGACACAGCATGAGTGGGGGAGGGGCAGAGAGAGAGGGAGACACAGAATCTGAAGCAGGCTCCAGGCTCTGAGATGTCAGCACAGAGCCCATCACGGGGCTTGAACTCACAAACCGCGAGATCATGACCTGAGCTGAAGTCAGACACTTGACTGACTGAGCCACCCAGGTGCCCCCACCACCACAATTTTAGAACACTTTCATCACCCCCGAAAGAAACTCATAGTCATGAATTGCTCATTTCTTGATGCTCTGCTACCAGTTAGCCTGGGACCCAGCATAGAGCATGTTCTCAACCAGCACTTGTTGAAGACTGGGTAGTTACCCCAAGTTAGAGGACAGTGGAAGGTGGAAGACAGCCTCTTTGTGCAACACTCTTTGCATCTAACATCAAACAAGGATTTGCCCGATTCTACCATTTATTGATTTTATGCTGTTTCTCTAATTACAGCCACCACTTATTATCTCTTATGTGCCATGCCATGCATTGAGTGACGTGTATACATTATCTTATCAGTGCTCACAAGGACACCTAGAAGTAGGTATTTTTGCATCCATGATACAGATGAGGAAACTGAGGCTCAGGGATTTCGTTAATTTGTCTAACATCGTACAACTTATAATCACCATCGTCTTAACATTAAGTACATTGCTAGTGTGTATAACTGAACACTGAACCATGTCTAGGCATTATGCTAAGTTCTTTATGTGCAACACCCATTTATCCATATTAGCCATTCATGCAACAGATATTAAGAACCTACCCCGTACCAGGCCCTATGGCGAATGCTAGGGATTCAGTGGTGGGCAAACAGATAAATCCACAGTCTCACAGGGCTCATGGTCTGGTGGCAGAAAAGGCATTCTAACAATGAACACACAAGTAATTGTTTTAGGTGGGAAGAAGGAAGGTCCTCATGGTTATTAGGTGCAGATCTGGTATTAGAACCGAATACTATTGAAATCCAAGTTCAAGAAATTCCAAGACTCTTTCTGCCAAGTTACACCAGCGTGACTCCCTTAGGCTGATCTAAGGAGACTTTGGGTTTGCTTGCCCTGTAGGAGGTCTGCCACTTCCTACGGGAGGCCTTAATGCACAATACAACAAAGGCTCAAACACACACACACACACACTTACTTAGACGACCCATACCTCCAACTGGAGAGAGAGCTAGGAGAGAAGCAATGCAGTGCACCTTGCAAATGCTTTCTTTCCTCAGCTGTGGGACTCAAGTTTGAAGAGCATTTTTCTATTCTCTGTGTTGCGCATTTGCTTTTATCATGTAAATGATTCTGAAGATCACTCCACTTAAACATGTAGAGACTGTCCCATTTTGTTTTCCAGTTGCAAAGTACTCCATGATGTGAACAAACCAGGGTTCAAACAGTCCCCTGCAATAGACATCTGGAGTTGTTTGCATTTGAGGCTAGTGAAGTAATAATGCCTTAATGAATAATTGGGTGTATGTCTTGTTCGTTAACATGGAGGTGAATCTTCAGGGGAAATTCTTGGAAGTAGGATTGGCTGGATCAAAGGGTAACCACTTCTTTAGTTTTAAAAGATATCGCCTAGCTCCCTACCAACAAGGGTCGACTCCTTTTGCACTCCTACCAACAATGAATGAGAGTGCTTGACCCCTTCACATACCAGACACACGCAATATTTTTTTTAAGCACGCATTTGGTAATAAAGACCTACACTCCCCAGTTTCTCTTAAAAATTGCAAGATCAGGCAAATACTGGGCCTGCTTTCCTGCATAGCTGTGACAAGCTGAGGCTGAGGGGTCACCGAGACCAAGTTGTCACCATGGCCCTTGTGGGTCTTGGAAGTTTCAACTCCTGGTCTCATCTAGCCCCTTCATTATGAAGATGAGGAGACTCTAGAAATTCATAGAAGAAAGTGAGTGGGGACTAGAACCTGGGTCTCCTACCTCCCAGTCCACTGCACCATCCGGCCTCCAGAGTAAGCCCAAGAGGGATGAGACAGATGTGAGGCAGCGTAAGTGTATAAAAGCACTGACAATTTGGCGTTAAAATTGGAATTGTTTTTTTAGCATTTACTTTGCTCAGTAAATATATCACACTACCTTGTAGTTGATTAAACTGTGACTAATCCACACGGAGCAGAGTGACAAATTGGTTTCTATTTCTTCTGAGCAACCAAAAAGAGGGCTGATGCCACAGCAGAAAGATTCAGTTACTCATTCATTCCTTTGTGCATCGAACACAAATTGTGTGCCAGCCTCCGATCCAGGCACTGGGGGTTCAAAGATGACTAACAGGCATTCAAACACAGAACAAACAAGTATGCAAAACCTTGACGGAACACTAGAAGTGTTTTATTGAAGGACCATACAGGCTGCTGGGAGAGCTCAGAGGAGGGATTGTAATTCTGCTGGGGGGCACATAGGAGAGGTCACAGAGGAGGTGTTATTTGGGTGGATTCTGAAGGACGTGTAGGAGTTCACTGAGAAAATGAAAATGAAGTGTTGCAGGAATTTTTTGGGTTTTTTGTTGTTGTTGTTGTTGTTTTTACCACATCCTGGGGTTCGTTGTCTTGCCGTTTCGAAGAATGAAGAGGGGGACACAAAATGAGCAGCGGGCAAAAGTTTATTACAGTATAAGATCAGAAAGTAAGAATAGTATGAAAGCTCTCTTTGCAGAGAGGGGGCATTCGAAAGTGAATCGGCAAGGCCCTTGTTTTTTCTGGTCAACCCTCCCTTCCTTTCCGCCTTGTTCCTTCTCAGGTCCTACCCTTATCAGCTTGACAGTTCTAGGCGCTGGGTTGTCCATTCCTGATTGGCTCGAGTCCATTTTGTGAGGGGTGGTCTATGGCCATATATATTCCTTGTGGGTCATACGTTTTATGGTTTACTACTTATTTTTAGTTAGGTCTTTTGTCAAATTACTGAGGGAAATCTGAGGGGGAGTAGGTGCTGTCTGTTACATTCTGAAGGGGAACTTTATGCCTGAGGGGGTTTGCTGTGGTCAGACACTCCCAGCATTGTTCCAAAATATGTGTTTTGCCCCACCCAGGGACCTCAGGTCCTGATCTTTCCCTCTCTGCCAACTGAAGCCTATCTTTTCCTATCATAAAGGGACGTGGGAAGGAATTTCAGAACATGACTGTATTTGGAGACAGGGTCTTTAAAGAAGTAATTAAGTTAAAACGAGGACCTTGGGGTGGGTCCCAGCCCAACCTGATGGGTGACCTTACAAGAAGAAGAAATTTGGACACAGAGAGACATCGGCAATGCACTCACAGGAAAGGCCACATGAGGACACAGCAAGAAGGTAGCCAACTGCAAGCCAAGGAGAGAGGCCCCAAAAGAAACCAAACCTACCGACAGCTTGATCTTAGACTTCCAGCTTCCACAGCTGTGAGAAAATAATTTGCTCTGTTCAAACTACCTAACCCATGGTATTTTGTTAGGGCAACCCTAACAAACCAATACGGGCACCAAGGCTCCAGAGAGCAGTTAAGAGTGGGTGACAATCAAGACCAACAAAAAGAAAGGGAACGAGGAGGGGTGGGGAAACTGAGGATGAAAATGGGGCAGGAAAGAGGAGTTTGAATGTGGCAGAAACAGAGTTAGACAAGCCAAAGAAGTTCAGTCAAACTCCAGTTTTCTATAGTGATTACCCAGTTTGTAGATATATATTTAAAAATTTTATTTTCAGCAATGTAATGTATGCATATGGTTGCAAAATTGAATAATCCAGAGAACTTATAATAAAAAACAACTGCTCTCCCCCATGTCCTGTTCCCCAGAGAGCAATCAGCTTTGGCTAAAACAGAGTTGTCATGTGCTGAGTTCTGTGCTAAACTTCTCTGTACATTGTTTTCATGAGTGCTCACCACAACCCCATGAGGTAGCTACCATTATTATGCCCGCTGTACAGATGGGAAAACTAAGGCATAGAAAAAATAAGTGATCTGTCCAAGGTCCTATATAGCTGGGAAGCAATAGAAATAGAAAGCAACTCAGGTCTGACTCCATACACCTAAATACTCTTAACCACCATCATACTCTGGTGGTTCCTGTCAAAGCCTTATTACCTGTGCTCCTTGATTTACCAACTCTGGACGTTATCTATTGACTTCTTAGTATGATTGATGAAGATTTAGCTCACTTAATCCTCCTGCCTTCTGCCTTCCAATTTTAGGTAGATACACTGCAATATTTAGTTCTGATGTGGGTACCTTTGAGGCTTTAAATGATACACATAAACCTCAATTCCTTGCTTGTACTCTACAAACATTTGTTAATTGGTTGTGAATTGGGTGACAGAAAGGCCATCCCAAATGTTCTTCTTACCCATCTTCACCCACCATAACACTTAGCTCTGTAATGGGCACCCCACAGGTGCTTGATAAATACCTGGGTAACAGAAATAAATGCAGAGAAACTTAACAGCATCAAAGATGGGAGATGACCAACAAATCTCAGCTAGGAGAAGGGCATAATTGCAGCCTGCAATGTCAGACTGACTTCTTTGGAGACACAGCCTCCCACCGAGGAGGGAACAAGGAGCTATAAAATGGAAATTGAAGGAGAATCGCTTCAGAGCAGCTGTCAGGAAGCACTTCCCCCAGCAGAGACAGCAGATGACCTCGCTGCAAGGTTGTCTGGGCTCACACACCTGGGCGTGTCCTGCCAACTTAAGGAGGCCACCAGGGAACTCCATTCAGCAACCCCCCACCCCATCTCCCCATAGTGGCAAATGGGGGGTATTCTGCCAGCATCAGTTGCACAGTGGGCTTTCTGAAAGGGGTGGCGGGGGCAGCTCCCTGGGGGAGGCTTCTCCCATAGCCTGGAGAATCTGGGCCCTCATACCTGTGAAGAACCCAATTACATAAAGATGAAGGCCATCTGCATAGGGTCTTTGTTCATGCCATCCTTCTGCCTGTAGCATCCTCCCCACTTTCAGCCTAGCTAATTCTTACTTATCTTTGTACTTCTGGTCGGATGCACTGTCTCAGAAAGGGATTCCAGATCCTCCGAGGGTGCATCACATCTGCTATTACACATCCTCTAAGTATTTTGCTTTGATGTCACTTAGCACAGTGGTGAGTTTACATTTATTAGAGTCATTACTTGTATAAAGCCTCACCCTCGAGATTGGGACTGTCTCTGATTTTGCTCACCACTGTGTCCCTGCACCTAGCACAGCATCCAGCGCATAACAGGTGCTCTGTAAACATTTCTTGAATGAATGGAGAGGTGAATGAATGAGTCTGGATTCAATCCCTTTAATCAAGTGGTTCATTTATGTGAGGTTTTGCCCCCTGAAAACCCAGCATCGTGGCACCTAAAGAGAAGAGGATGTAGCTTTCAGACCCCGACTGCCCCAGTCCAGACTCATGATTCACCTTCTGAAAATGCAGTGACTGGCATCTCTGATGACTCACACAGACTCCTGGGGGACGCCCCCCACACATTCTTTTCTTCCCTTCGCTCCTGTCCTCCCCCATCAATCTGTCAGCAGGCTGGGTCTCTTTGCCTCCTACTCAGTAGTTCTCAGTCCTGGCTTCAGCTGACTGACCAGGGCAGCCTTTTAAACAGACAGATGCTTGAATTTCTGATTCAGGGGCTCCAAGGTGGGCTCAGGGAAGTGTTCATTTAAAAATTCTCTCCAGGGGGATTCTGATGTGTGACCCACTCTCTAAATGGATCTCAAAGCTGTCTCCTTTCCTGTAGCCACCTGCCCTAGTCCAGACCTGTCCACGCCCTCTTTCCCCCCCTGGGGAGAGCAGTTTCCTCTCTGGTTTCTCAGGGCTCCAAGCTTGGGGTCCCCAGTCCATTCCCTGTGAGGCAGCCTGCCAGAGAGATCTTTCTACAATGAAAGGCTCTAGAATTTCACTCTTCTGCATAAAACATCTCCCTGCATCCCGCTGCCTGCAGGACAAACCCCAAACTCCTGGAGAGCCTCACAGGTGCTGTTCACTTCTCTAGGCTCACCTCCTTGGTTGAGCCTCAGCCACCTCACTCACACTCTGCCCTAACATGTGAGCTATCCTAAGGGCCTGAAGGAGCCGGTCCACGTTCTCTCCTTCATCTGGGTCTGTGCACAATGGCTCCCCTCACCCAATGTTAAAGAAAAATCTATTCTGACACTTGTTAAACTGATAAGGAAGGTTATTGAGGACCATTGTAATAGGAGTTTGGCAATAAGGGAGAGAGAGCTCAACTCCCACTACAACAATGATATACACAACGAGCACAGTGAGGGCGTCAGTGGATGGAAAATTACTAAGAGGGAGTGTCCAGGGTAGGGGGATTTTGCTAAGCTGACCTAACAGGGTTCTTGCTAAAGGCAAAGGGCTAGACATCCAGGGTAAGAGATGAGGAATTTGCTCAGATATCAAGGGTGATCAGATCTCCTGGGTGAGGGGATGACCTGGCAGGACTCTTTGCTAAGTCTGGGCTGGGCAGACCAAAGACAGGATGGGCACTAAGATCAAGGCCCAGGTGAGAAAAGGGCTCAGGGGAACCTGGCTGAAGTTTGGTCCGGGACAGCGTCTCTGTCACCAGGAACAATTGACTGTGTTCTGCTCTGCGTCTGACAATGCCAGCTTCTCCAGTCCCTGTGCAGGCAGAGCCTCCTCTGGGAAGTCTTCCCTGATACTCCTCCGCTGTCCGGGGCCCCTCACCTGTCCTGTATTAGCATTTGTGGCCTCCTAGTGTTGTGATCTGTTTCCTTGCGGGCTCCTGAGCTTGGCTGTAAGCAATTGGAGGGCAGGCACCCTGTCTTGAATCCAATGCCTAACACAGTGTTCAGCTCTCAATAAATATTTGTTAAATGAATACATACTGATGAACAAGGCTCTCATGGAATCGCTCGTCTGCTCTGAAACAAGCAGTGACTGTATTGCCTGCATCCGTGGTTCTTGGACTTTGGTGAGCATCCGAACCATCAGGAGGGCTTGTTGAACACTCGGTGCCTGTCCCCCTCCAGAGTTTCTGGTTCAGTAGGTTGGATTGGGGCCTAAGAATCTGCACGTCTAACAACAGGTGAAGCTGATCCAGATGGCACTTTGATAGTCACTGACATGCAGGATTGCAGCGGATATCATCCCCAGGAGAGATGCACCATACTATTTAAAAAATCCAAAGAGGATAAGACTTAGTAGGCAGATTTCAGGTGAGGTGTGAAGCAGATATGATCTCATGATCTAGGTGACCTTCTTCCCTGCCTAAAGTATAAGATTCCCTCTCTCCCTGCCTCCCTGTCTCTCTCATTTGCAGCCCGGAGCAATAGCTCAAGACTTCATTGCCTTGCCCCATGCTTCATTTGCTGTGGGAGAGGCTGCCTCTCAGGCCCCTCTGCCAGGCCTGGTGCCAGGCTGAGAGCAGGGACTGCGGGCCCCTGGGCAGCTGAGTGGAATACTAATGCAGGTGGCCCAAGGAGCGGCAGTGCCCTGAGCCCTCTCCCTTTTCGGTCCCCGAGATTAGCTGCTGCTGCAAATGACTGCGAGGGCAGAGAAAGCAGGACAGGGGTCATGTCTGAACCAGACAGGGCAGGACGGAGCTCCCCCAAATGCCCCTGCCCGGCCCAAGAGGGGCCAACGCACAGCTGTTTGCTGCACACAGACAGAGCTGGGATGTGAAAACTGTGCTGTTCACACATGCATGTGAGGCTTTCGGGGTGTGAGGCAGAATCAGGGGGTAGGAAGGGGGCCACGCCAGGAGCTGGGACTCGAGGCAACTTTCTGCATGTCGCCATGTGCCAAATTCTAAATTTGAACTTGACCTTCTGGGCCAAAATAGAAGAATATTTGTCAAGATAGGAAGACAGGACATGTTTTTTTGTTTGTTTGTTTTTTGGTTTTTTTTTAGTTTGTTGCCTCAATTTGTAACTTCTAACTATTCAGACATGTGCTATACTCTTGGCCAGGCCCTGCAAATGTTTGGCATAGGGCTGCCTGCCAGAGTGACGAGGTGAGCAGGACAGCCCCCTGAGAGGCTGTGCTGTTCCCCAGGGCCAGAATCACAAACTGGAAGCCCCAGTGCCTCCCTGAGGACTGGCTGGTAATCCTCAAAAGGGCAAGCAGCACTCTCTTTCTCCCTAGGAGGTAAGGGTGCACCCTGGTTCCACATTTAAATCACACAATTTCATCTGCTTACTGAGATAAAGGAAGAGGCCTGGACCTCGGGAGGCTTAGATTCTGGGGTCCCCATCAAGCTGCTGGATGGTGGTCAGGAGTGTGGGGTCAAAGCTCACACTGACACTTCCCAGTTCCCATTTCCCATTTCCTTAGGCAAGCCACCTCTCACAACCTCCGTGTCCTTGTTTGTTAAGAGGACATCGGTGTAATGCCTGCACACGGAGGGGTTATGCCAAAGCCTTTGGGCTGGACCTGCACGGGTAGGTATTTCCTAAGTATTAGCTGCTATTTGTGATTTCCTGGTTGGTTCATCCCTATCTGGCGGGGCTTCTCCCCAGGCAGCCCTACCTTTTGGCAGAGTTTGACAAATTGGAGAAGGCTGTCCTCCAGGTTTCGGGCTTTCCCCTTGGACAGTCTTTGCTCATGGGTGCCCTTCTAACTCATTTCAGGGACCCACGACTCTCATGGTGCATATCATGTACCTTTACCGATGCAGGTTCTTAGACCCCTGCCTCAGGCCTTCTGAGTCCCCAGGTTGGGTTTGGGCCCAGGTGTCTGCATTTTAATGAGCTCCCCAGAGGATTCTCATATAAGAGGCGGCTCTTGGGGGAACCCTGTGGTTGAGAAAGTGGACTGAAAGTCTGAACCCACAGCAGCTGCTGGAGGCAGATTCCTGTTCTATCTGAAGCACTTTTCTAAGAGTCAAAGCTGCCCAAGAATGGAATAAGCTGCCTTAAGAAGTAGTGAGCCCCCTGTCAATGCAGGTATGCAAGCACATGCCAGATAAATACCTGGCAGAGAGAGAGAGAACTCCAGCCCTAGCTCAGGAGTTGCAGTTCATGGCCATGACAATCTCTGTGGTTCCTTCTTTTTTGCCCTCTGCCCTACATCTCAGGAAATGCTGTCATTCGTCCAACTCCATCACCATGCTCCCTTTCCTAGGGACATCTTGGTTTGAGTCTCATGTTTAAGAAAGGAATGAATGCTTTCCTGTCTTGGGACAGAAGGCTGGTGATGAAGAAGATCATTCTAGGCTGCCCCATTCAATTGCGCCAGCACAGGGAACCCCCATCTGGGCCTCTGGGGCGGAGGAGCCCTGCCCTAGGCCTTCTGTACCTACCCCCCCCCCACTTTCCTTCTCCATCGTCACACATAATTTATAAAAGGAGTGGGAGGCAAAGGATGCTGTTGAGTCAGTTTGAGACTGTGCCCAAGAGAGAACTTGGAGCTGCTGTGCCTTGTGGCAACTGTGCCTAACGCCGCGTGTAATCACTGCCATGTGTCTCTGTCAAGAACTCCAGTACACTTCCATGCAGTCCCTGGAAACTCCCCTGTCAGGACCCTCCAAGCAGAAGACAAATGGACAAGTTAGGGCAGTGGTAAATCCTGCTGTCCTTCTGTTGTCAGTGGCCCCTTGAAGCAAATCAGCCCAGCAGGGGGCAGAGGGGAGGGCACGCCTGGCAGCAATGTTCTGGGGGACTGGGGTGCGTGGTTGCTCCCCAAGTGCATTTTCTCAAAGCGGGGCCTGGCCGATACTTTGTTTGGAGTGGACGGGTTGACATGCCAGTTGCTAAGGATCTGAGAAAGTAGTCAGGGAGGACAGTAGATTTTTTTTATCTGCTCATTTCACCACCAATCCCCAATGAAAGCCCCACATCCCAGCCTTGTCTGGCCCTAGGCCTGCTCTCCCAGATGGCAGAACCTGGCTAGGTGTCCCCTCACCTGTGTTCCAAATCCAGCAGAGGAGGGTCTGGGTGGCTCATGCGGTTAAGTGTCTGACCCTTGACTTCAGCTCAGGTCATGATCTCACGGTTCCTGAGTTCGAGCCCCTCATAGGGCTCCGCGCTGACCGTGCAGAGCCTGCTTGGGATTGGGTCTCCCTCTCTCTCTGCCCCTCCCGTGCTTGCTCTCTCTCTCTCTCTCTCTCTTAAAATACATAAAAATAAAACTTAAAAAAACTAAAAAAAATAGAAGCCAGCAGAAGGCCCCCACCTCACCCTGAGCTCCACCGCTATGCTTGGAAACCCAACTCCTCTGAGCCAAAGCTGAGCACTTCCTCCTTGGATGAGACTTCCTTCCCCTCTTCAAGGGCACTGACTCGGTCTCCAGGCCCCTTGCCACCTCCATACTTTGAATGTCACTTTTAGGAATGGTGGCCACATAATTGAGCACCTACTATGTGCCAGACACCGTGCTAGGGGTGCCACATGTATAACCGCAAATGTTCACAAACCCAAAATTATTAGTTCCATTTTGCAGATGACAAAAGTGAGGCACAGGATAGTTAAGCGACTTGCAAAGGTCTAGGTGACTTGAAAATCTGTAATCGGTTGGGTTTGCAAAGACAATAACAGTGAATAACAATGACAGTGGATCCGAAACCCTGAATTTGAATCGATGCTCTCACTCTTCTTTGTTACCAGGAGGGTTGCTTTTATCTCTCTCTAAGCCTTAGTTTTTCTTTGTGTAAAATGGAGGCTGTAATCATCATCATCATACCCACTTCTTCATATTTGTGGTGAGCAGAATAACGGTCCCCCAATTTCTAGAACCTGGGAGTATGGTACCTGACATGGCAAAAGGGATTTTGCAGACGTGATTAAGTTAAGGGTTTTGACCTGGGGAGATTATCCTGGATTATCTGGGTGGGCTCAATATAATTGTAAGGGTTCTTATAGGAGGGAGGCAGGAGTCTCAGAGTCAGAGAGAGCACTGGAGAGAGATTTAAAGAGGCTAAGGGGTTGGTTTTGAAGATAGAGGAAGAGGCCATGAGCCAAGAAATACAGACAGTCTCTAGAAGCTGGAAAAGACAAGGAAACAGAGTCTCTTCTAAAGCTGCTAGAATGAATACAGCGCTTCTGACCCCTTGATTTTAGCTCAGTGAAGCCCGTGTCAGATTTCTGCCATCCAGAACTGTATCATGTGTTTTAAACCACTAAATTTGTGGTAGTTTGTTACCACAGCAACAGGGAACTAATAAGGGATTGGGACTTAAAAAATATCAGTAGGAGTGCCTGGGTGGTTTAGTCCATTGAGTGTCTGACTTTGGCTCAAGTCATGATCTCATGACTTATAGGTTCGAGCCCTGCATCAGGCTCTGTGCTGACAGCTCAGAGCCTGGAGCCTGCTTCAGATTCTGTGTCTCCCTTTCTCTTTGCCCCTCCTCCCCTCATGCTCTCTCTCTCTCTCTCTCTCTCTCAAAAATAAACGAACATTAAAATTTTTTTAAAAAAATAAGTAAAACACCAGGCACATTGAGTTGGTTATACAAAAGTTCACAGCAGATACTGCCTCCTGGTTTTACTGTGAGGTTCTTAATATCTTACACAACTTTATATTCCAAACATAATTTGTTATAACACTTGGTACATTGTAAGCACTTTCAATATTTAGTGGATGAATGATAATTTCATTCACTAAACAAAGGGGAGGGGGCAATCCTGGAAATAGTGGTAAAGACTAGAGGTATGCATACGAAGTCTAAGAGGTGATTAAATTTCCCTTAAGTTAAGGCATTGATGGGTCTGGTTAAGACCCTAATGATTTGTCCTCTGTATAGAATGACATATTATCTATTGGGACACCTGGGTGGCTCAGTTGGTTGGGCGTCCGACTTTGACTCAGGTCATGATCTCGCAGTTTGCGGGTTTGAGCCCTATATAGGGCTCTGTGCTGACAGCTCAGAACCTGGAGCCTGCTTTGGATTCTGTGTCTCCCTCTCTCTGTCCCTCCCCCACTCATGCTCTGTCTCTCAAAAATAAATAAATGTAAAAAAAAAATTGAAGAATGACCTATTATACAATTAACAGTGTTTACCAAGGACTTTACTAGGTATACCTTCATACAGAGAAGAGCACAGCTCAAGACTTACCTTCTATAGGGAGGTCTTCTGTCCCCACTCCAGTACATTGTGATGGGTATTTGTTGGAACTCTTGGTTACAGGCGGTAGCAATTCAAATCAAATGTATCTGAGAAATACATACATACATACATGCATGCAGTAACCACAAATTTAAAAACCACCTGAATTTGTTGGCTAGTGTAACTAACAGACCACCTCTAGCTGTAGGTCTAACTTCAGGTACTGTTGTTGGATCCAGGCATTTGAATGATGTCATCAGGATTTGTTCTCACCCCTTCTGAGCTTTGCTTTCGTCTGTGTTGACTTCATTTTAAGGCATGTTCTGCCCACGTGGCAGAGCTCAGGCTTGGGGTGTTACCAGGTTAGCAATCTCCAGGAAAAGAGCATCTCTTTCACAACAAATGTAGCAAAAGTCTTGAGACAGATTCTGATTGGTCCAACTTGAATCAGATGCCTGTTCTTGAACCAATTACTTTAGTCGGGGAGCTGGAACACCTACCTCATGGTTAGACGTGGGTCATGGGCCGAACATGGAGATAAGACGATCTCAGTCTTATTGTGAGGACGATCTCAGTCCTCACATGGACTGAGAGTAGGGGAGGAGTGGTCCCCAAATGGAAATGGAGGAAGCATTACCGGAGAAAGGGAGTGGGCCGGGCAGGCACAAACTACAGAATTTTCTTGCCCCAGATCACTTAGAGTAGGATGCAGAAATAGTACTAGAATCCAGCCTCTTGAATCACCCAAAAGTCTGGTTCCTCAGTCAAATGGGCTGCAGTGTGAGGGCTGGATCTGCAAATAAAACTCTCAGGCCTCCTGGGATTTCCTGGAAAAATAACGAGGAGTATGAGGGTGGAGGGTTGGCAGAAATAGACACTTCCTGTTCATACAAGAGGCTCAGACTCTCAGAATTGGAAGGCCACCAAGTCTGACTTCTCCATTCCCTTCACAACATCCTCTCCAGGTGGCTGGCAGCCTCTGTGTGTACTGCCAGGGACAGGAAACACGCTCCTATTCTGAGACAGTCATTTTGTGATACCTCTGACCATCAAAAATAAATATCCCTATTTGGAGTCCAAATCTTCTTCTGGTAGCTTCCACCTCCTTGCCCTGGGAATCACAGAGAATAAGTCAAACTCCTTTGGAATGGCCCAGAATAAAAGTGCACCGAGACTGAGAGTCAGAAGAATATGGTTCTGATACAGGCTCTCTGCCAGGAGAGCAAAGAAAATGCGACGAAACGCAAGCACGAATGCGGAAGTGCTTTATATGTCACAGATCATCATCTTCATTATCATCATCGCCATCATCTGTCAGGCACTTAAATGTCAGACACCGTTCTGAAGGTATTACCTAATTTTATCCTTATAATAAACATTTGCGATAAATTCTCTTATCATTCCCATTACACAGAAGAGAAAACTGATGGCACTTGAGCTTAGGTCCCATAGTTAATTTAAGTGGCAGAGCTGGGACTGGAAGCCATCTGGCTCAATTCCCACATATGTGTCCTTGTCCAACACATTACCTATAAAAACGATGCAACAGTGGGCATTGCTTTAATTGATTGTTTCAGCCTAATGGCTCTTGAACTGGTGGGTACATTTGGTTCTTCAGTCTTTTCTAAGGTTGTTGAGTGGTTCTTGGCTTCCCCGATCTCTTTGTGGGACAGGGAGAGTAGTTGAATGTGCCAGAATCAGCCAACAGTCAGCCCTCTGGCCAAGGGCAAGTTTCCTGTGGATGATGTTTTCCCAAACAAGTCCTTCCCTCTTCCCTGGTCCAGAGATTAAATAACCCACAGGCAGCTCTCCAGGCAGAGAGAAAAATGAAAGAGAAAGCAGTGTGTATGTTACAAGAACATAAAAAGGACCAGACTCTGTTTACTCAGATTGGGAAACAGATCCCAGGAACAATGTGTCTGCTCCAGTGTAATTATCTTGAAAGTGGTCGGCATTTTACTCAGTTCTGAAACTCATAAAGAGGCTTCAAAGAGATGGGCACTCTGGGGACTCTTTTATCAAAAGAGACCTAAGAGGTAAGGTTTCTAGATCAAATTCAGCCCTTAACTGAATCAGCAAAACTGAAAAAAAAAAAAAAAATTAAAAAGGGAATTTTATGAAACAGCAGGAAAATGTTTTGGATATGCAGATTGAAAAGAAAGGGTAGAAACTGACCCCGATACCTGGCTGAATCTTTCCACACGGCTGGCTGGTGTTAGTGAGAGCGGAAAGAAAGGAAGTTCTTGCAATTATAAACCCCTAGCTTGGACGAAACATAGAGCTTCCATCTGTTCTATTTTTTTTTTCACCTAATTTACTTACATTTAATTCAACTCATCCATTCATTCATTTTTCAGTAAATAGCTGAAGTGCTTACTGTGCTCCAGGAAGATGCAATGGAGAACACAAGGTCCTTCCTTCAAGGAACTTACTATCCCCAAGTCTGTCCCAGAGTAGGAGGCTCAAGCACCTACGTGCCCTTCTGAGCAGAAAGTGTCTATTTCCCAACATCCCTGCCCCCATATGCCTCTTGGTTTTTCTGGGAAGACTCATGGGCTTAATAGAGTTGTTAACAGAGTCAACCTTCACATTCCAGTCTGTTTGGCTTTAGAACTGGATTAGCTTAGAATTCAGGAGGCTGGATTCTAGTTCCGTTTCTGAGTCCTATTCTGTGTGTGATTTTTGGAAAGAAAAATTCTAGTCGTACCGGAAGAAAACTGAGCCTCCAGGAAGACTTTTCTCCTCTTGTTCCCCAGTCCCCATGTTATGTTTAAATCTTGGCCCTCCCACTCACAAGCTGTGTGCCCCTGAGCCAGTTGTCTAACCACTCTGTTCTTAGTTTTACTGTATGTAAAATAGGACTGTGAGAGTTTTTGTTAAGAAAAATGTATGTGAAGTGCTTGCAATAGTTCCCGTTTTGTAATAAACACTCAATAGACTTTAGCTATTCTTATTAGAGCACTGTGGACCATCTTTTCATAGTATTGATCACTATGTGTTATTATATAGTTAAGTGGCTATTAGATTTACATCTGCCTCCCAATTAGACTGTAAACTCCATAAGGGCTGTTTTATCTACTGCCATGTTTCCAATGTCCAGTTCACTGACTGGCATACAAAAGGAGCTCAATAAATATTTGTTTAATCGGTTAATGAATGAATGAATTTCTTCCCAAATCCATCTCGGCTTGCAGAGTAAAGAATCTGAAGAACTGCCAGAGCATCTGTTCCCAGAGGTTTTCTCAAAGATGCTCCGACAGCTGTTTGTGCTAGAAGCCACCATAAAAGGCATTTTTAAAAGTGAGAGGGAGAGAATAGTGGTAACGAGGAGATCTATGGCCCAGCTGGGATCCTGGCCTTGTGACTGCAGCGAGACTCAGGGGAGGGAAGGGGGAAGGTGGGAAGGTAGACACAGGGGCTGAAGAAAGGAAGACAGAGGCATTATTTTGAATCAGAGTTGGAGAGACACTCAGAAAGAGAGACTCATCGAGGCAGAAAGAGTCATCGAGAAAGGTGTTCCGTGGTTGACAGAGACAAAGGCAGAGTGGGAGAAGGGAAGGAGGGAAGACAAGTGTTTGAACTGGCAGCTAATTCTCCAAATCCTTGAGGGTTTTTGAGAGCTAGAGAGTAATTCAGGCTTCAGCCTTGGCTGGTTGATTTATGACCAGTGAGAGTTGGACCACACTGGAGCTAAGCACATTAGGCAGCTGTGTGGCTTGGAGCTTCTCGAAGCCAAGCCTGGGACTTCCCTGGAGAGCAGGACGGTGAGCAGATCAAAGGGTAGAGGGACTGTCTGCTCTAATGGGATATGAACTCTCAGTCAGGGAAATCATGGTACAAAAGACTTAGAAAGCCTCGGTCATCCCGCTCACTTCTAATTGGGAGCACAAAAGAAGTTTTGACTCAGAAGACTGATCTTTCCTCCTTTCCTGCCTCCCCACTTTCCCCACCTTCCCTCCCTCTGCTCCTCACTTCCTTCCTTCCTCTCTTTCTCCCTTCCTTCCTTCCTTCCCTCTTCCCCCTATCCCTCCCTCCTCTCCTCCCCTACTCCCTTCTTTCCTTCCTCCCTCCCTTCCTTCCTTCCTTCCTTCCTTCCTTCCTTCCTTCCTTCCTTCCTTCCTTCCTGATTTATTGAGCATTCAGAATGTACAAGGCCACCAGGAATGCAGAGATTAAATAAGACATGATTCTCAACTTTTAAAGAGCTCTCAGTGGTGTAGAATAAAGAGAAGAAAAACAGGGAACGGAATAATAGGTACAGTATGGTACCATTTATATAAATTCAATTTTTTAATTTTTTTAATGTTTATTTATTCTTGACAGAGAGAAACATAGAGTATGAGCAGGGGAAAGGCAAAGAGGGAGGGAGACACAGAATCTGAAGCAGGCTCTAGGCTCTAAGCTGTTAGCACAGACCCTAACACGGGGCTCGAACTCACAAACCATGATATGACCTGAGCCAAAGTCGGATGCCCAACCGACTGAGCCACCCAGGTGCCCCATATATAAATTCAAGTTTTAATTTTTTAAAAAAAATTTTTTTTTCAACGTTTATTTATTTTTGGGACAGAGAGAGACAGAGCATGAATGGGGGAGGGGCAGAGAGAGAGGGAGACACAGAATCAGAAACAGGCTCCAGGCTCTGAGCCATCAGCCCAGAGCCTGACCCGGGGCTCGAACTCACGGACCGCGAGATCGTGACCTGGCTGAAGTTGGACGCTTAACCGACTGCGCCACCCAGGCGCCCCTCAAGTTTTAATTTTTATTTGTTCATGATACATGTACTTATAAATATCTAATGAATTAGGCAGAAATAGTCTAAATTTGTAACCGAGGCTGTTGGGGGATGATGTGGGGAGGAAATGAAATCTGAAATGGCAAAGCAAGGGGGTTTCATCTCTAGATGAGCAACATGTTGCTTATTTTATTTTTAAGAAATTGAAAAAAATAGACAAATTGTTTTTGAATGGTCATTTTACATGGTGGGTATTTGGCTATTTGGTATATGCTATTCCTCTGAACTTTCCCAGAATTAAAGGAAAAGCTCAAGAAATTGAAAAACTGATCATAATTCATCAAGACAAGTCACTTTTATGCTTCTCTTCTTCCACATTAGCCCCAGGATATGGAGGCAAGAGAAATGATCAGAGGCGTCTTCTGTCTCCCCCAGTCCATCTACCCTGCAGTCCATATTTTCAGGAATGAATTCCCCAGGGTTAAATCAAATAAGCTACTGCATGCTAAGTATGATAAAACAATCCCTTTTCCATGAAATACATGCACCTTCCAGAGTGTTCCAGAAGTCAGGAACTTGGTAGTTCAGGCAGGAAGGGGGTGGCGTTTGGGAGCCAAAGTGACCAGAATCCTTTGAGTATCTATGGAAAGGAGGCACTGGCCATTTATGGTCTCTCTCTCCTAAGAAACCCTAATTTGTAGGCAGGTGATGGTGAAGAAAGCCCAGGCTTTGGAGCCAGACAGACTCAGGATAGGGGCTCCTTAGAAGCTGTGTGACCTCAGGGAAATTATTAAGTCTCTGAACTTGAGTTCCCTCATTTGTAAAATGGGGACAATAAGGCTTCCCGGGGTTGTTGTCATATTTAAACGACCCTGTAGAAGTTTAGTGTCCAGCAAGCACAACATGGTACCCAGAAAACAATAGATTCTTTGCGCATATTAATCTCTTCTTTCTTTTTTTTTTTTTTTTTAATTTTTTTTTTCAACGTTTATTTTATTTTTGGGACAGAGAGAGACAGAGCATGAACGGGGGAGGGGCAGAGAGAGAGGGAGACACAGAATCGGAAACAGGCTCCAGGCTCTGAGCCATCAGCCCAGAGCCTGACGCGGGGCTCGAACTCACGGACCGCGAGATCGTGACCTGGCTGAAGTCGGACGCTTAACCGACTGCGCCACCCAGGCGCCCCTAATCTCTTCTTTCTGAGGGGTAGGTGTTCTTTGTGTGACATCTGGAATATGGCTCCAAGAGCCAACTTCGTAAATGGGCGCAGTTGCCAGGACTTCTGTCTTAAAAATCTTCCTTCATGGAGAGAACAGCATTGTAAGTGGCAAAGATGGTGGAGACACTGAGCCTAAGTTAAGTCCTGGGTCCAGGAGGAGGCAAGACCCCCAGAATCAGAGAGCAACAGACCTGGAAGAGACAATGCCGGTCCTCAGGCCACTAGTTCCCAAACCTCACCTCACATCACGTGGGAGGTTTGCAAGCCACTCAGTCTTGAGTCTCAGATCGGAAGAGCTGACATTGGGACTCAGGAATCTCTTTTTCTGAGAAAGCTCTCCCTAAAGTGCAAATTAAAATAATGACATGCCATTTTTAATTCAACACATGGCAAGATAGAGTTCGACAATGTCAAATGCCAAAGAGGGTGTGGGGAAATGTGTGCTCTCAACCATGGCAGGTGGGTGCAGCCACTTTGGAGGGCAGTTAAAATTGTGTGGGAGTGGGGTGCCTGGTTGGCTCAACAGGTGACTCTTGATCTTAGGGTCATGAATTTAAGCCCCATGTTGGGTGTGGATCCTACCTAAAAAAATTTTGTTTTAAATGTTTATTTGTTATTTTTGAGAGACAGAGAGAGAGAAGGAGAAGGAGAGGCAGAGAGAGAGAGAGAGAGAATGCACATGTTGGGGGGGGGAGGGGCAGAGAGGTAGGGAGACTGAGGATCTGAAGCAGGCTCTGTGCTGACGGCAGTGAGCCCAATGGGGAGTTCGAACTCATGAACCATGAGATCGTGACCTGAGCTGAAGTTTGACACTCAACCGACTGAGCCACCCAGGCGTCCCCAATATTTTCCAATATTTTAAAACTTCTGGTTTCAGATCAGGACATGGTCTCACGGCTCGTGGGTTTTAGCCCTGAGCTGGGCTCTGTGCTGACAGGGAGGAGCCTGCTTGGCATTCTCTCTCTCCGGGGGTGTCTCTGCCCCTCCCGCACTTGCTTGCTCTCTCTCTCTCTCTCTCTCTCTCTCTCTCAAAAATAAATAAATAAATAAAACCTTAAAAATGTTTTAAAAATTGTGTGGGATAGCGGGGGATGGAGAAGCACAGAGCCAGGCTGACCGGAGTGCTGGTCCCAGCTCTGTCACTTCCCAGCTCTGTGACCTTGGATATACTCTTCAACTTCTCTGCCCCTGAAGCTCTTCGCCTGTAAAATGGGACTGCTATGGCTTGTTGAAGAGGCTGTGAAGTTGAAAGCTGGACACTAAAGTGCTCTGCAGGCATAAGAGGGATCTGAGATGTGTATGAATGAATATGTGTATGTTGTGTGTGGTTGGTTTGTGGGCATGTAGATAAGAATGTATGTGTAGGAGGTGGCCATGCAGGGTGTGTGTGTTTATATGCCTATGTGTTGTGTCTGGCTGTGGGTTAGTTAATGTGTGAGAAAGGGGGGGGGGGTGGGAGGCAGGGAAAGGGACTAGTAAGAAAGGAAAGGCTGTAGGAAGGAAATTAGGAAGGAAAGAGGGAAAGAGGGAAATGAGACAGCACAAGACCAGATCTTGCTGTTCTTTCCGGAAGCCTCTGCCAACTCCAGGAATGCAGACTGGAATTGGTTCAGAAACCTCAGGGACTCTCTCTGGAGCCAGTCCATCCACTGGCTTCTCTGTCCCAGAATCACCTCTCAGCACTTGGAGACGTTTTCTGGCAACTTGGCCTCCCAACGGTAAACTGGACTTCCAAAGGCTCAGTCACTGGATGCCTTGCCTCATGGACACCTGACCACCAGGGGTACCTCCAAAGCCATGGTGGCTGGCTCCCTCCACAATTTCCATGGCAAGCCTGTGTTCCTAAGATGTAGGCTACCCATGGCCCTCTGTCTGGAAGGTTGTACAGGGCTCTGGGCATGTCTGGCCCCTCTGATTATTCAAGCTGGCCTCAGACATCCCTTCCTTGGAGAAGTTTCCTCTGTCCTGCCCGTCTACAGCAATACTGCTCTCTTCCCTGTGTTGTTCCATTAAATAGTTTACTTCACTTTTAGTTGTGGAAAACCACACACACACACACACACACACACACACACACACGCACACACGCACGCACAAAGCACATAAAACATAGGCGTACAGCATGGTGGGGATCATAAACCAAACACCTATGTAGCCATCCCTCCACATTAAGAAATAAAATATAGCCTGTACCCTAGAAAGAAGCTCTCTTCCGTCCCTAAATGGCTTCTCCCAGGTGTAATCCTCCCTTCCTCCTAAGGCAACCACTACCTCGACCTTTGCTAATCATGTCTGTATGGATTAATAAGCCATCATCTCCCTGCATCAAGCCCAGCGTGTTTGTTAACCTCTGCCAAGGTTGGGACCCTGCAAGCCACCTCTCTCCTCTGGAACTAGCTGCTTCTCTGATGCTGCCAATAGGGGGCACTAGGGAGAGACAGCAAAGCCTGGAGGAGGCTGGTCCTGGTCGCTTTCTGCACTTGTCAGCTTCACCACAGCAAGGCACTGTGTTTCAGTAGGAGGAGCTGATTCCAAGGCTCCCAGAAACAATCTCATGATGCCCCTTTGGAGACACGGGCACCTGCCAGTTGGCCAGCACCTCCCTCAGAGGGGCCGGTCCAGCTCCAAGACTCTAAGTTTTCATCACTCCAACCTCTTTTCTCTGGTCTCCCAGATGCTTCTTCCTGCAGTCACCACCTCCGTGAACAGCTTTTCCCTTTTCAGTTCTTGAATATCTGATGGACAATTCTTCACATTCTCTCTGTTAAAATACCTGTGCAGGGTCTTCTCTCTCATGAGCAGACCCCAACTGACACGATTTCTTTGCATTAAAAAAAAAGAAAACAAACTTTTACTACCTAAGGATGCATCTCTAAACACTGAAATGCGGTTTTTGTCTAATATTAAACTTCAGCTAAACAGAATCACTCAGAATGCCCTCTTTGGTGTCCGGAAGCTTCCTCATTCAACATGTTTGTGGCACGTGTTGTGTCATGGCTTGTCTGTTCCCACTGCTGTGTAATATTCCATTGCATGAACATGTCATAGCTTATTTACCCACTCTTCTCTTGATAGATATCTGGATTGTTTCCAGTTTCTGGCTTTTAAAAATAATACATACTACAATACATATTCTTATTTAGATTTATTGGTGTAACTACATACAAATTTCTGTTACACATATATTTAGGACAGAAATCACCAGAACTTTCTTTTTCTGGTGAATAATGGAGTTGGGAAACTTCTCTTATGTTTCTTGGTCATTCCGATAACCTCTTGTGCGAGGTTTCTGTTCAAGGCTCATGTCTTCTTTTCTACTGAATTGCCTTTTATTTATGGATTTGTAGCAGTTCTTTATATATTCAGAATATGACCCGTTGGTCAGTTACAGTTTTTGCAGATACCTTATCCTTTGTGCAAGGCTTGCCTTTTCACTTTCTCAACAATATGATTATCATAAAAAGAGGTTCTACATTTTAATGTAGTCAAATTTGTATCTTTCTTCCCCTTTATGATTAGCACTTTTTATATACTACTTAAAAAAATTTCTCCTGGGGTGCCTGGGTGGCTCAGTCAGTTGGGCGTCCGACTCTTGATTTTGGCTCAAGTCGCAATCTCACGGTTCTTGGGATCAAGCCCCATGACTGGCTCTGTGCTGTCAGTGTGGATCCTGCTTGGGATTCTCTCTCCCTCTCTCTCTGCCCCTCCCTGGATCTCTCTCTCAAAATAAATAAAGCTTAAATTTTTTTTATAATTTTTTAAGTTTTATTTTATATCTGAGAGAGAGAGAGAGAGAGCGCACAATCAAGGGAGGGGCAGAGAAATAGAGACAGAATACAAGGCAGTCTCCAGGCTCTGAGCTGTCAGCATAGAGCCCAATGTGGGCTCCAGCCCAGGAGCAGTGAGATCATGACCTGAGCCAAAGTCAGATGCCCAACTGACTGAGCCCCCCAGGTGACCCCCCAAAAAAATTTATTTAATTTCTCCTTCATAGGAAAATGTATCTGTTATCTTTCTAAAGCTCTGTTGTTTTGCCTTTCAAATTCATGCTCGATAACCCACCTGATACTGATTTTTATGTGTGGGTGATTTATCAATAGATTCTCATGAATTCTTTTAATCATATCAAAGGCAAATTATGATAATTTTATTTTTTACTGTCCAGTTTTTTTTTTTGCCTTATGCAAAATTATGCCTTATTTTTTTTCTTATGTTACCATACTGGCCAAAATTTTCGGTATAATGTTGGATAGAAGTGGGGATAGCAGGCATCCTTGATACATTCCATATCTCAAAGAAAAGTTCTTAGTCTTTCACTATTATGTAGGATGTTTTGCACTTAGATGGTTTTCTAAATACTTTTTATTAAAGTAAGTAAATTCTTTTTTATTCCTGGTTTTCTAAAAGTGTTGTATCATGACTAGATATTGAACTTCATCATATGCATTTTATGTACCTATTGAGATTATAATTTGATTTTTCTCATTCAATTAACAGAGTGAATTATATTGACTGATTTTTAAGTACTATATCAACCTTGCATCCAGGAATAAACTCCATTTGGTTAGCAGGTATATCTTAATTCTATATCACTGGAATCATTTTCCTAATATTTTAATTAGGGTTTTAGCATTTAAGTTCACATGTGAGATTAGTCTGTAGTTCTCCTTTCTTGTACTGTCCTTGCCAAGTTTTGGTATCAAAATTATATGCCATAACATGAGTTGAAAAGTATTTTGTTTCAAAAAGTGGGTTTAGAATTATTTCCTCTTTTTTCATTCTCTAGAAGAGTTTGTATAATACCTATAATAGAATTTGTCTGGGCAGCCATCTGGGCCTAAAATATTCTTTGAGAGACAGTTTTCAATATGAATTATGAAAAGCCCTATTCAGATTTTCTATTTCTTCTTATGTCTGTTTTGGAAAGTTGTGTTTTAGCAGAAATGTGTTCATTTTACCTAATTTATTTCAAACTTATTTGTATAAAATAGTTTATGCTACTATGTTATTATATTTTTAATTCAGTAGAATATGTAGTGATAGCTTCTTTTTGTTGGTTATTTGTTCCTACTTTCCTTTAATTTGATCAGTCTTTCCAGCTTTTATCAATGTTATCAGTGTTTTCAAAGGACGAACTTCTGGCTTTACTGATCCTTTTTATTGTATGGTTGTTTCTATTAATTTCCGTTCTTAATTTTTATTTTGTCCAATTAATTTGGGATTTAGTCTGTTGTGTTATTCTATTGTTTTGAGATGAATAATTAATTCATTTTCAGCCTTTCCCCTTTTTAACATGTATTTGAAGCTGCATATTTCTAAGTACATTTTAACTGCATCTCAATGTTCTAATAAGTTATGTTTTAATTAAAATTCAGGACTAAATATATCTTAATTTACATTGTGGTTATTTCTTGTATCTATGGAATATTTAACAATGTATTTGCTATTTTCAAAATATATGGAGATTCCTAGTTATACGTTTATTATTGATTTATAGCGTAATGGCAACTGTGACCAGAGGAAATGCTCTAATTTCTTACCTTTGAACCTAGCTGAGACTTGCCTTATAACTCAATATATAGCCAATTTTTCTAATCGCCAAAAAATCTAATAGCCAAAGAATCTAATCTTTTGTGCCTGAAAAGATGTTTATCCTGCAGTTTTGAGTTTTATTTACATCCTTCAGGAAGATATTGCTAATTGCCTTGTTAAGTCTTCTATATTCATGCTTTTATGGTCTGCTTAAAAAAAAATCATTTACTGAAACATTGAAGATGGCAGAACAGCATGGAAGTGTTTTGTGTGTCTTGTGTCCATGAAATACAACCAGAGCAACACTAAACCATCCTACACACCTAGAAAATTGATTGGAGGATTAACACAACAATCTGCACAACCTGAACCACAGAATTCAGCAGGTATGCTGTGCGGACAGGTGAATTTGGGGAGCAAGAAGCTGCAGAGGTTAGGGATCCACTTTTGCAGGCAGAGAGAGGACAGAGACTGGGGAGGGGGGGAGAATATGGGAAAAGCACCCCTCCCCAAAAGCAGCTGGAGAGAAAGTGGAAAATTGGTAACAGCCACAGGGACTAAACTAAAAAGGGAGAAAGGAGAAAGGAGAGGGTTTAAATTCCATTAAGACTGTAAACAAGGGGAGCGCAAAGGCTGCAATTCCGCAGCTCCATACCTGGTGGTGCTCTGGTGGGAAGGGTGAATACCCAGGAACAGAGTGGGATCCAGGAGGTTCTTGGGCCACACAGGAAAAGCAGTTCCACTGCTGGAAGGACATTTGGTAGAGACTGTTGAAGCCACCTGGTCCCAGCAGACCCCAGAAGGCGGCCACATTTGCTGGTGCTGGAACAAGGTCGTTGAGGGTGAAGCCTGGTGCCAGATGTGTGTTGTGATTTTCCATAATACCTGAAACGCTGCTGCTACACTATCTCGCAAACTTTTTCTGGGGCGGGCTGGCACCTGGCCGCAGCCTTGGGGCACCGGCAGCAGCAGGGTCCAGCGAGCGTTCCTGGGTGCAGCCGACATTTGGCCATTGCTCGGTGAGACCCTCCCACAGATGGGCGGAACGGGTCAAAGCCACAGTCCTTCAGAAGTAAGGGACCGGGGAAAACAGCCGCATCTGAGACAAAACTCGGGAGAGAGGTACTGCCTGGGACCTGGTCACAGAGAGTGAAGTGGGGAGTGGACGAAAGCTGAAGACAGAGGACAGGTGTGCGATTGCTGATCTGGGAGGAGAGACTGGGTAGCTGGGTGGCGCCATTTTCATCACTCCCGCGCATGCGCATACGCACCTACGAGCACCGCAACAATGCACCCCAGTAGGCTAGCAGCACCATCTAGTGGAGAGCAGAGCCATTACACTGAGCCCTGCCCAACTGGGCCAACCTCACTCTTCAAGAACACAAGTCTCACCACCGGCTTAGTTTATGGACTATAAAGCACTACACAGACTGCCTTCTAGGGGAAAACGAAGTAATTTCAGTCCTACTTCAATCTGTTAGCAGGTCCATCTATTCAATTTTCTTTCCTTTTTTTTTCTTCTCTTTTACACTTCATTTCTTTTTCTTCAATACAGAAAGAGAAAACATTCATTTTTATTTTCAATTTTTATTAAAAATATTTTTCTTTAAATTTTATTACTATATTTTTTTACTTTTGTGTAAATTTTTTCAAGTTCTATTTTACTTCCTTCATTTTATTTTAGTCTACCTCAGTGTATTCACCTTTTCAAATTTTCAAACAATTTTCTTTTTTTTCTTTTTTCTTTTTTCTTTTTTTCATTTCTTTTCTTTTTCTTGAATGTAAAAGGAGAAAATCTTCATTTTTACTTTCAATTTTATTAAAATATTTTTATTTAATTTTTTTACTATATTTTTTGCTTTTATGTAAATTTTTTCAAATTCTATTTTACTTCCATCATTTTATTTTAGTCTACTACAGTGTATTCACTTTTTTCAAATTTTCAAACGATTTCTTTTTTTAAAATCTTTTTTCTCTTTTTTGTTTCTTTTCTTTTTCTTGGATACAGAAAAAGATAAAATTCATATTTATTTTTAATTTTTATTAAAAAATAGTTTTAATTTTTCTACTATATCCTTTACTTTTGTGTATATTTTTTTCAAATTCTATTTTACTCCCATCATCTCATTTGAGTCTACTTCAGTGTATTCATCTTTTCAAATTCTCAAAAGATTTCCTTTTTTTTTTCTCCCCCCTACCCTTTTTTTCTCTAATCTGTCAAACCACTTTCAACACCCAGACCAAAACACACCTAGGATCTAGCATCATTTATTCGATTTGTGTGTGTGTGTTTTGAATTTTTTAATTTTAATATTTTTTTAATTTTAATTTTTTTTAATTTCAATTTTTCTACCTCATTAATTCCTTTTCTCCCTTCAAAATGACAAAATGAAGGAATTCACCCCAAAAGAAAGAGCACAAAGAAACAACAGCCAGGGATTTAACCAACACAGATACAAGCAAGATGTCTGAACCAGAATTTAGAATCACGATAATAAGAACACTAGCTAGAGTCTAAAATAGATTAGAATCCCTTTCTGCAGAGATAAAAGAAGTAAAAAATAGGCAGAATGAAATTAAAAATGCTATAACTGAGCTGCAATCGTGGATGGATGCCGTGGCGGCAAGGATGGATGAGGCAGAACAGAGAATCAGCGATGTAGAGGACAAACTTATAGAGAATAATGAAGCAGAAAAAAAAGAGGGAGATGAAGGCAAAAGAGCATGATTTAAGAATTAGAGAAATCAGTAACTCTTTAAAAAGGAACAACATCAGAATCATAGGGGTCCCAGAAGAGGAAGAGAAAGAAAAAGGGGTAGAACGGTTATGTGAGCAAATCATAGCGGAAAACTTTCCTAAACTGGGGAAAGACACAGACATCAAAATCCAGGAAGCACAGAGGACCCCCATTAGATTCAACAAAAACTGACCATCAATAAGGCATATCATAGTCAAATTCACAAAAGACTCAGGCAAGGAGAGAATCATGAAAGCAGCAAGGGAATAAAGTCCCTAACCTACAAGGAAGACAGATCAGGTTTGCAGCAGACCTATCCACAGAAACTTGGCAGGCCAGAAAGGAGTGGCAGGATATATTCAGTGTGCTGATTCAGAAAAATATGCAGCTAAGAATTCTTTGTCCTGCAAGACTGTCATTCAAAATAGAAGGAGAGATTAAAAGTTTCCCAAACAAACACTAAAGGAGTTTGTGACCACTAAACCAGCCCTGCAAGAAATTTTAAGGGGGACTCTCTAAGGGGAGAAAAGATGAACATATATATACCAAAAGCAACAAAAGATTAGAAAGGACCAGAGAACACCACCAGAAACTCCAACTCTACAAGCATCATAATGGCAATAAATTCATATCTTTCAGTACTCACTCTAAACGTCAATGGACTCAATGCTCCAATCAAAAGACAAAGGGTAACAGAATGGATAAGAAAACAAGATCCATCTATATGCTGTTTACAAGAGACCCACTTTAGACCTAAAGACACATACAGATTGAAAATAAAGGGATGGAGAACCATCCATCATGTTAATGGTCAACAAAGGAAAGGCAGAGTAGCCATACTTATATCAGACAATCTAGACTTTAAAATAAAGACTGTATCAAGAGATGCAGAAGGGCATTATATCATAATCAAGGGGTCTATCCACCAAGAAGACCTAACAATTGTAAACATTTATGCGCCAAATGTGAAAGAACCCAAATATATAAATCAATTAATCACAAATAGAAAGAAACTCATCAATAGTAATACCATAATAGTAGGAGACTTCAACACCCCACTCACAGCAATAGATAGATCATCTAATCAAAAAATCAACAAGGAAAGAGTGGCTTTGAAACATACTGGACCAGATGGACTTAACAGATATATTCAGAACATTTCATCCTAAAGCAGCAGAATATACATTCTTCTCCAGTGCACATGGAACATTCTCCAGAATAAACCACATACTGCGACACAAATCAGCCCTAAGTAAATACAAAAAGATCGAGATCATACCGTGCATATTTTCAGACCACAATGCTATGAAACTCGAAATCAACCGCAAGAAAAAATTTGGAAGAGTAACAAATACTTGGAGACCGAAGAACATCCTACTAAAGAATGAATGGGCTAACCAAGCAGTTAAAGAGGAAATTAAAAAATATATGGAAGTCAATGGAAATGATAACACCACAACCCAAAACCTCTGGGATGCAGCAAAGGCAGTCATAAGAGGAAAGTATATAGCAATCCAGGCCTTCCTAAAGAAGGAAGAAAATCTCAGATACACAACCTAACATTACACCTTAAGGAGCTGGAAAAAGAACAGCAAATAAAACCCCAAACCCCAAACCCAATCTTCCTAAAGATCTCAGATACACAACCTAACCTTACGCTTAAGGAGCTGGAAAAAAGAACAGCAAATAAAACCCAAAACCAGCAGAAGACAGGAAGTAATAAAGATTAGAGCAGAAATTAATGCCATTGAAACCAAAAAAAAACAGAACAGATCAATGAAACCAGAAGCTAGTTCTTTGAAAGAATTAACAAATTTGATAAACCACTAACCAGTTTGATCAAAAAGAAAAAGGAAAGGACCCAAATAAATAAATCAAGATTGAAAGAGGAGAGATCACAACCAACACAGCAGAAATAAAAACAATAATAAGAGAATATTATGAACAATTATATGCCAATAAAATTGGCAATCTGGAAGAAATGGACAAATTCCTAGAAACATATACACTACCAAAACTGAAACAGGATGAAATAGAAAATTTGAACAGACCCATAACCAGTAAGGAAATTGATTTAGTAATCAAAAATCTGCCAAAAAATAAGAGTCCGGGGCCAGATGGCTTTCCAGGGGAATTCTACCACACATTTAAGGAAGAGTTAACATCTATTCTCTTGAAGCTGTTCCAAAAAATAGAAATGGAAGGAAAACTTCCAAACTCTTTCTATGAAGCCAGCATTACCTTGATTCCAAAACCAGACAGAGACCCCACTAAAAAGGAGAACTATAGACCAATTTCCTTGATGAACACGGATGCAAAAATACTCAACAAGATATTAGCCAACTGGATTCAACAATACAATAAAAAAAGTATTCACCACGACCAAGCGGGATTTATACCTGGGATGCAGGGCTGGTTCAATATCTGCAAAACAATTAACGTGATTCATCACATCAATAAAACAAAGGACAGGAACCATATGACCCTCTCAATAGATGCAGAGAAAGCATTTGACAAAATACAGCATCGTTTCTTGATAAACACCCTCAAGAAAGTAGGGATAGAAGGAGCATACCTCAAGATCTTAAAAGCCATATATGAACGACCCAATGCTAATATCATCCTCAATGGGGAAAAACTGAGAGCTTTCCCCCTAAGGTCAGGAACAAGACAGGCATGTCCACTCTCACCACTGTTATTCAACATAGTATTGGAAGTATTAGCCTCTGCAATCAGACAACACAAAGAAATAAAAGGCATCCAAATTGGCCAGGAGGAGGTCAAACTCTCACTCTTCACAGATGACATGATACTCTAATGGAAAACCCAAAAGCTTCCACCAAAAACCTGCTAGCATTGATTCATGAATTCAGCAAAGTTGCAGGATATAAAATCAATGCACAGAAATCGGTTGCATTCATATGCACCAACAATGAAGTGACAGAAAGAGAAATCAAGGAATCAATCCCATTTACAGTTGCACCAAAAAACATAAAATACCTAGGAATAAATCTAACCAAAGAGGTGAAAAATCTATATGCTGAAAACTATAGAAAGCTTATGAAAGAAATTGAAGAAGACACACAAAAAAAAAAAAAATGGGAAAAGATTCCATGCTCCTGGATAGGAAGAACAAATATTGTGAAAATGTCAATAATACCCAAAGCAATCCACATATTCAGTGCAATCCCTATCAAAATAATACCATCATTCTTCACAGAGCTAGAACAAATAACCCTAAAATTTGTATGGAACCAGAAAAGGCTCCAAATAGCCAAAACGATCTTGAAAAAGAAAACCGAAGCAGGAGGCATCACAATCCCAGACTTCAAGCTATACTACAAAGCTGTAATCATCAAGACAGTATGGTACTGGCACAAGAACAGACACTCTGATCAATGGAAGAGAATAGAGAACCCAGAAATGGACCCACAAACGTATGGCCAAGTAATCTTTGACAAAGCAGGAAAGAGTATCCAATAGAATAAAGACAGTCTCTTCAGAAAGTGGTGCTGGGAAAACTGGACAGTGACATGCAGAAGAATGAACCTGGACCACTTTCTTACACCATACACAAAAATAAACTCAAAGTGGATGAAGGACCTAAATGTAAGACAAGAAGCCATCAAAATCCTTGAGGAGAAAGCAGGGAAAAACCTCTTTGATCTTGGCCACAGCAACTTCTTACTCAACACGTCACTGGAGGCAAGGGAAACAAAAGCAAAAATGAACTACTGGGACCTCATCAAAAGAAAAAGCTTCTGCACAGCGAAGGAAACAATCAGCAAAACTAAAAGGAAACCAACAGAATGGGAGAAGATATTTGCAAATGACATATCTGATAAAGGGTTAGTATCCAAAATCTATAAAGAACTTATCAAACTCAACACCCCCCCCCAAAAAAATAATCCAGTGAAGAAATGGGCAAAAGACATGAATAGACACTTCTCCAAAGAAGACATCCAGATGGCCAACCGACACATGAAAATATGCTCAACATCACTCATCATCAGGGAAATACAAATCAAAACCACAATGAGATACCACCTTACACCTGTCAGAATGGCTCAAATTAACAGCTCAGGCAACAACAGATGTTGGCGAGGATGCAGAGAAAGAGGATCTCTTTTGCGTTCTTGGTGGGAATGCAAGCTGGTGCAGCCACTCTGGAAAACAGTATGGAGGTTCCTCAAAAAACTAAAAATAGAACTACCCTACGACCCAGCAATTGCACTACTAGGCATTTATCCAAGGGATACAGGTCTGCTGTTTCGAAGGGACACATGCACCCCCATGTTTATAGCAGCACTATGAACAATAACCAAAGTATGGAAAGAGCCCAAATGTCCATCGATGGATGAATGGATAAAGAAAATGTGGTATATATATGTATATATATGTACTCGTATATGAATATATATGTATGTATACATATATGTATATATGTATTACTCGGCAACCAAAAAGAATGAAATCTTGCTATTTGCAACTATGTGGATGGAACTGGAGGCTACTATGCTAAGTGAAATTAGTCAGAGAAAGATAAACATCATACGACTTCACTCATATGAGGACTTTAAGAGACAAAACAGATGAACATAAGGGAAGGGAAACAAAAATAATATAAAAACAGGGAGGGGACAAAACAGAAGAGACTCATAAATATGGAGAACAAACTGAGGGTTACTGGAGGGGTGGTGGGAGGGGGGATGGGCTAAATGGGTAAGAGGTACTAAGGAATCTACTCCTGAAATCATTGTTGCACTATATGCTAACTAATTTGGATGTCAATTTTAAAAAATTAAAAAAATAATAAAAAAAATAAAAAAATAAAAAAAATCATTTGCTGGTAAAATCTTCCACCGTGATTATGGCTTGTTTAGTAAATAAATATAATATATATTATATATTATAATGTTATTATATTATATACATAAATATATAAAATATATATAAATAAATATATATATATTTAAGGCCATGTAATCAGGTACATATGAATTTAAATTTTTTACCCTTTTTTCTGATTGAGGGTCTTATCATTAAGAAAAGGCTCCCCCCACCCCCCCGTTTTTTTAATCTGTGTAGTGCTTTTTTGACTTGGAGCCTACTTGCTATTAACACAGCTGTACTAGCTTTCTTTGGATTAGTATTCATATGATATATATTTACTAGTATTTTTCTATCCCTTTACTCTCAACTTTTATATATTCTTAAGTTTTAGATGTGTCTCTTATAAACCATATGCCTTTGTTGTTTCTCAAAGCCAGGCTGATAATCTTTGTTTTAACTGGAGCATATAGACCGTTTATATCTAACATCTACATTAATATCTATACATAAATGTATGTATGTTTATTCTTGACGCTGCAAGAAACTCAGGACACTTTAACTCTCTCCAGCTTACATGTTATTATTGTCCTGTATTTTAATTCTACGGGCATTTTAAACACCATAGGAATACTCCTTATTTTTTAAAGACCAATTTTAAGACATAATTCACAAACCTACAATTCACCCATCAAAGTGTACAATTCAGTGGTTGTTAGTACATTCACAGATATGTGCAACTACCCACCACAGTCAATTTTAGAACATTTCTGCCACTTTAAAAAGATACCACATACCCTTCAGCCATCCCCTGCCTCTGCCCCTCATCTCCACCCCCAGCCCTAAGAATCCATTAATCTACTTTCTGTCTATAGATTTCCCTACTGTTGACTTCCATATGAATGGAAGCCTCATTACCGTTCTACAGCAATTAACCATTTAGATTTATTCCCACATTGACCATTTTCATTCCTTCTGACTTCTCTCACCTTCTATGTGGAGAAAACACAAGTTACTATTTCCTTTAGTGTAAGTCCGCCAGTGATACATTCTCTCAGACAAAATATAGTTTGCATGAAATGCCTTTATTTTATCTTCATTTCTGCAGGATATTCTTGCTAGGTTTAGAATTTTATTTGAGGTATTTTCTTTTATCAGTTTAAAGACATCATCCCATTGTGGGTTTTTTTGTTTGTTTTTTGGTTTTTTGTTTGTTTGTTTGTTTTTGTCTTCCATTGTTTCTCTTGAGAAGTGTGCTGCTGGTCTAATGTCTGCTCCTTTGAAAGTAATGTGTCATTTCGCCTGCTGTTAGCCAGAGGGCTGGCTTGCTTCTGGTTTACCTTTATTTATACTGTCATCTGGCTATTCTGAGTTTCTGCTCGGACCGAAGGGTCGTAGACAGAAATTTTTGTGTTCTCAGCCCCAAGGGACTGTCAAAGCAGCACTTCTCAGTCTCTCAGATGACTCATTTGGATGAGCAGAGTCCTGCAGGACAAAACTCTCAACTCACATCTCCACTTCCCCCCAAGTTTTGGTCTAGTCGTTCTTCACTACCCTCATTAGCACTCTGATACATTCAAGTAGATTTTTAAACAATTGTCCATCTTTTCTTATTGTTCTCAGCTGGACGGCTGGAGAGTTGGTCTGAATTACTTTAACATTACTGACTCTATCATATCACCTCATTTTACTTTCTTCATAGGTTTCACTGCCATTTGGAAAGCTCTTCTTTAATCGTTTGTGTTTGTTTTTTTACTTGTTTTATTTTTTTAAATTCACATCCCAATTAGTTAGCATATAGTGCAACAATGATTTCAGGAGTGGATTCCTTAGTGCCCCTTAACCCATTTAGCCCATCCCCCCCTCCCACCACCCCTCCAGTAACCCTCAGCTTGTTCTCCATATTTATGAGCCTCTTCTGTTTTTTCCCCCTCCCTGTTTTTATATTATCTTTGTTTCCCTTCCCTTATGTTCATCTGTTTTTGTCTCTTAAAGTCCTCATATGAGTGAAGTCATATGATTTTTGTCTTTCTCTAATTTCACTTGGCATAATACCCTCCAGTTCCATCCACGTAGTTGCAAATGGCAAGATTTCATTCTTCTTGATTGCCGAGTAATACTCCATTGTGTGTGTGTGTACATATATATATATATATATATATATATATATATATACCATATCTTCTTCCTCCATTCATCCACCGATGGACATTTGGGCTCTTCCCATACTTTGGCTATTGTTGCGAGTGCTGCTATAAACATGGGGGTGCATGCGTTCCTTCGAAACAGCATACCTGTATCCCATGGATTAATGCCCAGTAGTGCAATTGCTGGGTCGTAGGGTAGTTCTATTTTTAGTTTTTTGAGGAACCTCCATACTGTTTTCCAGAGTGGCTGCACCAGCTTGCATTCCCACACTTGTCTGTGTTTTAATTGTCCTGCTAGGCTGTCAGCCCCATAAAAGCACAGTCCTTAACTTGCTGACTGTATCCTCCACCCCTGACCAAACACAGATCGGACTTCTCTCTTCACTGCCATCTGATACTACAGTCTTCTCTCCCTCTTTGCTTTTTACCCTCATGGTCTTTTTCTCGCCCTTGTAGTTTCCTCATAACCTCTCACCATAGGACCTTTGTATATGCTGTTACCTCTACCTGGAAAGTCTCTCCCTTCCTATTAGTTAACTCCTCAGCTCAAGCATAACTTCTCAAGGAATCCATCCCTATCTGCCTTTACTTGGTTAATTTTCACTATTACATACTTTTATACTACTATATACATGCAATTTATTGCACTTTTTATAGTTTAAACATTACATATATTTGTGTAGTAATTTCATTTGTAAGCGCCATGAAAGAAGATACTGAAAGGGCGGACCTATGCTGCTGACTCCATTTTGTTCTGTGTCCTCCACCTTGAGTGACTATATCCCCAACATGCCCCCTTTCTGGGAAAATCACAGAAACCTCAGACCACGCCTCCTCCCCTTGAGTAACCTCCCGCTCACCCGTTCAAACTTCCCGATCAAAACACGACTGGCGACCTGTGTAACAGGACTCCGACCCTTCCCCAGCCAATCGGCTGAGCCCACAACCCTTCCCCAGCCAATCAGCTGAGGCCACAGCCATTACCTCACCAACTGCCCCTAGACCCCAATAAAACCTTTGTGCTTTTGAAACTCGCTCTCTCTCCCAGGCATCTCACCGCTGAGTCGGTGCAGGTAGGGGATTGAGCTCAAGCTAGCTTGAATAAAGGCTCTTTGCATCGGACTCAGCTCCCTGGTGGTCTTTGGGGATCACGAATTCTGGGCATAACAATACCTGTTGGTTTTTCCCATATGGTGTCTCCAGCACTTAGAACAGCACCTAGTTAGTTCTCCACAAATGCTTCCTGTATGATAAATGAATGTGCCAAATCCTTATTTTATAGACGAGGACACTGGAGAATTGGGCAGTTTTAAGTTAGATGTCAGCCATGCAGAGATGCCTGAGTGTCCTTTCTCTGTATTTGTGTGACATGAAGCAAAGCTTTAACCTAAGGCCCAATTTCCTTGATGAGAAAAGAAGAATGAGCTGTTCTCTCGATTGTCGTATTGAGATCATGTGCGTAAGGAGCCTAGCACATGGTCCATAGTATGTGATCATATAATGGGAACTTCTGGTGCTGCTGGTGTTGTGAGTAGGTCCTGTCCCCACAGAAGACCTTCAGCAGGCCCAGCTGTCACAAGGAAGGAGCAAGTCACTTGGATCCACAGCCTCAGGGCATTGAACAATGGGTCGGTAGGGGTGATGACTGGCCTGAAACCTAATAGAGGCAGATGAGGAGCCTGAGAATCAGGAAGAGAGAGAGACCAGGAAGCAGAGCAAGAGTGAGAGAACAGGCCCAGAAGCTCTCTCTGCTCTGGGTGCTACTGCACACCATCTACCCAGCGTCTGCCACAAAGGTTGTCTAAGGGAGGCCCTCCACCCTGTCCCTGGCGCCCTCCAACATGCTTTCAACAGGCTCCATGGAGAACTTCGGCTAACTCTCAAGACCTAGTTACACTGCATTTACTTGAACTTTATCAGAATGCCAGCCAGCACCGTTCTTGATAAGCAGAGGCCAGTGAGGTCTTGCCTTGTGATCCTGTTGGTGACTCCTAGGAGACCTTGAAACATCTGGTAACCTCATAGAGCCACGCCTGAGCCTGCAGAGTCCTGTCAGAGGAGCTGTTTGGGCAACAGAAAGCAGCAGCAGATGCCCACGCAGAGCTGCACCTTAAAGCGGTCTGCTTTGAGTGACTGATCTGAGCCGACCTAAAAGCCAAGACTGTGTGGGAGAGTGCAGATGTGGGCTGTGACTGAAGGCCAGTGTCATCCAAAGGTTAACCCCTCATGGTCAATGGCATCCTCTCTATCTTTGGAATGATTATGGATCGATAAAGCTATGATTACTCCCTGGCCTGGAGCGCGGTACTCCCTTTATTGGGTACAGGAAATTGTCCATCAATAACAATAACAATTTACACTCAACAAACAGTTACTAAACCACACGTTGATTTCATTAAGGCTAGAGCACAGTTATCATCATAATAACAGTGTATGCTTCCCACTTTCCCTCGTGAGGGTGAAAGGTTTGAGAGTACCACCCTTGTCTGATGGGCTGACATTGAATCTTGAGCAACTAGCTTGTCACTAGGAGAACGAAAGGGAAAATATTTGGGGGCAAATGTTGGATTCAAAGGACAATGCCATCACACGGATTAATTAAATCATGTATTTGCCAAATATTTTCGAGCACCTACGATGTGTCATGTACTGCTCTAGGTGCCAAGAATGTAGTAGTCGAATAAAATAGGCTGTTTATTATTTATCTGTTGACATGTAACAATATCACAAAAAACGCAGCCCCTTAAAATAACGCATATTTGTTGTCTCAGAGTTTCTGTGGATCAGAATTCCAGGCACCGCTTAGCTGGGTCTTCTACAAGGTTGCAATCAAAGTGTCAGCCTGGGCTAGTTTCTCATCTGAAGGTTTGGCTGGGAAAGATCCACTTTGAAGCTCGTGTAGTTGTTAGCAGGGCTCAGATGCTTGCAGGCGAAGACTAAGAGCTTTAGTTCCTAGCTAGTTGTTGGCTAGAGGCCACCCTCAGTTCCTTGCCATACAGCCCTCCCCCAAATAGCCACTTGCTTCATCAAAGCCAGCATGAGAGGGAGTTTTCTCACACTACAGACATTGCAATTTTATGTAACTTGATTAGAACTGACATCCCATCACCTTTGCCATATTGTCTCGATTAGAAGCAAGTCATGGGTCTGGCCCACACTCAAGGGGGTGGGGTAGGGGTCACATATGTGAATATAAGGAGATGAAGGTAATTGGGGGTGATCTTAGAGTCTGCACACTATTCTCAGTCTCTGTTGTGACTCAGTTTACAGGAAGAGTAGCCACAAAATAGAATTACTGTGTGGTGTGATTCAGGCTATGAAAGGGGAAGAACTCAGGTAATGCCTCCATCCCTGATGAAGGGATATTTAAACTAGAACGTGAAGTAAGAGAAGAAATTGTTCAGCTCAACTGTGGGGAAGGTGTGGTGGTAGGGACATGAGCATGTGTGATGCACAGAGGGTTCCAGGCAGAGAAATTCTAAACTCATAAAATGTTAGAGCAAAAGAAAAACTTAGTGATTATCTAGTCTACTGGTTCTCACTCCTGGATGCACACTGGAATCACCTGAAGAGCTTTATAAAACACTCAGGTCCAGAGCTCATCCCAGAGGCTCTGATGAGTTGGTCTCAGGTAAGCCTAGACAATGGAATTTTTAAAAGCTCGCCAGATGATTTTAGTGTGCAAAGTTGAGACTGCTGTTATAGCCCAACCCCTTCAATCACATAGATCAGGAACTTGAAGCTCAGAGAGGAAATGGATTTGGTCAAGGTTACACAGCTACTAGTTGGCAAAGCCAGAGTGATGGGGGAAAAAGGCACTAAGCTGGGAGGTAGGAGACCTGGGTCCCTGCTGCTGACAGGTCTCTGTCCATTCCTCTTTCTGGGACTCAGTCTCCCCTTGGTGCGATGACATGGACCAGATGAGAGCCCCTTCAAATGTGAATGATGCTGATTCTATTTGGCTAAGCACCGACCTATATCAGCAGCTAATCTGGGACTGGCATCCAGCTTTCTCCACTCTGAGCTATGTCTTTGGAAGCCTGGAGTCCGTGACGTCAGGGACCATGACCAAGGCCCTTTTCTGAGGGAGGGTGCCTGGTGGACTGGATGTTACCAAAGAAGCCCTTTTACTGGAGACAATTTTGTTTACTGAAGCATGTGAGAAGTTCACCCAGCAGGAAGCTGCTCTTGGCTGGGTTTAATCTATGGTGTGCTTATTAGGATTAAGGTATTAATTAAAATGGGCCTTTCAAAGACTACCTGTTGAGGGAGTCTTGCTTAAAGAAAAGCACATCACACTAGCATAGGTAACTCTCCTATGAGATCATGCCGGTGTCTGGAATTAATGTAGAAGCACCCAGTCTCTCCTCTTCTGCTACATTAGCTCACTATCTGCTGGTGTTGGTGGACACATGCATGTTGAATTATTGGTTGTAGGGGTCAATACAGTGCTGGTATGGCCATCTGGGGACCAGAACTCCCCTCCAACTCTGGAAGAGTGTGCTAACCCTTTGGGGATCAGTGTCCTCATGCGTAAAACAAGGTACTTGATTATCTATCTTTTCAGAAAATATTTGCTGAACCCTTATTTTGAGTTAGAACTGCTAGTGTTTCTCCTTCAGGAGTTCACAAGGTGAGGGGAGCAGAGGCAAGAAAATCAATATAGGATAAGGCCCTTAGCTTGGTGCCTGGCTTATAGGAAGCTCTTGTGATAATTCTTGTGTCCAGGTGCCGTGGGAGCCCAGAGGACGGTTCTTGAAATCACACAGTGGGAGAATAAACCATGCTTCCAAGAAATATAATCATTAATTGATTCTCCAGGTATTTATTGAGCACTGACAATATGCCAGGCATTGTCCTAGGTGATGAGGATAAAACAGGGAACAAGGCAGGCAGTAACCTTGTTTACACAGGGCTTACCTTTTCACGGAGATGATGATAATAATAATAATAATAATAATAATAATAACAACAATAACAATGACTTCTACTTAAAGGGCACTTATCATATGCTCGGTACTTTATTTGCATGTCTTATTTCATTTAATCCTCACCAACAACCTTATCATGTAGGTACTATTATTTTCCCCTTTTACAGATGAGGAACCTGAAACTCACAGAGGGTTGAGAATCTTTCTGAAGGCTGCCCAGCTGGGAAGTGGCAGAACTGGGGTTCCTACCCTGGGCTGGACCACTTAGAGCCTGAACACTTCCTCACTATACCATTTAGCTTTAGGATCGAGGTTATATACAACTGGTGGAGGGGTTAACCCACTGTGAGAATAAATGTGTGTGTGCGCGCGCGTGCGTGCGTGCCTGTGTGTGTGTGTGTGTGTGTGTGTGTGTGTGTGTGAGGGGGGCGCTGGAGAGGCAGGAAGAGATTGAGAGAGGGGGGTTAGAGGCAGGGAGAGAGGGAGAGAGAGGGAGAAAGTACACTGAGGGGTAGCAGGTCTGTTCTTGACCACCTCCCCCTCCCTGCAGCTGCAGAAAGATCTCACATCACATGGCACTTGTTGGTGATGTGAAGAACAGTCTCCTGAAACATTTGAAGGGAAAGCCACTGTCTTCTCTTATTTGAGGGCCCACAAAAATTAGTGATAGCTTATTCAATGAAATAAAAAAAAAAAACCAGGCAGGGATTAATAGGCTTCCTTTTGAAGTCTTTTCTCTCAAAATAATTATCCCTCTGGGCCCAGCGGTCTCTGGTGTGATGCATGTGTTATTGGCCAGGATCACCGTCCCCACTTGTATTTGAGGAGGAAATGAGAAGAATCAGCCTTCAGAGGTTTCCTCGACAGGGATCCTCCCAGCCCTGGGGAAGAAGCTGGTGTTCCATCAGTAGGCTGGATGAAAAATCTAGCCCCTGGGTCTCAAACACTGGTACCCAGAGTGAAGAGACTCAGCACAGGTGGAATTAGCAGCTGGACAGCCTGAGGCGGGACTCATCTGAGAGCCTGAGGTAGGTAGGACCCAATCTTCAGGTGTGAGTCTGGTTATGCCAGCCTTGAGAACCAATCCTCACAGGAAGCATGGGAGGAGGTGTTATTAGCCATATAGTACCCGTGAAGAACAGAGATGTTAAGTTCTAGAAGTCACACAGCTAAAGAATTCTGGAACTAAGATTCAAATTCAGGTAGCTGTTATGCCCAGGTAAAGAAATAAAACCTCTCTTTGAGGTCAGACAGGTTAAACTTGTTCCAGGTCACATAGCTCCAGAGACCATACACTTTCTATGGTGCAAGACCCATGGAAAGTTCTGGAAGATCTGTGGGACTGCTGATTGAGAAGGAAGGAAAGGGCATGAAGCTCAAGAAACCCCAAGTGGCCTGGTAGCCTTCCTCAGCCCTCGGTAACCTTGTCTAGGAAAGAGGCAAAGCCGGGTTGGGTGTGGCCTGGAGAAAACCAAACGTGGTGGGCGTCCTCAGAATCACAGTTCATGAGTGACAGAACTGGAAGCAAGGCCCACCTTCTCCCCCAGTCCAGCTTCAGGGAACTTTCCCATGGTTTCAGGCTGCCATGTCCCCATAGGGGGCGAGAGTTTATCAGGAATATCAGGGGTCACTCAGCGAGACGTCAGGGCTGATGATCATTGAATTTTTCTCCCAAGCTTAATAACTTAATTCACTCACTAAGCATTTATTATTCATCAGACGCCCTGCCAACCTTTTTTTGCGACATTACTCATTCGGTTTACAAACGAGCACCAGATGCAGGATGTACAGCGGAAAACAAGACAGACCAGGCCCTAACCACACAACCGTCCCCATGGGTGGTTATGATTTCTTGCATTTTATAGATGAGGAAACTGAGGCCCAGAGGAATTAAGGAACTCACCAGAGTCACAGTGCTAGTACACCCTCGAGCTGTTCATGTGACCCCAACTCTGTTCCGTCTCTACCGCATCAGCGTCTCGCCTCTCCACGCAGCCTCCTGAATTTATTCAGAGAGTGATTTCGTTTGGCTCTTTATTCCCCAAGCCAGACTCCCTCGTGGACTCTGCCTCTGTTCCCATCATCAGCCAAATGTCACCTCCCTGCCACCGCGGCAGCCTAAAGGCAAATTTTCCATATATTCTTTTCCTCCTGCCAGAATATCTCTGCATTTCACTCCAGCCGTGGTGAAAAAGGCCTTTTCACTGTTGTCATTAGCACCCGTCTACCTCTTTCTCCTGGCCAAGCCCCCTTCCCTTCCCTTTCCCAAACTCAGAATGTTTGGTCAGCCTCCAAGACTCATGTCAGCTGTCCCTCCTCCGAAAAGCTTCCTCCCCTGATACCCCGAGGCAGAGACTGTCCTCAGTGCCCCCCAACACCCACCCCCTTCTGAGTGTTTTCATGGGCGTCTTGGCAAATTCATGCACATGTCGGTCTCTCTCACTGGCCTGTGAATTCTCTAGGGTCAGGACTACCCATATGGTTCCAGGAACCACTGCTGACCATTACTAAGTGCTCGGTAAATGTTTGTGAAATGAATGCCCGAGGACAGCATGGCCTCTGTCTCCTCCGGTCTACATCCCAGCTACAGACTCCCTTCAGCCCAGCTCTGTCCTCATTCTTTATCCCAGCTGCTGACTGTGGGCTTAGACCTTAGATGCTTCATTAACTAATAATAATGAGTCACTGTACTAGCCTCAGGAGCATTGTAAATGATACAGTGTCAGGAGAAGGCAGTGGGATGTGGAATTTCAATGAGGCTGGCATGGTTCTTGAAACAGAGAAAATGCCACGTGCAATCTTTTCCTCTGTTACAGCTCCCATATGCCAGGCCTCACACACTAACTTAGAATCATTCCATTATTCCATTCCAGTTCTAATTCTAGGCTGACTGTAAGCATTGCAAATTAGTGCCATGTGGCAGGTGTGGCAGGCGGAATAATGGGCCGCCGAAAGATAGCCATGTCCTAATCCCCACAGCCTGTGACTGTGTTACCTTATACGGCGCGAGGGACTTTGCAGGTGCCATTAAGCTAAGAATCTTGAAATGGAGTGATTACCCTGGATTATCTGGGTGGTAGGGCCTTAATGTAATCACAAGGGTTTTTAGAAGAGGCAGAGGGAGCTTTAACTACAGAGGAGAAGGTGATGCGATGATCGAAAAAAAGACTGGAATGGTGTGATTTGAAGAGGAGGGAAGGGGCCACAAGCCAAGAAACATAGGCGGGCCACCAGCAGCTACAAAGGGCCAGGAAGAATTTCTGTCCTCAAAGCCTCCAGAAGGAACCGGCCCTTCCAATTCCTTGATGTTGGTCCAGTGAAAATGGTTTCAGACTTCTGACCTCCACAGCTGTGAGAGAATAAATTTGTGTTGTTTTAAGCCACAAAGTGTAGGTAATCTGTGACAGCAGCAAGAGGAAGCTGCTACGTGAGGCTACTTCCTGTTTCTGGAAAACCTGGTAGAATGTTGTACTCTTTTCTGGAGCTAGCCTCAGAATCATTCTTAACACAATGCATCTGACAACCACTAGCAACTGATCAGAGTTGGAAAGGGGAGAGGGAACCCATTTGTTATTTTGTATTCGAACTGATCCAGATCCCTCCTTCAAAGTGGAGGAAAATGGAAGCCCAGAGAGATGAAATCCTCTCCGGGGACATGCAGGACAGTCTTCTGCATGCCAAGACTTGTTGCCCTATGTCAGCCCCTTAAAAGCCCAGCTTAGTAGCAGAAGTATCAATGGTGATACACATTCCGGCTTGGACTGAGCGTTCTCGCAGGAACAGAGTTTCCCCCTGCAGCCAGGGCTGAGCAAAAACAGTCCTGGTGGGGCCTTTCTCGGGCTCCTCCACCCACGGCCCCTTCCTGGAAGGCCAGGCCCTGCAGTACAAACTGCAGAAACCCCTAGAACCTCAGGACAGGCTTTGCCAGGGACTGGTCTTTCAGGCCAGACCTATTCATCGAAGCTCTCTACAGAGATTCTAGCCACCCTGCTAACGACTTACCTGGGGAATCTCTGCTTTGCTTAAATCTGTCCTTAGGAAACCTGAGCCTGTGAAATGAGAGTCATTAGGTGAGATAACTGTCACCTGAGAGCTACAACTACTGGGACATTAGCCTCCCCGGCAGGTGGATAAGGTTGCAACCTCATAAGCAATGATCACTTCTCTATCTGGGTTTATTAGCCAAATGTTCCCTAGGGGCTCAGCTGCAGCAGTACAGGCCCTCTTCTGCTCAAAGACCCTCCGAGGCTCCCCACGTCTTTCTAAACAAAGTTTCAGTCTGGGCAGAATGTGCCCCGGTCTTAGAGGTCAGCGAACAGCTAGAGTGATACAGAGGAGACTGCAGTGAGGACTGGAACAGAGGCAGCTGCTTTGTGGCTGGTGAGAGGGATGGAGCAGGGGAAATGGGCATCCATGTCTGGCTCATAAGGCTTCCGTGTCTGATGCGAGTATGGGCTGCACGCCACAACCCGAGTGGAGCATCTGAGGCCAGGATGCTCAAGGGACAAGATCGGGGCTACAGTTGCTGAGGAGCTAAGGGCTGAGTGAGGGAGACAAAGCCAGCAACAGAGGAAAGAGAGAAGTGACTGTGTGTTGGGGGAAGGAAAGGAATAAACCCTCATTGAAAACTTGATATGAAGGTGGGGGCTCAGCCTCAGTGTTTTCACCTGAAAAAAAAAAATGGAGCTAGCAGGATTATGGTGAGGATTAAACAAGATAGTGCATGTAAGTGTTCAGCATGCAACCTGATACCCGGTGAGTGGTTAGTAATAACGGTAACTATGATTTATTATTACCTGCTCTTACATTCCATAGCTGTGTAATTGAGTGCCAGGCGCTGTTTTAGGGGCTGGGATACATTCATGAACAAAACAGAAACCATGGTTCTTGTGGGACACATTTTAGTGCTCACCCCTTTGTATTCAGAGCCTGCGAGGAAGGTCTGCTTACCCATGTTTGGTAGACGAGGACTGGACACCGAGAAGTTAAGCAACTTGTCAAAGGCCACGAAGCCACCAGGTGGCAGAGGCAGGATTTGAACCCGAGTCTGTGAGACGGCATGCCCAAGGCTCCTCCACCGCCCCACCTTACTTCTCTATAAAAAGCAACACAGAATTAACAATTGCTTGTATGGCATCGATTGTACTTTCAACATGGAGTTTCTATGACGGTCCAGATTTTAAGCCCTCTTTCTCATCATTCCTGTGAATCATGAATACCCAGCAGACCACGTCTGGCTTGGGGCTTGTGAAGATGTGATTGTTTTACTCATTGAACCTGTACAAGCTTCAGGGAGAAGAGAGGCCATCGTAGCCAGAGTAGTGGGGAAGGTTTCCCGGAGGAGGCTGGACCCGGAGTGGCAACACCTAACATGTCACGTACTGCGCTAAGCAGTGGGAATCGCAGCAAAAAAGATGTGCTAGGTTCCTGCCCTCATAGAGCTTACTGTGTGTGTGTTGGGGAGGCTAAGGTCGAGGAGGGGGATGGAAGGCATTGGGAGACAGCACATGCAGATAAGAACATTCATCCCACTGGAGACTCCTTTCCCTGAATTTTGCTCCCCCAGCTTTGTTTCTTGATTTGTCTCCCCCACACCCCTTCCTGCACATTTTACCAACTAGAGGGAAAGGCACGGACTTCTGGAAGCTGCCCAAGAGGCCCTGGATGCCAGAGCTGTGCTGAGAGGGAGGTGCCGTGGCTCACCCTTGCAGGCTGCTGTTCCCTTTTGGTGTGGCTCTTTTATCTACAAGCTCAGTGCAGACAGTCGATGCTAATCCAATCTTCGGGGACCAAATGAAACAGACAGCATTTAAAGGGCTCGAGCTCTCTTTCTGATTACCAAGCGACCTACATAATCGCTCTCGCTCCAGCCTGCCTGGGAGGGCCCTGCCACTGACAGAGCCAAAGCAGGCACTTTCTCTGCTGGGAACTGGCTATGATTTCTTTTGAGGTTGCCAAGCACAGAGGAGGCTGGGGTAGCAGGAGCCTCCCAAGGATCCCAGAGGCCTGGTTCCCGCCCCAGATCTGCAATTAACTACCCACGTGGCCCTGGGAAGGTCTATTCCCACCACCACTACCACCTGCGCCTCGTTTCCACATTTGTAACATGAGGGGGTTAAACCAGATCATCTCAGAGGTCCCTCCTCACTCCAAGATTCTAGGTCATTCATGACCCCAAGTCACACTTACTACTCCAGTCTCTGGGACCTCTCTGGATGGGTATGATGGGTATGAAGCATAGCAGGATGGTTACTAGCATAGGGATTGTGTGTGTGTGCAGATATACACTGATTTGAAGATTTCCAAGTCATGTTAAGTAAAAAAAAAAATTAAGTTGCAGAACGGTTTCTAGGAGGCGATACCACACACACATATCACATACATGCTTGTTCAAGCACACATATGCATAGAACATTCGAGTATCTCTAGGACACACAAGAGCCCTATGATCTTGGAGAAAGATTTAGGAAGGAGATTTAAATTTCACCATACCTTTTTGTACTTCTTGATTTTGTTAACAATGTGCACTGTCACTTTGAAAATTAATAATTGTTGGGGCACCTGGGTGGCTCAGTCGGTTGAGTGACCGACTTCGGCTCAGGGCATGATTTCACGGTTTGTGAGTTCGAGCCCCGTGTTGCGCTCTGTGCTGACAGCTCAGAGCCTGGAGCCTGCTTCTGGTTCTGTGTCTCCCTCTCTCTCTCTGTCCTTCCCCTGCTCACGCTCTGTCTCTGTCTGAGAAATAAATAAATATAAAAAAAATTTAAAAAAAAATTAATAATTGTTAAAATAGTGTGTGAACATTGCCATCGATTCATTTATTCACTTAACATTACTTATGGAGTTAATCCTGTGCTGGGTACTGATTTAAGAAGCAGTGAGCAAGTCAGACCCTGCCCGCAGGGAGCCCACATTCTAGATTGATAATATCCAAATCTATAAGCCTGCAATACAATGCCCATTTGGGAGAAGGGGTGTGAAATACACAAGACCCTCATGAATACCAAGCGTGGCTTTCCATCTACAAATCATTAGATCCTGAGTAGGTTGCTTTGCTTTGTTGATCCTTAGTTTCCTCACCTATAAAACGGTAGTAATAATAGGACCTGCTTTGTGGGGGTTTTGTGAGAACTAATTGAAATGTGTACCTAGGGTTCTCATTGGACGAGTAACAGTACCTAGGACATAATAAGTGCTTCATATTTTGATTATTGTTGTGTCATATTACAGGGAAGGGGGTCCAGAGGGGAGTGGACGTGGCTATGAGCTGTGTAGGGACTGTGTAGGGACTGAGGAAGGTGGGGTGGGTGGACACCTAGGAGACAGAGCAGGTGGAGGGGTAGGAAGAGGTGAACACACTGGGCTGGCTGTGGGTGGGTTGGGATGATATAGAAGGAAAGAAGGGGTGTGAGGGACCCAGCCCAGAAGATAGGAGTGGATTGGAGCCCTAACCAGCAGGGAGCTCCCATGGAGCTCCAGCCAGGAGCCAGGGTGCAGGTTGGTGAGGTAGGAAGCCCATTCATCCCATCCTCGGTGCCCAGGGACAGAGCCATCTCGGGGTCAGCTGGTCTGGGTCTCTGAGTGCCCGATATTTTCATGTTAGGCTTGTGGGCTGATGTGAGGGTCCCTTCAAAACTTCCATTCCATTCTCTGTGATGATGCCAGACTCTTTACTGTTAGAGTCACTCCCCATGTGGGGGGCAGGTGGCAATGTCTGGGTGACCCTGTGTCCAAAGTTCTTCGCCAAGAATCTAGATGTGATCTAGAAGCAGAGAGGGAGGGTTTTCTTCAGGGGGTTCCAAACTGGCTGGTCCTCAGACTCTCCCAAGACTCCAGTACAGACCCTGGGGCCTCAGTTCCCTGCGTGCTGGTGCAGTGACATAGGGCACGGTCTCTTTGCTGTCTCCTTGGCATCCATGCCACTACAGCCAAATCAATGACAGGTGCTTCTCAGACAAACAGGGACGGGAGTTTTCCCTCTGCACACCGGTCAGACTTTACTACAAGCTAGAGTCAAACTCTGGGATCCATGTGTGATAAAAACAACATAGTCACTTACCCAGTGACTTAAAGCTTGTTGGGTACACGTGCATGTGGGCTGGTGTGTGGGTGTGATACGTAGGAATAAGGGAAAGGAAAGGAGAACAGGTCTAGTGGGGAGAGAAAGCCAGAGAAGTGAAATATTTGCTTCCCAAGAGAAAATGAAATCCAAAGGAAAAATCATTGCCCTGGGGGACTCTGTGAATCTTACCTGCATTCAGTGAATCTCAGTGAATAATCTTATTCAGTAAAGCTTTTTATGCAAATCCACGCAAACAAATTCTGGGCCCTGCTGCGTCCTGGGAGGGCTGACTCCATTTCAGGAGCTGTGAGCGGGAGGTGAATTTAGCAGGAGGCCCCTCCTGAAAGCTGAAGATAAGACGCTGGCCATGGCCCACAGGACTCATGTGACAGTTTCCAGCGATAGCTTCTTAGCCACACACAAAATATATATCTATGGCTCTTTGACACAAACTCAAAATATCAAATTTTTTTCAAATTAGTTTTGAGCAGCAAAATCCCCTTTTGCCCAAAGGAGTTTTAAATGGAACCCTGACGTGAAAAAGAGAAAAAGGCAAGTTGCTCTGGTCCCAGCATGGAAATGGGGATGGGGCACAGCGCCTCACGCATTCAGGTTAGGCCCACCGCTCTCCACCCAGTCCTGGCCTCAGGCAACAAAGGTCTCAGATCGGATTTATCTTGCTTACACGCCTTTACCTTCCCCATTTCACAGGCGAAGAATCCTCCTGGCACCCTGTTGCGGTACGATTAACCCCCTGTACTCAACAAGGGCCACCTGGCTACCACCTGGGGCGCAGCGCTACCCTGGGCTGGAAGACCAGTTCTTTCTGGAAAAAGGAACCTTAAAGAGACCGTGGCCAGAAGCTTGGGAGGTGACTCACTGGTTCCTGGTTCCGTGACTTTGCCCACTGACAAGGGTTCAGGCTCTGAAATCAGAGGTTCAAATCCTGGCTCTGTCGCTGACCACTGTGTGATCTTAGGCAAGTCTCTTAACCTCTCTGAGCGTGTTTTCTCTTCCACAAAATGGACTTGGTTCCTACATCCCAGGTTTGTGTAAGGAGTAAAGAAGCTGTTAAATGTCGGGGGTAGCAAAGGCATGTCCACATGGCCCAGGAAAATACTAGAGATGGATGAGTAGTCACGTGTGGTGGCCAGCAGGCGAGCACAGTTCTAAAGGGGAGGGTGTGGGGCGCCTAGATGGCTAGTCAGTTAACTATTTGACTTCGGCTCGGGTCATGATCTCGCGGTTCCTGAGTTTGAGCCCAGAATCCGGTCTGTGCCGACAGCTCGGAGCCTGGAGCCTGCTTCAGATTCTGTGTCTCCCTCCCTCTCTCTCTGCCCCTCCCCTGCTTGCTCCCTGTCTCTCAAAAATGAATAAACATTAAAAAAAAATTTTTTTTTAAGGCAAGCTGTCACTGAGTGGCAGCTGACTGTTCTCCTTAAGGGAAGGCAGGCCCAGGGATGGCATTTTCCCAATTTTCCCAGAAAAAATAGAAATTTAGATTTTTTGGTGTAAAACTGCTGAATTTTAGACCTTGGCAGTGAATTCAGTTTTTCAACGCTGTGGATCAAACAAAACACATCTGGGAGGTCAGGGGCTTGTAACCATAGATATCACGTGACAGTGACTGGCACCTCGGCGTCACTCACTAGGCTTCACGAGGACAAATGAGCATGCCTCTTCCACCTTCCCCCCTTTTCGTTCTGTTCTGACCATCCTGTTACCAGGTGAACTCTGAGTTTCCTTCTGAGAGGATCAAGAAATCTTCACAAGCTCACCCAGCTGAGCCCGAATCTCACGATTGCAGGTATCCTGCCCTGCTGTCTCAGACACTTCCCCCCTGCCTGTGGATGTCGTGGCAACTCACTACAGGCGGTTATGGGCAGCGCGGCAGCTTCAGAAAGTGTGTGTGTCAAGGGGAGGGGCGCCCTTCAAAGGTGCCATCTCTGCTTCCTGCCTCTTAAATTCAAAGCTGGCTTCTCAAGGAGTTTAGGATCTTTGCTCTGGGCGCCTGAGCCACTTTGTAGCAGGATTAATCACTATCTCTGAGAAGAACTCTCCAGGGTTCTGGTGACGTCCTTGGAAGATACACATCTGGAGTTGGACCAGCTGCCTTTCAGTCCCAGCATGGGTGTGGGGTGTGTGTGTGTGTGTGTGTGTGTGTGTGTGTGTGTTAGGAGCACAGAGGGGTTGGTCTTAAATTCTCTTTTTCTCCCTTTCCTCTTTTCCTCCCTTTCCATTTCCTCCTCCTCCTTTTTTTTTTTTTTTAACAAAGGTAGGCTTTTATATAAATGATACACACTTACTGAAAAATTTTTAACTCAGGAAAGTTCAAAGTACCAAGTAAAAAAGCAAAATCAAAACCAAACACAAAACCTTGCTTCTCAGAAAAATCACTGATAACTCAGTATCTTCCCAGATGTCTCTTTATATGTAGGTAAACTGATACAGAAATGAGTATTTAATTTTACATAGTTGGGCTCATAAAATATCTGTGCAGTCGTGCAACTTGCTTTTTTCTCTGAAACAGCATGCCTGGGGATATCTTTCCCTGGCAACGTATTCAGATCTGCACCATGGCTGAGCTGCACAACGATTCACGGGCATGCCATAAATTATTTATCAGATCCCTGTTAGGAAGAAGCACCAACTCCCCTTGTCAAGGTCCCTGGAACTTCTCCTGACCCTCCATCCCACGCACGGACACTGGGCCATCCTCCCAACTGGCTTTCCTGCTTGTAGGCCTTCCCTGACAATCCATTCTCACACAGCACCCTGAACTGGCTTGTAACCATGGCCAACAGCTCGTGTCACTCCTTGAATCTCTTCCCATCCCTCAGAATAAATTTCAAATCCTTACTATAGTCTAACAACACTAGCGTTTTCATGATCTGGCTCTGCCCACCTGACTTCCTCTGACCTCCAAGGTCATTCATTCCTCAACCTCTGGGCTCACAGTTCCCTCTCCTGGTAAGCCTTTCCCCTACCCGCAATCAATGCTAATCTCTTTGCGCCTGTCAGTCATTGTCCCATGACTTTGCTTTTTATTGTCTTTATGGCATTTATCACTAAGTGAAATTTTCTTATTGACTTGTTTCCTTGTTTATTATTGGCCCCCAAGGGCGGGGACCTTGATCCCAGCATGTAGAACCCTGCCAGGTCCCAAGGGGTAGGACGGAGTAATCCTTTGTTGAATAAAAGAGCCAACCACCTGGCTCTCACAAAACCCAACACTCTTAAAATCCTAAGATTTCTCTGGATTTTCCCCTTTCTCTGGATTTTCCTGCATCTCTCCCTTAAAATCATTTTGCTTTTATTTAAACTTTTTTTTTATGTTTCATTTTATTTCTTAGAGAGACAGAGTGCAAGCGGGGGAGGGGCAAAGAGAGGGGGAGACACAGAATCGGAAGCAGGCTCCAGGCTCTGAGCTGTCAGCACAGAGCCTGACGTGGAGCTTGAACTCACGAACCAAGAGATCATGACCTAAGATGAAGTCAGATGCTTAACTGACTGAGCCACCCAGCCACCCCCAAATCATTCTGTTTTAAGAGTGAGCTTCAGGGGCGCCTGGGTGGCCAGTCGGTTAAGCGTCCGACTTCAGCCAGGTCAGGATCTCGCAGTCCGTGAGTTCGAGCCCCGTGTCGGGCTCTGGGCTGATGGCTCAGAGCCTGGAGCCTGTTTCCGATTCTGTGTCTCCCTCTCTCTCTGCCCCTCCCCCGTTCATGCTGTCTCTCTCTGTCCCAAAAAAATAAATAAAAAACGTTGGAAAAAAAATTAAAAAAAAAAAAAAAGAGTGAGCTTCAGTGTCTCTCTCTGTTCCTTGCATGCGGAAGAGCCTGGTCCAGAAGTCAGCTCCACCCCTTCTCAGCTTTATCTTCCCTGCTCTCATCCTGGACCTTACTCTTCAGCCAAATGGGGTTCTTGACCTCCTCCGTACCTGCCTGCCTCTGCCAGAAAGCCTCCTCGCTCTTCTACTTTCTCTCTCTTGTTCTTGGCATCTGGCCTCTGGGACCCAAACTTGACCTGTCTTTAGTCTGGCTAGAATGTCACCACTCCTGGGAGCTGGTCCTGTCTTTGGTGGCAAGAATGATCTTTTCGCTCTCCTCTGTACTCAGGTGACCCTTTCTCTTTTCCACCCTTGAGACAGCACGTTATGCCTTCCAATATTGCCATTTGTATCCCTCACTTAATCTTTCCTACCAGATTGTGAGTTCCTTGCCAGCAGAGATTATGGCCTGTTCACTTTTTATAACAGTTAACATCGAGAAAATGCCTTGCATACATTAGCTCCTTTAATCCTCACCAGGACACTCTGAGTTGGGAACTGTAAGTAACCTCATTTCACAGATGAGGAGGCTCTGGGAGTGTAAGAAACTTGCCAAATATTACACAGCTAGGACGTGCGGAAACTAGGATTGGAACCCACAGCCTGAAGCCTTAACAGTGAAGCCAAAGCAGTTCGTCTTGGTGCATGTGGCAAAAACCCTTCCGTTGTTTTCCTTCTCTCTGGGCAGTAGCTACTGGCTCTCAGCTCCCAAACCCTAGGGCCTTTGAAGTGCAGACCCACAGGGATACTGTTAGTGTTCACGAAAACAAATCAAAGGACCCAACACTTGAATCAAAATCTGAGTGTCTGCCTGCGGGGCTCTGCATTGTTACTCGCTGATGACTCAAGAGTCAGGCTGGAGGAGCCAGGCAGGGAAGAGTGATTTTTAGGACACTGTTGCACTGAAGAGTTTCTCTAAATTATGGCCATGCGTCCACCTCTCCATCCTCGTCCAGCTGGAAATACATTCGGCAACTTCTGATACTTTTTGTGACTCCCTGCCCTTCCCCACCCCTTCGCCTTCTTTACCCGCATCCTCCCCCGCCAACCGCTTTCATTGCTGTTCCTTTTCTCTTCCATTAGCCCTCTCCTCTTTCCCGAAGTTTACCTCTCAGTGATCTCTCAATCATCAATGTCCTTGAGAAAATGTGTGACTTTGGGCACAGCCTTGGCACTGCACCCCTGAGTAGCCATTTCTGCCTCTTCAGTAAATGAGGAGGTAGGTTGGATCACTGATGAGGAAGTGGTGGCCCAGAGAGGGAATGTACTCTGCCTAAGGTCACACAGCAAGTGGATGGCTGGCCCTGAACCTATAAAAAACTACAAAGAGCATCAGTGAGCCCTCATGGACCCAGCACCCAGGCCCCACAATTAGCAGCTCATGGCCAATCTCATTTCATTACTCTCATCAACTTCTCCTCCCCCAGATTACTTTGGAAAATTTCAGAAATAATATATTGTGATATATTGTTTAAATGGGCCAACGATAGCCTCTGTGTATTACTTGTTTATTTCTTCACTGCCGACTGAGACTCATTAGCCTAAAAGCCTACGGGAGCCAAGCTCAAGTTTTTACACATCTAATTCTTTTCAAAACATCCCCAACAAGCAGATTTTTAGCCACTTAGAGCCTGCCTGCTTTGCACACCTCTGATACCTCACTCAGCATCTGCCGACTGTTGATAAGATAGAGCCTCAGGGTCATGAGACCCCAAGATGCCCCTCCGAGTTGTCTGACCCAGAGACTCCCCATGGTACTAATGAGCAACAGACGTCATCTGGATACTTAGGCCCCTTTCTGATCTCCCACTCCCCTACATGTTCCCTTGCCCCCTCCCTGCCCTGAGCTCTGGATGGTCTTGTGTTGAGATGGACTTCCCCCGCCTGCCAATAAAGCTTGTTGTATGTTAATGCTTCTCGTGGTCATTTGTTTTTCCTTGATCAGTCCCCAAACACTTTAACCCCTCTATAATTATTTCTCTCCCTCTCTCACCTTGCAATTTGTTTGTTGAAGAATTAAGTTGCACTATAGAGTTAGTTTCCCATAGAGAAATGAATGTTACAGAGTGTACTCCTATGGTGTTGTTTAACATGTGCCTCTGTCCTTTGTAGTTAGATCCAGAGGCTTGATCAGATTCAGTTTCAATCTTTTTCATCAAGCCTGTTTCATAGGTGGTGCCTGATTCTTTCACTAGGAGGTTCCTATTATCTAACTGATTTGTTTGGAATGTTAACAGCTGTTGTTACCCATTGCCAGACTCATGAATTCATTAGGATTGCAAAGTGGTAATACTCTTCATTTATTATCTGGAGTGTTTCTAGAAAAAGAAATGTCTCCTCACTTACTATTAGTCTTTCATGATACCTTTTGAATACAGAATGCAGGATAATTGCTTGATTCTTTCCATTTCTTCACCAATTTTCAACTTTCCAAAGTTGATGATCTTGGGGTGCCTGGGTGGCCCAGTTGCTTAAGCATCTGACTCTTGATTTTGGCTCAGGTCATGATCTCACAGTCCTGAGACCGAGCCCCGTGTTAGGCTCTGAGATGAATGTGGAGCCTGCTTGGGATTCTCTCTCCCTCTCTCTCTGTCTCTCTCTCTCTCAAAATAAATAAATAAACATTTAAAAAGAATTGATAATCTTGCCTCCTCCACGGTGTTCAAGCAGTCTTATTTTGTCTTACCGTCATAACGAATCCATAGATTTAAACATACTGAATGTGCACTAATCCATTGCAATTATTATCCTTATTAGTGCCCTAATTATTCCATATTTGGCTGGTGGAAATGTCTTTGTCAAGTGGATTGCTGGTCCCTTTGACATATCCCTAGTAGTTTTTGGTAGTCTTGTTTTCAGGAATAAGATGTTCTAGGCTCATATTGTGCAGTTTTTTATTATCTCTGACCTGAATCAACCACTTTCCAAGAATCCCTAGTTCCTTGTGGTGGGAAATGGTATTTTAAGACCATACTATGGTTATTAAGGGAGCTTATTGGCACTGGCTGGCTATTATTTTTAAGCCTTTTCAGTAGATAGAGCTTGAAAAACTTTTTAAGGATAAAGTACGTCATGTGTTCAAAAGCAATTCTTTCTATTTAAATTCAGTACGTTAGGATTTTTTTACTTAACCTTTTTTTTACTTAACCTTTTAAAAATTTTCCACCAGTGTGTCCTTTCTCCTAAGTTGAGAATCCAGGTTCTCAGTGACAATGATAATGATAGCATTAGAATATCACTTAACTACTCATTTTCTTTATCCCACAATACAGTTTGAAAATGACAATGCCAACAGTATCACCAACAATGTGATCACTGGAGAGAGCTTATGGTTTTTCTCTTGCAAGTATTTTTGTCCTTGGAGTGTATACTATTAAGGATGTAGAGTCAAATTATTGTATTTTAAAGTCACTTGGAATATTTCTCCATAAATGGTTATGCCACCAAATATATATTTAATTAAGTTCATTTAAAATTTTTATTTCTATTTTTTAAATTGAGCTATAATTTACACAGTAAAATGCTCAGATCTTAAAGTTTTTCAAATGGTCTTATGTTTGATGACCCTTGACAAATGCATATACCCGTGTAACTCATACCCCTGGCAAGATATAAATTGTTCCACAGATCAGAAAGTTCCTTTCTATCTGTGAAATAATAACTATATACAGATACATATATATCTCTCTCTATATTATATATATAGATATCTGTCTCCAGTTCATGAGACAGAGCTCCTAAAAACCTTCTAAATAGGGGTTCTAGGAACACCTTTTGTTGTAATAATTTAGTCTTCAACCTCAGTTCCTAACACAGAGCTCCTAAATCCCTTGGGATTTTCTGGGTAATAGGAACAGCTTTTATTCTGGTAAGGCAACTCTTGGTGAGCTCCTTGATGGGGGGGCTTGTCACCCCAGGAAACATTTTAAATGTCACCCCAGGAAGACCAACCCATAATTAGAAGCTTGGTACTTGCCGCCCCATCCCCCATCCCCCATTCTCCAGAGCGGAGGGGGGCTGGAAATTGAGTTAATAACTGATCATACCTATGCGATGAAGCTTCCATAGAAATCCCAAAAGTATGGGGCTCAGAGAGCTTCTAGGTTGATGAACACATCTATGAGCCAGGAGGGTGACACACCCCAACTGCACAGAGACAGAAGCTCCCGTGCTTCCGGACCTTGTCCAAAGCATCTCTTCATCTGGCTATTTGTCAATATACTTTACAATAAACTGGTAAACATAGGTAGCTATTTCTCTGGGTTCTGAGAGCCGTTCTAGCAAATTGTTGAACCCAAAGAGAGGGCTATGGGAATGTAAATCATAGCCTAGCTGTTGTGTCAGAAGTACAGGTGACAACCCAGGACTTGCAATTGGCATCTGAAGTGGAGGCAGCCTTGTGGGATCATCTGACACTAAATCCAGGTGGACGGTGTCAGAACTGAATTGAGTTGTAGGACATCCAGATGGTGTTGGAGAATTGGTCCTTGTGAGGAAAACCCCACATATCTTGTGTCAGAAGTATTGCAAGTGTGAGAATAAAGGAAAACAGGATTTTTTCCTAGACATCTGTCATTCCTTTACCCCATGCTCATCCCCAAGCAGCCATTGCTCTGATATCTTTCACCATAGATCAGTTTGCCTGTGGAATTTTACATAAATAGATTCATAGAGTGTGAACTCCTTTATTTTTGGCTCCTTTCACTCAGCCTAATGTTTTTGAAATTCATCCATGTCGTATGTTTCAGTAGTTTGTTTCTTTGTATTGCCGAATAGTGTTCCATTTATGAACATTTCATCACTTATTTACCCATGCTCCTGGTGATGGACAGTTGAATTGCCTCCCAGTTTCGGTTATTAGAAATAAAGCTGCCAGGACATTCTCATGCATAGTCTTTTTGGGAGTACTCTTATGTATATACCTAAGAGTGTAATTGCTGGGTAGGTACCTATTTACCTTTATGAGAAACTGCCAGACCATTTTCTCAAGTGGTTGACCAATTTTACAGTGTTTTCAGCGATAGATGGTAGTTCTAAGAACTCCACATTCTTGCAACATTTGAAATTGTCAATCTTTTCAATTTTATCTGCTTGAAGGACTTACACTTATACCTCATTATGGTTTAAATTTACATTTCCCTAATGATTAATAATACGAGCACTTTTTCAGTTGTTTATCAGTCATTTGTCTATCTTCCCTTGGAAGGTGTCCAATTGTTTTGCCATTTTAGAAAAACTGAATTGTTCTGGCTGTTGAATTATAAGAGTTCTTTACATATTCTAGATAAAAATCCTTTGTAAGATATTTGTATTGTGAATATTTTCTCCTCGTTGTGGCTTGCTTTTTTATTCTCTTAGTGGTGTCTTTTGGTGAGCAGAAGTTTTTGATTTTGAGAAAGATAAATATATCAATATTTTATGATTAGTGTTTTCTGTGTCCTGTCCAAGAAATCTTTGACGACTTCAGCTTGATTAAGCGTACTATTTGCAAAGCATGTCTTTCCAGATTTCTTTATTTTCAATCTTATCTTTGCTTGCTTATTTATTTATGCTTTTTATATTTAAAGAGCATTTCTTGATGACAGCATGTACTTGGGTCTTGCTTTTTTTTTAATCGATTTTTAAAATTTCTGCCTTTGAATTGGAGTGTTCGGTCTTATTTAAATTTAATGTAAAACATCTGGTTATCGATACGGTTAGCTTGGGGCCTATCATCTTGCTACTTGCCTTATATTTGCCCATATGCCCTTCCTTTTTGCCTCTTTTCCTGTAGTCTTTTATTTATTTATTTTTTCAACGTTTTTATTTATTTTTGGGACAGAGAGAGACAGCATGAACGGGGAGGGGCAGAGAGAGAGGGAGACACAGAATCGGAAACAGTCTCCAGGCTCTGAGCCATCAGCCCAGAGCCTGACGCGGGGCTCGAACTCACGGACCGCGAGATCGTGACCTGGCTGAAGTCAGACGCTCAACCGACTGCGCCACCCAGGTGCCCCTCCTGTATTCTTTTAAATTAATTATTTTCACTATTCTATTTTATCTCCTCTGTTGGCTTTCTAGCTAGACTTCTCTGTTTTATATTTAATGGTTGATTTATGAAAACAATATGCATCCTTAACCTGTCATAGCCTACTTAGAGTTAAGATTGTATCAATTTCACACGTAATATAACAAATGTACACCATGTATATTTCTACTTAACCCCTACTCATCCTTTCTGTGATTAGCATAGGTTTTGCTTCCACATGTTATAAATTTCACAACACATTATCGCTTTTGCTTTAAACCACCCATTATGTTTTTAAAAATTAAAAAAATCAAGGAGGGAAAGGGCTTTTATATCTCCTTACATATTTACCGTTTTCAGCTCTTTGTTTTTTTCAGCTAGATCCACGCATCATCTGAAGAACCTCAGTATTTCTCCCAGTGACGATCCACTTTGTTCTTCTGAAAATGTTTTCAGTTTGCTTTCATTTCTGAAGGTTATTTCCCTGGATATAGAATTCTAGATTAACAGCCTTTTTTTTTTCCCTTTCTCTCAACACTTTCAATATGTCATTATATATATATTTTTCCTTGACTTCCATTGTTTTTAATAAAAAAAAAAAAGGAAGGTAGTTTTCCATTTTTATCCAGCATATAATGTATCTTTTGGCCTTGGCTGCTTTTAAGATGTTCTTTGTATCTTAGGTTTAAGCAATTTGATCCATAATGTGCCCACATGCTCTGCTCCCCGTGTTTATCCTGCATTGAAGTTCAAGCTCTTTGAAGTAAACTGATATTTGACAAATTTGGAAAAAATAAATTGGCCATTATTTTTTCAAATATTTTTTCTTTCTTAGTCTCTCATCTACTTCTGGAGCCCTAATTGCACACATGTTAGACTGTATGATATTATCCCAATAGTTAGCTTTTTAGCTTTACTTTGGATCGAGTCTATTGTCATAAATTCAAGTCCATTGATCTTTTCTTCTGCAGTGCCCAATTTAGCTTATCAGCTGAATTTTTTTTTTATTTCAGATATTTTACTTTTTGTTTCTAGAATTTCCATTTTTTTTAAGTTTCCATTTCTATACTGATATTCCTCCATAGGTTCACTCATTATATCTTTCTTTTCTTTGAAATAAAAAAAAAAACAACATTTTCTGGCTCCTGGGTGGCTCAGTCAGTTAAGCGTCCAACTTGGCTCAGGTCATAATCTCGCAGTTCTTGAGTTCCAATCCTGAGTCAGGCTCTGTGCTGACAACTCAGAGCCTGGAGCCTGCTTCAGATTCTGTGTCTCTCTCTCTCTCTGCCCCTCCCTGCTTGTGCTCTCTCTCTTTGTCTGTCTGTGCGTCTGTCTGTCTCTCTCAAGAATAAACATTAAAAAAATAAAAATAAAAAAACATATTTATAATAGCTTATTTTAAAGTGTACTAATTACACCACCTCTGTCATCTCTAGATCTGCTTCTCTTAATTACTATTGATTATTTTTCCTAGTTGTACTCTCCTTTTCTTTTTTTTCCCACATGATTAATAACTTTTGATTGTATGGTGGATATTGTGGATGCTATAATGTGGAGTCTAGGATTTGGTGTCTTCATTTAAAGGGTTTTGAAAAAAAATTTTTTTCTGGCAGGCAGTTAATTTACTAGTGGATCAGCTGGATCATTTAAAAGCTTGTTTTTAAGCTTTGTAAAGGTATGTCTATAGCCATCCTTACTCTGGGGCTATGGTAGCCCTATACTCCAGGGGGTGGCTTTGCCAGTATCTCAGTTGAATGCCAGGAGGGTTCAGTAGGGCTCTCTGCTCTGGATGATCACACATCATATGCCTCCCAGAGCTATGACTTTTGGAAACTGCATTCAGCTCACTGTTCCTTTGTAGCTGTTCTCTGCCAGGATTTCTAGAATCCAGTACTGTGCATTTACTCTTTGTATTTAGCTAAGACTTAAGGGGACTCCTATGTAGATTTCAAAGCTCTTTCTATGCATAAGGCCCTCCTGTCTGGTACCTAGTCCTGCGACTCCCAACTGACTCAGCAGCTGAACTCTAATGTCCACCCCCTCATCTCAGCAAGACTGCTTTGCTCTGCTTGGAGTCCCCCTCCCTGTGCTGCATGGTTTAGAGCAATACCTCCAAGCAGAGAGCCAGGGCAATTTCTCTAATGGATCCCAGTCCTCAACTGGCTGGTGTGCAACATCTAAAAACAGTTACTTTGTTTGCTTTCCGTGTGGTTGAAAGTCTGGTCCAGTCTCAGTCATACTGTCATTGCCTGAAGCAGAAGTCGTATTTTAAAAAAAGTTTTTTTTAATGTTTATTTATTTTTGAGAGAGAGAGTGAGACAGAGCGTGAGCGAGGGAGGGCCACAGAGAGGGAGACACAGAATTGGAAGCAGGCCCCAGGCCCCGAGCTGTCAGCACAGAGCCTGATGTGGGTCTCCAACCATGAACCGTGAGAACATGACCTGAGCCAAAGTCAGACACCTAACCGACTGAGCCAGCCAGGCGCCCCGCAGAAGTCGTATTTAAAAAAAAAAAATTTTGGAGCTTCCTTTTGTAATTCAATTTGTCTTACAATCATATAGAATATTTACATGATTATAAACCAAATATACAAACCAAGATTTGTTCATAGAAGTCTAGCTGCTATTCCTGTACTTTCCACGCTATAGCCTCCATTCTGCTATACATCACAATTAGAAATAATATTTATGGTTTATTTTCTATTCTTTCTTTTGATAACATAAGCAGGTATGTGTATGTGCATGTTGGTGCATGTGTGTTTTGTGTTCACCCTTTTTTTAGCTAAGGAGTAGTATACTCTACATACTTTCCTCCACTTTGCTTTTTTTCATGGAACCATGTATTCTGATGATCACTCCCTACTCGTATAAAGAGATACGCTCCCTCCTTCATCATGGTTGCATATCCTCAATTGTGAAAGTGACTAACTTGTTCCCATCTGCCTATGACTTTCCAGGTCTTAGCACTGACATTTCCGTGTCTTCCAAAATGGATTGGTTGGTCACCCTGTCATGGTAGGAGTATACTATACTTTTTGCAATCAGTCTTGGATGGATTTTTGGGTTGTTTCCAATCTTTTACTACTCCAAATGGTTCTCAATGAATAGCCTTGTGCATGTATCTCTTCATATTTTTGCCGGTGTATTTTTGAGTTTTATTTTTAGAAATGGGATTGCTGGCTCAAAGGTAAATATAATTTAAGGTGTATGCAATTTTTCCAGATATTGTGAAGTTCTCCCTCACAGGGATTGTACAGTATGCATTTCCACCAGCAAAGCTTGAGATCCTGTTTCTCCAGAGATTCACCAACAGAAAATTTGTCAGGCTTGACTTTTTCCAATTGAAGAGGTGAGAAATTATACCTGTCTAGTTTGATTTTACATTTCTCTTAGAATGAACAAATTTGAGCATCTCTCTCTCTCTCTCTAAGTAAGCTTCATGCCCAGCATGGAGCCCAACACAGGGTCTGAACTCATGACCTTGAGATCAAGACCTGAGCTAGATCAAGAGTTGGACACTTAGCCGACTGAGCTACCCACGCACCCCTTAGTTTTTCAAAAGAATAAGCACTTGCATTTCTTTCTGGGGACTTTGGTATAATTCTGTAGCCTCTTTCTCTATAGGCTTATTGGTCTTTTTCTTTTCTCATTTTAGAAGCTCGTTTATATATAGATGTGTGAACTCTTGTGGCATAAGTTGCAGTTATTATTCCCAGTTTGTTGTTTATCTTTTCACTTTGTCACAACTTTTGCCAAGGGAAAAAAAATTTTTTTGAATGTAATCCATTGATCTATATTTTCCCTATTTCTTAAGGATTTTGAGTCATAGTTAGGAGTGATTTCCCCCTCCCCGGGCTACAGAGGAATTCAACAATGTTTTCTTCTAGTGCTTGTATGGTTTCCTTTTCCACGTTTACACTTCTGATCCATTTGGGATTTATCCTGATGTATGACACGAGGAATGCATCCAAGTTTGTCTTTTTCCTATATGGTACTCCAATTACCTGGATATAATTTCCAAGTCCACTCTTCTTCCTCTGATTTGAGCTGTTGTCCTTATCACATATTAAATTTGCGTATGAATGTTTTTTTCCCCGAATCTCCTATTCTGTTTTATTTCAGTTATAGAGGCTTTACAGCATGTTTCAGTATCCAGTAGGGCTGGACCCCCGCTCTCTGTTCTTCTTTTTCAGGATTTTCCTCACTGTTCTTATTTGTTCTTTCTTCCAAATGAACTTTATAATCAACTTGTTCAGCTGTAGAAAAAAATCTGAAGATATTTTTACTACCTAGATTTTATAAGTTAAGTTAGGGAGAACTGTCGTCTTTATAAGGTTGAGACTTCCCAGGACAAAACACAGTATAAGAGGATGTTCCTGACCACCCCCTCAGATGAGGGAGTTGGTGAGATGTTCTGTGTGATTATGTGGCTGAGGACCCCAGCGTCTCACAAATCTTCCTCAGCCCAGCCCATGCCACCTCTTTCAGGAAGCCTGCCTTCTTTTCTACGGAAATGACCTCTCCAACCTCTGCAGCTATCTTGTGGTTCACATTAAAACCCATAGGATCTGCCTACATTGGTGTACCCTATTTCCTTATCTGCGTTAAGAGCTGTCTGGGAACTGGGTATGTATTATAAATCACAATAATACTGATAAAAGAGAAGAGTGGAGACTCTGAACTGAGTTCCTCCTGTCGGTTACCTTACAGCCTTTTCTGGAGGTCACCAGCTAGGCCTTAGCGTGCCAGATCGTGCCCATGTGTTTGACCTACTTGGACATTTAAAAAAATTTGAATTAGTTGCCAACCTCTAAAAATTATAAGATTTCACATAAAAGTATTGATTTTTAGATTCTCTAAAAGGAACAGAAGCCCTGACCGTGCTGGGCCACATTCCCACAAGGCAACAACCAGCTAGAGTTGAGTATCTGCTGCCCCCTTTTGGCGAGGCATGAGCACTCCAGTTTCCCCCTGCCTCTCACTTCTGTTACCCCTGTGGGCCTTCGAAGCATCTGAGTCAGGATTTCTTCTCAAAACCACTGGAAAAGGAAGGATTGAAATCCCTGGCCCTGGCACATAGTGGGGGCTCAACAAATATTTGTGGGAGGAATGAATCTCCATTTCCCAATCTGGTGCTGAGAACTTAGCTGACATAGCAAAGGTCTCATGACCAATGGGGAGCAGAGGAAAGGTTCTGCCTTGCTGTATAGCCCAGCGGTGTTTGACTGCCATCCAAGTGCTGGCCCACGTACTCTTTCTCACCTATTAGCTGGTTAATGGCCATGGACTTGGTCTCAAGTCCTTAACTATCTTGGCTGTTCTCAAATGGAATGTTAGTAACTGCTCCATTAACACAGACCCCAGGGAGGGAAGCTTCGGACCTTACAGGAGAAATGGGCCCTGGTTAACTTTATAGCTTCATAGAATTGGGTTTCAGTCTCTTTTTCTTTTTATTCCTCTTTCCATATAGCTCTCCTAGGCCTTATGAAATCTGCCGACAGCTGGCACTCTAGGGGAGCACTGTGAGAGGCAGGGTAAGGTTTGCCCTGGGCTAGGGGGTGCCTGCACCCACTGCTAGGGGTTGCTTTGCCTCTTTGGAGGGAAGAGCAGAGGGCTCCAAGCTCCCCAGGCCTTAAGTCTCCCAATCCCCCAGGATATCAGAGCTTCACCAGACAATGGCCTTTAAAAAGAGGCCTTTTTTTTTTTTTTTTAATTTTTTTTTTCAACGTTTATTTATTTTTGGGACAGAGAGAGACAGAGCATGAACGGAGAAGGGGCAGAGAGAGAGGGAGACACAGAATCGGAAACAGGCTCCAGGCTCTGAGCCATCAGCCCAGAGCCTGACGCGGGGCTCGAACTCACAGACCGCGAGATCGTGACCTGGCTGAAGTCGGACGCTTCAACCGACTGCGCCACCCAGGCGCCCCTAAAAAGAGGCCTTTTAAAAGGCTTTCCCCACCACCCCCCCCAACAAACAGGTATTGGGCTCCTGTTCTGTACCAACCACTGTGTCACTGGCAAAGGCCTGGGAGAGCTCAATAGACATGTGTTCAGATTCCAGTGGGAGAAGTAGAAAAATAAGCCTGTGAAAAAGGCCAGCTGTCCTGGCAACACCTGGTATGAATGCCTGATTCATGCAGGGATGGTCAGCAAGGACTTCCCTGAGATCTTCCGGCTGAGAGGGAGCTGGAGAAGCATTCCTGGGGGGAGGGAATGGCACATGAAAAGAGCCAGGGGCAGATTGGAGGAGCTGAGAGAAGCTCAGGGGGCTAAAGCATGGTGGGTGGGCGAGGGGCCGCACAGAGGCTGGGCCCAGCAGCTAGCAGCTAAGCTGGAGGGAGCGCTTACTATTTGCCATGTTAACGTAACCTTTGGGGAGTGTTGGGGGAACTTCAACTTCACCCAAGGACAAGCGCCTAAGGTCCAGAGCAGAGGATCCAGAAGGGCCGCTTTCTCCCTATTCTGATGAGGACTGCCAGTGGCAGTGGCCAGCCACCAACACCCCCTGCCCCGCCCTCACTGGCCCCAAGGAAGGCAGCAGATTAGTCCTGCCCCAGGCTAGCCCCAAATTCCCCTTCTGGTTTGTAATTGAAAACCAAGGAGAGAGGCAGAATTGTAGCCTTGGCAGGGAACAATGTAGTGATGGTCCCCCACCCCCACCCCCATCCCCGACCCAGAGACACGTCAAAACAGGGGGTGGGGGCGGCGGCCTCCAAGGGAATCCCTCCTGCAGTTTGGAGGAGCTTGCCGAAGGGGGAGACTGACAAGTCACTTTCAGCTGGACACTCAGCTGGACACTCGCTGAGTGGCAGAGCCCCAGGCCCAGTCTGCACTGCCATGGGAACCGTGGGTGAGCACGGTGTGGGTGTGCTCAGCAGGGGTCCTGGGAGTTTGGAATGCGGAGCACACAGGGCCTGGCACCCAGGAAGGGGGCAGTGACAGCTGGAACTGCCTGGGCCAGCTGGGTGAGGAGGGAGTTCAGGACAAGCTACCCCAACATATGGCACCTTGGCTTACAGACTATTTTAAGCTGAAGGAGTCTGAGAAAACAGCAGAAGTGGGAGGGTCACCCTTACCCCCGTCCCTCTCCTCGAGGCAGGTGGTAAAAACCCCAGGTGAGAGTCCTCCCCCAGCCACTGAGCTCCCGCAGCCCCCTTTGGTTGCTACAATTTACAACTTGCTACAATTTACAACTTGCTACAATTTAGGTGTGAGCTGCTTGACCTGGCCTCTGTCTGCCTGTGCCTGCAGGAAAGGAGCGTTCTCTCCTAAGAGCAAGCGACCAAAAGGATGTAGAGAAGAATCCAACGAACCCGCCTCGCTGAGCTCCTTCCAGTTTGCTCCTCTTGACCCATCCTATTCCTCTACGACTGTCCACTCCCCAGCAAACCCAGCATAAAAATATCCAGGTCTAATAATCTCTTCGGGTCTTCGTTTCCTTATGAAGGTTTGCGGGTCACGTAACCCTTATATTAACGTTTGTATGCTTTTCTCCTGTTGATCTGTCAGTTTACACTTCAGACCCGGCCAGGGACCCTGAGAGGCAAACATTTCCCTCCCCTGCAGTGAGTAGGAAAGTAGTACGTGTAGTATGTGCCTCAAGAGCCAAAGGACTGGGTGGTCAGGGGCTCCTGCAGTTTCACCTGAAGGAGCCTGGAGGTTTCCAGAAGGTGCTGCAGCTGGAGAAGGGTCATCATGGCCTCCTGGCAGGGCTGAAGGGTGAGTGGGGCTGCCCCTCTCTGAGTGGTCCTCACAGCTGCCGTTACACTAAGTGAATGCCACCCCAGGGAAAACCGACATACCGCTGATACAAAGACCACCATATCAGCAGGGACCACCAGCACCTCGAGGAAAGGCACTGACCCTCCAGGAGGCAAGGAACACCTGCCCCTGACTGCCTGGATGTCAGGTGGGTAGCATATTAGCCACCTGCCTTGGACACTGCATGTCAGAGGAGGAAGGAGAGGCCTAGAATCAGGGAGGGAGGGAGGTGGCTATTGTTCTGAGGTGCAGGGAGGAGGGGGCGGGAATGGGGAGGCCGGGCCCCTGTCCCACTTCTGGTCCTGTCTCTTGACCCATCAGTCCAACCCATGCTAGGAGGAGGGAAGAAATGAGATTTAAACCGAACTTCAGGACTTCAAGTGGTCAGAATGTTTCAGTATCTGCTGAAGCGATCATTACCAAATGGGTAAGGTGGGGGGTTTGGGTACAACTAGAGGCAGAAATAGGAACGGGGCGTCTGGGTGGCTCAGTTGGTTAAGCATTCATCTCTTGATTTCGGCTCAGGTCATGATCTCGTGACTTTGAGCCCCACATGGGACTCTGCACTGATGGTGCAGAGCCTGCGTGGGATTCTCCCTCTCCCCCCCCCCGCCCCTCCCCCACCTCCTCTCAAAATAAATACACAAACTTAAAAAAAAAGAAATAGGAAAAAACCCATCTCCTGTCAGTGGCTCAATAAATCACTTCTTCGCCCATTAAATCACTGAATTCTCTAAACAACCATAGAAGGCAGGTACCGTTTTTTCTTGCAGTCTAAGAGACGAGGGAACCAGGATCCAAGAGATTAAGAAACTTAAAACCACAAAGCTAATGGATAGCTGAGCTGGGATTTGAACTCTCACTATTGGATTCTGAGGTTGAATCCCTGAACAGTGCCACCTTCCCAGAGGAAAGCCTAAGCTGGTACTCCACGCAAGCCTCTTCTCTCTCAGCTACTGTCTGCATAAACCCAGTGATGGGGAGCTTGCTACCTGACCAGAAATCATACTGCGTTTTCAGATGGCTGTTGAAATAACACCTTACAGGAGCCCCTGGGTGGCTCAGTCAGTTGAGCCTCTGACTTGCCTCTTGATTCCGGCTCAGGCCATGATCTCATGGTTGTGAGATCAAGCCCCGAGTCAGGCTTTGCACGGGATGTGGAGCCTGCTTAAGATTCTCTCCCTCTGCCGCTCTCCCCTACTTGCTCTCTCTGTCTCTCTCTCTCAAATTAAAAAAAATCAAAAAGAACTAACACCTTACATTTTGAAAGGGTTTTGTGATTAGCACAAACAGCAGCCATTTAGTATTTATGAGGCACCTCATAAATATGACTTTTCTGAGAAGGGGGCTCGGCAGGGCATTCTTTCATGCATCCTCTGCACATGAGGGATGAAGGACAGACTGTGCCACTTGCCTGAGGTCACACAGAGCTAGGAACACTACCATCTGTGAACATTCCTCGAGTGCCTGTGTGTGCCAGGCACCGTGCTAAGTGGTCTACACAGTCCCATGGGGCTTGAAAACTCCTGTCTAGTCCCCTTTCCATGGCCCCAGCTGGCTTTCCCCCACCCCTGCTCCCGCCTCCCACCCATCCTGTGTGAAGCCAACGGTTCTCTGGTCAAAGGATTGATTCCCTGGCATGGCGAAGGCTTTGTGCTGGGGGGTCTGGGAGTCTTGGAGAGAAGCAGAGAATTTGACTTCCTCCCCTAGTGCTAGCTCTTTGCACCTGCTGATGTGCTGCTGTAGGAGAAGGTGCTGACAGTTCAAAGGCTAGGCCCTTGATTAATATCTCATCCTCCATAAATAAGTGAATAAAGGCACTCCTTTGCGCCCTTCATCGCTCTCTGCATCTTGTTACTGCACTGGCCTGGGGATATCAGACTTCAAACTTGCAGCCAGACTCTCTTGGACCCCTTGGCTTGGCAGTGGTGTCCACCCCCCACCCCCAGCTTAGGTCCTGCGGAGCCGTCTTCTCTCTGGACTCACCAGTTGCCTGCACAGCCCTGCCTTCCAGGCCGTCCATCACATGACAGAGTGGCTAAGCACACGGGCTTGGTGCGCGCTCAAATCCCAGCTCTGTCACTTCTTGCCTTTGTGATCATGGGCAAGTTCCCTAACTTCTCCAGTCCTCAGTTTCTTGATACATAGAATGGGGATGATGAGCTGTCACACGTTCGGGAACTTCAGTCAGTGCTGAGTAATGATGGGAAGTGACTGAGAGTGGCCAAGGGGACAGCTGCTCTAAAGAGGTGACGTTGGAGATAAGACGTCAATGATGAGAAAGAGCGGATTTCAGGAGAATCTCAGGGCAGTTGGTTCGAGACAGAAAAGGAACAGGGAGCGTAATTCTGGGCCAGCCCTCTGAGGAGGGCCTGGCAAGGGAGGGATTGGCGAGGGGATGGGTGGGAAGGTTGGCCGGGCTTCTCAAAAGGGGTATATTAAGGGAAGATGGGGTCTGAAAGGCCAGGCTGGCCGTAATAAGTGGTTAAAGCCCAGGGATGAGAGGATGAGAAGTAGACAGTGGTGGGGTGGGGGGGACTCTGATGCTGTCATGGGGGCCCCATGCAAGTCTCGCCGGGCTGCTGGGTCCACTACAGAGTGGAAGTGGTGGGTCCTGCTTTCCTCCCACAAGGTCCCTTGTCTTCTCTCCCCCACTCCTAAAGTAAAACACTCTCCAGAGAGGGTCTGATTTCAGCCATTTATACAGTGGTACTCTGCTAAGTGTTTAATAACTGGCTGTCCAAACAAGTTAACAAAGAGGCACTGATCTGTAGTTTTTGACAATTGTTGTGATGTGAGTATTCCCGCAGTGGCAGATTTCAAGCTACCAACATAATGGCTCTCGTTGCGGAGTTGGGAAGAAAGGACACGATCAGCTGTCATAGGCTGGGATATAGTGGCTCCAGCATGGCGCTTTGTCTACACCTTGAGTAACAGTGAGGAGTATTTATGAAGCACTCACTCTGTGTCAGGCAGAGTTGTGAACACTTTATTTTTTTAACTTTATTTATTTATTTTTGGAGAGAGAGGGGAAAGCATGTGCAAGGGAGGGGCAGACACACACACACACACACACACACACAGAGAGAGAGAGAGAGAGAGAGAGAGAGAGAGAGAGAGAGAGAGAATCCCAAGCAGGTTCCATGCTGTCAGCGCAGAGCCGGACGTGGGGGCTCAAATCCATGCACCGTGAAACCATGACCTGAGCTGAAACCAAGAGGCGGAGGCTGAACCGACTGAGCCACCCACGTGCCTCATGAGCACTTGATATGCACTAACTGACAGCATCCCCGTCACACAGGTGAGAAACGCAGGCTCCAATAAGCTCGGTAACTTGCCCGAGGTCACACATGGGGAATGACAGAGCTGAGACAAACTACTTTGTAGGAAAGTGAACAAATCCTAAGTGTACCACACGGTGGAGTTCTACTTACCTACACACCATGTGTGACCAGATCATGGCATGGAACATTTCCCGCCCCAGCTGGCTCTGTTGTCACCTCTCCCTTTGATACTCTTCCTACCAGGAAGAACGTCATCATCAGAATATCATTCTGATTTTAATCACCACAGATTTGCTTTGTCTGTACTTGGGTTTTATGTAGCCAGAATCATTCAGTTCCTAATCTTTTGTGTCTTGGCTCCCTTCTGTCCAGTGTCATGTCTGAGGGATTCATCCATGTCATGGCATATTTTGGAGGTTTGTTCTGTTGAACGGTCATATGCTATTCCACGGCTATTCCAATGTGTCTGTCTATTCGCCTGTGGATGGTCTTTGGGGTTGTTTCCGTGGAGTGTGCTCATAATCACTGTGATACACGGCCACTCAAGTGTGGGTGGGACTCCGTGAGCCTTCCTGTCTCTGGGGGATTTGCATCATTAGCATGTGGGTTGAGGGGTACCACGGTGGTATTGGTTTCTGATTGCTGCTATAACAAATGACCACGAATTTAGTGGCTTAAAGCAACACAGGTTTATCACTTCACAGTTCTGGAGGTCAGAAGGCTAACATAGCTTCGCAAGGCTGTGGTCCTTCTCGAGACCCCAGGGGAAAAGTCCCTTTCTTGGCTTTTTCCAAGTTTCAGAGGCCACCAGTCAACCTCTCATCACATCTGCTGTCATCACATCTGCTCCTCTGACTCGGACCCTTGCAATTACATTGGGCCTATCCAGATAATTCAGGATAATCTCCGCATCGCCGGATCCTTAACTGAATCACATTGCGAAGTTCTTTTTGCCGTGTAAGGTAGCATATTTATAGGTTCTAGAGATTAGGACATGGACATCTTCAGGGGGCCATTATTCTGCCAATCACACTGAACTATCTACTGTGTAAGGAATCTTGATGTAATGGAAAGAGATCTGGGGTAGGACTCAGAAAACCAGGATTCCAGTCTGCACTGTATATGGGCTCACTATTGGACCTTGGACTGATCCTTCCCTTTCTGGGCTTTGGGTAAATATAAAATGAAGAGCTAGGCCAGATGGTCTAACTCATAGGTGTCTTCCCACCTCCACTTTCCATGATTCCCTACATAAGCTTTAGGCTTGGGGTTCTATCCAGCCGCACTTTTTATCTGCAACATGGCCTTGCTTCCAGCCTGCAGGGTAAAGGTCACATGCCTTCTGAGGAGGCCTGGGAAGCCTGGAGCAGCTCACCCAGTGTCCACTCCTGTTCTCTTCTATCATATGGCCTCTGGGCCTTTCACCCAGAATGACTTTGAAACCCGGCTATTGATTTTCCTGTCACCTCAGGTCATACCTTCCCATTCTCCGTTTTCCTTAAAGTGGAGATTTCAAAACCCAATTTAGGGTGGGGTGGAAGACTGCCCACATGATCTCAGGCACTGGGCTGAAAGAGTAGCTCTTCTAGGAGGGCTGAGGCTGAAGTGCTTGGAAGGAAGTAATAAGGACACCCTTCTATACTCGCTTCTGATAAGAGCCAGGCTGCTCTTGAATTTGTGGTTGATGGCTCTTCCAGCCATGGACTCCCAGCGGTCACTGAAAAGAGAAAGTGAGAAACCAAATGATTTTCTTTTTGCCCAAATAGGAAACCTGCTTTGTTGAAAGTGAACCAGCTGCGTGTTGGGCCTCCATATTATCTGCTAGCCAAGCAGCTGGTCTTTCCCAGCTGGTACTTTGTAACTGATCACCTCCTCCATCTAGTCTCTCATTGATGTAATCACTTATCAGCACCTGCTTTTTCTACCGTGCATCATAGCTCGTGCATGTACTTCGAAGTCCAATGTCCATTCAGCCAATAAATGTCTGTTGGGTGGCTATTTTACATTGGGCACTTGGCTAGACACTGGGGAGAAAATGACAAGCAAAACAGAGAAAGGGCCTGTCCTCAAGGAGCTTATACTAATGGAGGACACAGATGGTAATCATAACCCCACGGAATAAGAAACTACTATGCTTTTTTCATTATAATATGTCATTTACATAATTTAAAAACACGAGCAAGCAAAACTCATTTTACAAGGCTGTATACACGAGTACTTGAGAACCTGCATCAAATACACCGCAGTGCAGGCCCATGACAAAGGCTGGGGAGAGGAAAGGGAGCAGACAGCAGGGTTGAAGGACAAAGGGGAAAAAGTAAAAGTGACAAGAAATAACAGAGGGGCCTTGCTTAGGCCAACAAGAGTGTGCTGTGTACTGAAGAAGGTGAATAACTTACATCTGAGATCCCGTGAAAAATGAGAAGGGGCGCCTGGGTGGCTCAGTTGGTTAAACGTCCAACTTCGGCTCAGGTCATGATCTCACTATCTGTGAGTTCGAGCCCCGTGTCGGGCTCTGTGCTGACAGCTTGGAACCTGGAGCCTGCTTTGGATTCTGTGCCTCCCTCTCTGTCTGCCCCTCCGCTGCTCATGCTCTCTCTCTCTCTCTCTCTCTCTCAAAAATAAATAAACATTAAAAAAAATTAGAAGTCATACCTAAGAGTCTGGGCAGACCCGCAGCTCACTAGGCACCATGCAATCTGTTGGGGTAGATCATGGGGGTGGGTCATGGTTGGGGTTGGGGTGGGTGACAGGGGGATTGATCAGCACTGGAAGAGTTAAATGCCATGAACAAAAAGCTGGGGAAGCTATGAGACCTATTTACGAGAGAGCATGGCCTAATTTGGGGGTTAGGAGGATGCACCTTGGAGAAAACCTCTGAGCCAAGAATTAACTGGGTGAAGGAGGGGGTGTGATGTAGACAGAGGAATCTGCTCAGATAAAGCCCTGAGGCAAGAGAAGTTGGGTCAGTTTGAGGGCCTTGGAAAAATGTGGGAGGTGAAGGGAGAGGGGAAAGAGAAACGACACACATGGGAAGGTTGGATTTACTAATGCTACACTAAATCTATGAGCAAGTAAACTTCCAGGGTCCCTGTCCAAAAAATGGGTATAGTAATACTTTCCCTGCAGAGTGGCTTTGAGGATCCACTGAGATAAAGCATGCCAAGTTCTTAGCCCAGACCTTGGTCTATTATAATCCGGATTAAGTGGCACCAGCTATTTTTATGACTGCAAGGTGCACCGTTGCTGGGGGGGGGGGGGGCTTGTGGGGGAAAAGAGGAATGAGATTTGGTGCCTGCCTTGGAACCGCTTCTCATACAGTTGAGATCAAGAGCTCATTTCGAGGTGTGTGTTGTAGACTTCCCCTGCTGACAGTGCTGGGGGCGTGAGCCCGGAGGCAGCCGCACCGACTCTGGCGGGGAGTCGGGGAAGGCTGCTTGGAGGGGGAGGCATCTACGTGCACAATCAACATGAAGCACACATAATTCTAGTCAAGTGGGAAAGCAAGGAACATCTCCGCTCCCTGGGAGCATCTGGGATGCAAAGAGAGAGACAGCTGTGTTTCTCACTCTCCCGCCGAAAAGAAGGAACTTGAAGGTGTTGCTTCTCTTATTAATCCAGCTGCGAGTGTGTTCTTAGACCAGCTGTCCTCCCCATCCTGAGACCCTGAGGAACGAGCAGCGAAGCCTCTGAACAACATCATTAAAATGCTTCCCGGGAAGAGACTCAAGCTGAGCCGGTGAGAAGCTCACAGCAGCACCGGTACCAAGGGATGTGAGCTCAGAACGTGAGGCGGGAGTGGCTCCTGTCTAGCTTTGTGCCGGCTTGTGGAACAGTCTCAGACGAGTCCCCTCACCCACGGGCCTAGGCTTCCTCACCTGTGAAACGTGATGATTGGCCTAGATGACCTCTTGATGACCTTTGGGCTTCTGACGGTCTGTGTTTCCAAAAGGAAACTAGGAGAAATGGCTACCCGCCTCCCTTGCTGAGATTTTGGGGACAATCTCTATGAAGAGCAAAGGAGGAAATGGATGCGATCTCCAGGTAATTCTGACTCCCTCTCAAGACTTTTGCACTGGTAAAATCTATGCATTTTCAGCCCAGGTGAATTTGGGAGCCTAAATATAAATCTGGCAAGCTCATTAACTTCTTTACTTCATTTTCCTAATCTAACCCCAGCATGGATAGTTCCAGGAAATATGTGACTGTGAACAAGTCACTTAACCTTTTCAAGGTTTCCCGGCCTTAAAATGAAGACATCTGGGGGCGCCTGGGTGGCTCAGTCGGTTGAGCGTCCGACTTCAGCTCAGGTCATGATCTCACGGCCCACGAGTTCGAGCCCGCATTCGGCTCTGTGCTGACAGCTCGGAACCTGGAGCCTGCTTCAGATTCTGTGTCTCCCCCTCTCTCTCTCTGACCCTCCCCCACTCACGCTCTTTCTCTCTCTCTCAAGAATAAATAGACATTTAAAAAATTAAAAAAAAAGAAATGAAGACATCTGACCCAATCATCTCTGGGTCCCTTCAGCTCTCATTTTCCCTGGTTTTTTATTTATGGCTTTGACCCCTGTGCTGATCATTCATCTCCAGAACAAGTGAGACGCAGAAAAAAGCAACCCAGGTGGGCTACCGCCTCCCTGAACCTCAGCATTGTGATCCGAGTACAGTGATCTGAATACAGTGCTTGATGTACCCTTCGTAGGCCAGCAGAATAGAGAAGTGGTTATAAGCGGGGGCTCTGAGGCGAGGCAGCTTGGGGTCACATCTGGTCTCTGTCACTTGCTAGTTGTGTGGCCTTGAGCAAGTGGCAATCAAACTGAAACCTGCATGATTCTATTTAGAAAAGACTCAGTCTCCTAATCTGTAAAATGGGATTGAATATTCTGCCTACTGTTTAGGAGAGTTGCTGTAAGAATTAAATACGCAGTGCTTTCCAAATTTCTATCTACTGCAGGGTAAAGCAGAGTTTCCCTGCTAAATAGGCAACAGACCCTTGGCCCCAGGGTTTTGGCAAACAGGGAGCGGTGAGAATTGAGACCAATAGAGCGTGGATTTTCTCTAAATTTAACAGTTTCCTCCAGCTGACTGTAACGTGGTAGGTCTCCGTGTTGTCAGATCACATCCTTTTTCAAGAGAAACCAGAAACTTGGAATTTTATATGAAATTGCCTCATCTTAAAATAATCATGATTATTTTTCAGCACCGTGCAGGTGAGATACAGGGGCGGCATGTGGCCCACAGTTTGCCAGTTTGTTACCTCCATTAAGTGCTCAGTAAATGATAGGAAAACAACCCCATTTCACAGATATGGACACTGAGGCCAAGGCACAGAAAGGTGAAACGGTGGCCCCATGTTGTATGGCTGGATTATATTAGAGCCAGGGCTCTGACACAGGTCTTTTGATTCTTAATTTGGTGTCCTTTTGCCAACCACAGGAATCCTTCTAGAACCTCACAGCCTGGATGCTAAGCTGCCTGGGGATAACTGGAAGTCCCATGGGCATTCAGGCTAGAGACAAAATGTTCCCGGCTTCTCTCCCATCTCCTTTCCTGCAGTGCTCTCAGACAGCAGTGGCTTGAGACAGCACTGAGGACCTCAACCACTGTACCTGCTTGAAACATCTGTAGCCCAACGGTGGTTCAAGTCAGGAGGTGGGTGTGTGGTGGGGGAGGTAGGTGGTGGTGATTTGGAGCTTCTAGGCACCAGATTTGTCTCAGATGCTCACTTCTCACCCCAAGTCTTCCAGCTTACCCACTTTTCCTGAGATCAGAGACAGAAAGCGTCTTTTAGTTGCAAGGTGTCTTTTTAAAAAGTTTACAGATCAAAATAATCCTCAATACAAAATAATTATAAGATCTAATCTCCTTTTGTGGTTAAATACTTGAGCTTTAGGAAATTTTAAGCTAAAAATGGATGGCTTTATTTTTAATAAAGATTAGCAAATGAAAATCTACCATAATTCTTGCCAGAAAAATCTAAAGCATTTCTGTCTCTAATTGAGCTTTCAGACGCCATTCCCCAACCTGCTTCCCCTGGGGCTTCTTCCCCCACTTTGGGGAGGCTAATGGATGTACCTATATTCCTGTCTAATATCTCCCGCTTGGGTCTCAATTCTCAACCTTCATTTCCTTCTCTTTAAATTCTAGTGCAAACCAGCTCAGCCCTCCGATCAGCATCCTAGGCTCTTCCAGTCTCTCTGCCCATCAGGAAGTCCACTCTGCTCTTTCTAAGAACCTTGTTAGGGGTGACTGGGATGTGTGTCATTGGCAAATCACTTCTGGAAACACAAGTTTCCCACTTTGGCAGGAGATGAAGCAGAGACTATCCCGCTGAGGGACCAGCATGGCTTATCAGCCTCAGTCCCAACTCTGTGCTCTCTACTGGGGTTTTCATAATTTCTTTTCCCTCAATTGCTTCCTCTCAAAGGTATTTGCATTTAAACAAGAGTTTGCTCCCCCGCTGATTATTTTCCCCCTCTTTGATTCCATTGCATAGCAGCCAGAGTTGCTGGCGTGTTGGTGTCTGGATGGGCTCCATGGCAACAGCTGGGAGTTGAGTGGTGTGAACTTCACCTCTTTCCCTTTGCAGATATGGTTGGCAGAGTAGGCACACTTAGGAGAAATTTCAAGGAAGTGAAAACGGAACTATTTGTCACCTCTGGGTCTCCCGGGCCTGCACTGAAAACCTCTGGCTAGATAGCAATGGGTAAGATTTCTCAGAGAGGAGGGAACCCTCCTGGGTGATGTTTTAAAGTCAAAAGCACACAGTTCTATCTAGGGAGAATGGTGCAGGAAGCAGGGGAAACAAGGCTCCAGGTGTCTTTCCTGACACAGATCTGGAGCACAACCTTGAGCAGACAGGTGATCTCTGGTTAATTTGGGTGCTTTGCACACTGCCAGATGGGTGAGGACCCTCTGAGGCTGTACTCCAGTTCCTTGTACCCTTGGGGGGTTAGCTCACCTTACATTCAAGCAGAGGAGTTCATCAGGATAAATATACAAGCTTTGTTTGTTGTCAAGCAAAGCTGGGTCCAAAACCCACCTGCATCCCATACAAGGCTGTGACTTTAGACAAATAGTTTAACTCTTTGAAGCCTCGGCTTCCCCATGGGATAAAATGAGGTTGTTGGTGGATGAGATTGCTGTTCTCAATTCTTCACACCCCCCTTCTCCCATGTGACCTTACAATGCACACACGTACACAGGAGGGTGGTGGTGGCCTTAGTGGATGGTGCCTTAGCCATGTGACTTGCTTGGGCCAATGGAATGTTATGACTTAATGTGAGCAGAGGCTATAAATGTGCTTCTAAGGTTTGGTTTGGTTCTCACAAATATGATCTACCAGGGGAAGAACATGTACGTTATAGTGTCTGGTCAGAACAGAATGAGGGCAGACATAGAACAGACTGGAACCCAATCATGAGCCTGGAGACAACCTATGACTTGCTGAGCACCTCCCAAACTGGTCTGCAGACCCATGAACTAGAAAATGAAGTTCTTTTTATTATAAGCTACTGAGTTTGGAGAATAGTTTGTTATGCAGCATTATCGTGGCCATAGCTGACTAATATAGAGAAGTTCCAACAGTGAGGATTCAAGAAGAAGCATGCTTATGTTACCTGGATCATGGTGCCTCTGCATGTCATTGCTTTGTTCAGTCTGCACCAGCCCCAGGGTAGGACTTTGACTTTATCAACTCTCCCTACCCTGGCTTCCCACCCCCACCCAAACCCAGTCCGTGACCTCAAGAAACAACATAAATTTTGCTAACATCTGGTCATCACTATCTATCTGCCCCTCAACTCTGTGCTCTCTCTGAGACCCTCCGTATCACCTTTTATTTTCCAGGCAGTTAGCTCAAGCCTGCCCCCCTCAGTCCTGTATCCTATGCCCATTGCTTAATGTTGTCTCCAGGCACACCCAAGACCATCAACAAGCAAGACTTCAGTTATCAGGACCCATCTCTTAGCTGGCATGGCAGACACCATCATTGCTCTGCCAATACCTCTTGGCACTCATTGTTCCCAAACTGCCACCTCTCGTACTCCTTTATGAATACACCTGTGGCTTCTTGTCCAGAGAACTTGCTCAGACTATGTGTGGGCAGGACAGAAATGCCAGGGTAGTGACTCTGTTAGGTGATGAACAGGAATTGGTAGATAGATCACTGTTTCTTCATCACTTAGATGAGGCAACTCTGAGGTTTGTTCTACACTGTTTCTCTGAGAACCCCAGCAGGTCCGAGCACCATGTGCCTAACAGTGGTCACCCTCTCAGAACTCCCTCTGGTCTTGACTTCTTCACTTCTCTGCCTTTCTTAACCCACTCTTATCATCACTTCCTGGGACCACCTCCCAAATAAGTTACATGCACTCTGATCTCTGTTTTAGGGTCTACTTCTAGAGGAAGATGGGGGTGTGTGTGTACACACCTATGTGTGTAACTGCGTACAAATGCATAGATGATATAAAGAGCAGGTCATTATTACTCTTACTATAAATAATAGTTTTTCTTTCTTTAAATGCAATGCCAGGCAGTCAGGAAGTATTCAATCAATGGTAACCATAATGATAACGATGATAACTCTGGCAAGGGCAAAGCTCTGTGCTTTAGCTGGGGCACACTTGACATTGTTCCCCAGGAATCTTCTTGGTAGACTCTTGTTCTCTGAACACCTGAGCTCATGGATATCTGGTCTGGTCTGGTCTTAGAGTCCCTGGTCTGGTCTTAACAGTGACAATAGGGGCGCCTGGGTGGCTCAGTCGGTTAAGCATCCAACTTTGGCTCATGTCATGATCTCGTGATCTGTGAGTTCGAGCCGCATGTCGGGCTCTATGCTGACAGCTCAGAGCCTGGAGCCTGCTTCGGATTCTGTGTCTTCCTCTCTCTCTGACCCTCCCCCGTTCATGCTCTGTCTCTCTCTGTCTCAAAAATAAATAAACGTTTAAAAAATTTTTTAAAAAAACAGTGATAATAACCCATAACTTCTTTAAAAAAATTTTTTTTACATTTATTTATTTTTGAGAGACAGGGAGAGACAAAGCACAAGTGGGGGAGGGGCAGAGAGAGAAGGAGACACAGAATCCGAAGCAGGCTCCGGGCTCTGAGCTGTCAGCACAGAGCCTGACGCGGGGCTTGAACTCACAGACCATGAAATCATGACCTGAGTTGAAGTCGGACGCTTAACTGACTGAGCCACCCAGGTGCCCCTAATTAATTGCTATTCTAAACAAATATTTTAAAATACAATATTTTTCAAGCCAATAATTAAACAAGAGCTTCAACAGACTGTGATAAATGATACATAGAAAATAGAACAGATAATGTGATAGGAAGGGATCAAGAGGTACTTTTTAGACAGATGATGAGCACCAGTGGCTACAGTAGAATAGGTATCCAGGAGTTCAGGTGTTTAGCTAGAGTATGCAGATGATACATTTCATCTTGGAATCTTAAAACAACCTTGCCAGGTACCTATTTTTATTCCCCTCCTGTCCCAATGAGGAAATTGTGGCTCAGAAATCAGATTACTTGTCCTATGTACAGAGGAAGAAACTGGAACTTGAAACTAATTGTTTGGAAGTTATTCAGACCTCATTGAGCAGCAGACCTCAAATGAGGAAGTTAGGAATCCAGATGATCACCCCATCCCACCACAACCCCCTAACTCCCATGTTGGGGTATGATTAAGCCAAGAGCCACGGATGACATCCCACCCATGTGCTCAGTGTTACCAGCCAATACATCCAGCAGGAGAAAGGCAACCCTCCCCAGTCCTTCTGACAGAGCCAGCTGGGTGCCTGGAGCAACAGACGTTGCCTGGCCCACCGTAGCAGCCAAAGATGCCAGCTGCCACCTGGCAGCCTTTGGATGATGCAGTGATTCAGGAAAGTGCCGTTGCTAACTCATTCACACCTTGCTGCATGTGGCAGCCCAGTACCACTGGGTGAGCACTTTACTTCCAGACACATTGACATGATGGGCTGGGGCTGGGCACGCTGGTTCTTGAATATATCCCAAGATGCAGGTCTTCCCATTCCTTGGGTTCTGAGCTCAGGATTCTATCGATAGAACTTTTCTGAGTTTGCCACTATGTGAAACTAGCCAGTGGTGGCTGCTGTTCAAAGCTTCCCTTCATGGGAAAACAGAGGCACAGACCAGGCAATGACTTTTTTTAATAGTCATTGCAGTCATGAGCTCTGGCTAGAACCTTCTAAGTCTTGGCCTTCAACCAAGCGTTGAAGTATCTGCTATGTGCCAGGCATTGTGCTAGGTGCTGACGAGCTCACTTCTCCTGAGGGAGAGAGAAACATGTGTGATAGGATCTCCAGGGGGACCCCAAAGTAAGGAATTAACACGAAGAAGGCAGGCGAGGTGTGTGGGGTCTTGAGGGTCTAATACAAAGGAAATGCTTGAGCTTTCTTCTGCTCTTACCAGTAAAATTTGACTTTTCCATGTGTCAAAACTCCATAAAATATTAAAAATAAAAAATATTCAGGGGTGCCTGGATGACTTAGTTAAGTGTCTGACTTTGGTTCAGGTCATTATCTCATGGTTCATGAGTTCAAGCCCTACATCGGGCTCTCTATTGTCAGCATAGAGCCCACTTCAGATCCTCTGTCCTCCTCTCTCTGCACCTCAGCCCCCTCTCAAAATTCACCCTCTCTCTGCACCACCCCCTTCTCTCAAAATAAATAAACATTAAAAAAAAAATACTCACTTATTTACTTTACGGTTCAGTTTTGTTTAAGTTTGAGCATTTGGTCATGAAGAAAGGAAACATTATCATCAAGGTCGGTGAGTTTTAGCAGGTCCCTAAACCTCTCTGTCCCTCAATTTCTTCAAAGGGTGCTTAGGAGGACTGAATGAGTCAAAATATATGAAGTGCTGAGAACAGGTCCCTGCATTCTGCTGTAATTCTTGCTTTCCATCCCAGAGGACACCATTATATGGAAATTGCATATGAATGAGAGACTGTAGCAATTCAGACACCTGCAATTTCCAAATCCTGCCCCTGGGAGCTACAGGAGCCCCATCTGGCCTCAGTGAGCTGGGGTCTGTGGATGAAGACTATATACCACAGTTAATCTGCAGTGCTGCTGTGGGGATCACTGTGGGATATCCTTTTGGTGTCTGAACATGATGCTTATTGTTTCTCAAAAGACAACTATGTGGCCTGTGGGTTTGTTGTTGTTTGCCACAGGCCAGTACTTGTCTTGTTTGTCAAAACATACATACCAATAACGCCCCCCCCCCCAAAAAAAAGTCCACATTGCAAAACATTGCTATTGACAGGCAGGACACATGTTTAGGTAAAGCAGGGGATAGTAATGACCCATCACAGTCATTTTCAAAGCCTACTGAGCTGTGACTGGGCTTGGAGAGGTTCTGCAAAAAAAAAGTCACCCCTAAGTGGGTCTTGGGTCTTTGATGTTTACTGGCATCTCAGCGGGGGGTGGGGCGCTGACAATGACCTGGACAGGTCAGCTCTGAGTGGAAGTTTGGCTTTCAGAACAGAGCAATAGATGGAAACGTAGAGCCCAAATCTCACTTCTGGGGAGGCTCTGGTGCATGAAAGACCCAACAAGAAGCATCTGGGGGTGGAAGGACTGACAGCCAACTGTTCCCAGGTATTGGAAGTGGCCACTCCAAGCCAATGAGGGAAATAAGTAGCATTTGGTTGGTGCTCAGGAGACAGAATATCTCTACATTCTCACAGCCTAGGGGAGGCAAGAGAAGCTTGGTATCTGGGATATGCCAAGCAAAAATGAGTTCAAAACTCAGTTTCGGTGCCCACTGGAGCATGGTAGACTCTGTAGCTGCTCTGTTGCTGTGTCTTCAAGGATGTCATTGTCCCTCCTTTTTCTCAGGATCTTGTTCTCCAGAGAAGTCCATCTGCCTGCAGTTACCCTCCAAAATCCTGCTTAGGACTTGCCAATTGAAGCATGCCACTATTCAGAAGTCTTCAACTCCCCAGTGCATACAGAAGTCCAAATCCTAAGCTCGGCACCCACATTGTTTACCCTACTATGGCCCTTGTGTCCCACTACTTCCTTTGGTCCATTATTAGCCGCAGCATATGTGCTCACTACAAATAAATCTGTATTTACTATCTTGGGGACTTTGCCAACAGTGTTGCTTCTGCCTGAAGGCCTTCCCTGCTCTTCCCTCATCCGAACCTCATCATTCATCTGACAAAATTTTATTTGGTGTGTCTAATATGTGCTAGACACTGTTCTAGCACTGTTTGAAATGGCGTCAGATTGCAAGAAAGGCCACAGATTCTTTCCCTCTTTCAATCCATGCCCTCTTGATACGTACCTTTGAGTATTCTCCCATTGTGACTCTAGCCTAGGTCATGTGATTTGTTTTCACCCATAGGATGTTCGTAAGTGCAAACAGAGGCCTGAAAAGTGCTTGAACTCTTTTTGTCTCTCTTGGAAACCTTCTGCCACCCTGTGAATGAGGCTGGGCTAGCCTGCTGGGGGCTGAGAAACCTTGAGAAACAGGGATGATGGCTCAGCTGAGACCAATAAGTCCCAGTTGACCCTTCATCTGTTCATAGATGCATGAACAAGTCCAAATTGCTAACCATAGAATCTGGTGCTAAATAGTGATTATTTTAAGTTACATTTTTGGATGGATTCTTAAGCACGATGGTACCTAATGCAGCTATCAATTGTTCTTGTCAACCTAATATCTCTTACCCTTCTGTTGATAAGAGTAACCTGATTTTACACTGATAAATGACACTCTTCTCCATGTTCAGGCTATGCTACATGTTTCTGCTGAAACTAACCCACCTGTTCTCCTGACTCCAGGGACAGTCAATGTATTTCTGACCACCTGGATGGGCACATGGCTTGAATTGTCCAATAAGACTCAGATCTTGAATTTTTGTTGGAATTCTTGGAATAACAATGCTCTTTTCCCAGAAGGGTTGCTAAGTTAGGAGAATGTCACACTCAAGTCCTCACACCCAAGTTCATACAGCTCGCACAGAAGAGACAACTGACAGATAGTAAGTCTTATAGGCATCACGTGTACCCCTGGACCAGTCTGTGCCTACATTTCCATCTCTCCATGGGTTTTTCAGTTACACAAGATAAAAAAAAAATCCTCTATTTCTGTTTAAGCCTGTATTAATGAGATCTCTGTCATTTACATCCAAAAGTTTCTTGCTTATACACCACTCAAATGCTACCTTCTCAAGGAAACTTTCCCTTATTTCCCAGTGAGAATGGAAGTTCCTATAGACTTTTGCATAGGGTCAAGAACACTAATTTCAAATCAGACAGACCTGTCCTTAAATTCTGGGTTTGCCATTTGCTAGCTGTAGGTATCTGCCCAGACATTTAATATCTCCAAGTCTGGATGAAACGGCTACTTTAATAGTACACACCTCACAGGGTTGTTGTGAAGAATGAATGAAACTGTGTGTATAAATCACTTGGTGCACATTTAACAATGGCCATTATTATTATTTTTTTAAAGCAGGCTCCACACTGGGCATGGATCCCACAATCTGAAGATCAAGACCTGAGCTGAGATCAAGAGTTAGGTACTTAACCGACTGAGCCACCCAGGTGCCTCTTTTCTTCCCTCTTTTTATGCTGCGAGTCAAATTTTATTAAGGAATCACCCCTGCTCTGTGATATTGGAGGGACAGGATCTCCTCAAGCTCCAGCTGTGGGCCCTTGAATCAAGCCTGGCCAACCAGGGCACTCCATCACCCTGACAATTTGATTTGTAAATAACTTGTGAGCGATGCCAGGTCAATGGGTGTCAGTTCTGGGACTTTTGTTGGAACTATTAAGGAACAGAAGCTCTCTGTACTGGAGTGGCTATGCTAGAAGGATGAAGCCAGGAAGAGTTTGTGACCTCTGTCTTTTAAACAGGAAAAAAAAAAACCCCTGTCTAGGGATGACGATAATACAGAGGAAAACCAAGGTAAGAGATAGACATCTTTAAGCTGTTCTAACTAGCTGGACTTGAAGACCAATTTACCCCTGGACTTTTTAGTCACTTGAGCCAATATTTTCCCTTTTTTTACTTAAGCCAGTAAGAATTGTGTTTCTGACACTAAAAGAGTGCTAAGCAACCTCTTTCAGTTTCAGGTTTGTCTTCTGCTAAATGGGGTTTAATAATACCTCTCCCATACATATAAGGTGTTTAACACAGTTCTGGCATATTGGGCACTCCACAACTGGTAATAGTCCTTCTCTCTTTAAACTCTGGGAGTGAGGGTGACCATCCCCCTCTCTTTAAAGGCAGCAGCTCTTCCTCTGCTGGCCAGCTGGCTGGAAATTGCTCAGAAGGCCAAAGAGGGGCCAGCAGCCTTTTTTTTTTTCCTTGATGCAAATAGCATCATTTTATCCGGGTGGCTGGAGGAGCTCAGTGGAATGTATATTTGTTCCTGGGCTCTGGTTTCTGATTGCCACCCGGGATGTACCCAGCAGGCAGCCTGCTGTATTCTAAGCACCACAGCCAGATGATAAACCTTTGATTTTTGCTCTTCTCTGCTTCTTGGGAATAATGGGTCCATAATGAATTACATCCCCAAGAATAGCTATAATTGTAACAATGCCACAGAGAGGGAGCTGGCATATCAGCCAGTCCCATGAAATGTGCCTACTTTGTTCCAATCACTCTCTTTGGAATGGGTACCAACTTTGTTTTTCCATCCCAAACTTTTAATAAGCAGTGGGCTGTCTGTGGGAGGTAGAGAATGAAAGTCATACATCTGGGAGGTTTTATTCTTCGTTTGCTTGCTTTATGCCCTGCCTGTACAATTTTCCTGGGAATTTGGTCTCAGGGAAGGAAGATTTCTGAACCCTTTCTTTCCAAATACCTTAGCTGTCACCTGGCATTGTGTCAAAGAATTAACATCTCCCTGACTGTTGGGAGATGAGGAATCATTTGTATGCTGTCCAAGGTGCTGATAAATGGTATTCTTATGGAAGTCTCAGGGGAGACATCTTGGCCCAACTCAAAGACTGCATTGTGCACAGAGAGATGGGTGGTAAAGGCTGCGTAGGAAGCCTGCAAAGTTTGGCAAAAGGGGAGGTCCTTGGCCAGCCTGAGTAATTTCCTGTCAGCATGCCTTCTTGGAATTCCATTGCCATCTTGGTTCTCTTTGAGACCCTGGGGTCTATACAGAACCATATGATGAGTGGTCAAAAAGATGATAAATATGACTCCCTAATATTCAACAGAGATTGTAGGTAAACATAAGAAGAATCAGTATTAATTATATTTAGTAGCTATAGTAACTGCATACTAGCTATGTGCCAACTATGGTATGAAGTACCTGGTATCCATTTTCTCATTTTTTTTAAAAAAAGATTTTTATTAAAAATTTTTTAACATTTATTTATTATTGAGAGACAGAGAGAGACAGAGCATGAGCATGGGAGGGGCAGAGAGAGGAGGAGACACAGAATCTGAAGCAGGCTCCAGGCTCTGAGCGGTCAGCACAGAGCCCGACGCAGGGCTCGAACTCACAAACTGTGAGATCATGATCCAAACCAAAGTTGATGCTTAACCGACTGAGCCACCCAGGTACCCTCCAAAAAGATTTTTATTTATTTATTTATTTTTTAATTTTTTAATTTTTTTTATTTTAAAAAAAATTTTTTTTTCAACATTTATTTATTTTTGGGACAGAGAGAGACAGAGCATGAATGGGGGAGGGGCAGAGAGAGAGGGAGACACAGAATCGGAAGCAGGCTCCAGGCTCTGAGCCATCAGCCCAGAGCCCAACGCGGGGCTCAAACTCACGGACCGCGAGATCGTGACCTGGCTGAAGTCGGACGCTTAACCGACTGCGCCACCCAGGCGCCCCAAGATTTTTATTTTTAAGTAATCTTTATACCCAATGTAGGACTCTAACTCACAACCCTGAGATCAAGAGTCAAATGTTCCTCTGACTGGGCCAGCCAGGCAACCCCATTTTCACATTTGATCCTTACAACCCAATAAGTTAGGTACCATTATTTTCCCTATTTTTTTAGTCAAGATAACTGGAACTTAAAAGAAAGATGTATTGACCCAGGGCCAGGGCTGGTGTTTGGCCCCAGAACCCATTCTTTTAACCACCATGTTATGCCTAATGAACATTGAGACCGGGTTCTAGAAGACCCAGGAAGGCCAGTCTCCAGCTCACAGGTGACTTAGAGCAAGCCACTTCTCTCATCCAGGCCTTGAATTCTCCATCTGAGTTAGTGGGTTAGCTCTAAGGTTCCAATTAACCAAGTAGCCCTAAGTTAGTGGTAAAATCTCTGCCATTGGAAGCAAGCTTGAATACACCTAGCAAAGCACATGGCAGCAAAGTCACAAAAGGGGATTCACTCACTGGATGCCAATAGGCCCACGTGACGTTTACAGTTCTTTTTTCTATATGAGTCTGATGCCAATATGTTCTTTCACCTATTTTCAAATCCAAAGGGCCAATATTTGTGCTCCCTGGGCCTTGGTCTTGCTGATTGCAAGGCAGCTCTAGTTGCCTGCTGCAATTTGCTACAGTGACTCAGCAGGAGGCGGGGGGGGGGGGGGAAGGCACCCATATACTCAGCCTTCCTCTTGAAGACCTTGCTTGGCTGAGCATGGGGACACTGGGTGGGAGGGCCCCAAGATAATTACTCAAAATATATTTGTTGCTGATGCTCTCTTTGTCTTCTACAGACACCACATTTCCGCCCCCCCCTCCCCCAGCAGGGTTCTCACTTCATTGAATGCTGAATGCCCATTAGGGAAACTTGTCACTTTCTTATTTGTGGGAAATGTCTGACACAGAAGGGCAGGTACCACTTAAACTGTCAAGGCAGCAGTGCAGCTGGCAGGTAAATTTCTGTGTAAAAATCCACTTTCTTCCTCAGAGCAGGGAAATGATGTAAAATCCTGATTGCAGTTGGACATGAAGACTGCCCTGAGTCAGAGAGGAAGAGGCAAACAATCTCGGTAATCCCCCAGTTCTCTGACCAGTTTATGATTCCAGTGTTGACTCCCTTGTCCTCACATTTCCAGTCTTCCTACAGGGCACCCAGTTCCCCTCCTAAGGCCCCTCTCTATGTTTCCCCACTGAACCACTCCTCCTCCCTCATTACCTCTCCTCCGTCTTTACTGCCATGTCTTCTTGGAACAATGTCCTGACTTATCTTCCTGCCTCTAGCTTCTCTGTATGACAATCCATTCTGCATGTAGCTGCCATTTGAAGACTATTGAGCAGCAGCTTCTCCACATATAACATTTCAATAGTTTCTTAAGTATTTACAGAAAACAATTAAACCACATCTTGACCCCCCCCCCCAACCCCCAAGCTTAATACTTATTGAATGGTTGCTACATGGTGCCAGAAACATCACCAGGCACTTCAGGCATCAACTTGTTCTTCACATCAGCCCTATGAGGTGGGTATTAATAGCTTCATATTATAGCTACGTAAACTGAGGCTGAGAAATTAAGCAACCTGCTCAAGAGCTCTCAGTGTTTAAGTGCCTGACCCAGATTTACACCAAAGTGGTCTGCAGTTTTTCTCTCTTTTATTGTTACTGTTATTAGACTTTAATTTTTAGAGTAGTTTTAGTTTATAGAAAAACTGAGTGAAAAGTGTAGAGTTCCCATATATCCCCTTATCTCCACCCCCTCCCTCAACAAGTTTCTCCTATTATTAACATCTGTATTAGTGTAGTACATTGGATGAGTCAGTATTGATGCAATGTTATTAACTATAGTCCATTGTTTACATTAGGGTCCACTCTTGCTCTTGTACATTCTGTGGGTTTTCACAAATGTATAATGATATGCTTCCACCATTACAATATCAAACAGGATAATTTCACTGCCCTAAAAATCCTCTGTATTCCTCTCTCCCTGCCAACTCTTGGCAACCATTGATCTTTTTACTGTCTCCAACTCTAGACCCAACTGTCTACAGACTCTCAGTAGTTTCTAGCTTCTTCGACTCCCTGGAGGGATAATGCAGGGCAGGATTCAACAAAGCCAGACCCCACTAGGACCACCATTGGCAGGAAAAACCTTCTTCCACTGATTCAGCCTGGTTCTTATTAGACTTGTGAGTGTCTAAAAACTCTTCATCTGTTTGTCTCGGTCCACAGACTTGGCAGGTGGCTGAGTGTGGAGAGATTCTGACTGTCGGCAGTCAGAGGATTCAGCATAGGGAGCAGGTGATGGGTTGAAGCAGCAAAGGGCTGTTGGGTCAGGGACTCACTTGGGCTGTAATAAGGTAGTCCATGCTTATTATACTTGTCTGTGGCCAGCAAATCTGTACCATGCTCTTCAGAAGAGTGTCCCCCACAACTAGATATGTAGAGCCGTATTTCTGAAACTTTAATATGCCTGTGGATTTCCTGGGCATCTTGTTAAAGTGCAGATTCTAATTCAGTAGGTCTGGGAAGAGGCCTGATATTCCCCAGCATTCCTGCATTTCTAACAAGTTCCCAGGTGATGCTGAGAGTAGCAAGGATGTAGGAAACAGGAAATGAATTTATCTTGGGTGCACTACCTGTTTTATCATTGGGCTTGCTGCCTAATTTCCTTAAAAGCTCTGATTGTTTTTTATGCTTCAAAGAAATCCTTGCATCTGGCTGAGTTCAATTCTAAATTCTACCATTAAATAGGGGCATTTTCAACCTGCAATGTGCTCAGATAAAGGCACCTGGGATGGAAAATGAGGCCAATTATTCAATAACCAATTTTGTCTTTCAATAAATATCTGCTGAGCTCCTACAGTGTGCCAGACACGGTTCTCTTGGGACTCCCAGTCTAGCAGCCAAGGGGACGAAAACTAAGCAAACAATCAAAATAATTTTAAGTTGTGGTAAGTGCATGGAAGGATACTCACAAAGGGTTAAGCTGGAGACTGATGAGAGGGAAGGGAGTATTTTAGAATAAGTGGTTGTATTATTCTCCTACTGCTGCTGTAATCAATCAGTGCAAACTCAGTGGTTGAAAAGAACACAAATGTTTCTCTTATGGAGGTCAGAAGCTCAAAATCAGTCTCACTGAGCTAAAGTCAAGGTGTCTTGGGGCAGCTTTCCTCCTGGAGGTCCTAGGGGAGAATCTGTTTCCTTGCCTTTGCCAGCTTCCAGAGGTCACCCACAGTCCTTGGCTCATGACCCTGTCTTTGTATCATGACAACCTCTATGTCTGTTGTCACATCTCCTCTCTGACTCTGGCCCTCCCTCTTATAAGGCCTGCTATGATTACATCAAGTCCACCAGGATAATCCAGAATAATCTCCCTCTCTCCAGATCCTTAATCATACCTGCAAAGTCCCTTTGGCCATGTGGGCTCCAGGGATTGAGATGTGGACATCTTTGGGTAGCGGGGTGGGGGGCGGGGAGTAGATATTATTCTGCCTACCACAGGGGTCAGGAAGGCCTATCTGATTGAGGAAGTAATATTTAAGCTAAAGACTCAGCACAAATCAAACATGAGAAGCATAGAAGAATCGGCTTTCTCAGTGGGGGAAGCAGCAATATCAAAGAGCTTGAGAGGGAGAGAGCTCTTTAAGCCCAAACCCTGGAGGGAGCCCCAGTGTGGTGGAGCACAGGGGACAGACAAGATGGGGTGCAGCAGACGGAGGGCCAGGAATGTGGGACCTGTGGGCTGTGATGAGGACTTTGGAGTCTACCCCATGTGTCATTAGCAGCCATTGGAAAGCTGCAGCCAGTTTGTGATGTGATCTGTATAGTGTCTGAAGGAGCACCTGCTACTCAGCTCCAGCTCATACTCGCCATGTGGAAATGTGCACAAAGCCCAGTGTGGCCGGGGCCTCTGACTTCTCAGGGAGAAAATGGAAATCTGGGTGTTTTCAATTACTGACAACCCATTGAAAACTTTAAAAGCACACATGTAAATGAGGTTTGGCCAAGAGCTGCCAGGCCACCATCTCTGAAGCACCTAGCTTGCTGCATGACCTGGAGTGAATGATGGAAACTTCTGGGCCTTGGGTTCCTAGTCTGTACAGTGGAGAGAATGATGGTGGCTCCTGCAGGGGGTTGTTGTGAGGATCCAGTCTGTTAATGAGCAAATCCATATAAAATACTTAGCACGGTGCCTAGAAGCATTCAGTGTGCACATATCCATGTGTGTATGTTTTTTAATTTGAGGGGATTAGATGAAGGTTTGAAATAGATGACCTTTAAAATTGCTTCTGGCTCTGAGATTCTAAGACGATAAAAGATTCCTCATTAATCAGCCCATATATTTAATAGCAGGAGACCTGTGTTGTCTTTCCTCACTCGGATTTAATTTCTTTACCCAGTATGCATCTCACAGAATGCATGTTTGGTAAGATGACAACAGGCTCCAAGACAGCTATGCTGATGGCCAAAACCATTGTGGTAAGGAACAAGCTTCCCTGTTGCTGACTATGCACAATGTTAAGGAGTTAGAGACCTCGTTAGAATTTTGAGATTAACACCTCTGGAGCTCCTGAAAATTCTCACTGTGGTTCCTTCCTTCTTTCTACTCAGGGGAGTAAAATCCGAGGAGGGGATGGGCATGTACACTTCATTGCCACTAGGTAGGTGAGCCTGAAGATTATAGGCTTTTGCTCTGAACGGCCTCCTCCCAGGGCCCAGGAGGTATTTTCCCACCCTCAGGGCCCTACACAGAAAAGCACAGAGTAGAGTCAGGGCAAGCCTCGTCCCAGACAAAGCTCCAGGGAGGTGTGGTTGTTACCAGGATCTAGAGGATGCCAGGGGTTTGAATTTTATCAACAAGAGCAATGCCTGCAAATGACAAATAAGTTGCACGCCTTCTCGGAATATCATCCAAGGACACTCAGCATACACATTCACGTGTACATAGAACTTTGATTTCTTTCTTAAGCTTCAGAAGCAGCTTGGAGCTGGGAAGATAAAAAGTCATCTCTGATCACCAACACATCTCCCTCTAATTGAACATCCACAGCAGGAGACTGAGGTGACAGGGGTGGTCTGGGAGGTCCCCAGTTCTCTGAATAGCAACATTCAGTATCTCTATGGTAGGTAAAATGCTCCAACTGTGCTACTTTTCAGGAATGTATGAGGGAAATTCCCAGCACTGTATCAGCAGTAGGTATGGATTCAGACATTCTTCTTGCCCTGGGCTGGCATATTATGATATGATAGAGATGGTGTTAAAAACATTGATTCCTCCAACAAATATTCTTGAGCTTCCACTACATATCAGGCCCTAAGCCAAGCCAGGGAAGTCACCAGTGAATTAGACATTTAGGCCCCCCCCAATAGAGGTAATAGGATATTCTTTAACTTCCTCTAAATCCTGGGAGTGAATTTCCTTTGCTTCACTAAATCCTTAATATTTCAAGATAAGCGGGGTCCTCTAGATTTACTCGTGCGTGGCGTTGAATCAGAGGAAAAACTGTACCAAAACATCCCCATATTTCTTAAGAATTAAAAAAAAAATCCCCATATGTTCACATGGTCACATGGAAGTTGAGTCAGAGTTACCCTGCTTAAGCCAGTTGGTATGCCAGAGACACAACAGGGGGTGGCATTGTTTTGACAAACTTAAAAGGCTTCAAAACCCAAATGGCTTAAGTGTAACATGCTGTCTCTATGAGCTGTCACTCAGAAATTTCTCCAACTATTGATCCTGCTAGAGTGAGGACAGATCAAGGTAAGGAGAGGTCTGGCTTTCAAGTTCATGTTTCTCTTACTCACTAGCTCTGGCCCTGGAGAGGAATGGGAGAGAGAAGGCACTGGTTTATTTTGAAAACCTTGATTTAATCACAAGGAATAAACCTTAGAGATTACAAAGCCCAGGGCCCTCATTCTACGCATAATATGGGTAAGGAACCTTATTAATGACTTCCCTAATCACGTCATTGGCTCAGTTCCCCACACATCTCCACCTTATTCACCCACTGGGATTAAGAAGTCCCAAAGGAGGGGAACATCTCCTTTTCCTACCGGGTCACTGACATATAATGGTGAGAACTGAAGGCACACATCTGTCAAAACAATTCAGTCAGTTTAGGAATATTGGTTCTTATTTGACAAATCCATGTCAAAGTCACAGCTGTTTGAATGAGACCAAGAACTACAGTTGATTTAAAAACCTAGACTGATTCCTCATATCTCAGGCCCAGTACTTACTCCTCTGGAATAGCTTTCTCTGTCCCATCAGCCAGAATTTGGCACTTCCTGCATATACCAACCCCATGCATACTTCTGGAAAAGCACCCCATGCATACTTCCAAAGCAATTGTAGTTGCACGCCATGTCTATTGCTTGTTAGTCCAACTCTTTGAGAAAAAGAGACTATCTTATTCTCTTCATTCTCAAAGAGATAGACTCATGAGCATTTAGTAACTGTCTCGTGAGTTAAGCAGCAAACACTGATTATCATATGCACCCCCATATTAGAGCAGCTATGAGACAAAGTGATGGAAGTATCAGGGGTCAGTTGGGGGAGTTCAGAGGGCCAGAAGGAAAGAGGGCCACAGAAAAGAGAACAAGAAAGAGAAGCAGACAAGGAAAGAGAGGAGTTGAAGGTAACACTGCAGGAAGAAGACACAAACTTAGAAGGAGCTCAGTGGCTCTGAGTACAATTCCAGGAAAACATTGATCAGACCCTGCTGTTCCCTGGAGTTTGTTGCTGCGAGTGGATTCCTGTTATCGCTTCTCTCTGAAGTGCTAATTAGAAGATTAGCCATCGTTCAGAGCTCTTTAGCCACTCTTTATCTTCCACAGCCCCAATCTGAAGGGGAGGACTTCAGGGGAACTAATTTTCTGTACTGATGCCCAAAGCCAGAATACTACTACAGGAGCTGGATGAAACCAGATTTGGCTCCTTCAGGTGGCTCACGGGGGTTTTCTTTGTTTCTCTGGTTGAAGAGCAAGACCCCTGCATCTACTCTGATCATCCATAGAACTGGATTTCATTCTCTCTGCTCAACCACATCTGTTGCAAAAAGAGAGATACAGAAAGGCCGAGGATGAGAAAAGGAGTTTTGGGTCTGCATCTCCCATTTATTGGACTTTTACCATGTGCCAGGCACTGCGCTCAGCAAATTACATGCATTGTCTTGCTTAATCCTCATCTTTGAAGTAGGCATTTTCATTAATCCCATTCACAGATGAGACAACTGAAGCCAAGAATAAATGGCTTGCCGAACATCAGATACCTGGTTGCCATTAGAGCCCATATTTGAGACCAAGATGGTCTGACTCTAAAACCCATTCCTTTTACCATGTTGCTGCTGAACTACCACCCACTGGGAGGCACAGAGTCACTAGTGAGTTTTGCATGATGATGATGGTGATGACACATGGTTGCTAAATGGTTATTATTGAGAATCAATTTTGTGCCCAGCACTGTACTAAGTGATTCACATGCATAGTTCTATTGACAACCTCCCAACAACCTGATGAGGCTGGCTTTGTGGTTTATTTGTAGATGATAAACTTAAGGCCCAAAGAGACTCAACCAAGGGACTTATCCAAGGTTGCCTATTGAGTTGTGTGGTAGCAGAGCTCAAAATGGAGACAAAGTCTATCTGACTCTAAAGACGATGCTGCAACTCTGAAGAGTTAAACCAGAGGATTTCTTCACTGACTGGAGTTCACTCTGATTCACAAAACTTTCCTGGAGGAAGGGATCTCTAGTGTTCTTTTAGTTCATCCCTCTGCCTTTCGGTAGTTAAGTCATTTATTGTCTCCTTTTTTTGGGTCTTTTTTAAAATTTAATTTAGTTTTTTAAAGTTTTTTTTTTTTTCAACGTTTATTTATTTTTGGGACAGAGAGAGACAGAGCATGAACGGGGGAGGGGCAGAGAAAGAGGGAGACACAGAATCGGAAACAGGCTCCAGGCTCTGAGCCATCAGCCCAGAGCCCGACGCGGGGCTCGAACTCACGGACCGCGAGATCGGGACCTGGCTGAAGTCGGACGCTTAACCGACTGCGCCACCCAGGCGCCCCTAATTTAGTTTTTTAAATTTACATTCAATTTAGTTAGCATATAGCACAACAATGATTTCAGGAGTGGATTCCTTAGTGCCCCTTACCCATTTAGCCCATCTCCCCTCGCATAATCCCTCCAATAACCCTCTGTTTGTCCTCCATATTTAAGAGTCTCTTATGTTTTGTCCCCCTCCCTGTTTTTCTATTATTTTTGCATCTTAAAGTCCTCATATGAGTGAAGTCATATTATACTTGTCTTACTCTCACTGACTAACTTTGCTTAGCATAATACCCTGTAGTTCCATCCATGTAGTTACAAAAAAAGATTTCATTCTTTTTGATTGCCAAGTAATACTTCATTGTGTGTGTGTGTGTGTGTGTGTGTGTGTGTGTGTGTATACCACATCTTCTTATCTTCTTTATGCATTCATCCATCGATGGACATTTGGGCTCTTTCCATACTTTGGCTATTGTTGATAGTGCTGCTATAAACATTAGGGTGCATGTGTCCCTTTAAAACAGCATACCTATATCCCTTGGATAAATACCTAGTAGTGCAATTGCTGGGTCACAGGGTAGTTCTATTTTTAGTTTGTTGAGGAACCTCCATACTGTTTTCCAGAGTGGCTGCACCAGCTTGCATTCCCACCAACAATGTAAAAGAGACCCTCTTTCTCTGCATCCTTGCCAACATCTGTTGTTGCCTGAGTTGTTAATGTTAGCCATTCTGACAGGTGTAAGGTGGTACCTCACTGTGGTTTTGATTTGTATTTCTCTGATGATGAGTGATGTTGAGCATTTTTTCATGTGTCGGTGGGCCATCTGGATGTCTTCTTTGGAGAAGTGTCTATTCATGTCTTTTGCCCATTTCTTCACTGGATTATTTGTTTTTTGATAAGTTCTTATTATTTGATAAGTTCTTTACAGATTTTGGATACTAACCCTTTATCTGATATGTCATTTGCAAATATCTTCTCACATTCTGTTGGTTGCCTTTTAGTTTTGCTGATTGTTTTCTTTGCTGTGCAGAAGCTTTTTATTTTGATGAAGTCCCAATACTTCATTTTTGCTTTTGTTTCCCTTGCCTCCAGAGATGTGTTATGTAAGAAGTTGCTGTGGCCAAGGTCAGAGAGGTTTTTGCCTGCTTTCTCCTTGAGGATTTTGATAGCTTCCTGTCTTATGTTTAGGTCTTTCATCCATTTTGAGTTTATTTTGTGTATGGTGTAAAAAAGTGGTCCAGGTTCATTTTTCTGCATGTCGCTGTCCAGTTTTCCCAGCACCACTTTCTGAAGAGACTGTTTTTATTCCATTGGATACTCTTTCCTGCTTTGTCAAAGATTAGTTGGCCATACATTTGTGGGTCGATTTCTGGGTTCTCTATTCTGTTCCATTGATCTGAGTGTCTGTTTTTGTGCCAGTATTATTGTCTACTTTTGATAGTTGCAATGGGGTCAGGGACTTTTAAGGGGCTCCTTAAAGGTCACACAGCTTGGATGTTCAGAAATGTGTTTCCATCATCTCAAGTCCACCTATGGTGGTTGGGTAATTAAGAGTTGTCTGCCCTTGGGGCGTCTGGGTGGCTCAGTCGGTTAAGCATCTGACTCTTGGTTTCAGTTCAGGTCATGATCTCATAGCTCATGAGTTTGAACCCTGCATCAGTCTCTGTGCTGACAGTGTGGAGACTGCTTGGGATTCTCTCTCTCCCACTCTGTCCCTCCCAGACTCATAGTATCTCAAAAAACAAAAAAACAAAAAACAAACAAAAAAAAAACAAAAACAAAAAAAAACCAAAAAACAAAAAAACAAAAACAAAGGGAAAGAAAGAAAAAAAGGGTTGTCTGCTTCATCTTCCCATGTTCTCTTGGCCTTTCTCCATTTCATTTTCCCACCTGATGCCCAGTGTCCTTTTGATGGTGGTGGGGTCCTAGGCCTGTTAATACTGCCTTACTGCCTTTCTTGAATACCTTTCTCTCACTAGAATTTATCTCTTTGTGTCCCTCCTGACCCTGTCAGGTGGCTAAAGTCAATTTGATCAAACTCATTTGCACTAAAGCATTAATGGCTTATTACAGTGATCTTTCTGGGTAAATGCTGCATTTTCAAATACCTCATCTAATTCCTGGCCCAATGCTGGACACTGCAGCACAGTGGCAGGCAGGCCGAGAGATATTTGGGTGAGGTGTTCTTTCTGATTAGGCAAAGCACTTGACCTACAATGAAGGCAAGTCTTTCCAGCATTTACCAGTTCAGAGAGGTCTTTCCCCATAAAGCTTCAGTTGCCTTAATCTGCAAAATGGGGATGGGAAATTTTGCCTGGAAGGAAGTTGTTGGGTTTGCTGCTCTCTTGCAGCATTAAGATCAGTCTAATTCCAGAAATCAAATCTGGGGAGGTGGCGGCTGTCAGGCAGCCAGCAAAATTAATGAGAAAATTGGAGTAAACACAATGTGTGTTTCATCGACTGATGTTGGGAGAAGGTGACTGGGTGCCAGTCTGCAGAGTCGGGCTCTCCGGGGTGTATATACTCAGTATATGTGCCTCTCTGGAGATGCTGTGTGCTCGAAGCTAATGAATTCAAAGGCACGAATGAGGGTTTAGAAAAGAATGCCTCTACCTGGAAAGCTTCTGGAGAACCTTTCATTTACTTGAATCACGTCTTAGATCTGCCCTCTGTGATCAAACTAATGAGGAGTAGCACACACAATAAAGCCCCTCGGTGTGGGATAAAAAAGCCTTCATGCTCAATAGGAATTGCAAGAGAGGAAAAGCAATAAGTGATTGAAGAGCTTCTGTGATTCACTGCCTGGCACAAGCTTTACAAAGCGAGGTTTCTTTTCTCTGCATTGGTGGCTGCGAACATCAGGAACGGGAGAAAGTTGCTCTTTGATTGAATCTCTTGTAATGAGGAGATTCTTTTATAAAGGACGTACACAGGAGGAGCGGCCATTTCCTGACAATCCCCTGGCTTTAATTGATCAAATATTTTTGTATTCTCTGCTTATTCCTTTGAGAGAAAATTGCTTGGTAGAAAACAGGTACAAGATGGGTGATGGGGACCTAGTCCATGAGTCTCGTGCTCCAAAAGTGGGAGCTGAGAGTGAGGAACAAGTGTAGACAAGATAAGAGGGGCACAGATTGTCTTAGTGACTGCAGGGGGTTTCGTGACCTAGAAGGTGAATTAAAGGGGCACGAATTACCTATTAATCTTCATTATCAAGGAACCACAGCACAGTGCAAGATTGCATATGCGATGCCCACAGGGGAAAATGAGTAATATAAATAAGTAAATTGGGCTGTGTTTAGGAAAGTCAACAGGACAAGCCCAAGACAAACAGTACTTACCCTCAGTGTCTGGAATTAATAGGGAGTGGCAGGGACCATGGTGAACTGCAAAGCAAGCTGGCTGTTACCTCTGGAAAGTATAATCTATTGAATTGAAAGCATAATCTATTCAATCAGAAACACTTGGATTAGAATTCCAGTTCTCTCTCTTCTTGGTTTTGTGACCATGGGCAAATTATTTAACCTCATAAAGTGAAAATAGGGGGTTAAAAAGCAGCATGAGAAGGACAATCCCTGTACTAGTCGGTTTAGGCTCAGAAGGTATTGTAATAAACAGCCATTGTGATGGATTCAATTGTGTCCCTCCAAATTCATATGTGGAAGCCCTAATCCCAGTACCTCAAAATGTAACCTTATTTAGAAGTAGGAATATTACAGGGCACCTGGGTGGCTCAGCCCATTAAACGTCTGACTTAGGCTCAGGTCATGATCTCATGGCTTGTGAGTTTGAGCCCCGTGTTGGGCTCTGTGCTAACAGCTCAGAGCCTGAGCCTGCTTCGAATTCTGTGTCTCCCTCTCTCTCTGCCCCTCCCCCACTTGTGCTCTGTCTCTGTGTCTCTCTCTCAAAGATAAATAAACATTAAAAATTTTTTTTAAAAAGTAGGAACATCACATATATAATGAGTTAAAATGAGGTCATTAGTGTAGGCCCTAATCAAATATGACTGGTGTCCATATTGAAAGGGGGAGGGGTGCCTGGGTGGCTCAGTTAGTTGATCCTCTATTTCTTGATATCGGCTCAGGTCATGATCCCAGGGTCATGGGATTGAGCCCCACGTCAAGCTCTGTGCTGAGCGTGGAGCCTGCACGGGATTCTCTCTCTCTCTCTTCTTCTGTCCTTCCTTCCTTCTCTCTCTCTCTCTCTCTCTCTCAAATTAAAAAAAATAAAATAAAAGGAGGAAATTTGGACACAGACATGCACACCAGAAGGATGCCAGGTGAAGATGAGGGCAGAGACCAGGGTGATGCTTCTACAAGCTGAGGAATGCCGAAGATTGGTAGTAAGTCCCACCAGAGTGTAGCAGAGAAACACGGAACAAATTCTCCTCCACAGCCCTCAGAAGGGACCAAACCTTGCTCACATCCTGACATCTTGATCTTGGACTCTAATCTCCAGAGCTGTGAGACAATACGTTTCTGGTGTAAAGCCACTGGTTTGCATAGATAGTTGGGCACAGTAGCCCTAGAAAATGAATACATCCACTGAATCCCGATGGCTTAGGACAACAGGTTACATCCTGTATAGGCTGCATGCCCATTTTGGATTGACAGAGGGCTCTGCTCTCATAACCTTTCAAGTACCCCGGGCTGATGGAGTAACCACCATCTCAACGTGAAGCTTCGGGGCTCACCTTATAGGGCAAGAGGGCATGGAAAGTAGAATGTCAGCTCTTAAATACACTGCTCGTGCTTCCAATCAAGTCATATGACCCTGCCTAATATTGAGGGGGAAGGGAGGTCTAATTGTACCATGAATCTGGAAGGAAAAGAGAACTGAGAGTGCTCTGAAAAAGAATCTGGTGAGAGGCAGGGTAGCAGGATGGGATGAGAAGGGACCAAACAAAAGTGTGATTTCAGACTCCATCCCAGTCTCATCTGTGGGGATCCCTGGAGTGTAGATTACACCTTACAGTTGGCCCTGATTTGAGGCAAGAGAGCCGGGTTTTCATGCTCCTGCCCTAGTCAGTTGTTGGCTCTCAGGCACTTCCGGTGCTCTGAGAGCCAGGGCAGAGCCCATCCAGCAGCCCAAGGAAAGGCCTCTGGAGTAAGCCATGGGGGTGAGTCACTGGAAGTTGGCTGAGGGATCACAGAAATGGTAAAAGGGATACGAGGGGCTCTGGGTGGAGCGCGGGCAGTGATGACTGCTACTGATGGCGGCTCCTTGAAAATGGAGGCTCTGGCCCGTCAGACAACTTGAGCTGCACAGACTGCATACAGACAACGTGGCTCTTAACCTGCTCCCTGCTGGCACCAGTGGGAGGCACCCAGGTGGCTTTTGGAGATGGCTCCATCAGCTGTCATTGGGAAGGGCTGGCGGAAGGTCTCAAATCTACATGAACGGCTGGGGGGATATGTGCGTTGTATTGACCATGTAGGATACTCAATGAGGAATGGAAAACAACAGTGTTGTTGAGTGGGGTCCGTGTCCTTATAAAGATGGATGGGGGCGGCAGGGGGGCAATTCCCCTTAACTCCTCTTGCTGTCATCTCCCTGGAATCTGCCTGCCTGCTTCTCTCTTTCTCCCTTTCCCCTTCTAAGTGCTAGAAGGCAAAAAGGCAGAGTTTTCCTGAGGCCTGCATGAGAAGAAGCACAGGAATAAGACTTGTGGAGTTAGACTTGGGTTCAAATCCTGGCTCTGTCACTTACTAACTGAGTGAATTAATCTCCCAGAAGTTCAGGTTCCTTACATACAATATTTTTTAACATGTATTTATTTTTGAGAGAGAGAGCAACAGAGCACAGGCAGGGTGGGGGTGGGGGTGGCAGGGAGAGAGGGAGACACAGAATCTGAAGCAGGCTCCAGGCTCTGGGCCGTCAGTACAGAGCCCGACGCGGGGCTCGAACCCACGAACTGTGAAGTCATGACCTGAGCTGAAGTTGGATGCTTAACTGACTGGGCCACCCAGGCTCCTTACGTATAAAATAGGAAGCAAATACCTTTACTGATTAGGATTGCATTGAAATTGGAGGGGACTTTCAGAGTCTTAATTTCTTCATCCATACACTAAATTATAATACGATTCATGATAAATGATGCTGGTGCTAAGAACCCCTGCCTCTCAGGATTGATGTGGGGGTTAAAGAACTAAATACAGCAGATTTTTAGCACAGTGTACTGCAGATAGGTTAAAGTACCAGGCCCATCCTGACTGCCTGGCACTCTTAAGTCTTCTTAGAGTTAAGAGTGATCTTTCCAGTCTGGTTCCTGGTCAGGTTCTTTTTCATTTAAGCTTGGAGCCCACTTGAAGTGCTGCATTGTGTATTTTCTAATAAAAATCCTTCTCTTTTCCTTCCAGCCCTCGTGAGCTTATGACCACAGGTGTCTCTGGGTAAACAGACACAGGCCTGTCCAGAGGGAGAGAAACCCCATCAGGCCTGGCCTGCTGGGCCCAGGGGGAAGAATAACTACAGATGAGAAAATGTCAAGGATCTTCTCTTTCTCTTGGTAAATGCCCTGGACCAACCTGGACCTGTTTAATTTTGAGGCCAGAAGCACAAATTGAATCCTGCACCATATGCATTTGTCTCCTCACCTTTTCCTGCAGGAATCTAGATGGGGATTAATAGGCTCACTCGAAGAGCGAAAGACGCAGGAGTGCCATCGAGTCCTTTGTGTTTACAGGGTTTGAAAGGATGGATCTAATTTAAGTCTAATTTAATCTTGGCTCTGTGAAAGTATGGTAAATTCCAAGCCGGGAAGAATAAACTGGAATGCCATAGAATGTTAGAGGTAATTTAAGTCAACTCCCTCACTCAGTAGATAAGGAACCCCAGGCCCCGGGTGGAGGGGAGGGGGCCCTGATGTGTCCACAGCCACATATCAAGCTGCTGCTGGCTGGAACTGGGGCCAGGCTGCCTGAGTCCTGGGCCAGTGCTCTGAACTGTCATTCATTTCTGTGCTGTTGTCATGATTTTGTCATATTTGCATGCCATCTGCACCTTTATTAACATGGTTTCTTTAATAGCTGAATGGACTTTATTTTTTATCCCTAAACAAATTTATTTTGAAAGGAAACTGCTGTGAAGGGAGAGCAAGGATCGTTGGCCACAAATAGAAGGCGACTGTAAAAATAAGTGCCAAGAAACGAAGCAATATTGTTAAATTTTAGCAAGGTATGTGAAGAGACCACCCACTCTCTCTGTTAAAAGGGAGATTCATAATGTTAATGAGAATTTTAAAATGAGAGCTTAAAAGGGAATAGCTTTCTTACCAGGGAAGAGGATGGTTTTTTTTTTTTTAATTTTTTTTTTCAACGTTTATTTATTTTTGGGACAGAGAGAGACAGAGCATGAACGGGGGAGGGGCAGGGAGAGAGGGAGACACAGAATCGGAAACAGGCTCCAGGCTCCGAGCCATCAGCCCAGAGCCCGACGCGGGGCTCGAACTCACGGAACGCGAGATCATGACCTGGCCGAAGTCGGACGCTCAACCGACTGCACCACCCAGGCGCCCCAAGAGGATGTTTTTAAGTGTGTTTGCGGACCAAGTCACATTGTCTCTCATCTCATGAGGGGCTAAACTGATCAGGAAAGAAAGTAGGTGTGAAAGTTTCTAAGGGTTCAAATCCCCACTGTGCCATTTACCAGCTACACAGCCTTGAGCAAGTTACTTAACCGCCTTCTGCCTCAGTTTCCTCACCTCACTCATAAAATGGGAATAGTAGTGTGTGTGGACCATGGGATTGTTGCAAGTATTAAATTAGATAGTATGTACGAGGTCCTCAGAACGGTACTTGGCACAGAGCAAGCACACAATAGTCTCAGGTATTATTGTAATTACCGTTATTAAAATGGAAATGGTATTTACTCTATGGCAGGATTGCAAACTTTCTTTGAAGGGTCACATAGAAAATATTTTAGCCTTTGTGGTCTATGTGGTCTCAGCTGCGACTACTCAACTCTGCCCTAGTATCCAGTAAGCGGCCACAAGCAGTACATCAACAGATGCATGAGGCTATGTTCCAATAAAACTCTGTTTACAAAATAGGCTGTGGGCTGGATTTGGCCTGCAGGCTATAGTGTGGGATAGAGGCTGATGGGTATGGAAGACAAAAAGCCAAATGCTTTGTGGGCTATTTTGAATAAAATCTGCACCCATGTGAGGTAGCATCGAATCTCATACCTTTGCCCAAATCCCAAACTTTGGAAGTCACTCTCAGACACCTCAAATTTAGTTTCTATTCTTACTACCTGCCACCATCTTAACCATCTCCCAAACGGCCATGGGCCTGAGCAGCTCCTGAACTTGAGGTGGTCGGCGTTAAAAGCATGGCCTTGGGAGTCAGGATGACTTGGGTTTGTCACTCACCCTGCAAGGTGGTCATTTTCTTCCCGCATGCGAGGACGTTGCACTCAGCTGGGTGGAGTCATCTGTCCACTTTCCTGCAGCCAATCAGTTGACATCAATTCCACAAGCCTGAAATTTGACTCTAATCCAGAAACCTCAGGGCCAGGGTTTTCTGGACACTTTTGTAGTCTCCATGATAAAGGTGGGGAGGGCTTGAGAAGGATTGATATTGAGTTGGAAATGATGCTATGGCTTGGGTCACCAGACACCCCAGGAGAAAGGAGGGTGTTGGGCTCAGAGACCTTAAGAGAAGGTGGAAAGCCCGCTGGGCTGATCTGCTCTGTCTTTCACTGGTGACCCGTAACTGTGTACCTGGGGAGGTTTTCCCACCTCCTTGTGCCTCACTTGCCTCCAGTGTAATAATAAGAAACAGCATTTATTGAGTTCATACACAGGGCACCGTCCTTTCCAACACTTTATCTCATTTTCTCCTCACAACAACGCTGAGAATTTCAGCCCGGTGGCACTGATGAGTTAGGCGAGGCTCCAAAAGCTCATTTGAATTGCCCAGGGTCGCAGAGCTAGAAGTAGCCCCGCTGGGATTTGACTGCTGGTGTCTCTGGTTACAAGTTTTTTTCAGTGCAAAATATTCCTTAGAGGAATCTATATCCTCTCTGAGGTGAGTCCACAAACGAGGAGGACGCACATGGATGTTTTAGAATTCTAGAAACAGAGCTAACGCATGTTGCACTCACTATGTTCTTGGCACTATGCAAGACTAGTCCTTCCAAATGACCCTATGAACCGGGGGCTAATAGTATCCTCTTTCAGCACATTTGGAAACTGAGGCTCATAGACTTTAAGTAACTTGTCCAAAGTCGCTCAGCTACTAAGAAACATGCTGTGGGTTGAATCCAGGTCAAACTCACTCCCAAACCCATGTTCTTTAAGAGTTTATTGTCCAGGCCAGAACACTTTTGAAAGTGAGTGTTAATAATTATGCCAGGACAGAGGCAGAAACAGGGATGTGTGGTCATCCCAGCTCTTGACCTCTTGGTTCTCCCCATGCCTCAGGACCACCGTAAATGAATCATCATGACACAAAGAAGAATCTACTACAGCCGGCAGCACCATCATTCTTATTAACAATTAATACTTCTGGGGCGCCTGGGTGGCACAGTCGGTTAAGCGTCCGACTTCAGCCAGGTCACGATCTCGCAGCCTGTGAGTTCGAGCCCCGCGTCAGGCTCTGGGCTGATGGCTCAGAGCCTGGAGCCTGTTTCCGATTCTGTGTCTCCCTCTCTCTCTGCCCCTCCCCCGTTCATGCTCTGTCTCTCTCTGTCCCAAAAATAAATAAATAAAACGTTGAAAAAAAATTAAAAAAAAAAACAATTAATACTTCTATTGATCTCAGGAAGCATTTTAGGAAAGAGGTAAAGTCCTGTGGAAGTGAGGCATTTGGGATTGGGTACTTAAGATTTTCAGGAAGGGGTGGTTTTAATTGCTTCTGGAATTGCTACGTCACTGAACAGCTGGGACCAACTCCCCACTTTCATTCCGACTCTGACTGCAGGCACCTGGTGAAAAGTATAGGTGGGTTAAAAGACTGCTCCAAGGAAATGGAGACTAATGACTTTAAATTTGGTATGATAAGAAGACCACGGAATTTCTTAGATCCAGAAAAGAGACCAGATCATTATCAGGCTATTGCTTGAAACCACATGGGCCTCTAACTCAAGGTGATTATCACATGGGGGTAAGGCTGGTGGCTGTCTCCTCTGGACACCTGGAGGCATGTGGGGAGGAACTGTCTGCATCAGAATTTCCCTAATTGAACCATAAGGGCCTTATCCCTTTGGGTAGAAGTTTCATTCTTCTAGCAGATCAGTTTAAAAATATCCATAGAACCAGTTGAGTTCATTATCAGTCATAAACATGGTGGAATTTATTACACATCAGATTTTCCTTTAAAATTTTACAGGTGGCTGGGATGTAGGAAAGGTAAGTTGTGGTAGAGAAATGGATAGAGGGGAAGCTTCAGGACATGGGTTTTTGCCTGAGGAGTTTACTTTAGTGTGAGGCTCCTCGCAGCCAGGAAGCAGCAAAACAGGCTCTGGGGCCTAAGTGCTGAGGAGGAGACCGCAATGGGAGGGTTAAGTCCACCTCTGCTGCCTTGACCATGCTGGAGAGAATGGTGAGGTCATGGGAGTCAAAGAGGTATAAGGCAAAGAGGCTGGGGTGCTGGGGTGGCTCTACTAACGTGAGACTCCAGGCAAGTTAATCATCCTGTGACGCCTCATCTACCAGGCATGAAGCTTGGCTGAAAATGAAATAATCTCCGAGGGCCTGTGCAGCTCTAATACCGGATGGGGTTCTAGACTTTGTCACTAAGCGTGCCTAAGTAGGTGCCTTAGAGCTAAGAGGCATTTGATTGGAGTGCAGTTGTGACTCAAGCCAGTGTTCTCCCTCCACACTGTCCCTTCTCCTCACTTTAATTCTCTTGGTGACCAAGGGTGCTTTAATCCTCTCCTAGTCCCATTTCTTCTCTTTGATTTCTGGAGAGGGGAAGGGGAGGGAGGTCCAGTAAGAATGGAGGGTGACTGGGCAAAGGTTTCTGCTGAAATCCACTCCTAGGGTCCCACCCTGGGGGCATCAGAAATTGCCTAAGAGAGAGCTGAGAAAAGTAGTCAAGAAAAGTAGTCAAGACTACCAACTACAGCAAAGATAAATTGTATATGGACATGGCCCAAGGACTGACCACAAAGTCTAAGAGAACACATTGGACAATGTCAACTAAGATTTAGCTTCTCAGTGCTTTGGTTTCCCCCCCCCCCCCATCTTTAATGAGTAATCAGGGTGGACTGTTAATATTAAATGGACATCTACTCTGACAGGAGCTGGCTTGGTATGTTATGTATTATCTCATTTAGTCCTTACAAGAACCCTGCAAGGGAAATATTATCTTCATTTTACACAGGAAGAAACAACAGCTGAGAGAAGATAAATCATTTGCCCAAGTTTATACAGCTCAGGGGCAGCAAAGCTGGGAACACACCAGGTCTGTCTGACCCTAAGGCCCAAGGTTGGGCCCCTACCTAATGCTACCATTTTAGGAAGGAGCCAGATTTCACTATCCCTCTAGCTTACTCAACAGGCTTTAGTGCAGGAGGAGGGGGAAGAGGTGCAGGAGGAGGGGGAAGAGGGCAGACTGCCTGGGTCCAAATTTCATTTATTAGCCTGTTACTTGGGGCAAGTTACTTAACTTCTCTGAGCCTTAGCTTTTTTACCTAGGCTGGAGGGATTAGAATAGCCCTCATCTCAGAGATGTGTTATAAGGATGAAATGAAAGTAAGTATGAAATGAATTTATAGGCCCATAGCAAAGGCTCCATAATTTTAGCCATTATTTTAATTCATCTTATTCTTTTTTAAAAATTTATTTTATTTATTTTGAGAGAGACAGAGACAGTGTGAGTGGAGGAGGGGCACAGAGAGAGGGAGAGAGAGAGAGAGAGAGAGAGAGAGAGAGAGACAGAGAGAGAATCAATCCCAAGCAGGCTCCATGCTGCCAGCACAGAGCCTGATGTGGGGCTCAAACCCACAAAGACCTGGGATCATGACCTGAGCTGAAACCAAGAGTCGGATGCTTAACCGACTGAGCCACCCAGGTGCCCCTGATTCATGTTATTCTTAAACGGTACACAAATCAATGTGTGGCTTCCTTGAATTCTACAGATGGGTGGGTCTTCTGATAAATCCTGGCTGTTCTCAAGTGCCATTTGTGAAAGCTAAGAAGTCAGTCCCACCAGCGTCGGAAAACCCGACCTGACATGCGGATGGTTTACAAGGAGCTTTCACAGGATTTCATCAGCACAATCCACCCTCAAGGTAGGGAACACAGACATGCTGACCACTCTTGGCAGGTAAGATGAGTCACACAGCTAGAGGTGGGACAAGAGGCCTTTTTTTTGGATTGGTTTGTTTTTAATTCCCAAGCCCAGAGCTTTAATCTACTGAGTTGTAGAGAATGAAAATGGATTCTCTTGGAGCCTTCAGGTGTCTGTAGGTGCACGTGGACAGATAGATGGCTACATTAATGAGGCATGAGGAAAGAGGGGGCCCTGGAACATCCCAGATTTAGAAAAGAAAGGGATGTATTCAAGCTAGGCTCCTCACTTAACCCCTCTGGAATTCTTGGAAATTTGGTGTCTGGGCTTGAACTTGGAGTGACTACCCCACTCGATCTAATTCCCACCCTGGGCTGTGTCTACCCGGACCAGACTAAAGCCCCTCCCTCAGCCCTTCCCCAGGAGCTGGTGACTATCAACCCCCACTGGGGGCTTGTGGAAATGTGCACACCCTGATGTTTTCCCTTCCAAAAGCTTACTGGGGACGGGTTGCAGCTGATCTCCAGGAGCGGCCTGCCTTGGTGTTGGGCACGTGGGTTTAGGAGATAATAATGTTTCCATGTCTCAGCTGGGCCTGCTTGGCCACCCAGGTGCCTGTCTGCTGTCTCCCACTCAGGACTCTGTTATTAGAAGGGCGGGCTGTGGGAGGAGGGGCAGCTGCTGGCCTTCCTGTCCCTCCTGCGACCCAACAGCGGCCTCTCGTGTCCATCAACAGAACTGCAGGCACTCTTGTCTCGCTTCCTTCCTGGGTTTTCTTCAGTCTTTCTGATTATATTTATTGAGACCTACTGTGTCAGCCATGGTTCTAGACACTGCGGACACACCAGGGAACCAAACAAAATCCTTTCGCTTGTTACACTTTAACGTATCCGTTGGGGAGGCAGAAAATATACATACACGTATGTGCATATAGATGCTGGATGTTCAGAACTATGGAAAAATTAAGCAGGGAAGAGGGATCCTGAGGGGGAGCAGGGTAGCACTTTTCAATAAGGTGGCCAGGAAAGCCTCACTGATAAGGTGGCATCTAAGAAGGACTTGAGAGAGATGGGGTGGGGCATCCCGGTGGATGAAACGGCAGGAATGAAAATCCTTGAATGAGGGGGCTCCCTGCCTATTTCAGGGACAAGGAGGCCAGTTGGGCTGGAACAGACTGAGTAAGAGAAAAGCAGCAGTCAATACTGTCTGAGAGGCTGTGGGGCCAGATCGGGTGAGGGTTGGGTCCCGGCCTAGCTTCAGTGTCAAGTGGAGGCTTATTAGAGATGCAAATTCCGGGGCCCTGACCCAGCCATGCGTAGCCAAGAGCTCTGTGAGGGGGTTCCAGCGGTCCATGTTTTCTCACAAGCCTTCTGGCGGAGTCTGATGCTGCTGCCTCTTTGAAACACTGACTGTGGACCTTAGAGGCCACTGCTTTGTCAGAGTTGTCAGAGAGAGACTCTGAAGCAGGCTCCAGGCTCTGAGCTGTCAGCACAGAGCCAGATGTGGTGTTTGAACTCATGAGCTGTGATATCATGACCTAAGTGGAAGTCCAATGCTTAACCGACTGAGCCACCCAAGCGCCCTGATTTTGAACGTGTGAAGTGTGAGATGTCTATTTGAGAGCCAAATGGAGATGGCTGGGCTGGACATCCAAGTTTATGATCCATCAGGGATAGATAACGTTTAAAGCCATACAGCTAGGTGAGACTTAGGGAGAGTATAGATAAAACAGAGAAGATTGAGGAAGACCTAGAGGGACTTTGATGTAGGAAGGAAGGAAGGAAGTAGGAAGAGAACCCAGGAACCCCAGTGAGAAAATATTTCAAGAAGGAGAGCAAGGTCAAGGGTCACAAGCTGCTGACCGTCCTACAGGATGAAGACTGAGCATTGGCTGCTGGACTTAACAGCATCTAGGTCATGGGGGTCATAGCAACTGGGAACAATGTCAGTGGAGGGGCTGGGAGAGGGTGAAGGCCTGTTTGTAAAATGGGAAGAGAGGAATTGGAGACAGAGGATAAGCAAGTCTTTTGCAAGATTTTGCTGTAAAGGGAGGGTATCAGAGGAGAACAGGGTCGAGAAAGCCCCCCCCCCCTTTTTAATATGAGAGAAATAACAACATATTTCTACCTTTGTTAGGAAAGATCTTCTAGCACGGGGAGAAATTAATAGATATTTTAATAACAATAAATGTTTATTAAGCACAATTTCATGCTCCTCACACTGTGTTTAATGTTACACATGAATTATTTCCCATACAACATTTCCTCCTTGCCGCAATCCTAGAGAAGGTGCTGCTATTACCTCCAATTTATAGACAACAGAGCTTGAGTGCTGAAAAATGAACTAATGAACAGCCAATGCGATGGGAGACATCCTCAAGTCACCTCCAGATCTCAAGCTCTTGACTCCTGCCTGGCAAACCTAGCTGTCGGGCTCCCTGCATGTGGGACACCCTTCCAAATGCTTCAGGTTTTTTGGTGCTCAACTAGAAGAGATGAAATGACTCAGAACTGCCCCAAAGAAACCCACAATCAATTAAAAGTCATCATGACGATGGCAGTATTGTAAAGTTTCCCTGCTTACAACCGAAAGAAAAGCTTCTGGATATCTTGCTCTTCGCTCTGTCATTCCCAACACAAGATTGCTGTTGCACAGAACTGCTTATTGCCTGGAACATCCTGGGTGTTCAGTCTGGCTGTGTGCATCCTGTTGCACTGTCTGCAAGGCACAGACTCTTTGATTCCTTTAAATATGCTCCCTTCCTTTGCTACTGGCCTTGATACTCAGATGTCTTCCCTGCCTCTTTCTCTTAGAGGGCCCCCCTCTGCACAACCACTTTAGGATGCATGACCGGTCCAGCTCAGTATCTGCTGATGGACATTGCTCTAACAGTCTGTATCCTTGGTAGAAGTAAAAGGAAATTGCTGAATAGTTTCCCCCCAAACTTCACATCTACCCCGAACCTTAGAATGTGACCTTATTTGGAAATGGGTCTTTGCAGGTAGAATGGCAAAGTTACAGATGAGTCATATTGGATTGGTGGGGCAGGGTGGTGGTGGGGCTACTCCAATGACTGTTGTCCTTGTAAGAGAGAACAGAGACACAAGACAGACCCTCAGAGAGGATACCATGTGACTATGGAGTTAGAGATTGGAGTGACGGACACAGCCACAAGTCCAGGAACACCAAGGATTTCTGGCAACAACAGAAGCCCAGAAGAGGCAAGGAAGGGTCCCTCTGTAGAGTCTTCAGAGAGAGCATGGTTCTGCTGACACCCTGATTTCAGATTTCTAGCTTCCAGAGCTGTGAGAGGATAAATTCATATTGTGCTAAAGCACCATTTTTCTGGTAACGGGTTATGGCAGCCCGAGAAAACTAATCAAGTACCCATTGGTCAGAATTTGGTAGCACAGCTGTGAGATAATGTAGGTCAGTCAGTTTATTTTAAAGATGTGGAAGGTAAAGCCCAAGAAGGGCAAGGGGTTTGTCCAAGATCACACGGCTACTGAATTTCAGGCCCCATGTCTGTTTGGTTCACACTGCATCCTCTGTAACCTGGAACACTGCCTGGTACCTAATAGGGTACAAATGTTGATTTGTTGAATGAATGAATGAATGAATGAATGAGTCCCTGGATCAGGGTTCCTTCAAATCATGTTCTCGTGACTTGCTAAGCTTAAAACCAACACTACTTTTTCTAAATTGGCAATTCCTTTTCTCCCAGTGTTCAGAATAACACCTATCAGCTATGGATTGATTTTTGTTGTTGAAAATATCAAGGTTTCTTGGAGAACTAGTCAGAGAAAATTTCTAATATTGAACCATAATGCTTTGTAGGTTTCCCTTTACTACCTAAAAAGGACTTTCCTGTTCTACCAGACATTCCTCTTAAATAAGGGCCCAAGTATCCTAAAAACAGTGCCATCTAAAATTTACTAATATTGTACCAACCCATTGAGTCTAGTTATATTTAGCCTAAGGCCTTGGGGATAAATTCTTGACTGGTTGTTCACAAGGATAAAGGCCATATGACTGATAGCCTCCATCTAAGGTAACCATGCTATGTCAGATATTTGTTAAGGACTTTGCTATGTTATTACCTATCTTCACAATAAAGATTAAAGATACCTTTCGAGGTATTGATTGTACCTATGTTGTCCCATAAGACAGCCACTTCATGGAAGGAGCTCTTTTTGGAGGTCTGGCATCAGCAGTGACAAGCTTATGGCTTCGTGAACATATAGGAGGATGCTATTCTGCATTTTAAAACTCCTGAGAGGGGCGCCTGGGTGGCGCAGTCGGTTAAGCGTCCGACTTCAGCCAGGTCACGATCTCGCGGTCTGTGAGTTTGAGCCCCGCGTCAGGTTCTGGGCTGATGGCTCAGAGCCTGGAGCCTGTTTCTGATTCTGTGTCTCCCTCTCTCTCTGCCCCTCCCCCGTTCATGCTCTGTCTCTCTCTGTCCCAAAAATAAATAAACGTTGAAACTCCTGAGAACTTATTTTACAGATAAAGTCCCTCAAGTGTGCAAAGATATATGTCCAGAGATATTTGTTACAAATATGTTATAAGAGCAAAAGCTTGGAAAAAACTAAGATTCCCATCAACAAGGAGTGGTTAAAGGGTACATTACATTAATATAATACCAGAGTCATTTAAAAGAATGAGGCAGATCGATAGGTATTGCTATGGAAAAATGTCCGAGATATAGGGTCTGAACAGTTCCATTTGTGCATGGTTCTATTTTGGTAAGATAAACACAATGATATAAAATACAGATAGGAAGGAAGGTGAGAAAGAACTCTATAATCTTACTTGCGTAAACTAAAGACAATTATGTAAAATAGAAACGGAGGAAGGGATAGAAAGGAAGGAAGGAAGGAAGGAAGGGATAACATTTCTGGAAGGGTGTATAAAATACTGCTAATATATGGGGAGTATTACCAGGAAGCAGGGTGTGGGAAACAAAGAAAAGATACCTTTTTTTTTTTTTTTTAACTAAAAGGCTTCTATACTGTTCATATTTTAAAATAATAGGCATGCATTAAACTTATCATTTAAACCGCAGTTATTTGAAAATAATAAGAAAAATAGACAGTGTGTGACTTGTTATTAACACCCTCGGGGTCTGCAAAGAGAGCATAAAGAAACCAAGCAAGCAGATTTCTGCACTGATGCTCAGAAATGAAGACAACGTTGGCTCTTAGCAGAATTTATACTGCTACATACAAGCTCAGGTTAATAACATGCTCAGAATAGATAGACCAGGGATAGCAGCACAGCATACATGCGAAACAGAGTCGGCCAAGCTGTTAGAGGAAAGATATTCCAGAGCACAAATGTTGGACAGATGGATGGTGCAAGATGCTTCCCAAAATGTTACTAAGTCTCAAAAGGATCCAGAAAAGTATAACATGTAGCATGAGTTCTTAATTCATAAGAGGTCTCTTTTTTTTTTTTTCCAGAAGGAAGCACTCACACCCAAATTCTTTCTCCTGTTTTATTGGGCTAATGAGTGAGCCATCCGGTATTAAGCTATTAAGAGTGATCTTAATATTTACTGACTGCTTTCTGTGTGCCAGGCGTTTTAGCCATCACAGCCATTCCTTGAGGCAGGGTTTTCACAAATAGGTAAAGTGATGCCCAAAGGAGTTGAGTAACTTAAGGTCACTTGGTGAGTAGGTGGTGGGGACCCCTTTGGACCTCCTGCCCTCTAAGTTTTGTGCATCTCAGCATTCCTGTGGATGGAGGGCATCATCTTATTCTGGAGGAGAGGAAACTAAGGTCCATAGTAGGGAACAGAATTCCCCAAGGCCAGGGTACAGGTAGAGGCTGAGACAGGCCTGGACTCAGGCGTTTATTCCCAGCGCATGTTCATCCATCATCACAAACTTCTCCTTAGGCCTTAGGTAGATAGCAGATATGTCAGACACCGTTGAACGGAATTCAACTGGTCTCTTACATGAACGATATTTTAATAGGCTTCCAACAATGAGGTTCCTTTCTGAAACTTGCACCTTCCAAACCTGAATATCTACCTCTCGATTTTTGCACTATACCTATGACCCTGAACACCAACTGCTAATTCCATAGTTTGTGGAAGGTGGATTACTGTGGCACCATGCTATTTTAACTTCGTCTGAACCAAAAATATGTGTGAAAGCACAAATGGGTTTAGTGGTTACTTAATTTTCTTATAACACATATTTTGAAGGGTAATGTTGACCAGGTTTAAAAACACTTAATTTGTTTTTAGAAGGAAGACTCGAATTCCTAGCCTGGGCCTGTGGGAGGAGGGACCTACAACCGGGCCCATAGGACTCTCTCTGCAGCATTATCAGGAGCGATGCTGGTGTTCTTTTGTCTGCTCAAATGCACTTGGGCTCTCACCATTCACAGCCCCTACACCTGTTTCCCCATCTTCCAGCAACACTCTTGCCCTGAGCAACTTCTTTGTAGGAATCCCCTTAAAGACCCTTTCTTTGGGGAGGGGGGTGTTTTCTAAGCACCAGGGGAAGAGTTTGAGACTCCTGTCCTACTTGTACTTACTTGATCACTGTCATCTTCCCCATCAGACTGTGGGCTCTGGGAAGGCAGGGACCACATTTATCTTGTTTATCACCCTGTGGGGATAATCCCCAGTGACCAAGTTGCTGGTGCTAGATGTCGATTAAATCAGTGACAGAAGAGACAAAACCCTTGCAATACAAGAGATCTCAGAAAGCATAATAGTTCTACATTTCTGTGAGTTTGGAGTATATCACTATTTTATATCCAAATATAATAATATAAGCTTATAATGATGTCCCCAAGTTAGTGACAAAAAAGGCTCTGTTTAGTGTGCTTGCTGGAGAAAGTGGCACTGAAATTCATTTGAAGACTATTTCCATTAAAACAGTCAAATTGAAAAAAGTCTTCTTACAATGGGAGCATTAACTATCTTAAAAAAAACCAAAACACTTAGCAAAATACCTATTGATGCCAGATAAACAAAGTATTACTCTACTTTGAATTAATGTAAGCTGTATTTATGAATTTTTATATTACAAATGGGTACATTTCATTTTCCCCCATCTTACGCAGTCCCCAGGAGGTTCACGGCTAATAAAACAAATGAATTTCTTTCTCCATTAGGCTGTCATTGCCACGTTCAAATGGCTCCTTGCCCATACACTCCAACATTTTTCTCATAACAAGTGGTAAGGCCTTCAGCTTTCTCATTTATCTTAACCACCTCCTTTGTGTTTTAGGAGAGACAAGTAGTATAATACCTTCAATCTATATCTGGGAAGGAGGTAAGTTGAGTCAAAGATGCCAAATGATTTAACTTCACATAATCATTCAGTATTCACCCATCCATCTTTATCAAGGATGCAACAAATATTTAGTGATTGCCAACTTGGTGCCAAGCTCTGTTTTAGTTGCTGGAAATACGATAGGAAAGAATATACGTAAGGTCCCTGTTTTCATGTAATGGAAACTCTAGATGGAGGAAATAGATGATAGACAAGTAAACAAAGAAATGAAAAAATTAATATCAAATAGTGCTGTAGACTGAATGTATCCTCCAAAATTCATGTGTTGAAAACCTACCCCCTAACGTGATCATACTAGAAGGTATAGCTTTGGGGAGATGATTAGGTCGTGAAAGTGAAGCCCTCATGAATGGAATTAGTACCCTTATAAAAGAGGCCCCAGAGAGGTCTGTCACCCCTTTCCACCTCGTAAGGACACCGCAAGAAGGCAACCATCTGTAAACAAGAAAGTGTGTTCTCACCAGACACCCAATCTGCTGGCACCTTGATCGCAGACTTCCCAGCCCCCAGGACTGTGAGAATTCCTGTTGTCTAATCCACCCAGATTATGGTATTCTGAGACAAACAATGATAAACACTGTGATGAAAATGAGAGTTATGTAACCCCAACTCTAACCCTAGCCCTGGGTGCACCTACTGTTACGGGGTCAGGGAGGCCTCTCTGAAATGGGGACAAATGAGCTGAGATCTGAATACCAAGAAGAAGCCAGTGAAGGGACCATATGGGGGAAGCTCATTGTAGGTGGAAGGAACAACAGGATCTGAGGTTTGAGGTGGGAGCAAGCTTCGTGTGTTTGAGCAAGGAGGTCAGGATGGATGGGGTGTAATGAGTGAGTTGGAGAGTAGTAAGTGCTCAGCCCAGACAGATAGGAAAGACCTACCTCATACCAGGTCTATAGGCCATGGTAAGGAGTTTGGATTCTTTTCTAGAATTTTCTTCTAGTGATAGGAAACACAGTAAAATATAAGCAGAGGATGACATGGTGTAATTTATGCTTTTGAAAGCTCATTCTGGTTGCAGTGTGGAGAATGAATGGCCTGGGGAAAAGAGTAGAAGCAGGGAGTTCAGAGGGGCCCCAAATAGCACAGGCCAGAGTTGATAGTGTCTTGCACTAGGATGGTGTCAATGGAAGTAGAGAGTAGTGGGTGGATCGGATATATGTTTTCTGAAGTGACACAACAGAACTTGCTGATCTACTGGATATGAAGAGTAAGGCAAATTGAGTCAAGGATGACACAGGTTTTTGGCTTGAGCAAATGAGTAGATGGTGCCATTTGCTGAGAGAAGATGGTGGGGGTAGAAACTGATGTATTCTTTTGTTATCAGGGCAGGGAATCAAAAAATCTGTTTTGAGCATATTAATTTTGAGATGCCTTTTAGAGATGCCTGGCCAAGTGGAGATGCCAAGTAGGGAGGTGTTAGATCCATGAGTCTGGAAGAGAGCATTGAGAGCTGAAAATAACCATTTGGGAGTCACCAGTGTGAAGATGGCATTTAAAACTTTGAAAGTGGGTGATGCCACCAAAAAGTGTTGGAGAAGGGGCAGGCACACCTCCCAAGCCCTCATCCCTGAGTCCCAAGCTGACCAATGGTCATGGTCAAACACCATAACACAAGAGTTTCACCCCTCCTGTTGCATTAAATTAAACATTTACTGTCTCTTCTACATGAAAGGTGCTACCCTAGGGAATAGGGGCTACAAAGATTGGTGACTAATACATGATGCCATCTCTCAAGTTGCTCACAAACTGGCAAGGAAAGAGTAACTATAATATAAAGGGAAGGATATGTTAGTGTATCTCTAAGGGAGTGGAAGGGTCCTTAAATGATAAAGGAGACAGATTGGGAGCAGATCAAGGAGGGTCAAGAAATTGGATTTGTTTTCTGCTTAGATGATAGGACATCAGTAAAGATTTCTGAGTTCCACGATCATATTAATCCATTTCCTTCCCATCCTTGACTCCTTCACCCTTCTGCTTCTAGCCCAAATCTCACCCCAATCACAAAGTGCTGCCCGTCCTCCACTACCACTGACTTTTCGTCTTTAGCTCTTTTGCATTTCTTACCTGGTGCTAATCCATTTAGCAATTGATGACACACTCTCTTTCGGGTGGTTTATTGTAGAAACATCTGAGCTTTCTACTGATCTTTAAATTCCTTCTCAATGGGATCTATGACTTAGATCCATACTTTCTTGCTCAGGGATAGGAACATAGTAAGTCCTCAATCAATGCCTATTTTTTTAAGTGTCACTTCTTTAGGGAATTCTTCTCTGACCTCTGATTAGATCAGGCTTCTCAGTTCTAGGCTCTCATGGAATCGTTTGCTAGCACACTTCCCAGTTTTTAATTATATACCCTATGTGTAACTATTTGAATAGTTTCTGTCTTCCCATGGGCTGAACTTCCCAAGAGCAGGGATCGTCTCTGATTTTGTTTATGGTAGTGTCTCTACTTTGTGTGCAACAAACATTTGTTGAAAAATTGAAGAGGCATGGCCTTTTGTGCCCAAGGGGTCACGGAGTTTGGGTAGAGTAGCCTCAGGCTTGGTCCAACTGTCTGCCTGCAGTTTCTGAAAGAGCAGAGATTCACAGAGCAAAACTGCCGCACAGAGGGAGTTTCTACTGATGAACTTCCCTTCTGCTTAGGGACAAACTATTTCCCAGGGGGTGGCTCTTCTGTTGGAAGGAGGCCCCTCGAAGGCTGATGTATCATCACTTAGGGCGCTTGAGTCCTGCTCTTGCACGGCTGAGCAGGAGGCAAAGCAGAGTTCCCAACTGTCAGGAAGAATAAGCATGCTGGCAGTGGCCACATATCTTCCAGGCAGATGGAGCGACATATGTATATTTACATATATATTTCCTAATCAATAGGTTCCAGCGAAAACATGAAAACTCAAGAACATGATTGGAATTTAAGGAACTCTGAAGGAGTTTGATTCCTTAAAGAAAATTAGCACAGTCGTTGTTTTGTTTGTTTGTTTTTGTTTTTGTTTTGTTTTGTTTTTAGCTGCAGATGACTTCAGGACAAAGTAGTGCTATTGAATGATCAAACATTTCTCCCTAAATATGTAAAATCTCCTCTTCCAAATTAGGTACTTCTAGCATTTCTTCATTAAAAAATGCATTTCTGGGACCAGCCAAAACAGGCTTTGAAATCTAATCATATTTCTGGCCCCTGCCTTCTTCTCTCTCTCTCACTTCACCAGCCACACGGGCCGGCCTATTTCTTCTCTTTCTCTAATAGGCCAACCTTGTTCCCTAGGACCTTTGTCCTTGCTTGTTCCTTTAGCTGGAATGCCTCTTCCACTAACCTTTGAATGTCTGGATCCTCATCAGTTGGGTCCCAGCCCAATGCCTTCTTTGGAGAGGGTTCTCTGACTCTGATTAAAGATACCACTTGCCAGTCACTATCATTGTGGTGTCTCTGGCCCCTGGAGGCGCTTGCAAATAGCAGGCAGTTTCAGTTAACATGTTAATGAATAACTATATTAAGACAATTATGCCTCAGTAGAATCTTATAACTTGTCTGCCTGCCATTTGAGCCATGTGTACTGGAGACAATATAAGTGATGGCTTGAAGGTTTAGACTAAGATTTACTGCTTCTGATTCTTGCTTTGTTGATGCGTGTGAATATCTTCAAGGAACATGGCTTGCAACTTTATCCACTACAGAACCACATCTTGTTCCTGTAATTCATGGGAAGGTGACCTTGCCACACATTACCAGCTGCCTACAGCTTCCATGCTTACCCTCCTTTCTTAGTAATAGAACCCTTTAAGGCAATGTATCCAGTTAAAAAAAAATACACATATGCATCTCCCCAGGTTTTCTGACAGTTACGACAGGTAGCTATGTAGTCCAGATCTGGCAGCTGAGTAACAGGAGTCAGGTGAGGAGGCTTCAGGAAAGCTGTCATCTTGATAAAAAGGTAGACTCACTGCTATGTGTCTTTGCCCTTTGCCCTTCTAACCTTCCCCCTGCCTGCAATATAGACATGTTACTGAAGGTGAAGGAGCTGTCCTGTGTAGCAGGTGTTGTCAGTGTTCCATCCATAACCCCTTGACACTCACCATTCCTATATTCAACAGGATATTAGGTCTTTGCTCAAGTTCTTTGCCTCCTGAAAGCTCCTGTGACTCTACTGAGGGCTTTTGCTGGTTATAGGATCATGCCAGCCTGTGTGTGGCAGGTTGAAAGTGCCAGTTAGTGAACTTGGGAATAGCCCTCAATGACAGGAGCTGGTGCATACGTATCTGAGCTTCTTGGCTTTCAGGTGGGACCTTTGAGGCATGAACTCCATACACTGGGGGCAGACAGAACTCCCTGGACTTAACACCAGTGGGACTTAACACCACTTGCCTAAATCAGTAACCCACTCGTTAATGCACCCTGGATTGGCTTTCTTTTCCCTGTCTCACTTCCCTACTCTCCTACCTTCTTGGGATCACCTTCCAAATAAACTACTTGCAGATGAATCCTGGTCTGAGGCCCTCCTGGGAGCCCAATCCGAGGCATCTTATGACCGTGTGGATGAAAGCCACATGCTAAGGGTGAAGAGGAATCTAAAACTAGCCTGAGTCCTTAGTGCTGGACTTGAGCCTTGGAATGACTTCGTCTGGACTTGTTATTTGAGAATAATAAACCTCTTATTTGGGTAAGCCACCACAACTGGTTTTCTATGGCATGCAGCCACATGTTAACTGTGACTGAGAGAGAACTGGAGGAATTTTTAGTTGAGTCTAAATGTAACCAGTCATGGCTACTAACAAGGCTGACACTCTGGATGCATGATTATTGGCCCCTTACACTCTATGGCAGGTTACAGCTAGCACAGTGTTTGCTTACATGTTGCTTTATTTAATCCTCATGTTAATTTTGTGAGCTAGGTATCGACAACTCCAATTCTTAAATCCAGAGAGGCCAAATCACATTGTTACATGGCTAGTGGTGGTATCAGGACTCTAAGTCCAGTGACCTTTTGCCATGGGGAGGTAGGAACTAGGTTTTCATTCTAAGAGTGACAGATCTGTGGTATTTAGGTAGTGAGTCGACCTTTACCTGTTCCCTTTGCCTGTCTCCTGAGATCCTGTGCTTTTCTGTCATCACCTTTCACTCCCATGGGACTGCGGGCATTTGCCTGTACCAGAGGTACCCCTCCCACGTGCCAAATCTCACCAGACCTTACATACTAATCATGTTTTCCAAAACGTGCTAAACCCTCTTTAGGTCTTTGCTCAAGCTCTTGTCTTTGTCAGGAATGCTTTATCTCAGAAGTGAACAATTGCTACAGTTGGTCTGGTAACTGCATCTTCATGGTAACTGTGGGCAAGACACCCATCTCAATATGGCCCATAGTATCAAAAACATGTAGATGCATATTAAGTATTTGTAAAATTAAAATGCAGAGCCATGGTAGAATCCAAGTTGAATTCATTTTGACTCCTGTTTAAAATCATTAACATCAAGTTCCATCACACATAAAAATGAAGATCATGATAGAAGATTTCAGACAAATGAAATAACAGTCCGTTGAACATTTAATAAATTATATTCAAGCATGACTTTTTTTTAAAGAAAGGACAAAATTATAATGTAAGTATTTATTAAAATGGTGACCATTCAAACATCATCTGAACCATACGAAATAATATGCACTTTTATGAAATGTTGAGAACATTGAGAAGCTAGGAGTTTATGTATAAACATGAGCATTTTCAAAATTCCCGACTTACATGAGAAAAGGCTGTGTTCTCTTACTGGTGACTCAGGAATTATGATATACTTGTGTGAGAAGTGCTGGTGTGTGGAGACAAGGCTAGCACCCATGACCGGCTGTGCTCTGGAAAACAAGCATGCCATGCTCCCGTGACACTTGGGACAAGGGAGACAGAGTCTGATCTAGGGTGAAACTACATGCAGGGAGGACATGGAGAGGACTGCACCAGGGGTTCACTGAGGCTGGAGGACCACACAGAAGGCAGCATGCTTTGACTTCAAAATGCATGCTAAGCGAGGCAAAGAAGCCAGGAACCTTTTCACCATTCCAGATCAGCAACTCCTAAGGTATTTATATCAAGGTAATTGGTAGTAAATGTAAGTGCTCACTGGTTCTGAATCAAGAGTTTAACTATCAAAACAGATTCAACTTTGAGGATAGGCTAAAACTCAACGGGGGTATCAACTCAAAAGATGCCTGTCTGGTTTCAACTGGCAAAGAATCTATAAGAATGTTGACATATCTATTTTTGGTAAATTTATTTCACAAAGCCATCCTGTCATTTCATAAGGACAATAAGGTAAGTCACAATACAAAATTTATAAATGAGATGAGAGAACTATTTAAATACATTTGCTGAGTAAAGACATTTTCACTAACCATAAAATCCAGTGAAACAAAAGATTAATTACACCACAGTTGTTGTCAAAAGACTTTTAGACTGTAGTTTAAGTTCAAAAGGTTAAGGATTTTATAAAAACAGAACATGAGACTATTAATTATATATGAAGAGTATTTGATTAGATACAGAAAATATTAATGTGTCGTTTTCTTCCTCTTGGAAACTAGCTTTAGAAAGTAAGACCAACTCCAATTAAATTCTGACTGCTGTAATTCTTTACCACTGGCACCATAATCTGGAATATCCAAAGTGATCCAATTACTTTGGCCACCAAATTAAATCACCACTGTGTTTCTAAAATAATCTAACCAGAACAAACTGGAGTAGCCTATACCTAATTGTTATACGGTATTTGTGTAAACATATCGATTTTTTTCATTATTTGTTTTATTTTTCCAAAGTCCTGTTTCCCAGGGCTGTGACCATTAAATATGTCTACGGTTCCAGACACTCATGTCCATCATGAGAACAGGTGGTGGGATAAATCCATTCTCTTTTTAACATGAGTCTAGATGACTGCAAAGTCGCTATACTGGGATGGGGCTGGAGGTACTATCTGAAGATCGGAGGGATGTTCAGGGAACAGACCTCAGACAAGGGACTTTTAGCATTTTTAATTTCTCAAAAGAAACAGCCTGGGAAGGCAAAAAGTGTTCTATAATCTAGAGTACGGTGAGGAGCCCTTGCTCTCACAGCCAAATGTATGAAAACAGCATTCCTTAAAGACATGCAGGTTTACGAGCCAAGGCAAGCTTTGGCTAAATGATTGGTAGCTTTTGTTTGGCTCTGGAGGTTTCCATGGAAACAGCCTGAGAGACAGAAAAGGCAGCATTATCATCTTTATCCGTAATGCCATCTGATAAAACTACACATTGATTCATTCATGCTATCCAGAAGAGATGTATTACTTCCGATAAGCCTGGACAAAGGGAGGTATGAGTTCTATCTGGTTACGCTCTCTATCTCCTCGCTTTCCTCCATACGAAACCTTAAATTAAAATCCTGATAAAACCTCCTCTGAACATTTCCCTCAGGAACCTCTAGTTCAAGGAATGCTTCGATAATCAGAAGCCAAATGAAGACACATGAAGCACCAAATGGAGCTCCACAGCCAAGTTCTTAAAAATCATATGACACCAAGCTTCCTGTAGCTGAGGAAATTATTCTGAAGAGTATTTACAATTCTATTGTATCAGGCCTCAGCCAGGCAAGAAATACGGTCTTAAGTGTTCATTATACACAGCTGAATCAGGTGGCCCCATCCATAATTTTTCTCCCTCTTCATATCTAGATCATTTGTGTTTGTATATATCTATACACTGGTACCTATATCTATGTCTACATATTTAATATACTCACAGATACCACACACCATTATCTAATCTTATTTCAGGTTAGTGCTTCTCAGAAAGACCACAAAAGCAGTCCTAGCTCAGAATTCTATATCTGAAATACACAAAAATAAAAACGTCAACAATATTAAAAAACAAACCAAACAAGGAGGCATGCAGCCTTTAGCACCATATTTACGATCAAGGAGGGCAAGAGTGTTGACAGAAGTCTCAAGAGGAACCCAGCTCTGAGTTTCCCCCTGGAATGGGATCCCAAATACAGAACCCTATTACAGAGTCCAGAACTTTCAAAAATGGAAAGCCTGAGAAATTCTATGAACAGAAATGTCAAAATCCATGATTTACCAGAAATAGAGGATAGGTGATCTGATGTTGTTCCTTATTCTAAAAGCACTGAAGACATTATTCCTTAAGAACAAATTGCTCCCTTTTGGACATCAGTTGGGAAATCACTGCCAGCTCAAGAAACTAAATGCTGCTTCGATAAGTTAAAAAGACATGCTACACTCCCCAAAAGGACCAATGTACTCATGGAAAGTAGTTTATTAATGAGCAGTTAGCTCCCTGATATCTGTGTAATACAAACATGGGTGACACTAAAGAGATCCAACCTAGCACATACAATTGCACACTCCACATGGTGAAATATCTGAAAAACACCCAGACCTCTATGCGCCACGGCATTGGTGTGGGAATCTAAATCACAAAATAAAGTCTGAGCTTGGTCCTTTCCATAAAAAGGACTTAAAGTCTAGGGAAGGGTTTATTTAGAGATGTGCTGATAATTCTGTTGGTTTAAAGGGGACAGGTAAGAAGTTACAGGGCTACAAATGACTTTAGATACCTAATGCAAATCCCTCGTCTTATTGGTGGGAAAACTGAGGCCTCAAGATAAGTGTCAGCCCTAACCGCTGGATGAAGCATGACCAGAAGAGAAGCCATGGAACTTTTAGTGTGGTACTTTCTCCATTTTGTTTCTCTCTCAGGCTCCTTTAAATCTTAACACGTGTCACTTAATCAAGCTCCAGAAACATGACTAAGAAATAGATATGAAAAACACAGAAAATTTTACAAAGATTTTGGCAATAGTTCACATTCTGATGTGCTTAATATTAACAAGAGGGAAAACCCCAGTCATCTTTTGGTAAAAATGTTACTTCCTGCATGAAACAAGTTCCTCTTGTGAGAGCAGTTTTCGTAGGTACTGGGATAGCTCACAGCTGATGGCTTTCATATGTCCCATCTTTGGAGTAAGAGTTCAATTCGGCAGATCCTGTATCATCAGGTGGGCTGAAATGACTGCTGTCTTGGGAATCTGTATCAATACTTTTGGTTTCTGACTGAAGGTGGACAGAAACCTGAACTGCTATTTCCTGGCCTTGTTCATTCAGAGAACCGTCATCTGAGTCTCCTCCCGGTGAATTACTCCGGCCCATCTCTGGGTTAATGACATAGATGCCACCTTGAGCGTTCAAGGCAGGTCTCTCTTTAATTCTTTCTCCCATGTCATCAGGGTCGTCCACTCGCACGGCCTCGAACATCTCCTCAACGAAGGCCCGACAGTTTAGAATAAGGGGCGGAAGAGGGACGCTTCTTGCCAGCTCTTCGATGTAACGGGCAAACTCCATGGTCTTAAATTGTGTGACTTTGGCGAGCTCCAGAGTTTTGGCTGACGTGATGATGGGGATGCGCTTTGCAATCTCAAAGGCCTTCTGCAGCTTCTCGGCCCCTTCAGTTCTGAAGAATTCGTTGATGGCCTTCTCTGTCTTACGAAGATGGCTGCTCATCATGCACAGCCGCGTGACGTTCAAGATGAGGGTGATGGTAAAGGCAATGAGGCAAACAACCATGTAGTAGACACTCATGTCTCCTGAGGTGAAGATAACGCGCAGGGTGACGGAGTAGGAGGCACGAATTGGAGAGGCGGTGAAACACGTGTAGAGCCCTCGGTCATCGAAGGCTACGCTGGTGATATTCAGGAAGTTATCAGAAACCAACCATTTTCCACCTGATAACCCAACAGACACAAAAAAATTACAGCATAAAGAATATTACTGCTAAATATGCCGACCACCTTACCAATACTCCGTCTCCTCATGAGAGTGCCTTAACTCAAGTCTTCTATTAGGTTCTGCTACTTGTATACATCACGTAAGAAAGGGCAGACTTTTATGTCCACAGTAGGAATTTAAACAGCCCGGAACTTAAAAAAGGGAATCAAAGTCTTCCTGACATGAATGGCACATCAATTAGTAAGCACTCTGGATTATGCCCATTTTTATTGTCATCAACATTTATCTAAATTCTACAGTTACATTTAGGAGCCATCACTACACTAACATAAAAAAAAAAAAGAGAGAAATATGTAGCTATGAATATATTCATTATTCCACAAGCTGCTGTTCTACGAACTTGGGAGCTATGAGAAGGATATCCTATGAATCCAAAGTATGATGAAGTACATACACTCCATTCATCAGCCACTGTACTACGACCACAATGTAAACTCTCCAGCTTACTTGCTGATAATAGCTCAAGATTTATGAACCTTATACTAGACTGACATGCTCTTTAAACTCCTCTCACTAGAGATTCATAAAACTTAATAAAATTTTCCAGGGCTGTTACTGAAAGCATCAATGATAGATGCTGGTGGTTTTCAAAGTAAAGGCAAAACAGGAAAATGAAACTGCCATTCCACTCGGCTGGTCTCCTGCTAACCTAGGCTTTGTTTATGCATTCAGGCTGTAATGATCACAATGACTGAATAATTCAAATCTCACACACGTTTGGTCTGGATCCTAGAGCCAAAGGAAATAACAGTCTAGACGAATGGGTCCATATGTGAAACCCTAAATCATGTTCAAAATACACATTCTGGGCACCACTCTAGAGATCCCGATTCAATAGATCTACATTCTTCAGAAGCTGATTAAAAATGTTCTAACAGTTCAAACTCTTCAATCCCTTGGTGGCCAGTTATTCAGTTTATAGAAAGTTAAAATGTTTAGCGTAGACTTTAAAAGAGAACACCATCTGTCTCTTCTTCCATTTTCCATTCTAATATGAATAAGCAAATATCCTTTATATTCCAAGAGGTGAGAATAGCTTTCTAGCAAAAAAGACAAGAAGGGCCTTTTCTGAAAGTGTAGCTTGTGAGTATCCCAGAATTTAATCTTTATCCCATTGATTTTCATGGTGATTTCTTTTTGAGGTACTTTAATGCAAGGAGTCTTTTTTTTTTTAATTTTTTTTTTTCAACGTTTATTTATTTTTGGGACAGAGAGAGACAGAGCATGAACGGGGGAGGGGCAGAGAGAGAGGGAGACACAGAATCGGAAACAGGCTCCAGGCTCTGAGCCATCAGCCCAGAGCCCGACGCGGGGCTCGAACTCACAGACTGCGAGATCGTGACCTGGCTGAAGTCAGACGCTCAACCGACTGCGCCACCCAGGCGCCCCGCAAGGAGTCTTTAAAAAGATCTTTCCAGTAGAATACCAGTTAAGGAAATAGTGCTCTAAGATGTGTTCACAGGTTTACTAACAGCACAATCAAATAAAAACCTGTCAAAAATGACACCTTGGTCGATTATGCTGTTTGGGCGATTTTTAAGACTGAGAGGCAAAAAATACAAGAGAAGTTCTCCTGTTTTCAAATAAATTAAGGTATAGCATGAAAAAAATTGAGCTGGAAGGGCTTACAGAGCTCCTCCTCAGTGCCCTTCTAATTCTCTGAGGGACTTTAAGTTTTATGCACAGAGCTATAATCTTTAAGAAAAAAACATCCTGGATTTTCTCTAAAATATTTAGTAACTCATTTCCAAACAAAATTTTAAAATTTATGACAAACTTACTTAAGCTTAGCCAACCCCCTTCCTGTTGTATGCACATAGGGCTACCACACTGTATTGTGCACAATACAGTCTAGGTCAACGGGGTTGTGCGGTGCGTAGCCTGTACAGCTGTCTACAGCAGCCCTGATGTAGTCTACCTTCAATGAATAAGGAAACCAGCTCAGCAAGAGGAGAGACAATAGCTCCTTGTCATCAAGTGAACACCTTAAAAAAAATTTTTTTTTAATGTTTATTTATTTATGAGAGTGTGCGCATGTGAGCATGAGCGGGGGAGGGGCAGAGAGAGAGGGAGACGCAGAATCTGAGGCAGGTTCCAAGGTCTGAGCTATCAGCACAGAGCCAGATGTGGGGCTCGAACTCAGGAACTATGAGATCATGACCTGAGCCAAGTCGGACGCTCAACCAACTGAGCCAGCCACGTGCTCCACATGTGAACACCTTTTAAATTTACAACTATTCTTTCTTCTTCTGGTTAAGCAATTATAATTATTTTGCTTTCTCTAATACCTATCAGAAATACTCCAGGCCTTCCAAAAGTTTTAACTATTCCCTTGGCACCTCGTCATTGAGCTTTCTTTGTGGAACATGTCATACAACCAAGAAGACAGAAGTAACAGGAAATGAGTAACCTTGATTAGTTACCTCTGCCTCTGCCGTCCAGTTGCTGTCCTTTTGAGTTGTACCAACGGACATCTTCATAGTGGTCGACTGTGAGAAGACACTCAATTGAAACACTAGTTCCCTCTTTGGCTATGATAACATCGTCTCCTGAGTGGGAACCTGCTGAGAGTTCAAAGCTTGGAGGAAATGATGAATTGAAAGAGCTATGATTTGCTCCCGGTGGGGCCATTTGGTTGAAGCCTACATCTTCCAAAACAAAAGCTGCTGGCACAATAACACTCGCCACTAAAGTGAATAAACAACAATGTGGCTTCATGGAAAAATGGGAGAAAATCTTGTTCAGATTTGGAGAACTCAAAAGCTTCTATACTATAACAAGAGCACGGTGGGTAATTTATGGCTTGGTATTGGAGTTTTCCAAAAAAGTGGGAGATTCCGCTGTATTTTGAAATCTTCAAGATTAAAAGATGTGAGTGGAGACCAACCTAAAAGAAAGCCAGATATAAAGTTTAGCCAACAAAGACTCACAACAGGGTGAAATTCTATGTTCTAGAAAAGAAGAGATGTGAAATTGATTAGAATAATTGGCACTGACATCAGGGAGCAAAACAGAAAGAACACCCACCTAAAAATCTCAGAGAGACAGTAGAAAAAAGCACTGAATTAGGAAATGGCAGGCAGACCTAGATTCTGGTCCTAGCTTTGCTACTAACAAGCAATAAGACCTTGGCAAGTAGCATTCTCCCTCAGCCGTTTTCTCATCCGTCAAATCAAAGACTAGATGAGACCTCTCTAAAGACTCTTCTAGTTCTGAAAGGCTGTGATTCTATTTCACTCTGACAAATCTTAGGCAACAGGGAGCCAATGGAAGCTAAAATATTTAGCTTAATGATCTTTTATTTCAACCTGCGTCATTACCATCTGTTGTTATATCAATAATGTAAATCAACTGGTACATTATAATCATGAGCCTGGAGCTCAAAATTTGAGCAATCCAAGTACATAAAATATTAGCTTTAAATAATGCAGGGATACTTAAGGTAGTTTTTTTGTTTGTTTTAATATTAGAAAGAAAACCGTACTACTACATACACAGTTATTGACTTCTGAGGCTTTAGGATCTCCCTCTTGAGCAAGAATGTTAGACAAAAGAATTTTCCATTAATAGTTTCTTTGATATCAAGAGACAAAATACAGCATATTTAACAGTTTGTGAGAATACCAAGTTTTAGCTCAAAGTCTGCCAAATAAGCTAAGGGAGGAATTGACATCTTAAATATCTACTTGGTAGAAATGCAAATATAAAGTACAGGGAAAGATTGCCAGACAAACAAAATACCATGAAAAAAGAACAAAATATCCCAGTCTAAGAGTTTATGTGATTATGATCATCTTCCTGTTAATCTGGTTCCTCTTTTAAATCAATGACTCTCAAAGAAAAATTTCAACTTCTATTTCTTTAAAAGACAGGATGAAATGCCTAGCTTTATTATTTTTTTTTTTTAATTTTTTTTTTTCAACGTTTATTTATTTTTGGGACAGAGAGAGACAGAGCATGAATGGGGGAGGGGCAGAGAGAGAGGGAGACACAGAATCGGAAACAGGCTCCAGGCTCTGAGCCATCAGCCCAGAGCCTGATGCGGGGCTCGAACTCACGGACCGCGAGATCGTGACCTGGCTGAAGTCGGACGCTTAACCGACTGCGCCACCCAGGCGCCCTGCCTAGCTTTATTTCTTACAAAGGCCCAAAATAATTAGTTTTGGAAATGACTCCCCTTTATACTTACACAAAGGCTGCTTGATCACAGAACATAAAAAGCAATGGATCATTGTATTTAGCCATTAAACTCCTCAAAGTCTGAATCATAGTAAGTTGTAAATGTCATTTAATTTTCATTAGCCCTTGAAAGGTTGGCTGAATAATAATAATAATTTTCTAAATCTTGCTATATCTTTAACATTTAAGAACGGACTATTTAGAGTAAAACGAAGGACTTCAGACTTTGCTATACATAGATTGAACACATGTGTTTACTTCTATTTCCTTCCCAAACCCAAGTAAAATGACACTAAAGGAAACACCTTGGGCATTGGAGGGGATTTTGGAAATTATGTGATTTAATCCATTCATGTCAGTGACGTGCTCCTTTAGGCTATCCTATATGTTAGCAGGAGAATCCTGGTCTCTAGTGGGACAGAGTGGTGAGTAGAAACAATGGAAATCACATTTACTGAGTGACTGTCATAAGCCAGGCACTGTGCTGGGCCCTGATGTGTGAGCTCCCAAGCTCTTTTTCAGTACAATACATACAACAACCAGTGGACATGATTTTTGTCCTTTATTCTAGATGATGGGTTCTCAATAGTGATAGGAAACGACTGTGCTGAAAAAGTGCTCCAGTCTTCCCTAGGACTGTCATCAAGAGTTCCTGTGGCTGCATCCAAGTCAGCATTTTCCCAATTTCATTCCTTTCTTCTACTGGCCATTTCCAAAATGGTTTTTTTTTTCAACATCAGTATACAAAATTATTATTATTATTTATGCTTTTTCTTTAAGTCAACTCATTATTTTGCTTTCATACATTTTTTAATTATTTTTTAAATTTTTTATTCAAATTCTAGTTACTATATGGTGTAATAATGGCTTCAGGAGTAGAACCCAGTGATTCAGCACTAACATATAACACCCAGTGCTCATCCCAACAAGTGCCCTCCTTAATGCCCATCACACATTTAGCCCATCCCCCCACCCAACACCCCTCCAGCAACCCTGTTTGTTCTTTGTATTTAAGAGTCTCTTATGGTTTGCTTCCCTCTGTTTTTATCTTATTTTTCCTTCCCTTCTCCTATGCTCATCTGTTTTGTTTCTTAAATCCTGCATATGATTAAATCATTTATTTTAAAAGGAGAGTCTATATCACATCTGTAAATAAAAGGAACTGTACACATAAACGTGATGAAAACAAAGCAGTGTTATTAACTGCTGTCTGCTAAAGGCTCTGAGCCAGAGGCCTCCTCTCTTTGTCAGGAAAAACAAAACAAAACAAATAAAACACCCACAACTCCACTTCATTCTAATACTACCTCATTTCTTATCCAGCCATCCTCCTCCTCTTTCCCACTGGTTCCACCACTGAGTTCAGAACCACAATTTTAGACTAGAGGTATACATTTTCATCTATTCTCTTGCATCCATGGAGCACTTTCTATGTATTACAGACACCACCTCTGACTTCATGGAGCTCAGGCTGGCAGGGGACATAGACACTAATTACATACAAAATATGGTAAATGCTGCCCAAGAGAAAGTACAGGATGCTACAGAAGTACCCAATGTGGGGAGCTAACCTTGTCACGGAAAGCCTTCTTGAGAAAGCGAGGTGTGCAACAGTACGTGAGGGATAAATAGGGATTGTGAATGGAAGAGAAGTGTCCTAGTAAAGGGACAGGGAAAAAGCAGAGGGACCACTGGTTAGGAGGTGTTCAGGAGAAAGAGCTACAGGTGGTGTAATGAGAAAGGGTGGACAGTGTGCTGGGTCAGCTTCCTGATTCGGGAAGCAGTCTGGGCCAACAGCAAAACTGGAGGTGGACTTTGGGAACTGGAATAGGAGCCTGAAGTGAGTGAAGAAGACCAGTGTCCAAGATGAAGGGATCAAATAGCCTGGAAGCTCAAGAGTGGGGTAGATCACCTGTAGGAAAGGTCATGTCCGCCCAGGATCAAGGCAGCTAGAGTAGAAGACACTGGAATCAGAAGAAAATGGATTCCCTCTCCCTACTGAGATGCAGCAGCTTTGGAAGAATAAATAGCCTCTATATGGAGGGCTGTGGGGCAAGCGGTGTCCTGGCAGTGTCATTGCTGTGTGGAATCCCTTCATGCAGCTTCCCTGGGTCTCCTCTCCAGTGCTGGCTCTCCATTCCACATGAATCCAGAGTATGCCTGGACGCAGGGTGGCTTTCCCCCAAGTCCCTGTAGCTCTCACCATTACACTACTCACCGGCTTTGGTAAGCGCTGCTCATATTGCTAGAGAGTCCACCCCATCTCACCTATGAGTCAGTTCCTTAAGCAAAGGACGATATTTTTATTGCTATACCTCAAAACTAGCACATGTTCAATAAATATTTACTCATGGAGATTAGTTTAAATTTGATAGTGCGCGATGTATATTTGTAAATTGAAGAATGTTATGCAACAGGGATAATTATTCAAACCGACGTGCATTTACTAGCACTTATTATATTCTGAGACGGCCGATACTAACAATGTCCAGAGAACTTGAGAGGCATAGTGCCTAAAGGCAGTCCTTAAGTCAACCCCAACGCCCAAAGTCTTCATCGCCATCTTGTCCTAGGAGATAATAGTAGGGATAAAAGATTATAAGCCCACAGTATCTAAGCCAGGTTGACTACTAATATCCACAGAGCTTGTTAAAAATATAGATTCCTGGGTCCCGCCCCAGACCTAGTAAGAACCTCTGGACTTGGAACTTGGAATTTATGGTGTCTAATTAGCTCCCTGGATGATCTTGAGGCAGAGGATCCATGGACTGGCATCCAGAGACTAGGACTACACCTCCTTATTTCCTCTACGACAGCATTGCCTAATGGTGCTGCAGGCTGTTTGAACACTTCCAATAAGAGAGAACTATTACTCACTTTCTATTCTGGACTTAGGTTACCCTGGATCAACCTAATTGCAGGCTTCTGAGAAAGGCAGGATAACAGAGAGAAGTTCAGAGAACAGTCTCTAGAGCCAGATTTCCTGGATTTGAATCCTGATGGACTCTAACCAGCCCTGCAACTTTTGTAAATGACCTAATCTCTCTGTGCCCCAGTGCCCTCATCTTTAAAATAGGGAAAATAATAGTACCTGTTCTTACTGGACTATTGTGAGGCTTGAAGAAAATAGTATATATAAAGCAGAGTCTGGTAGTAGTAATTACTAAATAACCTCTAGTTAATTTTTTTTTAAGTTTATTTATTTATTTTGAGAGTCAGACAGTGTGCAAGTGGGCAGGACAGAGAAAGAGGAAGAATCCTAAACAGGCTCCACGCTGTCAGCACAGAGCCCCATGCTGGGCTTGAACTCAGGAAACTGTGAGATCAGGACCTGAGCCAAAATCAAGAGTCAGACCCTTAACCATCTGGAGCTACCCAGGCGCCCCTCTAGTTATTATTACTGACTGTCCTTTCAGATACTGTGCTAAAATCTACAGCTGATGGTAAAATCATTATTTAAGATAAATGAAACACTTCTACTCAGAATACTATGCAACCATTTAAAAATCTTGGAGAGGTGGGGCGCCTGGGTGGCTCAGCCTGTTGAGTGTCCCTCTGTTTTCTGCTCACGTCATGATCCTGCAGTTCGTGAGTTTGAGCCCCACATGGGGCTCGCTGCTGTCAGCCTGTCAGCGCAGAGCCCACTTTGGACCCTCTGTCCTCCTCTCTGCCCCTCCCCCACTTACGCTCTCCCAAAAATAAATAAATATTAGAAAAAATAAAAAAAATAAAAATGTTGGAGAGGGGAAACATTATTATGTAATTTCAATCTGTAACTTTAAATTTCACATTTTTCTTCTGCTCATGGCAAATACTATTCTGCAATAATATGGCTCAAACAGGCACTGTAAACTGAACTTGGAGTCCAGCCAAGATACATTACATTGTTTTTATGCACTCTGAGTTTGTGGCCAAGAATCTTGGTTGTGATATGCCTAGCTTACCTTTCCCTTTTGTGAGACCTGCCTCTATGTTCTGGGGCCCTGGAGGAAGTCAACCCTTCGGCTGACTAACTAACGAGAAGCTTTGATCTTGGAATTTAGAATTGAGACACAGTGGCCGGGTTAGGGCCAATGTGAGGAAGAGAAGGGGTTGAGGCAGTCCAGTTTGGGCCACATACAAAGAAAAGCAGAGAGACAGGACAACAGGGATGGAGAAAGAGAGATGGGGGAGTGGGGGGTAGGGGGTAGTGGAGGGGGAGGGGAAGGAGAGCAGAGGGGAAGAGAAAGAGACTGACTGAAGTGCTGCTCTGGCTCCTGACAAAATTCTACTTCCTTCCTCCAATGTGACTTTTTTTTTTTTTTTTTTAAAGAAATAAACATCTTTATTCAGTTTCTTTCAAAATTAAATCCACAAAAATTAAGACTGAGTGTAAAAACAAGAAAGGAAATGGAGAAATGGTTAAGTAGGAGAAAAAGGATTAAATTCAGCAAAAGTGATTAAAGTGTGGCTGTGGCTACCTGGTAATCCTCATTGTGGATTTCCACCTCCTCTCCTCTTTGTACACCTGAGTGCAGTGCTCCAGCTGCCCATGTGGCCAAGATTTATGGTTCTGTTCTGTACAGACACAACCATTTGCCTTTACTAGAAGTTTCAAGAAACTTACAAGACAGGGTTTAGAAAAACACTATGAACACCCTTAAACTGCCCTTAGGTCAAAGTCAAAGGTGGCAGAAGTAGCCTGGTACGCTGATTTTGTGCCAGGAGAGCAATATGTCTGGTCAATAAAGGCAGACTCAGCCCAGGCACTTCGTGCTCCTACCATGGACATCCCGAACACAAAGTACTTCTAGTCTGAGCTACTAAAAGACACAACCCATTTGCAAATAAGATGCTGTTGAGCAGCTGGGAGAGAAAAAAGTGGCAAAGGTATGGATGGGTCCAAGACGGTGACAGAAGCAGAAAAAAGAGTAAAGGAACAAATCACCCTTAGGATCAGAATAACTCTTCATATTAAATTTCCTTTTACTTGTGTCAGAATCAGTCTGCTACTTTCAACAAAAATTACATTGACTATGACCATGCTACTCATTCTGGTGCATTTTCAAACAGCTAAATCACAGGCCCATCATGTGCAAGATGAAATACTGGGTACTGCAAGGGATGTCCAGGAATTTACGAACTAGTTGTGGGACTTCCCATAATAATATCATACTTGCTATTTCATTTTTTTTTAATTAAAAAAATTTTTTTAATGTTTATTGGGGGGGGGAGGGGCAGAGAGAGAGGGAGACACAGAATCCGAAGCAAGTTCCAGGCCCTGAGCTGTCAGCACAAAGGCCGACGTGGGGCTCAAACTCATGAACCCGTGAGACCATGACCTGAGCTTAAGTCGGAGCCTTAACTGACTGAGCCACCCAGGTGCCCATGTCTACTATTTCTTAATGCTGCAGCTGACATTTGGAGGCTAAGAGGAAAGAGTTCAAAAAGGAAAATCAAAGTGCCACCTTCTTACAGTTAAAAAGGCCTATGCTATGCTTGTGGGTGAAGTCACTTGGTAGAATGTTTTATTGCCTTCCTTCAGCATTAGTAAGGATAATAGAAAAGTGATACTCAAATTTAATCTAACTCCTTTTTCATCTTTTAGATACAGTAAAATATCAGCTTTTCTAGGATCATGAATAATCAGAAATTTAGATGATTTTACCTGACAGAACCATTCTCAATATGGCTATATCATAAGAAAGAAAGAAAAGAAAAGAAAAGAAAGCGTTTAAGCTGTCATGACTAACAGATTGCCTTGTTGCTGTTTCTGCCAGCTTCTGAGAGAAGAAATATTTCCATCCTGCTCCAATTCTCAACAGGAGTAAATAAGGAAGTAATGTGGCTGATTTCCGTTCTCGTGGCTCAATATTAAGTTGGCTGAAGAAACTGCTATTTGTACAAATAGTTCTGAGATAACACAAAGCAGGGAAACACTGATGCCCAGATGGTATTGATTTTAAGTATATGGAGATATTAATGCTTTATTCTCCATAATTAAATGTGCTCTAGCTTGTATTTACAGCTCATCCACTCTTCTCTGCCTGCACTGTTACACTTGAAAAATGGAGAAGTTCCCCATGCCTGGCACACAATGGTCAAAGTGGCATTCCAAATTGGCAAGGGGGAGAAAAAGCAAATGAAGAATAGATTTTTAGCACTCTTCCATCCTTTGCAAAAAACAAACATAAAAAACAGAGATCTGAAACATAGAAAGGTTAGTAATATTCAAACAGAAATCACCATTGTGAGGGTCATTTTCTGAAAAGTTCCTAATTCAAATGGCCCTTATGCTCCCAAGGATATCTTAGTGCCATCACACACCTCATAGCTAGCATTTGGGCACTCAGCTCAAACTTCAGCGTATTTTCTGGCCCACTGAAAAACACCTTCCTCTGTACTTATTGGAGCTTTGCTTTAAACCCACAATTATTTTCTGTAACTGTGACTTACATCCTTCTGCCATAAGCATTTGCTGAGCTACTGGATGCAAATGACAAAGATCAATGTCAGGGGCCTAGATTTACGATCTCCTTACCCAATTTTTTTTTTTCTATAGTCCAAAAAATCAAAGTCCATATAACTAAAATAGAACTTCTCATTCTCGCCCTTACATCTACTTGTGCAGCGTATACCCATTTTAGATGATAGCCACACGATATAATCCTTTCAATTTTGCAAAATCAAAGTTATAAGATCATCAAGGCTCCTTGGTAAGAAGCATGGACTGACCTGCCTGATCTTATCCCTGGATGAAGCCATGGCTTGAGAGGCCTTAGTTTTCACATCTACAGGTTATTTTAAGAGTAATGACCTCATACAGTAGTTGTGAACGAATGTGGGTATATTATAAATACATGCCATTGATATTATTTTTCCACTTCCTAGGCGTTTTTCGATTAAATCATACGGTGTCCCACCCAAGGTCACAGTCCTTTTACCTTACCTGGGTACCACACTATTCTTTTAATTTCTAAATGGGTCTCATTAACTCCAACCCTACCCCAAACACTGCTCCTCTCAGAACTGGTCCTGAACACACATCCAAGAAAGTCAAGATGATTTAAAAATCTATTGATTTTCCACTGCCCAAAAGATAAACTTCAAATGTTGGTCAGGCATCCGTAATTCTCCAGGAGGTTTCAGGAGGCAGAACAGAAGTTGCTGGATGGAGCCCAATAGTGCCTGTGTGCAGAATAATTGTTTGCTGAAGGAATGAATGGATCTAGAAGTCTGTTTTTTAGTTACACCTCTGTCACCAATCAGCTATGATCTATAGTGGTCTGTTTCCTCATCTAGAGGCTGATTATCACTATCATTCCCTTCTTTGCTTAAATCCTATAATCTTCCCAGCTTCTTGTCATGGCTCAAAGCCTTAACTATACTTGTTTTACTCTCCAATGTCTCCAAATAACTTTTTATTTTAAAGGTCTGGTTCTATATTGTTAAAGATTCCTACGTTATTTTTTCTTTTTGATACTGTTGTAAATAAAATTGTTTTCTTAATGTAAAAAAAAAAAAAAGTTTTGGTTCTAATTGTCCCCTTTGCTTAAAATTTCCTGCCCCTCCCCAACAATATCTTCCTGTGGAAATTCCACCCTCTACAGTATCCGACTCCAATTTCACCTTATTCAAGAAGCCCTCTCACTTAAATTGTCACCATTACCTTCTTAATTTTGGATGAATTCTTTTGCTCTGTAAGTCACCTACACACTGAGAGTATTCAATTGTAAGACTTATCAGTTTCCTTCTTCTATCAGATATGTATCTATCCAAAAGACTGTAAGCTTAAAGATGAGAGTCTAAAAACTTTCTCAGCCTTTGACATAGCATGGGATTCAACATTTTGAATTCCGATGCCCGATCAACTTGGCGGTCAGGAAGGTACTTGCTACAAATTTCTTACTGACTTTCCAGAGTCCCAGACTTACGTTAAGTGACTTACTAAGTCACTTTTCCGTATGTACACCCCCAATTCCATGCAATTGCTATTGCCACAGAAAATCAGAGGAAACTACCTATTTTACACTTCTTTGGTTTTGTTTTTTTGTTTGTTTTTTGGTCTCAGACTCTGGGAAGCATTAATGGAGATTTTTGAAGATATGAAAATACAGCTTTTAAAATCTTAGTGGGGGAAACACTCTAGAGTGGATTTGGTCTTTAACTGGTTTTCCCAAACTGCGATTTTTGAGAACTTACATCAACTTAATCTGTGGTGCTTGTTAAAGATGAAGATTTGTTGGTCCCACTCAGATTTACTGATTTGGCATCTCTAAGGGCAAGGCCTGAGCATCTGCTTTTTAATGTGCATGTAGTTTTAATGACTTACAAATCAAGCCCATATTTCCTTTGATTGTCCTAACAATATTGCAATCCAGTGATTCTCAGAGTGTGGTACAAGGGCCTCTGGGGTACCTAAAACTTCTCCAAAATGATTTTCCTAATAATACTAGGATCTTATTTCCCTTTACATTCTCATTCTCATCCAATATGGTGCAATTGTCCAGAGGCTACATGATGAGTGCTATGACAAAAGAATGAACGCAGAAGGAGATATGAGAATCTAGCTATCTTCTATGAAGATATTAAAAAGAGCTGTAAAAATGTAAAGCTACGGCATTCTTAATGATTTTTTGTTTTGGAAAATACTGTTCATAGAAATACTATTTATTTTAACACATAACACATTTTTTTAAATACACTTTTGCAAGTTGTCTTGATATCTAAAACGGTGAATATTGATAGATACAACACACACACAAACTCCTTGTTCTTAGTAAGTTTTAAAAGTGTAAAGGGATCCTGAGACCAGAAAGTTTGAAAGCTGCTGCTAAAATTATCAGTGGCAGCATTTAAAAATTTTTTTTAAATGTTTGTTCATTTTTTGAGAGAGAGAGTGCATGCGTGAGGAAAGGGCAGAGAGAGAGAGAGAGAGAGAGAGAGAGAGACAGAGAACCCCAATCAGCTCCAGGCTCTGAGTTGTCAGCACAGAGTTCGACGTGGGGCTTGAACCCACAGACTGTGAGATCATGACCTGAGCCAAAGTCGGCTGCTTAACCAACTGAGCCACCCAGGCGGCTTTTTTTTTGGCAGCAACATTTTAAGTGTAAGATTAAAGACATGGTTAAGTGACTTACCAGTTCACTTTCGTACTTAAACCCCAAATTCCATGCAATTTCTATTGCCACAGAAAATCAGAGGAAACTACCTATTTTATACTTCTATGGGTTTTTTGTTTGTTTTTTTGGAATAGGCATTTTTAACAAGCTACCAGGTGATAGCAATGCCCTTAAGTTTAAAGAACTACCATCAAAAGCAAAGGAATCTGAATGGTTTCAGGAAGGGACAATTATATATGGACATTGAGATGTTAATTCTGAAGGCAACAAGATGGAAGCTGGAAGACGGGTTGTTAAAAAGACCACATCCCTTCACCTTTCTAGGACTTAATTTTTCACATCTATACAATGAAGGTGTCTATAATGCTTTTCTGGCTTTTAGTCCGAGTTTCATGCATCCTCCCTGCTCAAAGACAACGGAAGAGATGTATCTTTCTGATGGTCAGTTATAATCTTAAAGTCATAAATCAGAGCATATCACTCTTCTGCATAGAAACCTTCAATTGTTTCCAAATGTTCTCCAAATAAAAGTCAAACTCCTTGTACTGGCTCATAGACACTACAAGATTTGGCTCATTCAAGTCTCTGGCCTCATTTTCCTTCCTCTTTTTGGGCCCGTAACAGTAGCCTTTTTTCTTTTCCTTGACCTTGCTAAGTCTGTTACCACTATAAGGCCTTTGCACTTGCTATTCGTTCTGCCTCAAATGCTCTCGAGATCTTCATAAGGATTACTCCCTTTGTTCCATCACATTATGCTGTTCAATTTCCTTTAAAGTACTCACAACCATCTTTTTATTTACTATTTTAGATATGAGTGTTGCTTGTTGACTTAAGGTCGGCCTCGCTCCAGAATGTCAACTATTAGGGGGCAGGGCCATAGTCGGCTTGAAATCCAGTGTGTTCCAGGCCCCCAGGGTGGTACCTGGCAGGTAGCTTATGCTCAGTAAACGTATGAGGGCTGAACTCCCGCAGCTCAGGCCTGGCGTTCAAAAGGACGGCGGACCCCGACCCACCGGCTCAAACCCATGCCTCAGCACCTCCAGTACCTCCGTCGCACGACCCCGACCGAGCCTTCACTTACCAGACTGGCACTCAGCTTGTTCCTGCCCGAGCGGTGGCTTGACCCGGAAGTGCTCTCGAGCAGGCGGGACCAACTCCGCGCTGAGAGAGTACTTCCGGGGCAGCAGGAGCAGCTTTTCGGCAGCCTTGGTCCGGGTGAGGGTGGCTGGGGAGTGGGTGTGGGTTTCTAGGGAGGAGGCAGGCGGGGTGCGGGGGTTGGGGGTTCGGGGCCGGGCGGTCTAGGTGGCTGGGTAGGGGCAGGAGGTGGCCTGGGGCTGGGCGGCCGACCACCCCACGGCTGGACGCGGAGCCTATAAAGCGCTTTGGTAGTTGAAGCGCTACGTTTGTGTGCGGAACTCTTCGTCATTTTCAGCGTCGGAGAAGTTGGGAGTGCTTGTTGATCCCAGAGCTCCGGTTTGGGATCTGGTCTTGTGTGTGCGAACAAGTGAGGACGTCTGCTGTCTGTCCGTCTAGAGAAAGCTGTGTTAATAATGACAGTAATGACACAACCACCGCCTCCGTCCTAATAGCAACTGTTACCTATGTGCCAATCTCTGTTCCGAGAGCCCTTCGCGTACCCCGTGTGGAGAAACACCTGTGCCAGGCAGGTGTTGTAGGCTGTGTTACTGTTGAGGAAACGGAGACGCAGCTAGCAAGGTGAACTGACTTTGTCGCAGTTACCGCCCCCCCCCCCCCCCCCCCGCACCAAAGTTGGAAGAAAGTCTAATTCCGGAGCCCGTACTTGTAGCTGCTAAGCTAAACCCTTTCCATTTTGGTAACTGTGCGGCTCGAAGTTTCCAGGGAAAATGGGGAGTGGGGAGAGGTATATATCTATATATGTGTACATGTAAATGTCTACATTTATATTTTTAAGAAATATGACTCAGCCATTTAATTTTACTTGCAATGTTTCAGTTCTTGGAGTCTTTTCACTCCACTTTTGAAAATAACACATTATAGGATGTTTGGAAAACTTACAAAAACGTTAAATAGTGCAGTGCCGTATACCTGAAATTTATTCCCCCCTCTCTTTCCTGTTAGAGTATGAATCCATTAAGAACAGGGATAGCACAGCCATTCTAATAATGAAAGCGATGGTAATGATAATGTGAACAGCCAGCGCCTTTCCACCTAGCCAAATGTCTAGCACATTCTAGATGCTCATTAAGTCTTTGTGGCACAAGTGAAAGAATAGAGAGAACCAGTATTTAATGTTTTGAACTATGTCTTTGCAGTCTTTTATAAAATCATATAAATTACTTATGTAATATGTTTGTTATATATACTGTATAGTAGTTGCCCCTTATCTGCAGGTGCCCTGTTCCAGGATGTGAGATAATAAAATGCCTGTGTGGTGAGGTGAGGTGAGGTGAAGGATGCAGGCACAGTGATGTAGCTAGCATTAGGCTACCATTGACCTCCTGACAACTCAGAAGGAGGAGCATTTGCTTCCAGACAGTGGTTGACTGCAGGTAACTGAAACCTCAGATAAGGGGGATGACTGTATATGGTATACTATTTAAAAAACATATATTGTTATATGTTGTACCTTGGAAAAAGCATAAGGAAAGTGAAATGAATAGTGTAAAAAAGGTACATATTTAGGTACACAAAGCATTGAATTTTATGCAGCAACTGTGGAGTCTTTCCTGTTAGGCTCTTGGAGTAAATGGGGTAGAAACCGTTTTCTAAATTAATTCTCAGTCTCCAAAGCTTGGTACATAGTAGGTACTCAAAAAATGTTTGCAAGTGAACGAATGGATATTTCAGAGTGGGCTTGTATGTGTGTGGGTAGTTGCATCTGGATTTTTTTTCTGTGTGTTTTGGGAATGTGTAATGTATGTATATCATATACCCATATGATCTAGGCTCCATGGTGTTGTATAAATCTACCTTCCTAGCCTTATGCCTTTCCATCATTCTCCATGCTATATTAACTACTGTTTTTTGTCCATGTTCCATGTCCATTCTGTTCACACTTCTTCCTGTGTGTGGTTTCCACACCCTTGAATTTTCTCATTGACACCTTCATCTGTCACAATCCCAGGTGCTCTTTAAGGGAAGCGCTGCAAGCTCAGATGCCTACGGGGTCTAATCAGGTAACAAATGAGTCAAGTAGATTTAGGTGGAGATTGTAGGGAACTAGATAACATTTTGACTAAAAGGCTCAGCGACTCTTTGGCTTGAGCTAATTATTACCATGTCAAAAGTGGGCCCGGTGCTACCAGATATTTCAACTTTAAGGGAAGTTGAAAATCTATATTCATATATATATCATGTCTGATTTTTAAGTGTTAGCAATTAGTAGTACAAATGTTTAAACACTGTGCAGGCCAAATAAAAACATTTATAGGCTGGGTTTAGCTGTCATTCCAGTTTGTGGTAGAATACTACCACTATTCTATGCTTATTTCAGATACTTCGTACATGAATCACATTGTCTGATTCCAGCAGACTTTTTTTTTCTCTGTTCTTTTAGTATTTTATGTGTATCTCCATTATAGTGCTGTTTCCAAGCTGCCTTAGTTCTTAGTATGTGTGTCTTTTCTAGCACATTAGAAATGTTTTGATGGCTTGGATTGGGTCTAATTCTCTATTAGTAAATACTGATATAAAATAAATACCTATATATGCCTAAGGCTTTGGTATGTGTATAAGTATGTACTTGTGAGATACATTGATTTCTCCTCTGGGAATATTTGGCTATCTTGGAAACCAGCATCTGCTTTTTGTAAAAATACCAGTAGCATCTTGGCTTTAATTGCCAAAGAGATGTACTTATGAAAGGGACTGAATTGGTTAACATTGTTATTCAAAAGCTGATTTGATTTAGATGCTGTCTGATGGCTTAAATTTCATCATTTTATCTCTCAGAAGTTTAAGTAGAAATAGTTAATACTAAGATTTTTGAGTGACAGTCAATAAAAGGAAAAATTGATACATTGGATGTCATTGAAATGAAAAACATTTGCTCTGTGAAAGACCCTGTGAGGAAGATGAAAAAATAAGCTACAGGCTGGGACAAAATATTTGCAAACCACATGTCTGACAAGGGACTTGAATCTATAATACATAAAGAGCTCTCAAAACTCAACAGTAAAAAAAAAAAAATCGAATTAGAAAATGAGCAAAAGATACAAATAGGTATTTCACTGAAGAGGCTATCCAGATGGCAAGTAAGCACATGAAGAGACGTTCTAAATCATTAGCCTTTAGAGGCATGCAGCTTAAAGCCACAGTGAGATTATTAATACACACCTATCAGAATGGCTCAAACAAAGATAAACTGCCAAATACTGGTGAGAATGCTAAGAAACTTGGATCACTCACACATCACTGGTGGTAATGTAAAATGGTACAGCTACTCTGGGAAAGAGTGGCAGTTCTTATAAAACTGAACAAGTACTTAACGTATGATCCAGCAGTTGTTCCCTTGGTCATTTATTTCAGAGAAATGAAAGCTTATGTTCCTGCAAAAAGCTGAACGTTGATGTTCGTAGCCGTTTTATTTGTAATAGACCCAAACTGGGAATAGCCCAGGTATCCTTTGATGGGTAAATGGTTAAGCAAACTGAAATACATCCATACCGAGGAATACTACTCAGCAAAAAAGGGAAGAAACTATTGACACAGTAACTTGATGGATTTTGGGTGACTTAGGCTGAGTGAAAACAATCTCCAAAGGTTACATACGGAATGAATCCATTTATATAACATCTTGTGTAGAGAGGGAGAACAGATCAGTGGTTGCTATGGGTTGGTGAGGGTGGGGTGGGATGTGTCTAAAAAATGATAACCTATGGGGCACCTGCGTGGTTCAGTCGGTTAAATGTCTGACTCTTGATTTTGGCTCAGATCATGATCTCGCAGTTCGAGGTTTCGAGCTTTCGAGCTCTGTGTTGGGCTCTGTGCTGACAGTGTAGAACCTGCTTGGGATTGTGTCTCTCCCCTTTGCTCTCTGCCCCTCCTCTACTTGCTTGCTCTCTCTCTCTAAGTATATAAACAGTAAAAAATGGATAACTTGGGATCCTTGTGATTGAACTGTTCTGTATCCTGAGTGTGGTGATGGTCACACAAATCTGTACATATGATAAAATTTCATAGAACTGAATACACATACACGAATGTCTATAAAACTGATGAAATTTGAATATGGTTAGTGGGTTGTATCAGTTTCCTGGTTGTCATATTACACTGTGGTTACACAAGTTGTTGCCATTGGAAAAACCTGGGTGGAGGATATTCAGATCTGTCTGTATTTTTTATACCTGCATGTGACTATGATAATCTCAAGATAAAAAGCTTAAATAACTTACACCAAAAAACCCTATAGAATTAATTTTTCCTTTGGCTTTTATTTTACCAGGCAATGATCTAGTCATGTCGGATAAAAATGATATTGAAACTCCAGTGGTAACTGAAGCAACCTCCATCCTTGAAGATGAGAAGTATGAGCCAGCCAAGAGTTCTGAGTCTGCTGACCAAAGTGTCAAACCAGAGGATAAATCGGAACCTGTAGTTTTCACTCGGAAAAGACCAGAATCCAAACCTTCCATCGAACTTGAGACTTCAGAAGTTCTCCCTGTTGAGGCATCACAGGCTGCAGGCAAAGTAAAGTGTTTATTAAAACATTGGAATTAAACGTTTGGGTTAATGGGGCACCTGGGTGGCTCAGTCGGTTAAGCGTCTGACTTCAGCTCAGGTCATGATCTCACAGTTCGTGGGTTCGAGCCCCGCGTCAGGCTTGTGCTGACAACTCAGAGCCTGGAGCCTGCTTCCGATTCTGTGTCTCCCTCTTTCTCTGCCCCTCCCCCGCTCGTGCTCTGCCTCTCTCTATCTCAAAAATAAACATTAAAAAAAATAAAAGTTTGGGCTGAAAGGGATGTGGAATCAAAACCAATTTAAGATTACCTATTTCTTTTCTTTGAAAGCCATAAAACACAATTTTTTCAGTTTTATAAATACCTTTAGGAGTAGTTGCCTTTGCTACATGGTGCTTAAATGCAGGTAACATACATCTGTCAGCCAAGCAATACATTTTTTTTTTTTTTTTTTTTGAGAGAGAGGGAGAGCGCACATGTGCGCAGCGGGGACGGGTAGAGGGACAGGGAGAGAGAATCTTGAACAGGCTGCATGCCCAGTGTGGAGCCCAAGGTAGGGCTCCATTTCAGGACCATGAGATCATGACCTGAGCCGAAATCAAGAAGTTGGACACTCAACTGACTAAGCCTTCCTCAGTTTGCCACCAAGCAATATGATTGTTTAGCTAAATGTTATGTATTTGTTCATCTGTATGTTGGGCTAATAATTAGATACTTTGCCTATATACTCTCTTATTCTCTACTTTTCCATTTTCTTTTGCCTTTTGTTTTTCTGCCTACTGGGAAGAATAGGAGACTGTTTCCAAAGATGTACCTCAGACTGGATGGGGATATTGGGGCAGCTGGGGCAAATCCTTACTCTCTTCAGCCTCAGCTACAGTAGCTACAGTAGGTAAGGTCATCCATCATTTTATTAATTTTTGCATGTGTTTTGCTATACATCTGTGTTAAAAATGACTTTATTGATAATTCCTCTTCCATCTTTACTTAAGGGCTTTATAGTTTAAAAATTGGTCAGGAAGGATAGGCTGGTTTATAGTACACCCAGAGTTTGCAGCAGCCTTTTCTCATTAGCATTCTTTATTTAGAGTTTCTCATTGACCAAGAATTGTTAATATGAAACTATCTGTGGTGGTACTGAATCAAGTTTGTCGTTTTGTTTTGTTTGTTTGTCTGGTAAGATTACACTCCCAAACATTAGTTACGTATGGTCAAAATAGCGTGTCTATGGCTATGGTGATTTTAACCATCTGCAGGTTTGTTTCTTCAGTTTTGGTGACTAATAGTAAGTAGTATTCAGGCATAAAAATGTTACCATTTTTCTCATTAGGCCAAGGTATTTCAAATGTCATTGAGAAGGCAGAGACTTCTCTTGGAATTCCTAGTCCCAGTGATATTTCAACGGAAGTCCAGTGTGCAACAGGTCAGTATGTGGAAACATTAAGCCCTAGAACCATGGGTCAAAATAGAACAGTTGAGCTTGTTCTTCGGTATATATTTATTGAGTGTCTGATATTTAGGGCATCATGGGACTGGTGAGAAAGGGGATTGGACTTTGACTAACAGGTCTGTGTTCTTTAACCACTTTGCTGACATGGGATGATATTTTATATGTCAAAGGATGGTTACAAACATTAAATAAGGCCATGAGTGTAGAATATAAAAGTTGCTTAGTGCTGTTTTTGGCACAATTGAGTATGACCCCAAGAAGGGTTAGCTGAGTTGGACCCTGTTGTGGCACAAAAAATATTTTAATGTGTTTCGTTTGGGGATTTATTTTTTTGTGTTTGAATATTTATGAGGGTGAAATTTAATTTTGGACACCTGTTTTGATCATTGTACTCTCACTTAAGCCACAAAGGGAAGAGTTTTGAACCAGGGATCAAGATGGCCTAGGACAAGAAAATAGAAAACTTTTCAGGCCCTAATACTGCTTTCTCCATCTCTCAGGGGCTTTATTGTCTTCCACTCTTCTCTTTGGTCATCTCATTTTTTTCTCCCAAATATGCATACTTTTCTAGGACAAAATTTAAAATATGCCATATTTTAGAAAGTTAGATTTATGGATTTTATGATTTATTTGTATGACTAATTAAATGTAAATTAGATGTGGATATATAATTTACATCTTTATAAGAGTAAAGTTTACTCTTTTTAAGTATACAGTTTATGTGTTTTGATGAACATACAGTCCTGTTTACACAATATACTTGCAATCCACTGTGATATACAGTATAGAATATTTCCTTAATCTGTATAGATAATCAAAATATAAGAATATTTTCATCACCCCCCAAAAGACTCCTCATGGCCCTTTGTGGTACTCCCATCACTTACTCTTGTTTTTGGCAACTACTAATCTGTTTTCTGCCTAAAGTTTGACCTTGTCCAGAAGATCATACACATGGAATCATACAGTATATAGTGTGTTATGACATATATCAGTAGTTTGTTCAAAAGACTAGATTTTATTTTTGAAATGAAATGAAGATGAAGAAAAGCCATGTTAGCTTTCATTTAAAAATGAGTAGTTTAAAATAATAAAACAAAAAGGGCTAAGGCTATCCTGTGTGTAGGAAGCAGGATCTAATTTTTAAAGTCTCATACATGCTGATAAAAAGAAAAACTATTTATAGACCATCCCTTCTTGTTTACACATCCCCTTCCTCTTGTAGGACAGACAAATGCCAAAGATAATGCAAACTCCTCCCCATTGACTGGGCCATTTGGTGTATTCTCAACCATCTCTACTGCTGTTCAGACCACAGTGAGTAAAATGCCTGGTGGACTCCACCTCTCTGAATATAGGGGGTTTCTGTCTCTTTCTCCCTCTTCTTCTTGAAAAGCCATGAGGACTGATTACTCTTAAATGAGTCCAAATTGCTGAAGATCAATTACTTTGATCTTAGAGGTAGAGTGGAGCTACTTGGAAACTTTCTTTAAAGAAGTAAAGGACAGAGCAGAGGATGAAGAATAATAGAGAGACAATGTACATAGTATTTTATGGACTATGAATTCTGAGATTGGTGGCCTAGAAACTCTGCTTTACAAAAATATTCTTCCCGTAATTGAGTAACTATAGGCGATTAGAAACATTTTTTAAAGGATTTTATCGGAAACTTAATGTCTTTCTTACATGAGAATAGATAACTAGTACTTAATTTTAACTTCTTATTGAAGTAAAACATGTAGAAAAGTGGAATCCTAAGTGCTCAGTTGAATTTTCACAGCATGAACGCAGACTAAGGAGCAACATGATGGTACATTGTATGTTCCCCTTGTGCCCTCTCCTCGCCATCTCTCATTTTTCCTTTTGCCCATGGTGACCACAATCCTGACTTCTACCATCACAGATTAATTTTGCCTGCTTTTAAACTTTACATAAATGGAATCATACGGTATAGACTCTGTTGTACTTGGTTTCTTTCACTCAACATTATGTTTGTGTGATTTCTTCATCGTGTGGTTTGTATGGTGTATTCCGTTTTCTTTGCTGTATTCCATTATGTGACTGTACAGCATTTATTTATTCCATGGTTGGTGAGTATTGTGGTTGTTTCCAGTGTTTAGCTTTTACAAATAGTACTGCCGTGGACATTTTGTACGTCTTTTGATGAACCTCTGTACACATTTTTGTTGAGTACTGACAAACAGCTGGCCACAGTGGTTGTATCTGTTTACATTCCCACGTGCAGTAGATGATTGTTTTTGTTGCTCCATATTCTTGACAGTGCTTGGTATTGTTAGCCACTATTTTATATAATCAAACCATGCAGATGTCTTTTTTCAGTATTCTTGCAATGAAGTTGCATGTGTTTCCTAGGGAAAGAGCGTAATCAGTGGGGGTTTGGATGCCTTAGAATTCATTGGGAAAAAGACAATGGATGTAATAGCAGAAGGGGATCCTGGATTTAAAAGAACGAAGGGTCTGATGAACCGGAATTCTACATTGTCTCAGGTACCTGTGTATTTAATGTGTCTGTTTTGATCTGTATTTTTTGCCTGTAGTAGACCTTGTTAGTATTTCTTTCCTTTTGAAAACTTTTCAATGATATGTTCATTAAGGCTTTTTTTTGGATGAGGGGATGAGAGCTCTAATGGTTATAAAAATGCCCAGTTCTTTTTTCCCTACTCTTTATTTTCTGCAGGAGCCTCTTGTCACTGCAGTAGAAGATGACAAGCCCTTTCAGAGCTGTTGAGTAGATTAATATTTAAAGCACTTTCAAAGAAACACCTGGTTCCTTGGGTGTTATTTACCCTGTCCAGATTCGAATTGTGTGTGATCATTTTTTTTTTTTCCCAGCAGCTCCTTAGCCGATCAGATTTGAATTGCAGTGCCAGGAAGGAAAGGGCAGTGTTCTGTATGGTTCCCGTCTCAGCTCTGCTTCCCCCAGCTCTTGGAGCTCACCCTGGAGCTCTCATTACTTGCTGCAGTGTAATCCTCCATCTATTTGCCAGGTTTTACGAGAGGCAAAGGAGAAAGAAGAGCTATGGACCTCCAATGAGGTTGCCTTGGAAACAGACAAGAAAACTCATTATGGGCTACTCTTTGATGAATTTCAAGGCCTTTCGCATCTGGAAGCTCTGGAGATGCTTTCCCGAGAAAGTGAGATGAAGGTAATTCCAAACCCCAAATTTCAAATGGTTGGTCTCCAAGCAAAGGAGTGCTGCATAGTTGCGTCTCTTTTTGCGCAGTTGGAAGATGAAATGTATTTCACATGGAGGCTTGAGACTCTTTGAAAATACTATACCAACACAGACAAACAAACAATGTTTGAACTAACCACTACAAATAGAATGAGTCAAGTGTTACTTTTCAAAATTTAAACAAAAGGAAGACAGATTAACAAAGAAGTTTTAATAGCACATCTGTTACTTTTCCTTTGCCTTGGTCTTTTTCTTTTTTTTGGTAGTCTCCCTGGCTTAAGCTGCCAATTGGATATGGTTACCTGTTAGTTTTTAATTGATTCAAGACTGTTTCATTTCCCCCTAATTTATCAGCCATTGTTAAACACTAATAATTTCCAGATGTTTCTGGCTTATATTATTTTGGAAGTATAAATTCTCCCTACCTTTATGTAATGACTAGCCTCTTGTATTATTCTTTTTAAAAATTTTTTTTTTCAACATTTATTTATTTTTGAGACAGAGAAAGATAGAGCATGAATGGGGGAGGGGCAGAGAGAGAGGGAGACACAGAATCGGAAACAGGCTCCAGGCTCTGAGCCATCAGCCCAGAGCCTGACACGGGGCTTGAACTCACTGACCGCGAGATCGTGACCTGGCTGAGGTCGGACGCTTAACCGACTGTGCCACCCAGGCGCCCCTAGCCTCTTGTATTATTCTTAAGGAATAGTTTGTATCAGCTGGTGAGCTCATAATTTTTATTTTAATTTGGCCTCTTCTCCACTTGAAAATGTTTTTATTTTTCTTCTGTAGTCTCACAACTTTTTATTTTATATCCATTCAGGTGAAATCTATTCTTAATTCTCTAAGTGGAGAAGAATTAGAGACTCTAAAACATGAGTTGGAGCAACTCAAGGAAGCATTTTCCCTAGCAGAGTTCTGTGAGGAAGAGGAAGAAGAGAAAAAAGGTAATGTGAAAATCCAGCATTTGAGTGGAAAGCATGTAGCATGTTTATATGCAGTGTATTGCTCTTGAAATATATTATTTTCTCTCCAGTTATACTAGCCTGACTTTACTTTTTTGCTGCTTTGCCCCTGACCAGGCATTGATATGAGCAGTCGGCCTTATGTGCATATTTTTGTCCCACTCCCCCTCTGCTCTGCCCTTGACCCCCAAGATCTTTGTGGCTTCTCCAGGTCTAATCTTGTAGCTCACATCTCTGCCTGCTTTTTTGTTTAGAGAGTTTCCCTTAGAGATTCGTGCCTCAGTCTGGCTAGTCATCCCTATGAGTTTTATATCCCTAGATACTGCTTCTGTGCCTCTCTGACTCCTGTGATCCCTGTCCTCAACTTGAATTCAGGCATGTATGTTGGGAGTTATCCAAAATGCAGGTGATAATTTGTCTTTTTTTTTTTAATTTTTTTTTTTTTTTCAACGTTTATTTATTTTTGGGACAGAGAGAGACAGAGCATGAACGGGGGAGGGGCAGAGAGAGAGGGAGACACAGAATCGAAACCGGCTCCAGGCTCTGAGCCATCAGCCCAGAGCCTGACGCGGGGCTCGAACTCACAGACCGCGAGATCGTGACCTGGCTGAAGTCGGACGCTTAACCGACTGCGCCACCCAGGCGCCCCGATAATTTGTCTTTTTATTTTCAAAAGTTTTTGTGTGTGTGTGCCATATTTTTAATATCTGCATATTCTCCAAAGTGTAGTAGCTACTCATTTTTGCAAAATTATCAGGAAACAAGTTTGTTTACGTAAAGCATAATCTCTAGTCAACAGAATCTTAACCTTTGAGAGTTTTATTTTAAAGATTAGATGGAAATGTTTCTAATATGTCTTACATGCTACTTTTTTAGTAGAATCTAATGAGTGTAGGTTTTTGCCTCCCCACCCCCCTTTTTCCTTTTAATGAAGCAATCAGTTAACAAATATTAAAAGTGATTCGAAAAATTCCCTCAGGGTCCATCAAGACACATGGGCCAATCACCCATGTGGTAGATTAAATCAGTGCTTTGGAGAGTGTGGTCTGCAGAATCTTGGGTCTCTAAGATCTCTTCAGGGAATCCAGGAGTCAAAACTCTGCATGGTAAATTTGACAATAAATTTCATATTAAAAAAAAAAAATAAAATGATTAAAAAAACTCTGCATACTAATACCAAGATGTTATTTTCTTTTCTGTTTAAAAAATGTATCATTTTGACATTTGCACTGATGGTGGGTAAAATTACTGGCTTCTTAACATAAATCAAGACACTGGCACCAAACTGTACTAATACTGTATTTTCACCACCATGCATTCCCTGCCAGTTTCATTTAATCTTGTTCTCATGTAGCAATTGTTAATCTTATTAAGTCTTGACCCTTGAATATATTACTTTTCGTATTTTGTGTGATACATACTGAAGTCTCAAGGAAAAGCACTGGTATTGTTTAAGTTGTAAGCTGAAGTAGCTGTTTTTTTTCATGGAACACCTTTTTTTTTTTTAAATATTGCAGTAAAAAAAAAAAAAAAAGATTGCAGTCACAGACTGTTCAGAGTAGGATGTACTTAAAACAACATATCACCACAGATTAAATGTAAAAGCAGACAAAAGAATCCAGTTGTCTTCAAGCTAGGCATCAAAGAGATTTGTAGAGATATAAAACAGTGGCATTCATCTCACTAAAAGTTTTCTTTTTTGGAAAATACAGTTTTTCTTAAAAATTATGTCATCAAGTAGTGGGTTTATTGTTATTTTTAAACAATTGATAAGTATTTCAAACATTTTAATTTTAATTTTTAATATGATAAATGTTGAGATCTATAACTTACATTATAAAAGACTCTTTGGAGTTGTCAAAAAGTTCTGAGTGTAAAGGGATCCTGAGACCAAAATGTTTTTGAGAACTGCTATATTAAATTATCTAAACTGCTTTGCTTTTGGAAATGTCTCTTACTTTTTAGAATTGTGTGCATCTTTATTTTCTTCTGAATGTCCATCTTTTAATTCTCTTCATTATCAGTGAGCTTGTATTTCTAATATCCTTTGAATCTCATTTTCAGTTTTTTTTTTTTAACATTTGGTTTTGAGAGAGAGAGAGAGAGAGCACACGTGCACATGCATGCACACGCAAGCTGGGGAGGGGCAGAGAGAGGGAGACAGAGGATCCGAAGCAGGCTCCACGCTGTGAGCACAGGGCCCAATGCAGGGCTCGAAGTCACAAACCGTGAGATCGTGACCTGAGCTGAAATCAAGAGTTGGCTACTTAACTGACTGAGCCACCCAGGCACCCCTGAATCTCATTTTCTGTGTCTAATCTGGTGGAAAACCAGTTAACTAGCCATATTCAAGCTGTGTACTGAAAGCAGGGCACTTTGAGTGAGAGTCTTAGGGTCTTTCTTTTGAGAGAAGGAAGGAAAGTGGAATGCATGGATTTTATACTAAGAGAGCCTTTTTCTTTTTTGTTCCCATTTGTGTTCTGCACTGCATTCTAAGAAGTCAAATTGGCTGGTTATATAACCTCTTACTATACACTCTATGTAAAGATACTGGTCCTGATATGAAATGGCTCTTGAATATAAGTTTTTAAATCTTACCTGCAGCATTGAGAATTCAGTATAGAATGGTGGGTTTATAAAGGATGGGTTTTGGAGTTAGATCTGGGTTCAAATTCAAGATCTGCTGTTTCCTAAGCCGTGTGACCTTGGAGAATTACTTAACACTGAACTTCTGTTTTATCAGCTATAAGAGGATGCTAATTCCTCTCAGCTTGTTATAAGGCCTAATGAAATATTTAATATATGACACATAGTAAGCACTCAATAAATGGTGGCTGCTATTTTCATGATTAGGATGGCATAAGTAAATAGATGAAGGTCTATACTTAGCAGGAAACCCCTAAATTAAACTTGATTTACTTAAGTTGCTCTGTTGTTCTCAACTAAGCTCTAGAGTGACAATCCCAGTTATTTATAAACTTAATTATTTTTACATAGTACCATTAACAGTATTTGTTCAGTTTAGTCAACATCTGGCTTTGCATAGTAATCAGAAAACCTGATCTTTAAATACCATTCTGAGGACTCTAATGGAGTTTCTGAACAGATGGATTTGTATCTATGACTTTTTTCTCCCCTACCTGTTTGCCAGAGATCAGGACTCTGAAAAGAAAGCAGTGTAGTGCTATTCCCAACAGCTTTCCCCAGTGATTTTGGATGAAAATGCAACACTGTCCTTGGTATTTAATTACAGCTCAATGAAGATGTTAAAAACAACAACAACAACAACAAAACCAAAATGGTGGTAGCGGAGGGGAGAGAAAAACATAGAATCTGGTTCTGGTGACATTGGTCATCTTCATTTTCTGTCAGCATCCTTAGCTCTTGCCCCTCTGTCTTATGCATCTGATCCCTTTGCCTCAGCAGGAGAAGACCCCAGCCTCTCCAGGGTCCCTCCAGAGCACTAGTCCTGCCTCCTTCCCATCCTCGCACTTTTATTCTAATGCAGCAACTACTTTTTATACTCAGGTCTGTAGGGAGTACATGACAGGATCTCCAAATGTTTGTTTATTTTTGAGAGAGAGAGAGAGAGAGAGAGAGAATGAATGTGAATGGGGGAGGGACAGAGAAAGAGGGAGACACAGAATCTGAAACGGTCCGGGGCCTGAACTGTCAGCAAGGAGCCCGTTGTGGGACTCGAACCCACAAACAGAGATCATGACCTGATCTGACACTTAACAAACTGAGCCACCCAGGCTCCCGTCCAAACATTTTTTATGTATTTATTTTTTATCAGTAATCTCTACACCCATTGTGGGGCTCGAACTCATGACCCTGAGATCAAGTCACATGCTCTACCCACTGAGGCAGCCAGGTGCCACCTCCAAATGTTTTTTGATCAACACTTAGTAAGCAGTAAGTTTTTTTGAGCACTTAGAACTAATGTATGTATATTTGATGATTATAAATTACACACATGTAATACCGTAATAACATATTTACATTTTAAAGTCTACCCTAAAATAGAATTTTTTTAAAAAAATGAGACAAATATCTATAAATAAAAGTTCTGTTTTCCACCTGTACTCCAATTGGATTATTTCTTGAACCCCTTGAGGTACATGCATCCTAGCATGGATTCAGAGTCCTCTCTTGCTCCCAAATAATTTAGGAGCATTGCTAGGAAAACAAAATGCCTGTCAGACTTTAGGTTTTTAGATAGTAGGATTTGATTAGGAGTTGTGTAGAGGACTTACATAGGTTACAGCTGTAATATTTAGTGAGATCAACTTTCCCCAAACTATAGTGTACCTGGGATCACCAGACCATTTGCATTTTCTGCCTTGAACACCAAGAAGACAAAAGGATAGCAGATGGAGATAAAAGAACCAAGATGGAATTTTTTTTCTAAGGGTTTTGGGGAGAAAACAGGTATGAAGAAATAATGATTTGCCCTAGTAAACCATGAACTGGTGACTAAGAAACACTTCTGTAGATTGTAAGTGCTAAAAGATTTCTATAAATAAGAGTTCTCCCTACATTGTGTGGTTACAAGAAGCTTTGGTCTGAGAAAATGAAGTAGGATTTAGATGAGTAGAGCAGAAAATAGCATTTCCTGCCATTTGGATGTGTTGTTATTCTGTTTTGTTTTGTTTTGTTTTTTGTTTTATATATCTTACGTATTTGCTTGTATGTTTCTCAAATATAAGTATTACGTGTTCCCCATCATATCTTACCAGGCTTATTTAACCAACAGCTTTCTTACCATCCTTCCAACATTCTGGAATCCCTTTCCTCTTCCCTTTCTTCTTATCCATCATTATTTCCTACCTGGATCCTGGATTATTACCTCAGCCTTTCTGCCTTCCTTCTTATTCCCACCTCCACCCGGGAGCCAAAGTGGATCTTTCTAAAATTTAAATCGGACATAATCTGTGTCTGTTTAAAATCATTCAATGTCTCCTCACTCCCTCAGTAAAAAGTTTGATTTCCTCTCCATAGGTTTTAAGGCCCTCTTTTGCCTAGATCCTACTTAACTTTCTAGCTTCACTCTTATCGCTCTTCTTTCTCTGAAATTAAGACTCTCCCAGACATATTAAACGTGCGGTCATGATCTTTGTATTTGTTTTTGCTACCTGAAACTCTTCTTTTTCTCCTGGCTGAGTTGTACCCATTTTTTATGTCCCAACTTGAAGTCCACTTTCTTTGAAGCACATGCATGGTACCTGCTTAGTACTCTGCTTTCACCTGTTCTCATTCATACTTCTGGAATAGAACAGAGAGCACTGGATTTGAACTGGGGTGGGAAGGCCAAGGTTTGACTCTTAGTATTTGCTATTAGGAGAAATAACCCCTCCAAGTCTTAGTTTCTTTATCTCTAAAATGGGATGATGACCCTCTTTACAAGCCCATTGGGAGAATTTGTTGGTGCATGTAGAAGGATTCTGTAAGCACCAGAGCACCGTGCTCATGTAAATTGCTGTTGCTATTCCTGGTGCTGCTGCGGCTCCTCCTTTGCCTCTCCTCTGCCTCCCCCTTTCCGCCCATCTCTGTCAGTCTTTCTGCAGGGTTTTACATGGCTCTGTGTTTTTCTTTGTTTCTTTATTTGTTTAGGGGATGAAGACTTTACCAAAGAGATAACAGAGCTATTTTCCCAGCTTCATGTCTCCTCCAAACCTGAGAAGCTTACCAGGGTAAGTTATGCTTGGTGATTTTCACTTTTTTCACTTGTGTCAATTTAATGGATAAAGAATGTAAGGTTATAACTTTCTGGCAAGGATGTCACCAAATTGGGAGCTGTATTCTGAGTTCTGTGCCTTCTGCCTGCCTCCTGCTCTCACAGGTTAACATGCAAATTTCACATCTGCCCTGCCTGCCCCCCACACCTGCCATCCTCACCTGTTTTCATTTGGAACGCTTGCTTATTTGAAAGCTCAAATCAGGTCACAGTGTTGGCAGTATGCGCCGGCCTTCGTGATACCAGTGGGTTCGCCTTTATGGAGGCCTCACTGTTGTCAGGGCTCTGAGTGATCCAAGGATGATGGAATGTGGCCCCTGCCCTTATACGGCTGGATGGAAGGTAATGATTTCCCAGAGCCCAGTGACCAGTTAGCATGTGAAAATGAGCCTCCCGTGGCCTATGCCTGGGTCTTTGATGGTGATGCCTGAGCTGTTTTTACACGTATGAAACATGGAGGGCCTTTAGTCAAAGTGGGTAGGGAGTGCCTGTTTCCAGAGCAGTACTCATAGAGCATACTTGCCAGTCCAGCTCATGGGACACTATCCACTTGGTCTCAGGCTGCTTGCCATCTCTTCACCCACCTCTCCCAATCTCCAGAAACATCTCTGGACCAGGTAGCAGCAGATGCACATTGCTTCCTGGCCAGGATAGCCACCGCAGTCACCTGCATACCGTAGGGTAAGGAATGTGATGCTTGATTTTGTTATCTCACTCTCCTTGCCCAGTGAAAAGGCTGCACTCCCCAAGCTATGCAGTCACCCCCCAGGCAGCTCATCTTCCTCATCTCCACTACAGCGCTTGACTATAGCACTTTTTAGCTTGTATCATAGTGTTTTTTTTTTGAGTTGGAAATAATATCAAACTTAGAGAAAAGTTGCATAAATAATGCAAAGAAATTCATATGTCTTTTATGCAAATGTCTATTATTAACATATATATATAATTTATACATTTAATCATTCGTGTTTGAGCATTTGTTCTCTTGTTACCTCTCACTCTCCTCCCCCCCCCCCCCCCCCCCCCCCCCCGGTCCGTTCCCTTTCTTTACATACACATGCACCACATGCACATACACACGTTGTTATTATTGGGGCTATTTTGGGGAATAAATTGCAAACATGATAGCCCTTTACTCATAAATATTTCAATATGTATCTGCTAAGAATATGGATATTCCTGTAGGTAACCGTAGTAATTATCACCTGCAGTAAATTTAACATCAATAAGATATTTTTATTTAATCTCTTGTCCACATTCTGGTTTGGCAATTGGCCCAACAATGTCCTTCATATCCTATTTTTCCCTCTAACGTTGAAGCCAGAACATAATCACGAATTGTATTTAGTTGTCATATACTTTGAGTCTCTTAATCTGTGGTAGTTCCTCACTTTTCTTTGTCTTTTGTGATGAGAAATACAAACCGCTTTCCCCCGTATAAAAACGGAGTATTCCTGATTTGGGGTTTGTCTGATGTTTTCTTATGATTAAAGTCATGTTATGCATTCCCAGGCAAGAGACTTAATAAGCAATTTTATATCCTTCCTAGACTACACAATGTCCATCTTCCCCTTAAAATTATGTGTTGTCTGATTTCTCACTGTATGGTTACGAATTTTTTACTGCTAATAAACTTTCTGTGGGTAGACATTTTAAGACCAACAAATATCCTGCTGTTCATCATGATGTCCCTCCAGATTTAGCATCTCTCCATGATTCTTGCTGCACCAGTGTTTACTGTGATGGTTGCAAAATGATGATTTCTCTTAACCCCAACACTTGCTCCTTATTTATCAGTTGGCTTTTGGCATTCTACTATAGTTAAGAGCTCTTCTTTCTTCTATTTATTTATTATCTATTTGTTATTTAATATCTCATGGAATTCTGTTTTTTTCCTTTGGTTTATAGTTCATTACTGTCCTTAATTATTTTGGGATTCAAATTGACCTTCAAACTGACTCTTGTGTGACATGCACTTACCATTTTTTGGAGTATTTCCTTATTTTCTGGCATAACGATATTCTGGACTCCTCTTGTACCTTCTGTACTCTAGCCCTGGAATCAGCCATTTCTTCAGGGAGCCATAGCTCCTTTTTAGTATTGCAGGCTAAGACGTGGGTGCTAGGTGTGCTCATTGATATTGGGGTATCTTTGCCTCCAGGTCCTGTGGGCAGAGCTAGGAAATATACTTAAGTACACACACCCCCATATTTGCACATGTGCACACATACATATGTTAGAGATCGTGAATTTATGCTGGTAACTCCAGTTTCAGTCTGTCCCTACAGGAGTCTTCCTTGCCTTTCCTCATTACAGATTTGTATCTCTCATCTTCCACAATAATAACCCTGTCTCCCGACATTAGCACATTCCCTTATTTTCTCAATTCTATAATGCATCTGAAATAGTTTCATTGCTTTGCCCATGCCTACCTACTATAAAGCCAACCTATGAAAAGAATTTATGATTTATTTGCTTTCCCCCTACATTAAATTTTTGAATATATAGAGGCTTATGCTTCTAAAAGTCAAAACTAAACAATTCCTATCCACTCTCTTTTCCTTTCTAATACTAACTTTCTTGTTTTCTGGCATATCCTTCTTGTGTTTCTATTTTTAGATAAGTAGATAGATTTTGAAGATAAGCAGATCTATTTTCTTATTATATAAAAGTTAACACACTGTCTATGTTCTTGAGCACTTTGCTTTATTCACTTAACCTTATACATATGTATTTTTATAAATTTATCACAGGTTATTTTTGATTTTTTTTTAATGCGTGTATCTTCCCATCCTAAACCTTAAATTTCTTCAAAGCTGGATCTGTGCTTTATTGGTCCTTAAAATCCCAGATCTACTGTCTCTTTGTGGTGTTGAGCAAGTTGTTTAATCTCTCTATGCCTTGGTTCCTTTAGCTGTGAGATAGGGTGATGTGGGGTTCTTTTGAGGATTTAATGTGTTAATGCATACAAAGGTCTTGGGAAATCCCTGGCTCATAGTAAATACTCACCATTGATGGTCCTATCTATAGAAGCTAGCCCAATATATTTAGGTGTTTGATAAATATACATATGTTAAGTAAACTTTATATTGCTAAGTGTTGGAGAAATACTAATGAAAAAGACCTAGTTTCTGTGCTCAAGGAGATCGTAATAATAAATAAACTATTTTAAAAAGGCAAGTAATCCTTATCTATTTGGTAGTTGTAGTCATTCTCTGCAGGTTGTGTTCACATTGTTTACATTTCCTGTGTTGAGTCATAAGATATAGAGTAGTTAAGGAGCAGGACCTGATTATTCCCAAGGATTTAATGGGAAGCTGTGTGATGTAGGGGAAAAGCAATGAAGCAGGAGTCTGAGAAAACAGGTCTGATTCTTACTCTGATGCATGTGATGTGGGCAAATCCCATTTCTTTTCTAGGCCTTTTCTCCCCGCCCCCCCTCCCCCCCCCCCCCCCCCCCCAGCTGATGAAAACTAAGTGGTTGGAGAAGCTAAGCTCAAAGGTATCTTTAAAAAAAATTTTTTTAATATTTATTTATTTTTGAGAGAGAGATAGAGTGTGAGTGGGGGAGGGTCAGAGAGAGAGGGAGACACAGAATCTGAAGCAGGCTCCAGGCTCTGAGCTATCAGCACAGAGCCTGATGCAGGGCTTGAACCCATGAACTGTGAGATCATGACCTGAGCTGAAGTTGGATACTTAACTGACTGAGCCACCCAGGCACCCCTCAAAGGTGTCTTTTAATTCCTAAGTCTCCAGGTCTCACCAATGGGAAGTTCCAGACTGAATTCTGGGTGTGAGGCCTGGGTAGTGTTGCCCAATTTTCAAAAGGTATGATAAATTACCTTGAGTTGGCACAGTACTTCATAATGACTTCATTTAGTGTATTTATTATAAGAAAGATCATTTTGAGTATGTTTTATGCCTACTAAAATATCTCCTTCAAGTATATTACATTTATGGTATCAGTTTTCTTTTGCATGGCCTTATGTCTCCCCATTTTTCTTTTTTTAATTTGAGATAAACCAATCCCTGGTTTTTCTCTCATTTTCTCTCTTCAAAGGCTTTGCAGAGAATTTCACATACTATGTAGACTGTTAGTCAACTGTTAGGATTCTTTCCAGCTTCATCTCTCACTATTCTCTTCTATAAAAATCTCACCACTCCAGCCTCTTCTCCCATGCTTCTCCCATATTGGTCTTCATTCTGTTCCTTGAGTACACCCACCTGATTTCCCTCTGCTTACAACTCTTGTCTAAATATTTGCATGGCTGACTCCTTTTAAACTTTAGATTTCAACTCAAATATCAGTCCTCAGAGACCCCTCCTGACCACCCAAACCAAGTCTGCCTTCTGCTCATCCAGTCCACACTCTCCGTCTCTACATTTTATTTTCTTCACTTATTTGTTTCCTTATTAATTGTCTTTCTGCACTAAAGAAGAGCAGGGCCATGGTTTATATAGGTACTTCCAGCACCTGGACAATGTGTAGTAAATATTTGTAATGAATGAACTAATTAATAAATGTACCCTCTGCTCTGGTCCTACTAGTTGCTTCACAGTTTTCTCAGCATACTTTGAGTTTTCTGTTTCCAGTCTTTTATATAGTTAATTCTTTTTTTTTTTTTTTTTAATTTAATTTGAGAGGCTAATGTAGTTAAAGATCAGAGCCAAATTATTCCTGAGGGTTTTTGTGAGAGTTCCTGTGGTAGGAGGAAGAACCTTGAGATGAATGTCTGGGTATATAGGTTCTGCTGTAGCTTATTCACGTTGTAGCCTCGGGTGTAGCCCCATCTATTGATCCTTAAACCCTCAACCCCAGTGCTATATTTGTAATAAAACCTGTGATTCTCACTTCTTAGCTGGAATGGCTCTCATAGTCTTCTCTGAATTCGTATTGCCTGGTTACAGCTCTGAACACATTCTGTCTATATAAAGTTTCTCAAGTGGATGTCTTCATTTAATGACAATAAACCTTTTCTTAGAAGTCAGGACAGTCTCAGTGGCAAATGACAGAAACTCAAGTCAGACTGGATTAAGAACAAAGGGGCACTCATTAGCTCAAGAACTAGAAAATCAAGAGCTTCAGGCATGGCTCTCCATCCAGGAACCCCACCTACTACCCCCAACCCAATCCCCACACCAATCTCTTGACTCTGCTTTCTTCTGTTACAGCTTTATTCATAGAGAATCTTTTCCACATGGTGGTAGGATGACTACTGGCAACATCAGGGTGACTTTTTTCCAGTTGAGTAACTCTAGCAGGAGGAGGGCCTCCCTTCCCTAGTAGTTTCATCAGATGTCCTGATGCTGATGCCCATTGACCTGGGTTGGGTCACTTTTTGAAACATCATGAAGTAATCCCTGTATGGAAGGGGGATTAACATTCTAGTAACTAAATCTGAATTGTTTGCCAACCCTTGGAGCCAGAGGATGGAAGCAACCCTACCCAAACCACATGAACTAAGAAAAATCTAGAACCCACTACCAAAAGAAAAGAGATAGGGATGCTGGCTAGGTAAAAACAGTAGCTGCCCTCCATAGCATGCCAGGCACTGGGTGTGCAAATTCAAACAAGACAGTCTGTAGCTATCCTATGGTATGTTGTTCATGTATAGGAGATAGACACATTTAATTTCAGTGTCTTTGGTAAGTACTAAGTTGAAGGGGTGCTCAGGGGACCATGGACATACAGGGAAGGGTTGTTTACATGCCTTGTCTCCTGGAAGGTCTTTGAAAGTTACTTGGGAGAGACAATGTCTGGGTGGATGATTGAAAGAAAACTAAGAGCTGCCTTTATTTAGAAAAAAGAAAAGGGCGGGGAAGGGCATTGTAGCCTAAGGGAATAGCATGAATGAAGAACAGGCATTTATAGGCCATTATTATCAGATCTTAAAGTGGAAAATGGTAAGAGATGAGGCTGGAGAAGTAGGTAGGGACTAGGTCATGGGTACTTCTTCAGTCATGTAAAAGACCATCATCTGGTTGAAGGGGAGCCATTGAAGGGAAGAGGAATGATCAGCCTACAAAATATCTTGATATGTATGTCCAGCAGGCAGTTGGACTACATTGTTTTCAGGAGAGGTGAGTGCTGGAAATAAGGATTTAGGAGCCAGCAGCAGGTAGGGAATACTTAAAATAACAGAGACAGGATGGGTTGAGGGAAGAGGG